>NW_024429205.1:18750000-19367500 GCF_017639785.1 Mesocricetus auratus | reverse complement strand
GATTACAGCCTGCTGTCCTGTTGTCCCCCGCCCCGCCCCTTCCCCTCCCATTTTTAGACTGCCTCAGGACCAGGTCTGCCCAGAGACCTAGTGAGGGCATGTGTTACGATAAAGCGTGAGGGGAATCCTGGCAGATTCCATGGCAGGCAAGAATGACCACACACACACACACACACACACACACACACACACACACACACACACACACCGAACATGCCAGGCAGACAGAGCTTAGTGGGTTGTTTTATTAGAAAGGGAGGGGTAGGGGAAGAAAAGAGGAAAGAGACACAGAGACAGAGAGAGGACAGAAGAGAAGAGGGAGACAGGAAAAGTCCTGTCTGCCCCAGGGGAACAGCAAGAAAGAGAGCCAGAAAAGGTGTGTGAGGCGCATAAGTGGACAGGGGTCTCTCTTTTAAAGAGGTCAAGGGGGTCCTTTGCACCTGGGCTGACCGGGGTACTGCCTGAGTGCATTCTGCCAGGTGCCAGGGGCAGGCCAGCATAAGTTGGTGCTGTTGTGCTCATACCCACTTCAGTCTGCTCTAAATCAATGCTTTCCTGCTATCAGACTTCTAAAGCTTAGAGAAAGATTTTTCTTTCTTCCTTCCTTTCTTTTTTCTTTTTCTTTCTTTCTTTCTTTCTTTCTTTCTTTCTTTTTTTTTTTTTGTTGTTGTCTTTTGAGACAGGGTTTCTCTGCATTGTTTTGGAGCTTGTCCTGGAACTTGCTCTGTAGACCAGGCTGTCCTCAAACTCACAGAGATTCACCTGCCTCTGCCTCCCGAGTGCTGGGATTAAAGGCGTGCGCCACCAGTGCCTGGCTGAGAAAGATTTTTCTAAAGAGATCAATGAGATGAAATGACAGGAAGTCTCAGGGTGAATACCTCTATTACGGCACAATGGATGTGCTGTCCTAGGATCTAGGCTTGTTCTCTGGTACCAAATGTTGTGAACTGACATTTCAGAATATTTTGGGAGGTTACCAGAGACCATTTTCTGAGCACTCAAAACAATAAAAGACAGGCTAGGCGGTCGAGTGGTGGTGGCGCACGCCTTTAATTCCAGCACTCAGGAGACAGAGGCAGGCAGATCTCTGTGAGTTCAAGGCTAGGCTGGTCTGACAGCCTCCAAAACAATACAGAGAAACCCTGTCTCGTAAAAAAAAAAAAAAAAAAAAAAAAAGAGAGAGAGAGAGAGAGGCTAGGCCCAGGCATGATAGCAGAGGCTAGTGGATTTCTGTGAGTTCCAGGACAAAGCCAGGCCTACACAGAGAAACCCTGCCTCAATAAACAAACATAAATAAAAAAGAGGCATGAAGGACTAGGCAGATAGCATAGTCGGTCATGTGCCTGTTGTACAGCACAAAAATTTGAGTTCAATTCTCAGCACTCATATAAACAAACCAGGTGAGTGAGGTGGCCTGTGTTTCTTTCTTTCTTTCTTCCCGTTTTTGTTTTTGTTTTTCGAGACAGGGTTTCTCTGTAGCTTTGGAGTCTGTCCTGGAACTCTCTCTGTAGATCAGGCTGGCCTCGAACTCCCAGAGATCTGCCTGCCTCTGCCTCCTGAATGGTCTTTGTTTCTAATCCTAGTGCTTGGGAGGCCGAGACAGTTTATCCTTAGGGCTTGCTGGCCAACCAGCCTAGTCTAGTCAGAAAGATTCAGGGCAATGAGAATCTCCATTTCAAAAAACAATGTGGAAGGTACTTGAGGAATTACCTCTGATCTCCACAGGAACACACAGGCACACATGCCTACCTGCATGACATACAAAGACAAAGGAACTGGTGTGGTGGCTAATTCCTGTAGTCCCAATTTTCAGGAGATGAAGTCAGGAAAGTGAGGAATTAGAAGCTATTCTGGGCTACATAGCCCATTCTAAGCCATCCTGACCTACATGACAAAACTGTATCAAAAGAGACAAAAAGGAAGTTTTGTGGATACTTGAAGATGAGCCAAGTTCCTGTATTTGGAATACAAGGAAGTGGTTCTACCAGAAACTGAATAGATTTACTTCCAGTTTATCAGACCACAGGAGCAAAACTCATAGCGTTTTGCATTATGTGTGCAAAGACACTCAGGTTAAAACTAACCAAATGTGCTGGGCAGTGGTGGCACAAGCCTTTAATCCCAGCACTTGGGGAGCAGAGGTAGGTGGATCCCTGTGAGTTCAAGACCAGCCTGGTCTACAAGAGCTAGTTCCAGGACAGCCTCCAAAGCCACAGAGAAACCCTGTCTTGGAAACCAAACCAAACCAAAACAACAACAACAAAAAACTATCCGAATGCAATAAATGCACTTTAAAAGAAAACTTAAGGGGCTAGGGCAGCTCAGCTGGCAGAGTGCTTGCCTAGCACGCATGAAGTTGACCTCTAGCACCGCATAACACCAGGCATGGTGGCACACCTGTAATCCCAACACTCAGGAGGTGGAGGCAGGAGCCTCAGAGAGAAATTCAAGGTCATCCTTTGCTATAAGCAAGTTCAAGGTTATCCTGGATTATAAGACACTCTATCTAAAACAAAACAGAAAAAAAAACCAGGCAGCAACAATGAAAACAATAAAAAAAGAAGGAAGGCCTTGTAGCACGTGCCTTTAAATCCAGCACTTGGGAGACAGAGGCAGGTGAACCTCTCTGAGTTTAAGACCAACCAGTGGAACTCTCTGGTCTACATAGAGAGGACAGCTAGAGCTCTATGGTGAGACACTTCTCCCCCCAACAGCAAACAAGCGAGCAACAACAACAAAAACCCCAAAAGACCTATATATATATATTTTTTTTGGTTTTTCGAGACAGGGTTCCTCTGTGGCTTTGGAGGCTGTCCTGGAACTAGCTCTTGTAGACCACACTGGTCTCAAACTCAGAGATCTGCCTGCCTCTGCCTCCCAAGTGCTTGGATTAAAGGCGTGTGCCACCACCGCCCGGCAAGACCTGTAATCTTAAATCAAAGATTAGAAGACGTGGTGTACTACTAAGGGATTTGTGTGTATGTGTGTGTGTGTGTGTGTGTATGATTTGTAATGTTTAATTGTGTGTGTATGTGTGTGTGTATGTATGTGTATGATTTTAATGTTTAATTGTGTGTGTGTATGTGTATGATTTTTAATGTTTAATTGTGTGTGTGTATGTGTATGATTTTTAATGTTTAATTGTGTGTGTGTGTGTGTGTACACATACACACGTGCCACGGCATGCATGTGACCAGAGAACAACTTACAGGAGTCAGTTCTCTCCTCCCATTGTATGGATGCTAGGCTGGAACTCAGGTCTACAGTCTTGGTGGCAGCACCTGTACTTGTGGCGCCATCCCTCCAGTCCCACACGGCATACTACTTATCTCTCTAGGTTACCAACTGTTAGCAAAAGTAAACGAATCGGCTTAATTTCCCTTACTCCTATATATTCTGTCTCTTGTGATACGCAGTTAATTTTTTGGTATCCACATCAAAAACATACATTCAATTTATTTACCCTTGGAATGACATTTACACCAGCTAGTTCTAGTTTAAATTCACAACCACACAGCTCAGGATGGCTCTCTATGCTGCCAAGCAACCTCGTTAGCTTCTCCTAGTATGTTTTCTACTATTCTCTAGACAACTGTGACATACATTCTGTTTTCCGCAAAACCTACTTCACTTCCTCAGGTGGCCTCTCTTTCTCAACTCTCCCTAGTTCCCTCCCACCTACCTTTGACTCTTTTCTAAAAGTTTATTTTTGTTCCATGGACACAGGGACTCTCTACTCTGCTGCAGGGCCTTTGTAAGTCCCCTTCCCTCTACCCCAGTGGTTCTCACCTTCCTAATGCTGCAACCCTTTAATACAGTTCCTCATGTTGTGGGGACCCCCAACCTCAAAATTGTTTTCATTGCTACTTCATAACTGTAACTGTGCGACTGTTATGAATTATAATGTAAATATTTTTGGAGATAGAGGTTTGCCAAAAGGATCTCGATCCACAGGGAGAACTGCTGCAATGGTCTTATGGATAGAGTCTAGCTGGAATGTTCCATGCCTTGTTCTTTATAGCCCTAGTTCCTTGCCTTCTCTGTCTTCTGGCTAAACCTGATGTCAAATTTTGAGTGGTTTTCTTTGTGATTTATATATGCTCACAGCCAGACACACTCTAGCACATTAGTGGGGTTTTGAGTTTGTTTCTTAGAGACTTTTAAAAGCCTTTGTGTGTGTGTGTGTGTGTGTGTGTGTGTGTGTGTGTGTGTGTGTATGTGGTTCCATATGCACGTGGATGTCCCGAGAGTTTTGTAGAGGACATCAGAACTCCTGGAACTGGGATTGCAGATAGTGTCGGTTGCTGCGTGGGTGCTGGGAATTGAACTGGGTGCTGCTCTTAATACCCAGCTGTCTCCAGTCTTGTTTTCGTTTCTTTTCTTTCTTTTTTTTTTTTTTTTTTTTTGAGGAAGGGCCTCATGTGGCCCAGCTGGCCTCATGCATACTTGGTACGTGGCTGAGGCTGGCTTCCACCTCCCAACACTACTGCATCCAGCACCAAGCATGTGACTCTCCAACACCAGTTCTCTCTCTCTCTTTTTTTTTTTTTTTTTTGGTTTTTCGAGACAGGGTTTCTCTGTATTGTTTTGGAGGCTGTCCTGGAACTCGCTCTGTAGACCAGGCTGGCCTCGAACTCACAGAGATCCGCCTGCCTCTGCCTCCCGAGTGCTGGGATTAAAGGCGTGCGCCACCAACGCTCGGCTTTTTTTTTGGTTTTTTGAGACAAGGTTCAACACCAGTTCTCATATTTCCTTTTCTAGTAATTTCTCTCTGTGTTCATTCAAATAACTGTCGACTACAGGGCCTTGTGCAACTGACATATTCCTGAATTCTTAACATTTAAATCATAGTTTTTCACAAAATAGGCAGTAAGCACTCTCTTCTCTCTCCATATATATATATATATATATACATATATATATATTTTTTAATTTGGTTTCTCAATACAGGGTTCACTGTGTAGCCCTGACTGCCCTGGAACTCACTTGGTAGACCAGACCAGGATGTCTTTAATCTCATAGAGATCTGCCTGCCTCTACCCCCAGAGTGCTAGAATTAAAGGCATATGCCACCACTGCCCGGCCCGACTTTTTTCTTTTTCAAAAATTATTTTAACCTGGTTTAGTGGTGCACACCTCTAATCCCAGCACTTAAGAGGCAGAGGCAGGCAGATATCTGTGAGCTTGAGGCCATCCTGGTCTACATAGTAAGTTCTAGGACAGCCAATGCTGTATAGAGGGGCTATATATTCATGTGTCTCTGTGTGGCTATACACACATAAATGCAGGTACCTCTGAAGACCAGAAGAGGGCATTATGTCACCTAGAGCTGGGGTTACAAGTGTGCTATTGTGAACTACCTGATCTGGGTATTGGGAATTGAACTCAGGTCCTCTGGAAGAACAGCAAGTACTCTTAACCAACTAGCCATCTCTCTAGTCCATTCCTTTCTTTTTTATTTTATATTTATTTATTGTGTATACAGCCTTCTGCCTACAGGCCAGCAGAGGGTACCAGATCTCATTCAAGGTGGTTGTGAGCTACCATGTGGTTGCCAGGAATTGAACTCAGGACCTCTGGAAGGACAGTCAGTGCTCTTAGCCACTGAGCCATCTCTCCAGCCCTAGTCCATTCCTTTCTTTTTTCCTCTTTCCCTCACTTTAACCCTCCCTCCTTCCGTTTCTTTCTGATTTTTGAATTTTTAATTCTCCTGAAACCTTCTTAGTGTTGAAAATTCAAGTTGTGTGCCACCATGTTTGGTTTTGTTTTATTTCTTGAGACAGGGCCTTGAAACCCTGAGCGCAAGCCATCCTCCTGAGTCACTAGGACTTGAGGCATTACCATGTCTTACTAAAAATATATTTTTGTGATTTTCTTTGCAGACAGGTCTAACTATATAGTCCACACTGTTCAGAAACTCACTGTATAGGACAGGCTGGCATGGAACTCATAGCAATCCTCCTGCCTCTGCATCTCTGAGTACTAGGATTGCAAGCATGAACCATCATACCTGATATAAAAATGAATATTCACTGAATAAGTCAGTCCATCTTTTTAGTTACCTTGTTGTGTGGTTTTTTGTTTTGCTATTTCATCTTTTTTTTTCTTTCTTCTGAGCTGAGGACCAAACCCAGGGCCCTGTGCTTGCTAGGCAAGTGCTCTACCACTGAGCTGAATCCCCGACCTTGTCAGTCCAGCTTTTAAGAGATAACATTGAGCCGGGCGGTGGTGGCGCACGCCTTTAATCCCAGCACTCGGGAGGCAGATGCAGGCGGATCTCTGTGAGTTCGAGGCCAGCCTGGTCTACAAGAGCTAGTTCTAGGACAGTCTCCAAAGCCACAGAGAAAAACTGTCTCAACCCCCCACACGTACCAAAAAAAAAAAAAAGAAGAAGAAGAAGAAGACAACTTCAGAATGAGTAGTCAAATTCCTCGGGGGGGGGGGGGGGACGACCCAAGGAGATGCTGAGGACATCTGGCTGGACAAAGCCTGTGCTAACTAAAGAATCACACAGCTGGGCTGTTCCCAGATACTTCTGGCTGACCTCCAGTTCTCTGCTTTCCTTCCTGTTTCCTCTAGGCCCACAACATCTAGCCACCTGCGGTCCAGTCCAGTTGAAGTCATATTGCTAATTTTCTCTCCATGCTCCGGTGCCTAGGTCATCCTTATATATAGACAGTCAGAAAAAAAAAATGCATCTGCAGTAGTGAGATCGTGTCTCAAGAACCAAAGACTACAACAGCAGCCACAAAAAACAAGCAAACAAATAAACAAAATGCAGCTGTTGGCCAGTGAGATGGCTCAGCAGGTGAAGGTACTTGTTGCTAAGACTGATAACCTGAGTTTGATCTGGGGACCCACAGGATTAAAAGATAAAATTAACTGCTAAAAGATGTTCGCTGACCTCCACACGTGTGCCCTGCATGCGTGCACATACATACAGAAGAAATAAAATGGAATATATAGATAAAAAACATTGCATATATAGTAATGAACACACAGACACGTACATGTTCCCTTCCAGTTTCCAGTATTTTTTTTTTTTAGATTTATTTATTTATTACATATACAGTGTTCTGTCTACGCGCCAGAAGAGGGCACCATATTGAATTGCAGATGGTTGTCAGCCACCATGTGGTTGCTGGGAATTGAACTCAGGACCTCTGGAAGAGCAGCCAGTGCTCTTAACCTCTGAGCCATCTCTCCAGCTCCAGTTTCCAGTATTTAATTCATAGTTGAAAATGACTCTAGAACTTGGTACATAATCCAGGCTATCTAGAACTCATAATCCTCCTGCCTCAGCTTTCCATTGTGTCTGGCTCTGGATTATGTCAAGGTTGCAATCCAACATATTATCTGTCTTCTCTTTTGCTCTATGCTCCTGATGGCCACAGAGCAAAGCTAAATCTTGTACTTAGTAAGTCTGTTGTACTTAGTAGTGAAGTGGTAGCTTCCACAGAAGAGGAAAAAGTGGGGATTTTGCCCTCTTTGATGACAAGGTAATAAGATACAATAGCTCACATTCATTGGTGAGTATGTCCAAATTCTCACATGTGGGATATAACTCAGATTGGAATTACGGCCCAGACCATCTAGTTTCCCCCTATATAGCCACTTGCTGAAGGGTGTATTCCTCTATTCCCTCCAAATGGAAGGAAAAGGAGGCTCAGGAGCTTCAGATGGTAACAGAAGGTCACATGCCCAGAGAACAAAAAAACTTGGAAAATTCTTGAGGGTTCTGCAAGATGTTAAAAATGGCAGTTAACAGTTACTGGGGTTAAGATTCTGTTCAGGGAGGGCAGTGCTAGCAAACACATTTAATTCCTCACTTGGGAGGCAGAGGCAGGAGGATCTCTGTGAGTTTGAGGCCAGCCTGGTCTACAGACTATAGATGGATTTTTCTTTGGGCCTCGAGTTCACAAATAACAACAGAGACTTGTTAGTTATGAAAGCCTGGCCTTAGCTTAGGCCTTTTCTCAACTTGCTCTTACAACTTAAATGAACAAGTTCCAGAACAGCCAGGAATACGCAGAGAAACCCTGTGTAAAAACAAACAAGATTCTGATCTGGAAAACCACACACTCACACACACACACACACACACACACACAGAGACAGAGACAGAGACAGAGAGAGAGAGAGAGAGAGAGAGAGAGAGAGAGAGAGAGAGAGAGAGAGAGAGAGAGAGCTGGAGGAGCGTTCCATGGTTACAGTCTTGAGCTGCCATCTGTGTTGGTGGCTGGGCTTTCTGGTGATACACCTGCTTTTGTCAGTCATCCCTGCTCCTTGTAAATAACCACTCACCCGTGCTCTTGTTAGTGACCCCAATACAAGACTCATTGGTTCATCAAAGTCCGTTGTGGGCTCTCTTTCCGGGGTGAGTAGATTAGTGTGCTGTGTCTCTGTGTTTCCCCAGGAAATGTCTGTCACACAACGCCGTTGCTATTGCTCTACATAACGTCAGAAGCATGGACCAATCTATAGACTGTTCTCAGGCATGACTAATATTAGGATGGCACATTGGTCAAGACTATGCTTAGGGCCTCAAGCCTTCAACAACCTCCTTGCTTCAGCTTGAGTTGGGCTTGAATTGGATAAAGACACAGACTTTGTACAAAGGTGGCATGTACCATGAATCTTATGTACAGTGCCATGAGTTATTAAAGGAATTGCTGAGAATATATATACTCATATCAATTGCCAGAACCCTGTGTCCAGCAGCTGATGCTCTCTCAGACTGCCTAACATTTTTTTCTTTCTGGTTAATAGAGCCCTTTTGAACTGAGAGATAAGGATGTAAGCTCAGTGGTTGAGTACTTGTCTACAAGTTGAAGTCCTGGATTCTGTCCCTAGCATAAATAAATAAAAATAAATTTAAAATCGAGGAAAGGTTATCAATCTCTTTCTCAAAAAAATCCTCATGTAGGCTGGGATCATGCACCCCTTTAATTCCAACACTCAGGAAGCAGAGAGAGGCAGGTGGTCTCTGTTAGTACCGGGTCTATCTTAAGTCTACATACAAAGTTCCACCACAGCCAAGGCTACAAAGAGAGACCCTGTTTCAAAAAGCCAAAGAGGAATTCACACTTATCACACATACACACACAGACACACACTTTTTATTGTTATTTTGTTGTTTTTGTCAAGACAGAGTTTCTCTGTGTAACAGCCCTAGCTGTCCTGGAACTCACTCTGTAGACCAGGCTGGCCTTGAATTTAGAGATTCCACTGCCTCTGCCTACCTTGTGTTGGCATCAAAAGTGTGTGCTGTTGGCCACCTGGGCTATTGTTGATTGTTTTTTGAGACAGGGTCTAACACAGCCATGGCTGGCCTAGAACTTGCTCCACAGCAGACCTTATGGGTAACCTTAAGCTTTGAATCTCCTCAGTGCTAAGATGACAAGGGTATACCAGCACACACCAAAAATATTGCCAATAAGAAAAAGAGGTCCTATGAGCTGCTGAAACCCATGTAGGGATCTCTTACATGCTAGACAATAGATTATCTCTAGAGTTGTGCCTTCATCTAACCCCAGGTACTCTGGAGGGAGGCTGAGCCATGAGGATGGCAAGTTCAAAGCCTGCCTATGCTACAAAATGAATTCAAGAACAGTCTGGATAATTTAGTGAGACTCTGCCTCAAAGTAAAAACAACAACAAAGTGGTTGGGAGTATAGCTGAGTGGTACAAGGCTCGTCCTAGGTTGCATGTTCAATAACCACTCTCCATGGGAGGCGGGGGCTTTTGAGTTGAGGTTTATTTCTAGCCCCTATACATTCACTCTATGTTGCTTGTAACAACAAATACTCTCAGCCGTGGTGGCACACACCTATAATCCCAGTATTCCGGAGGGAACAAACAAAACAAAAAACAAAATTAATCAACCAACCAACCAACCAACAAAAACCCTGAGGTAAAATGCCATGTTCTGGATTTTTCAGGAGGGTGTTACTGACATTATGAATGGTGACTAGGTCTTGACCAGACATAGCCGACTCATTCAACAAATATTTAACGGATGCCTGAGGTCCCTGAGATAAAAGACATTTCTTCGATGAGACTAATCACATGGAAAAATGCAAATGAGGTTTCCAGTGGCCTGAAAGTCATATAAGTTTGAGAGGTAAGGCTCGTGAGCTAACAACCTGGTTTTGGGTTTCTCCACATCCTATATGCGAGTTTGGCAAACCAATCTAACCTATCTCATCTATTAAACTGAGATCAGTAACAGACGAGAACTGCTTGCTGTACATCTTTAAAAAGATAAGCTTTGTAAAAACGAACTTAAAGGGCACAGGCGTGGAGAAACAGAGGATCTGGAGCGTAAAGTCGGCCTTCCCTACAAGAGCCTGCACCGTAATAAAATAAAACCTGAAGCATATCCCCTGGGAGAGCGTCGGCCTCTTTAAGTCTCCAGAGCCGCCCCTCGCACACACGCGGTCGGCAACGGCTCAATCAGCCTTTCCCGGAAGGAGCGGATTCCGTTTCCGCCGGCAGATCTTCGCAGTGGGTGTGGCCGCCAGAATCCGCCCCCACAGACTCTGGGCGGCCCTCCGTCACGCGCATGCGCCCGAGGCGGGGCCGGAGACCGGAAGTTCGGGGGCGTGGCGAAGCGCTCCAGACAAGCCGGCTCTCCGCTTTGAGGCCGTGGGGGGGCTGGGGGTGCGCGCCCAGTGCGCGCTCGTTCGCGCGGCCGGCTGCGTACAGTAGTGACGGCCGCGCGGGAGCGGTCACATGACCACAGCGGCTGCCTGTACAGTAAGAACCCAATATGGCAGCGGCGTTAGCAGTGGCAACAGCAGCAGGACCGGCCGCCCCGTAGACCCCCCCCCTCCCACTGCGCGCCTCCGCGGCCGCCGCTTGGCTGAGTTGCTTCTCCGCTCCGACTTCCCCTTTCTCCCACCTTTCCCGGCACCGCGGGAAAAGCAGTGCAGGGCGCAGCAAGCAAGGGAAGGCAGCCGGAGCCGGGGCACGGAAGCCTCCCAGTCAGTTCAAGACCCGACATGAGGGAAAAGGGCCGTAGGAAGAAGGGCAGGACCTGGGCGGAGGCCGCCAAGACGGTAAGAGGAGGGAGCAGAGGGGAAGGCCGGTGGGCGCTCGTTTTTCTCGCCGGCGCCTCGTCGCAGGAGAAGGGAGGTCGCTTGGCCCCGCGACCGGGCCGAAGGGGCACGAAAGCGCGCGCAGAGGGCGGCGGTTAGGGTCGCGCTGGCGAGCCCTAAGGAGACCGAGGCGCCGGCGCGAGGGGTTGGCCGCGCGCCTGCCGCTTCTCCCGGGGGCTGCGACTGGACCCCTCGGTGTTGCGAGGTTGCCTGTCGGGGTTCACGTCGCTGTCGCTCCCACACTGCTAGCCCTTGCTTCGGCACCGTGTGTTGTGCTTGCCCAGTAACCGGTTCTTCTCCCTTGTGCGCCTTGGAGAGCCCCGATTGGATGCAGACAGGAGCAGGCTTGTGCGTGCATCCAGCCCCGGAAAGGAGAGGGGAGCGCTGGAGCTCGGTGGCGTTTCCCCGCCGAGGCAACCGTGCCACCAGACCCGGGCCCCCCCCGCTTATCTGGCTCTGGGAGCCAACGAGAGGTCACGAGGCTTTTGTGTTTGCCGTCCGAGCTGAAAGTGCAGGAGGTGTTTAGAAACGAAGTAACAGGTGGGACTTGGAGAATTTTTTTTTCTGTTTCCGTAGAGACCTACTCTGAATAAGGCAGCAATGCATGGCGGGACGTGTAGTTTACCCTGCCTTCACTTTTATTTAGCCAAAGCGAAGGTGGACCGACGAAATTGTGATTTGTGGGCACCCCACCTCCCCCGTGCGCAATTTTGTTATAAGGAATTTAGAAGTCATTTAAAAATAAGTATTAGCGAGAAATCTTGTTTTGGAAAAAAAGTTTAAAACGTGTAGTTTTGAAGAAACGGAACTTTAAGGAGAAATTGAAATTTCATCATTGAAAGTGTAACAGAAAAATAACAGGACATTAACTTTAGTAGCATTAGCATTTCAACCTCTTTTATAAATGGACAACATAGTATAGGTCCTAATAAGTGAACCTTTGCAGGCTATAAGGTGTATTTTCCCCTTAAAAAGTGTGTGTGTGTGTTGTGTGTGTGTGTGTGAGAGAGGGGGGGGAGAGGGGGAGGGGGGTGGGGAGAGGGAATGAGAGAGAGAGAGAGAGAGAGAGAGAGAGAGAGAGAGAGAATGTTTGTGGCGTGTGGGGTGGGGCACGTGGGGATGGCCATGGAGCACATAGAGAGGATCAAACTCAGGTCATCAGGCTTGGTGGCCAGCACTTTTACTTACTGAGTAATCTTTCTGGTCCTGGTTTATTTATTAATTTATTTTCTGGTTTTCCGAGACAGAGTTTCTCTGTGTAGTCCTGGCAGTCCTTGAACTCACTGTAGAACACTGTAGATTACTCTTTCCTCTAAAAGACAGATCAGGCTGGTCTCGAACTCAGAGTTCTCCTGACTCTTCTCCCGAGGTGCTGGGATTAAAGGCATGCACCACCATTGCCCTGTTCCTGGTTTTTGTTTTTTTTATGAGACTTTCAGAATTCAATGTTCATCATGGAGAAATTTAGAAAAATATGAAGAAGAAAATAAGAACTCAGTCGGTTCACTCTTTTGCTGCCTAATCTTACTTGTTTCTCCAAATCTGAGTCATATTATTTATTCAGTCTATATTTTGTTTTGTAAACCCTGTGCATGTCTTTTGTTGAATGTTTTCTCTATATACATTATTTACTTACTTTTGGGGATACAGTCTCACATAAATGATTGCCTCATGCAGCAGTCCTCTTCCCTTTGCCCCGTGAATGCTGGGATTACAGGCTTGCACCACCATGCCCACTTCTATGGGTTGCTGAGGATAGAACCCACGGCATCATGCATACTAGGCAAATGCTCTTCCAGTTGAGCTACACCCAGCCCACTTAGAATCTGTCTTTGTGACTGTACTGGTAGGTTCCTCTAAGAAAAGACAACTATAGAAATAATTTTTTGGTGGGGAAGAGATTTTCTTCCACAGAAACTCTACTTTCTACTTCAGGGACACCTCAAGATTGCTTCCTTTTAATAAAGGAGAAGGTGCTATTTTAGTTATGAGTATGCAAATCTCGAAATTAATTATGTGAATTAATTTTACTTATTTATTAGGCTTTAGTTTTTTGAGACCAGGTTTCACTTTGTAGCCTAGGCAGCAGGCCTTAGCACTGGAAGTGGTAAGATTACAGGCATCTCAGCAGTCTCTATATCTTTTTTTTTTTATTTTTTGTGGTGGACTCTTTCTGTTTCCCTGCCTATTTAGTGCATTGTATTATCCAGGCCTTAAACTTGAGGTGATTTCTTGCCTCAGCCTCTCAAGGACTGGAATTATAGGCACATACTGCCATGTCTGATTAAGTCTCTACAGTACTTTGTGCATTATGATCTTTCTGGGTTAGCTAGTTTAATGATTTGGAGATTGTGACAACTAGGAAGAATAATTTTACATCTCTTTAATTTCTTGAAATAATAAATTAGAACATTTGCTTATTTTTGTGCCCCAGATACCTATGTGAGAAATAGTGCTTTAAAAGATAGAAAATAGGCTGAGGAGATGACTCCGTGTGCAAGAGCACTTGTATTTGAAGGCACCTTTACATATCTCCTCCCCATTAAAAAAATTCACTTATTTTAGTTTTCTGCTTCTTTTTTGGGGGAGGAATGTTTATGTGTGTGTCTGGATGTGCATGTGGAGGCCAGAGGTTGATATCAGGTGCTTTTCTTAGTTTTTCTCCATTTTATTTACTGAGGCAAGGTCTCTCTAGTAACTGGAAGCTTGCCAGTTGGTCTACATGTGTAGCTGGTCAGCTTGTCCAGGGCTTCCCCATCTCTACTTTCCAAGCCCTAGTATTATAATATAGAGCCACCATGCATACCTGAACTTAAGTTTTTAGAAATTTATGTGTATGTGTATTTTGTCTGCATATCTGTACCACATGCATCCCCGGGCTTAGTAAGTGGTGTCTGGTCCCCTGGAACTGCAGTTACAGATGGTTGTGAGCTGCCATGTGGGTGGTGGGAATGGAACCTTGGTCTACTGGAAGAGTGCCTTAATCCATTGAATTATCTTTGTAGCTTTCATACCCTGATTTATTTTCTTCGTGTTCTAAGTGTGAACTCTGGGCCTTGTTGCTTGTGCTGTAATTGCTTTAACCATTGAACCATTTACCCACTCCTCTGTCCTGTTTTTATATTTCTGTCCTGAAAGCCCACATACCTCCTACCTTGTTGAAGGTAAAAAAGATAATAAAATCTATTTTGGATATTTAAGTTAAAAATTTCTAGAGGGCCATGTTGAGGCAGAGTTGTTATCCAGCATCATTTGGGCAGAGGCAGACATTGTTAACAAGGCCAACTTGGGTAGGTAGCCAGCCTATTATTCCCACCCCACCCCTCGAAAAGATAGTGCAAAAAATAATTTCTACAAAAGGAGCTACTGCTATATTTTCTAGATTATGAAGAATTGAGAAAAATCTCAAATTTGCAGAGCTGCTTATTGACTTTTGTTTTTTTTAAAAAATTTATGTGCATTGGTGTTTTGCCTCCATGAGGGTGTCAGATCCCCTAGATCTGGAGGTACAGACAGCTGTGAGCTGCCATGTGAGTGCTGGGAATTGAACCTGGGTCCTCTGGAAGAGCAGCGTGTGCTCTTAACCACTGCACCATCTCTCCAGCTCTCTCTTGCTTTGCTTTTTTGAGACAGGATTTCTCTGTATATCCTGGCTGTCTAGGAACTTACTTTGTAGACTAGACTGGCTTTGAACTCACAGAGATCATTTTGCCTCTGCCTTCCAAGTGTTGTGTTTAAAGATGTGGGCCACCACTGCCCACCTGCCAACTACTTTTTCTTTTTCTTTTTTTTTTTTTCTTTTTTCGAGACAGGGTCTCTCTGTGGCTTTGGAGGCTGTCCTGGAACTAGCTCTTGTAGACCAGGCTGGTCTCGAACTCTCAGAGATCCACCTGCCTCTGCCTCCCAAGTGCTAGAATTAAAGATGGGTGCCACCACTGCCTGGCTTTTTTATTTTTCTTCCGCACGACTGTTTGTAACTCCAGTTCCAGGAGACCTGACACCAATGGCAAAAACACCAATGTACATAAAAAATAAAAATAAATTAAAAAATTTAACAGAAAGTAAAGAAATTGATCAGTACATGGTGGGGTGGTGATGGAGCACACCTTTAATCCCAGCACTCAGGAGGTAGAGTTAGGTAGATAGACATCTGTGAGTTAAACTCTAGCCTGGTCTACAGAGGGAGTTCCAGGACAGCCAAGGCTACACAGAGAAACCCTGTCTTGAAAACCCACACAAAATGATCAAAAAATGATTCAAAAACCTGCCTTGTTGTTTTACAAAAGAATTTTGACTACCCCTCTACTTCCATATTCTTTTTTTTGTTTTTGTTTTTTGTTTTGTTTTTTTTTTTTGTTTTTTCGAGACAGGGTTTCTCTGTGGCTTTGGAGGCTGTCCTGGAACTCGCTCTGTAGACCAGGCTGGCCTCGAACTCACAGAGATCCGCCTGCCTCTGCCTCCCGAGTGCTGGGAGTAAAGGCGTGCGCCACCAACGCCCGGCTTACTTCCATATTCTTACCACATGGGAGTTCATCATTCTAAAGTTTCTGATATTGTATATTTATTTTTGGTGCACTGTGACTCATTATGTTTTTAGTTTTGTCCCAGGTTATTGAATGTGGTAAACTTAAAACTTTTTCAATGTGACTTAAATAGTGTCACTTCCTTTAAATCAAATATAGAAGTCCCCATGGTGTCTCATGTCTATAATCCAAACTCGCAGCAGAGTCAGAAACTCAAGGCCAGCTTCAGCTACATAAAGTGAGCACAGCCTGGGTACATGAAGCTCCTTCATAAACAAAACAAAAAACAAACCAAATGCTGTAACATTTACATAAACATATCATTGAAAAAACATGAGTAGAAGTAATTAAATTTCAAATTTCGCCAGGTGGTAGTGGCACACGCCTTTAGTCCCAGCACTCGGGAGGCAGAGGCAGGCGGGTCTCTGTGAGTTTGAGGCCAGTCTGGTCTACAAGAGTTAGTTCTAGAACATCCTCCAAAGCCATAGAAAAACCCTGCCTCTCCCCCCCAAAAGAAGAAGTAGTTAAATTTCACATGTCTAGACTAAAATACTAAAAATGCTTAGTTTGGAGCTGGAGAAATGGCTCAGTGTAAGAGCACTTGTTTCTCTTGCAGAGGACCTAGGTTCAGTTCCCAGCATCCACATGGTGACTCACAACCATCTAAAACTCCAATTCTAGGGGATTCAATGCCCAAGATATACTTCTTAAAACTAGGTCCTACCTTACTGAGTGGTGGGTGGTGCCTGCCTTTAATCCCAGCACTGGGAAGGCAGAGGCAGGTGGACCTCTGTGAGTTGGAGGCCAGCGTGATCTACAGAGTGCAGGAGAGGCAGGACTACACAAAGAAACCCTTAATTAGGCCCTGCCTCTTCTGCTATCTTACAATAAAGCTTTCAGATTGCAGATCCATCAATCAATTTACCCCTTGATGAAGTCATGCCTTCACGGTCCATTCCCTTTGCTGGATCCCCTCTCCTCCACTTGAACACTGACTTATTAGGAACTAAGTCTCCTTTTGGGGAGACACTTTATATTAGAATTATAATGGTATCTGTGTTGTCATGTACTAAGAATATTCTATGGCCATTAAGCACCTAAATGACTTGTGATTAAGAACTGCATTTAACATTAATTTAATTTTAATTACTGCTAACAATAGCTAGTGGCTATTATTACATAATACAGAGCTAAAGTAATTTCCTGTTTTTACTGACTATTGTAATATTCTACCCCCTACCTCCAGTATTGGGGGTTGAACTTAGGGCCTTGTGTTTGCTAGTTAGGTGCTACATCCATAGTGTCATGCTCCTGACCCTTATTTTAAGTTTTGAGACAGTCTCAAAGTTGCCCATGCTGGACTTGAGTTTATTGTGTAGCCCAGGCTGGTCCTGCATCAGTCTTCTGAATAGCTGGGATTGCAGATGTACTCCAACATGCCTGACTATTTGGGTTTTTTGCCAGTAAACTGGGCTATTCAGATCTTATCTTTTGTCTTTATTTTCTGTCTAATTTCCTGATCTTTAAAACTTAGTTTTTATTTATATGTATGTGTTTGTCTCTCTGTGTGTAGGTCATGTGTATGCAGGTACCTGCAGAGTCTACAAGAGGGTATTAGGTACTCGAAGCTGGAGTTAGAGTATCCTGGAATGGGTGCTGCGATCCAAACTTGGGACCTGGAAGAACAAAATATTCTTAACCACTGAGCTCTCTCCAGTCCCTATTTCCTGTCTGTCTGTCTAAAGATACTTACCTCCCCAGTGTTGGGATTTCCATCATGTCAGTTTCTGAGGGGTTTGTTTGTTTGTTTGTTTGTTTGTTTGTTTGTTTTTTGTATTTTTTTTTCCCCCAGACAGGGTTTCCCTGTTTGGCTTTGGAGCCTGTCCTGGAACTTGCTCTTGTATACTAGGCTGGTCTCAAACTCACAGAGATCCTCCTGCTTCTGCCTCCCAAGTGCTGAGATAAAGACGTGCACTACCACCGTCTGGCTTGAGTAATAATATAATTTGTTGTATTTATTACAGATCTGTTTTCCTATTTTGTCTTTTGAATAGATTGATGGAGATTTTTCTTCTTTGTACAGATTTTAATTTGTGTTTGATGTGTGTACAAAAAAAGAAGATCCGAGGACAATTTTTGTAAGTTAGTTCTCTCCTCCTGTGGGTTCCATGGATTTTGTAGATTAAACTCAGGTTGTCAGGCTTATTTGGCAAAGGCATTTTATCTACACTTACCCATCTTATTGGTCCCTGTCTTGTGCATGTGCTCAAGTGGGAACCCCCCAACCCTCCCCCCATGTGTGTGTAAGTGTGTGTGTAAGACTTACTTTTATTTATGTGTGTGTCTATATGAGTGTATACCGTGTGTGTAGGTACTCACAGGCCAGAAGAGGGCATTTGATCTCTTGAAACTGGAGTTATATACAGGTGTTTGTGAGCTATCTGACATGAGCAGGAAGTGCTCGTGACTGCTGAGCAATCTCCACCCCTGCACATATATATTTAATGTTAATGTAATCAAGTTGATCAATCTGATAGGGATGTCCTTCTGTATGCTGTGAATATGAGTTACCTTTATTGGTTGATGAATAAAGCTGTTTCAGCCAATGGCCAGGAAGAATATAGCTAGGTGGAAAATCCAGAGATGGAGAGAGAAGGCAAAGTCATGCAGCCGCTGAAGGAGTAGAATGCTGGAGCATTACTGGTAAGCCACAGCCTCGTGACAATACACAGATTAATAAAAATGGGTTAATTTGGAAGAGAGAGCTAGCCAGTAATATGTTTGAGCCATTGACCAAACAATTGTAACTAATATTAAGCCTCAGAGTGTTATTTCATAAGTGGCTGTGGGAACCTATATGTCAGAAGAGAGACCAGTCCAGTGGGAATGGTCGAAACTGAGAAAAACCTCCAACTACATCAGTCTTTACCATTTCTTCTTTCTGTGTTTTGGGAATCTCTTTTTGTTTTTTTGTTTTACTTTGAGACAGGGTTTCTCTGTATTGTCTTGGAGGCTGTCCTGGAACTCGCTTTGTAGACCAGGCTGGCCTCAAACTCAACAGAGATCCTCCTGCCTCTGCCTCCCAAGTGCTGGGATTAAAGGCATGCGCCACCAACGCCCGGCTGTTTTGGGAATCTTAAGAAATACTTTTCAGATCATTAAGAGATTATAAATTGTGGATTGGGGATGTAGCTCAGTCTGAAGACTGCTCGCCTAACGCAATGAATTGATTCTATGCTTGGCACTGAATAGTTTCTTGGCTTAAACTCAGTGTGTTGCTTTACTCTAGTATGTGCTTAAGAGGTGGAGATAGGAGAATCAAGGGTTCAAAGTTATTTTCTGCTTCATGATAAATTTGAGACCAGTCTGGGCTTGAGACCCTTTGGAAGAGGGTTTTTGGAGGGGGAGAAGAAGAGGGAGGAAGGGGGATATTAAATGATTTTATTTTTTTAGATTTTGAAACAGAATCTCATGTAGTCCAGGCTATCCTCAAACTTGCCATGTGTTTTGAACTCCTGATCCTCCTGAATGCTGAAATTACAGGTGGGTACCACCATGACAGGTTTATGTGGTGTTGGGACTCATGCTGTGCTAGGAATGAAATCCAGGGCTTCCTGCATGCCAGCCAAGCAATGTCTCAGCTGAGCTCATCCCTAAGCCTCCTTCTGGAGTCTAACTCACTGATGTTTGAATTATTCAACACCTGGCTTATTGGTTGCAAATAAATTGTTCCTGTGGATGGTGTTAGTGCTTTCTGCTTCCTTCTTTCTTAGTTTTTTTTTTTTTTTTTTTTTTGGTTTTGAAATTGGGTCTTACTTTGTAACCCAGGTGGGCCTGGTATTTAGCATACATCCCAGGTTGATCTCCAGACCAAACAGTCAGTATGAGCCATCAACTTAATCCCAGAGAAATACATGAAAATGCTATATGAAGTTTTCCTTGTTGTGTACATTTTGTATCTATGTAAAAAGAGATGGGTAAAATAGAGAAATAATTTTTATTCTAGTAGAGTTAACACCAGAGAGGCTGAGGCAGATTTGCCAGGAGTTGGGAGCCAATATGGGTTATATAATAAATTTTAGGCCAGACTGGGTTATATTGTGAGTCCTTGTTTCAAAAAACAAACAGAACTAAAAAATCAAAATGCTGTGAACTGTGTATGAAAGAGGATAGGGGGCAAGCAGCCTTTACGAGTTAAGTGAGCATTAGTTAAGTGCCAGCAAAGACTAGACAGTGACTCGAGGACCACAATGCTCAGATAAGTCCATATTCTCAAGTGACACTCTGATTTTCACAGCTTGGTCTTCTTCCTTCCTTCCTTCCTTCCTTCCTTCCTTCCTTCCTTCCTTCCTTCCTCCCTTCCTCCCTTCCTCCCTTCCTCCCTTCCTCCCTTCCTCCCTTCCTCCCTTCCTCCCTTCCTCTTGATTTTTTGAGACAGGGTTTTTCTGTAGCTTTGGAACCTGTCCTGCAACTCACTCTGTAGACCAAACTGGCTTTGAACTCTCAGAGATCCACTTGCCTCTTCCTACTGAGTGCTGGAAATAAAGGAGTGCACACCACTACTGCCTGGCAGCTTGGTCTGTTTTTAAGAGGGCCAGTTAATTTGCTTAGAACCCTAACCTAAATTTGATAATAAAATGTACAGTCATGAATAAGAATAAATATGTTATTACAGCTGTATAATGGTAAGTTAATAAAATTTTGAGAGTGTTCGAGGAACAGGGTCCAATTTAATAGACCTCAGTGTTTAAAAATGATGGGTAAGGCTGGAGCGATGACTCAATGACTAAACATGAAATGCTCTTGTGGAGGACCCAAATTTGGTTCCTAGCACCCATGGCTGGCAGTTCACAACTACCTGTAACTCCAGCTTCAGGAAGGTCCAACTCCTTGAGTCTGCAGACACCTGCATTCGCATGTACACACACATGAATGTATGCACAGTCCCTTCCCCTAGTAAAAAAGTGAAAATCTTAAAGATGATGGGTAAATAATTATGGATGAATAATATGTAAGATCATTGCAAAATGAGGCATAAGTTCAGAAGAAGGGAGATTTAAAAAATGTTATACTGGTGTTTGCCTTTGAGTATTGTGATGTATATTGGAAGAGAAAGGCTAAAAAGGTAGAGGGTTGCTGGGTGGTGGCGCACGCCTTTAATCCCAGCACTCGGGAGGCAGAGACAGGTGGATCTCTGTGAGTTCCAGGCCAGCCTGGTCTGCAAGAAAGCTAGTTCGAGGACAGCCTCCAAAGCCACAGAGAAACCCTGTCTCGAATCCCCCCTGCCCCCCAAAAAACAAGGTGGAGGGTTGAAAAAATTGGCCTGTTTTTATTCTAGGAATAGCTTTTTTTTTTTGGTATCTTTTTCTTCATCTTTTTCCCTCCTTTTGGTTTTGTCAAGACAAGGTTTCTTTTATTTTACATAGAATAATAGCTTTTTATACAGGAGATAGCATATCTGTTTTAGGTTGGTTGGGCCATGTGTGGGATTTTTGTAGAGGTCTGGAAAGTCTAGTGTAACTGGCTGTTTATTTCTTTCCTTGGCCTTCACATTGTTTTCATTTTACATTTCTCCTACTCACATGTATTACACATGAAGTTCTCCAATTAAACTTTTTTCTCAAATTCTGTTGGTCTCCTGGAGTGTAAGGAGGTTTAGTGCAGTTCTTTCACAGAATGAAATTGTACCATTTCTTTATTACTGTTATTTGTTTGTGTTTATTTGGTGAGGTAGAGTCTTGCAATATAGCCTTAACTGGCCTGGAACTTGCTATGTAGGCCAGGCTGGCCCGAGTGCTTAGATTTTAGTTGTTAGTTACCATGCCTGGCTTACTTATCTTTAGTGTTTTTACTAGTTATCTTAAGTATACACAATAATGGATTACATTACAACCTTTTCATAAATGTACTTGATGGATTTTTTAAATGATTTTATCCGTTCTTGTCTCTTCCTACTCCTGCTGGTCACCTTCCTCTTCCCTACTGGTCCTCCTACTTTGTTTGTCGTTAACAGTTTGGCCCAGTGAGCTTTCCTTTGGGTTGCTTACAGGTGCATGGATGAGGGGTTATTTACAGGATTGGGGGCACCTTCCCATTGTAGCCATGAAAGAAAATGCCCCATTCCTCCTCTAGCAGCCATTAACTGCCAGAGAGTCTCAGGAACAGGTTGGGTCACACAGTCTGCTCCCTGCTTGTTGGATCGTTTTGAGTTCGGGTGTCTCACACTAGTCTAGGCTGACCTCAAATTCCTGTTGATCTTCTGGTCTCAACCGCCTTAGCTGTGGTCATAGGTGTGAGCCACCTCACTTTGTCTGCTCTAGAGAATAGAGTATACCTACTTCTCCTCTCATATGTTTAGAACCACTCTTTTACTTATCACCTGTATATTGTGTCATTGTCTTATACTACAAATTAGAAAGCCCATGAAAGATTATAATTTTGCATATAACCATGGAATATATGCATACATATTTTGTCTTTTTTGTTTTTCCACACAGGGTTTCTCTGTAGCAACCTTGGCTGGCTGTCCTGAAACTCTTTGTAGACCAGACTGGCCTCAAACTCAGAGATCCTCCTCTGCCTCCTAAGTGCTGGGATTAAAGGCATGCACAACACCTGGCATGGAAAAGAATTTTTAAAGTTCATGAGACTAGCTTATTATATTATGCTTACTATATATTTGCTCTTTATGATTTCTAAAAAAATTATTATTTTATGTGTATATATATATATATATTTTTTGCCTGTATGCATGTTTATATCCATGTTCATGTCTGGTGCTTTTGGAGGTCAGAAGAGGGCATTGAATTCACTGGAACTGGTATTAAAAACAGTTGTGAGCTGCCATGGTAGATGCTGGGAATTGAACCAGAGTCTCCTGGAAGAGCAGCCAGTGAGTTTTCTTGACCTCCGAACCATCTCTCCAGCCTTCAACTCTATATTATTTTTGTGTTATACATATTTTTTGAGATAGGGTTCTCATGTAACCTGGAATTCCCTATGCAGTCAAGCATGACCTTGAACTTCTGATCCTTCTGCCACTGCCACCTAAGTGCTGGAGTCTGTCATTGTGTCAAATTTGTTCTCATCATTTATTGTTGAGATTCTGATAGTATTTCTTTTCTGCCTTGAAAACTTAGCTATTCTTTTAGAGCATTGTCTCCTAGCAACAGACTTAGTTTCTTTTTGTGGGAGAGATCCCTGATCCCACTTCCAGGTTTGGTAATTCTGTAAGAAGAAACATGGGCTCAGCTTTTAGTCATAATAATAGTTGTCATTTATTATGGCAAAGAATTTAGTTCAAAAGCAGGGTATGGTACATGGGCCTATGCTCTCAATACTTGGGGTATATGGAAGCAGGGTTTGGATTGAGATCTTGTCTCAAGGAATAAAAAGGGGGAAAAAAACAACAAGAAACCCCTGGAAGATGATTGGCTTGGTTAAATTCGTGCAAGCATGAGGACCTGAGTTTGGATCCTCAGCACCCACATAAAAAGCCAGGTGTGGTAGTGTATGCTTGTAATCCTAGGGTTGGGGAAGGAAGACAGGCAGATCCCTGGAATTCACTGGCTAACAAGTGAGCTCCAGGCCTAAGAATGTCTCAAAAAGGAAGGTGGAGAGCTGCTAAGGGAAATATACTTGTGGTTAACCTTTAGCATCCACCCACAGATACACATACATGAACGTGTATTTACATACAGAAAATTCAGATTGAAGTGAGTAGATGGAAAAATATGCTTGAGGTGAAATTTGGAGGAAGGTTTCAAGTGTTTCTGAGTAGGATCACACTGTAGTTAGTTCCTCCAGGAATGAATTATAATAGTAAAATGTTGTCTGTCATAAAACAGTGCCAAGGAGTTCCTGTTGAACAGGTCAGCATATATCACGATTCCCTATTTCTAGAAGGAAAGCAGATGTTCACATAAATCTCATGAATTGTATAGGAACATTTCTCTCTAGATCCAAGTTCCAATACACCCGTCAATGACAAGTTCTTGGAAGCAGGACAAAATAAGGACAGCTATAGACCTGTTCTGTTCTTACCTTTCTGCACATATTCTATGTAAGAATAACTACCTTTTTTTTCATTTTTTAAATTTAAATTAGAAACAAGCTTGCTTCACATGTCAATCCCAGCTCCCTCTCCCTCCCCTCCTACTCCGCTCTCCCCACCAGGTCCCCCAGCCTCCCTCCCAATCCCCACTTGGATCCCCAGAGAGGGTGAGGCCCTCCATGGGGGAGTCTCGAGAGTCTGTCATTTTATCCAGGGCAGGGCCTAGGCCCTCCCTCCAAGAGTCCAGGCTGAGAGAGCATCCCTCATTGTGGGATGGGCACCCAAAGTCCATTGACTTTTTAAAATGATTTTTGGTTTTTCAAGATTGTTTCTCTGTGTAGTTCTGGCTGTCCTGGAAATGCTCTGTAGACCAGACTGGGCTTGAACTCCAGAGATCCGTCTGTTTCTGCTTTCTGAGTGCTGGGATTAGTGGCATGCACCACCACTGTCTGGCAAAGATAACTTTATTTTTAAAAAAGTGTGTGTGTGTGTGTGTGTGTGTGTGTGTGTGTGTGTGTGTGTACGCGCATGCAAGTGTCTACTTCTGCACCTGCGCCTGCACCTGCGCCTGCAGAGATCAGAATTATTGTATCCCCCTGGAACTGGAGTTATATGTAGATAGTTGTGAGCTGCCTGACATAGATGCTGGGAAATGAGGAAATGAACTTGGGTCCTGCTGGAAGAACATTTTATTGTGCTTCTAACCACTCAGGCATTTATCCAGCTTTAGGGAATAACTTTATTTTATTTTTATTCCAGAAAGGTGTTTTGTTTTGGATAAGATCTAACCCAGACTGGTTCTTTCTGCCTTAGCCTCTAGAGTGCTGGTATTCCAGACATGTGCCACTATACCTGGCTGGGTATTTTTGCTTGGTATAGATTTTAAGATTGATAGTCTATTTCTTCCAGTACTTAAAAAAAATTACTGACCAGTTGTCTTGAGGCCTTTGTTTCCAATGAGACACATATAGTTGTATAGTTTTGAGATAATTTTTTCTAAATATATTACGGAAGTTTTCATGGTGATAAGGGTTTTTAAATATAACTTATTTTTAATTTTATATACATTGGTATTTTGCCTACATGTGTGTCTGTGTGAGGGTATCAGATCCCCTGGAACTGTAGTTACAGTTGTGAGCTGCCATGTGGGTGCTGGAAATTTAACTCTGGTCCTGGAAGAGCAGCCAGTGCTCTTAACCACTGAGCTATATCTCCAGCCCTGGAAAATGTTTTTTTTTTTTAAAGATTTATTTATTTATTACATATACAGTGTTCTGCCAGAAGAGAGCACCAGATTGAATTGTAGATGGTTGTGAGCCACCATGTGGTTGCTGGGAATTGAACTCAGGACCTCTGGGAGAGCAGTCAGTGCTCTTAACCTCTGAGCCACCTCTCCAGCCCAGAAAATGTTTTTTTTTTCAAAGATTTATTAGGTAGATAGTTTTCTGCCTGCATGTATGCCTGTAATCCAGAAGAGGGCCCCAGATCTCATTATAGATAGTTGTGAGCCACCATGTGGTCGCTGGGAATTGAACTCAGGATCTCTGGAAGACCAGCCAGTGTTTTTATGACATGATTGCTCAGCTTTTTATCTCAATACATGCTTTTTGTTATTTGTATTAGGAATAAATTGCTAAGCCATAGTTTTTGCTTTTTTTAAAGACTAGAACAGACTGTAAGCATTTCGGGCTGGATGGGGCTGGGATGGGTCAGGTATTCTGGCACTAGGGAGCCACAGGATACTGAGTGTTACACAGCTCAGATGGAAAGGTATCCTGGAGCTCTGGAGCCAAGGACCACCACAGGTTGCAGTAAGCTTAGCTGCTTACAGCCCAGCCTCAGGGCTTCCCCAGTGTATCGGCAGGACGGGGTCTTCCAGCTGAGGATGTTCGCTCAGAGTAGCAGTTTTGCAGTTTTGCTTGGCAGGAGGTTTCTCGGGCAAAGTTGCTACAGTTCAGCTCTGCTTCTGGAGAGCGCGCTCTGCCAAGGTAAGGTTTCCAGGGCAAATGTTACAGCCCTGCTCTCTCTGCTCTGCTCAGAGTCGCCTCTGCTCCATCGCCGCCACAAAAGATCTTCACCCAAAGCTCATCCAAGGGGTTTATTGGAAGGAAGAATCCAGGAGAATGGCTGCCCTCTTGCCAGAGTGGCAGAGGACAGCCGGGTAGCACGAACAGAAACAAGCTGAACAGACACAGGGTTTATATTTATATAGGGCTTCCAGGGTGGGGATTGGTCTGATTTCAGTGCTGAGCTCAAATTGGCTAGAGCTCTGCTCGAGGATTGGTTAGTTTTCTGCACAGGATTAGGGTCTGATTTGGCTCTGGTTTCAAGGCCAAAGTGTGTTTCTTTCTCTGGTCCTTTTTAGCCTTTTGGCTCCAATTTCAGAGTCAGGGTACATTTCTTTGGTTCTGGTTGCAGGACCAAAGTGTGTTTCTTTGGCTCTGCTCAGGGTGTGTTTGACTGGCCCCTTTTCCCTACACAGACTATCTTTGAATTCAGTGTATAACATAGGGTGATCTGGGTTCAATTCTCAGCACCCACATGACAGCTCACAACTGTTTGTAACTTCAATTCTAGGGGATCCAACACCCTCACACAGACATACATACATACAGGCAAAATACCAGTGCACATAAAATTTGAGCTCTTGATCTTCTATAGCCCTCATGTGCTGATATTGCAGGTGTATATACCACACCCAGGTTTTTGGGATTTGGAGTTCTAGCCCAGAGCGTTCTGCATGTTTGGCAAGCATTCTGTTAACTGAGCTGTATCTTCAGCCATGTAAGAGTTCTTCATATATTCTAGAGTCTGCATGCATGTTCTTACCACATAGATCCACAGGTAAACAATGTCTACAAAGACTTTTGTATGGTTTTTGTTTCTGTTTTTATTCTCCCCCACCTCCAGACAGGATTTCTCTTTGTAGTCCTGGCTGTCCTGGAATTTACTCTGAAGACCAGACTGGCCTCATTCTTTATGTCTGACAGCCTCCCAAGGGCTGGGATTGAAGGTGTGCATCACCACTGCCCAACTGTTTTCATTAGTGTGTAACTCTACCAACAGTACATGAAATCACTGCTTTTGCCATGTAATACTTTCTCAGGCTAATGTATTTATTGTGTTTTTTTTTGCTTAAAAGATATTAGAGCTTTGATATTCAATTATGATTAAATATTACCATAAATAATCAGAAGTTTACAATGTAAGCAAATGTATTTCCACCTGAAATATTTCTCACAAAATTCTAATTATTTTTGTGTTTTTGATTGTTTGATTTATCAACATTTCTTCCTTTTACTAGTTTCTCTCTAAATATTAGGGGTGTGTGTTTTGCTTGTTTTTGAAACAGTCTTGCCATCTCTCACAGGTTAACTTGGAACTCAAGACTCTTTTGCCTCCGTGTGTGATCCTGAATATTCTCTGTCTGTCTGTCTGTGTCTCCCTCTCTCCCTCTCTCCCCCTCTTCTCCCTCCTCCTTCCAGTGCTTTCTTTGAATAAGTATTTTCTCTTTTTTTTTTTTTTTTTTTTTTGGTTTTTTTGAGACAGGGTTTCTCTGTGGCTTTGGAGGCTGTCCTGGAACTCGCTTGGTAGTCCAAGCTGGTCTCGAACTCACAGAGATCCGCCTGCCTCTGCCTCCCGAGTGCTGGGATTAAAGGCGTGCGCCACCAACGCCCGGCTTTCTCATTTATTTTTGTGATAATGTTTTCCAACTGGCTTTTCTTTAGACTATGTTTATGAATGTATGCATGTTACTTCACATAGTACTAGCTTTATCACTTTTATGTCAGAATTGCAAATATTTTACTACATGTGTCTTGTTGGAAAGTAGACTTAAAGGTAGAACCCATCAAAGGGAATGTTTGGTTACACAAAGCAGAAAGCTCTAGGTTAAAATAAAAACTTGTATATAACAGAAATGACAAACAAGGAGAAAACTTTTAATCTTTCCACTCAGTGCCACTGTTGTTGATAGTATAACTTACCCTTTTTAATTTAATACTACCCTCCTCCTCCTTGAGTAACCTTGTCTTGTTTGTGGCATCATTAGTATGTAACAGTCACTGACCTTGAAGAAGTAACACTGGTTACTTTGAAGGAGTGCTTCTTTCCTTTGGGTGAAATCTAGCACAATTCATTAGACATAGGAAGAGTATGGCTTGAGTAGGGAGTACTGATATTAGAATGTCATCATAATGGAATTTAGAAACTTGTTAATGTAAAAGCAACTTGAAAGTTATATTATTTTCCCCTTGGCTTTTTTGTTCAAGTTTCCTCTCATCCTCCCTCCCTGCCTCCCTCCCTCCCTGCCTCCCTCCCTCCCTCCCTCCTTCCCTCTTTTTCTCTTTTTGGAGATAGGGTGTCTTTGTGTAACTCTGTTTGGCCTAGAACTCACAGAGATCTGCCTGCTTCTGCCTCCTGAGTGCTGGGATTAAAGGTGTGCACCACCACTGCCTGGCTAGTTCTGTGTTCATTTTGAAGTGCCTATATTCCTTTCTTTCTCCTTCTGCTATTCCTCCCTACCTTCCAACAGGATAGTATAGCTTTCCTGTGTAAAGTTCAGTTTTCTGAGCTCTCATTTATAGTGTTTGTATATAGTGAGTTTGGTAAATGAGGGAGCAGCATCTTGGCTTTATTTTGTTCCTTAGTTTCAAATATCAAATATCAGGTAGTAGAAGTTTGGATGGTGAAGCAGTTGTCAAAACTGTACCTGTTCCTGTTAGGGTCAAAATTTGGAATGATTAGGATCTCCTCTTGTCTTGGTTTGGAAATTAATTTCTGTCATTGGCAAAGTAGTTGGTTGACTCCCATTCCATATTTTGATGTTCTAGGAATACTTAAATGTTAGTTGTTGCCCCTGGATGCCAATTCACTGTTAAACCTGCTGAATCTGATGCTTTTCCTCCTGATTAAATGGAGTCTTGAGTTCTGATAGCTAGTTAAAACAATTTTGTTGCTGAAAAACAGAATGTTTCTATTAACCTTGCAGTTTGGACATTGTTGACCACTGTAATAACTTCAGAATAAATTTGGTCTTTTTAAAAATGATATTTTTAGCTGAGCGGTGGTGGCGCACGCCTTTAATCCCAGCACTCGGGAGGCAGAGGCAGGCGGATCTCTGTGAGTTCAAGGCTGGGCTGGACCGATAGCCTCCAAAACAATACAGAGAAACCCTGTCTTGTAAAAACAAAAACAAACCAAAAAAAAAAAGATATTTTTATGTGTTTGAGAGTTTTTCCTCAACACCTGGTGCTATGGAGGCAAGAAGAGGGTGTTGGATTCCTTCATACTGGTGTTGGGAGTTGGACCTGGATCTTCTGAGAAAGAATCCATTGTTCTTTGCTGCTGAATTCTCTCTTCAGCCCAGTTTGTCTCACTGTTTTTTTTTTGGGGAGGGGGGGGTCAAGATAGTTTCTCTGTCGCTCTGGCTATCAAACTCTGTAGACCAGGTTGGCCTTGAATTTCAAGTGCTGGAATTAAAATCCTGTGTCACCACACTTGACTCTTTGACATTTTTTGAGAGCACTAAAATGTTCTTGGTTTTCTTCAGTCCCATTAGTCATCTGGTCTATTTGGTAGTTTTTCTTCATTGGCTTTTAGGCATCTTGTGTGTCTTGTGTAGCACAGACTTCTGAAACCTTCTCATTCTGCATATATTTTGGTTGCTCTCCATGACTGTGAAAGTATTAGTTACCCTGTTTAAGGCTTTTTGGTCAGTAAATAATTCTTACAGCAGGGGCAGACATTTAGGGATTATTATATTATTAACATTTTAAATGTAAAATGAAATGATTCAGGTTATTCAAAATTCAGAGTCATCCATCTTTGCAGTTCTAGAAAATATTTATTAGATCATTGATACTTTAAATACTGTTTTTCCTTTTGTTTTGCTTTGCTTTGTTTGCAATAGGGCCTTACTATATAGCCCTGGCTCACTTGGAACTTATAATGTAGATCAGGCTGGCCTGGAACTCACAGGGATATCCAGTGCCTGCTTCTGGTTAAGGAGTAATATTAGTTAAGTACTTTAAGAACCTGTTTATTGCCCTTGAGTTCTTTCTCTCTTTTTAAAAAAATTATTTTTATTTCATGTGCATTGTTGTTTTGCCTGCATATATGTCTTATGTGAAGGTGTTGGGTCCCCTGGAAGTAGAGTTACAAACAGTTCTGAACTGCCATGTGGCTTCTGGGAATTGAACCTGGGTCCTCTGGAAGAGCAGTAAGTGCTCTTAACAGCTGAGCCATCCCTCCATTCTGCTCTTGAGTTCTTTATACTGTTGATCATTTAAAAATATTTGTTTATGTATTCTATGTATGTGAGTGCTATTTGCATGTATACCTGCATGATGGAAGAGGGCATCAGACAGAAGGCATCAATCAGATCCCCTTATAGATAGTTGTTGTCTGCTACCATGTGGGTGCTGGGAGTTAAACTGAGGACCTCTGGAATAGCAGGCACACAGTGTGCCTTTAACCACTGAGCCATCTCTCTAGCCTTGTTCTGTTGATTTTAACTTGTGTTTTCATTTTTAATCATAGTGTCATAAGAGTAGTTTGTAAATTGTGTTTTGTAGTTTGAAGGGTTCCAGTAGAATTTTTTTTGTAAGACAGACACTGCCCTCCTGTGGTTAGAATAAGGTAGCTGTTTTGGAAACTTGCTAGCCTACATTGAGCTTGTGGTTAAAAAAAATATGATATGCCTCACTTGGCATCATTCCCCCCTTCAACAGTTTTCCTCACGTTACCTTAGTAAATCTACACAACGAAGGGTTAGTTTTTCTGCTCAGAAATATTTTGATTTTTCTTCAGTATTTTTTTCTGGTATATGCACATATTTTTTCATTCTTTTTATTTTCGTAGGGGAATTAAGATAATTAAATATAACCTAGGCAGTGGTGGTGCACATTTTTAATCCCAGCATTCAGAAGGCAGAGGCAGATGGATATCTGAGTTTGAGCCCAGCCTGATCCCCAAAACAAGTCCAGGTCAGCCAGGTCTGTTATACATAGAAACCCTGTCTTGACCTCCTCCCTCCCAAAGATAATTAAATATAAACTAAAGATGTTATCAAAAGGAGAAATTGCCTTTCTTTGTTATTAGTACTTATTTGTGAGGTCATATGTAAGAGCCACTTCTCTTCCTCTCCCGTGTGGGTCTTGGGCGTTGAACTCAGGTCATTAGACTTGGCAGCAGGTGTCCTCACCCGCTGATCTACCTCACCATCCCAGGTCCTGTTTTTGCTTTGTTGCCCAGCTGTCATGGAACTCATTATGTAGCCCAGACTAATACTGAATTTGCTGCAGTATTCCTGTCTCTCCTAAGTGTTGTAATTACTGGCACCAATCACTTTGAGGGGTGGACAAACTCTACATATGTAGTCTAGGCTGGCTTCTAACTCTTGGCACTGCTGCCTCACCTTCTGAAGTGCTGGAATCACAGTCACATAACATTCTGTTCAGCTTAACCAAAGTACTGTTGCATGTAAACAAAAGTGTTTTACTTATGATATTTTACTCTTTTTTTGTTTTTTGTTTTTTTTTGCAGTATAGTGTAATTTCTGAACAGGAGTCATTTTTTTTCCATTTCAGTTAATTAATTTGTGAAACAGCTCTGGGGCTGTCCTAGAACTCACTTTCAGACCAGACTGGTCTCAAACTCACAGACATCCAACTTCCTCTGCCTCTGAGAACTGGGGTTAAAAGGCATGCATCACCACACATGGCTCAAGGGGCTGATTTTATGAGTTTTGGAATTTATGATTATTTTCTATTTCTGTTTGGTTTGTTTAATTAGTAAAACTCAATACATCTTTTGTTATTTATAGTGAAAACTGCAGAAAAAAACAAGAGGCTGATAGCCCAAGGAAAGCATACTCTTGTTAACTTCATCTGAGTAATGCTAATGAAATTTTTGATGAAGCTGACATCAGAGATAGAATTTGGCAAAGATTTTGGTGAGGAGAGGCAATCCTGCTTCAGCATTCTGAGTGCTGGGGTTAAAGACATGCATCACCATTTCTTTTTCTTTTAAGATTTATTTATTATGAATACAGTGTTCTGTCTGCATGTCTGCCTACAATCCAGAAAGGGCACCAGATCTCATTATGGATGGTTGTGAGTCACCATGTGGTTGCTGGGAATTGAATTCAGGACCTCGGGAAGAGCAGCCAGTTTTCTTAACCATTGAGCTGCCTCTTAAGCTCGAACCACCATTTCTTGAAGCAGAGTTACTTGTGTCTCATAATCTTAACATTTGGGTCTGTTGTATGTAATTTGTCTTTTGTGAGTTCTGTTGAGAGTGATTTCACATTATATATTTTGACATTTTGATGCTGTTAGGATCACACAGTCACGAGGGGCCAGGGATATGTCTCATTGGATAGAGTGGTGCATCACATATAAGAAGATCTGGAATTCATCTCTAGCATAAACCAGATGGATGTAGATTGTCTGAAATCATAGCACTGGGGAGGTGGAGAGAGGAGGATCAGAAGTTCAGGGGCAGGGAGTTTATGGGCAATCTGGGCTAGAGAGAAAATCTGTCTTTAAACCAAACTAAAGGAAAATATCAAATGCTTCTTTAAATCCTTTGGGGAAATTTTTTGTTTTGAAATAAGGGTCTTACTGTATAGCCTTGACTGGCCTTGAACTCACAGAGATCTGCCCTCCACTACTTCCAGTGCTGGGATTAAAAGAATGTGTTAACCATGCCAGGCATTATTAGCTTTAATTCCTAAGTTTCTACCAATCTTCTTGCATACTAAATTTCAGAATATCTTTTTTTTTTTGTTTTACAAGACAGGGTTTCTCTGTATTGTTTTGGAGGCTGTTGGTCCAGCCCGGCCTCGAACTCACAGAGATCCGCCTGCCTCTGCCTCCCGAGTGCTGGGATTAAAGGCGTGCACCACCACCGCCCGGCGTAAATTTCAGAATATTTTAATTTTTAGAATTCTTGCAGCTATCTGCATCTATTTTGGATTTATGTCAGCTAGAGGTTAGTTTCAAAGTGTGGTCTTTAACACTGCTATGTTGCTTGGGTAGATATAGAGAGGAACAGAACAATGACATACCCCAGAGCCTAAAAGCAAGTTGGAAGAATTCTCTTCCTCTGTAAGAATAGGAAGAGCTCCCTTTACTATGCTTCAGAGCAAAAATGACAAGATTCGTCTTGGATCACTTTCTGTTTTAGTGTGCTCTTGCGTTTCAAGTTGCTGTTGAGGTTGGGCCAAGAGGTTGTAGAGAAAACAAAACCAGGAAACCTACTTCAGACTATACTGTGTTTTTTCTAATTGTGGTTTCCTTTTATCTGTTACCATTTTCAGTGTCCTCAATTATTGATTCCACTCATTCTGTCCAGACTTTAGTTAAATTTAATGAGAAAGACAGAATAAACTAACTTTACTGTCTTTATTGCATCTACAACACTGACATTTTTTAATGGAGCATGGATTTAGCTGGGCATGGTGGTGCATGCCTTTAGTACCAATACTTAGGAGGCAGAGGAAGGTGGATCTCTAATTTCGAAGCCAGCCTGGTCTGCAAAGTAAGTTCCAGTTCCAGGACAACCAAGGCTATTTTACACAGAGAAATCCTACTGGGGTGGTGGAAGGAAGCATGGATTTAATTTAACTTATAGTTTGAGGGCATAGTTCATCATAGTGGGGAAAACATGTTGGTAGGGATGTGAGCTAATACTACATTTACAGTCAGCAGAGAGAGTGGTATTCCACAGATGTAATTTTAATATAGCTATAAATATATGTTCATTTATTTAAGAATTTATTATGTGTCCATGTGGTAGTAGTATTTGATAGAAATGGAAAAACAAAAAAAAATTTTTTTGAGACAGGATTTTCTCTGTGTAGCCCTGACTGTCCTGGAACTCACTCTGTAGACTAGGCTGGCCTTGAACTCACAGAAATCTACCTGCCTCTGTCTCCTGAGTTCTGAGATTAAAGGCATGTGCCACTATATTGCACTAAAGTAGATAATCTTAAAATGTATACAATGGTGGGTTATGGGAATGGAGACTAAAAGTAAGCAATAATATGAATAATTGAAGTGTTACTTTTAGCCTTTGGATCTATTTCTGCTTGAGAATTTGACTTGTTATTTGCTATTGGGAAAGATTTGGGTGAAGTCTCTATATATGTATGTTTTAGATCTAATTATTGACATAATAATAGACAATTATAAGAATGAGAACTTAAGGGGCCTGGAGAAATGACTCAGAGGTTAAGAGCATTGGCTGCTCTTCCAGAGGTCCTGAGTTCAATTCCCAGCAACCACATGGTAGATCATAACCATCTATAATGAGATCTGGTGACCTCTTCTGGCGTACAGGCACATGCAGATAGAACACTGTATATATAATAAATTAAAAAACAAAACAAAAAAATGCAGCATGATTCCATTAAAAAAAAGAATGAGAACTTAAAATAAGAATTCATTGTTACTATTTCGTTGTTTCTCAGGTCTTAGAAAAATACCCCAATACACCCATGAGTCATAAAGAAATTCTTCAAGTTATTCAGAGAGAAGGACTAAAGGAAATCAGGTGAGTTATTAAAATATTACCAGTAATAATTGTGTTTGACTAGAGTATCTAATAATTAGTATATGTTTATATTATTGTTTTAAACATTCAATGGGAGGATAATGTACTTTATGAATTTCAGTTTATTCATCTGTCAGACCTTGGGGTTTTTAAGTCATAGCATTTATAAGATCAAAAGTAAGTAAAGCAAATTCTTTATGAGAAGGTAAGCAGTTGTCTTTCAAAGCCCATGCACCTTGATTTTTAGGAAGGCCTGGAGTCATTTTTAAGCTGTCACCTATCACTTTGTACTTGGTAATTGAATAAAAAGTATTACACAGATATGTTAAAAAGAATGAAATGGGCCAGTCGGTGGTGGTGCACGCCTTTAATCCCAGTACTTGGGAGGCAGAGGCAGTTGAATCTCTGTGAGTACAAGGCCAGCCTGGTCTACAAAGCTACACAGAGAAACCCAGTCTTGAAAAAACAAACAAATAAACAAAAATGAAATGGAAAAGATCTTTGTGTGTCAGAGAAAGTCTTTGCTGGGTATCATGACAAATACCTATAGACCAAGATGCTTGAGAGAGGCTAAGGCTGGGAGATCACTTGAACCTATGAATTCTAGACCACCCTGGGCTACATAGCAAGATCCTCCTCCCCAAACAAACAAGCAAACAGGGCTGCCAAGATGTCTCAAGGAGTTTACAGTTAGAAAGGGTGCTAGAGCAGTGGTTGAGAGCGTCCCTCTTGATTCATAAAGCATGAGACAGAGTGAAACAAGCCGGGAATTAGGTAGTATTTTGAGACCTCAAAGCCCACCCCCAGTGACACACTACCTAATCATTTCCAAACTGTCCCAATAGTTGGGGATCAACCATTTAAGTGTATGAAGCTAAGGGGACCATTCTCTTTATAAACTACCACATCCTGTTTCACAAAACCAAAATAAAGATACAAAATTTATGGTGTTCCCCCTCCCCCCACCCCCAAGTTGTTTTGAGACAGGGTTTCTCTGTGTAGCCCTGGCTATCCTAGAACTCATTCAGTTGAGCAGGCTTGCTTTGAAATCAGAGATCCTCCTGCTTTTGTTTCCCACTTCTCCTCCCCGGTTTGAGATCTTAGTGGTTCTTAGTTATGGACAAGGGGTCACTCTTTGGTGTGAGAGGAGCTAATTTTGAAGGTAATAATGAATGAGAATAGGAGCACATCATATCATTTAATAGGCAGGTAATATGAGCACTACATGTTTTGCATGGACAGCCCCTCACATTGAATAGTTGCCAGTGGTGCTTCTTTGAGAAACACTGGATTGTGCCAAAAAAAATGAAAGTAGGCAATTATTTTTTATAAGTAGCTATTGGCTATTGCATGATTTAGTTTTTAAAAAATTTGATGACTATGGTAGTTTCACATCATGTACCCCAGTTCCGCTCACCCTCTGGCTCTCCATATCTTCTGCTCACCCCTGCAGTGTCTCCCCTAAAGAAAATTAAAATCAAAACAAGACAAACAAACAAAAACAAGAGCAAAACAAACAAAAACTCTTCTTTTTTCCCCACCTCTCCAACACCTCTTCATGTGTCACACGTATACCCTCTGTCCTATCAGCTTTGCTAGCACATGTTGCGGTGAGTACTGGTCTGGTTCAAGGCCTCTGGTTTCTGGTACACCATCATTCTTGGGTCCTCCCTGGAACTTGCCCTGAGTCATGGAGATCCTGACAGTATTGTTCCATAGGACCAATCCCTTCACAAGTTCCAGCATGTCCTAGGTGGGGTAGACTAGGGTGAGCCAACCCAAGGGACCAGCTGTGAGCCTGGATGGTAACTGGGCTGGTCAGTACGGGCAACTGGGGCCTTCTATCTCAGGTGAGAGGGCAGAGGTAACTCCCCTACATCCATGCCCTCAGAGTCACCCATGCCCTCAGGATTGGTTTACTCACACCTGCAGTGAGTGTTGGGCCATCTCTCCCATGAGGGTTGGGGCTGGCTGTCTTACTGCAGTCTCCAGCCACAGGCAAGACGAGCTTTCCCTGGGTCAATGAAGGGTAAGGCTGGCTCAGCAGGGCCCTCTGATTTCATCTCCATGATTCCTATGGGCCCCTGACGTGACACAGGTCACAGACATCAACACAAACCCTAGGTGCAGTGGGGCTACAGACCCAGGCATGGTCCTTGGCAGCAGCTGGGTCTGGATGTCACCATTGCCCCAGGTGGCAGCACACACAGGCCACTCGGATCGGCATGGGCCTCAGTGTTAGTGTGGCCCTCAGACACCAGCATGACCCCAGACCTCGTGTGTCTGTATGACTTTCAATGGTGACAGGAGCCTCTGAAGTCCACACAGATCCTGGCGGCAGTAGGGTCACAGACCCAAACACGGCCTCCAGTTGCAGCCCTGGCCTGTACATTGTCATAGCACCAGGTACATGTTACTCAGGTCTGTATGGTCTTGTCTGCATCATGGCCCTTGGTTACCAACATGGTTCCAAATTGCTGATCAGACTTGGGCAACCAACCAGACCGCCTTTGGTTGCAACAGGAGTCACAGATGTTGGCTGCTGTAGAGCCACAGACCCAGACATGGCCCTTGTCAGCAGCTCGGCCTGGACATCACCATGGCCCCATGTGTCAAGCAGAGCTCCTCCTTTAGCCTACTCCTTCACCATAGCCCCAGGTGACAAACAGGCCTCCAGCATCAGCCTTCTCCTCACTGTCTACATTTCTTCTGTTCTGTCTCTTCCCACAGCACATGAGCCATTCTATTTCTCTTTCTCTCCTATTTCTCCACCACACCTGGTGCCTTGCTAGCCCCCTCTTGAGCAGAACCGCAAAAGGGGGCCATGGATGTCTTGAGGACCCTGGCTGGCCTGTGGCTGGCTAGCACTCACTTGAGCAGAGTGACAGAAGGGGAGGGGGTGGGTGGATATTTTCCCAGTAGCTAGGACTTTCAGGGCCCCCTAGGTTTTAAATTTTCTTTACTGTGATACTGTGCTTCAGATTTGCTTATTTTTGTGGTACTGGCGATTGAATACAAGCCATTATTGAATTCCATGTAGGTGAGAGATTTGCCCAGGCATTGAGATATTTTTAATTGGTTCTTTTCTAGAGCAAAAATTTCCCCTCTGTATGCAAGGGACACAGTAAAGAGAACAGTGATATGGCTTCTTCATTAGGTAGAATGTGTTTATTGTGAATAAGAAGAAATATCCAGAAGCGTCTGGAAGAGTTCAGAGCAGTGAGAAAAAGAAGTAGACTGGTTATAAACAGGGCTATCTGCAAGAGAAGTGAGAGCATGGGGTAGAAAAATGCCTGTTATAAGGAGGACAAGAAGCTGGGGGGAGGAGGGAAACGCCGGAAGGCTAATGTGGAATTTGAAATGTCTAACAGGTATTTGTGATAACTAGGGAGCCTGGGGCCTTGCACGGGCTTTCATGTCTTGATAGCTGCTACAGGTATATGCCAAGAGAGAGCCATGTCTCTTCTGTAGTTCAGCTGGAGCTCATTTCTATATATGTGAACTGCTTGAGACAGAACTTCCCTTCCCTTTTGAGCTGGTGCTGTGGTGAATGTCTATATCCCAGCTTCTTGGGAGGTTGAGTGTTGCACATTTCAGTCTGGCTGGAGTAACCTAGTAAGACCCTGTCTCAGAAATCAGAAAGGGGCCAGTGAGATAGTTCAGCAAATAAGGTTGCCTGCTGCCAAGTCTGGCAGTCCTACTTTGAGCCTTGGAACCCACATGTTGGAAGGAGAGAATCCGCCTCCTGCATGTTGCGTGTGCCCTGGCCTCCATGTGTGCCTATCATATGAGGTAAACCCACCCACACAAACTTTAAAAACAAACAGCAGAAAAAGAAGCTTTGATTGTGGTCACTCATCAATAGTTGAAAATTAATTAGGTTTATTTCACTGATTCAAAGAAAGTTATAAATGAGCATACCTCATTTTGATGTAATAGCTTCCTGAAAATTTAAGTGTAAACATTTATAAATTAAAACAACAAAAGGCTGTTTGTGCCTGGTGGTGGTAGCTCATGCCTTTAATCCTGGAACTCAAAGCAGAGGCAGGCAAAGCTCTGTGAGTTCGAGGCCAGCCTAGTCTACAAAGTGAGTTCCAGTATAGCCAGGGTTACACAGAGAAACCCTGTCTTGAAAAATCAGGAAGGGGGGAAAAAAAAAAAGGAAGAAAGAAAGACCCTAGCTGGAGAGATGGCTCAGTGGTTAAGAGCACTGACTGCTCTTCTGTAAGACACAGGTTCAGTTCCAACAACCACATGGCATCTCACAACTCTTTGTAACTAGTTTCAGGGGACCTGATGCCCATGGTAAAACACCAATGCATGTAAAAAGTAAATAAAAACAACAAAACAATTGGAAAAAAGAGTGAAGGACTCTTTTTTTTTTTTTTTTTTTTTGCCTGTAAAATGACTCAAAGGTCTCTGTGAGTTCGAGACCAGCCTGATCTACAAGAGCTAGTTCCAGGACAGCCTCCAAAACCACAGAGAAACCCTGTTTTGAAAAAAAAAAAAACCCAAAAATCAAAAAACAAAAAACAAACAAACAAAAAAAGAGATGACTCAAAGGTAAAAGCATTTTCTATGTATACCACTGTTTGACTTCTGGTTCCCATGGTATGAATGGAAGGGGAGAACCAACTCCCAAAAGTACATAGACTTTTTTTTTTAAATTAAGTTACAGGTTTTTCTAAGATTACCTTATGCCATTGTGGTTAAGCCTTTCTCTTCCTATCTACTGATTATAGTCTGTCAAGCCTGCAAACTTGGTAGGATTGTCAAGAAGAAAAATACTTTATAAACAGAATCAATACCAGTAGGTGTTGATAGAAAAAAGTTTTTGTTAGTGTTTTCTCTTTTGGTAGGGTGGGAGGAAGGTAGGATCTCAGACTACCCAGGCTGGTCTGGAACTTTTGAACCTTGTAAGTGATGAGATCCCAGGTGTAAATCACCTTTCCCAGCTTCCTGTTGTGTTGTTTTCTTGAGCCAGGATTTACTAAGTAGCCTATGTTGGTCTAGATAGAACTCAGATCTCCTGAGGGTACAAGCATGTGTCTCTAGCCCCAGCAGTAGCAATAATATGTTTTCATCTGTTGTTCAGATTTGCATCAACTTATATTAATAGATCAAAGAGAAGAAAATAACCCCCAAGACCCATAGTTGATGGCTTTATGATGACTCCTTGGAATCAAAATGCATGGGGGGAAAAGTACTATTACAAAATTCACACTTAATTCTGAGCTGCTCTGATAATTACACTTTTTCATAGCATTCAAATATCTCACTTGTTTTTCTAAAGTAACTTATTGAGATTATGTAGCTGAATATAAGTGCAATGTAAACAGTGATGTTTTAAACTTATTTGTGCATTTTAAAAGATTTAATGTTTTATGTAGCAATAAGGGGATTGTTACTAGTTGAAGGTTGTTAATATTGTTGGAAGATCAAGGTATAACTTTATTGGGGGAGCTTTCTTTTGCTTGTAAAGAAAAATTAAAACCTTTTTTTTCCCTCCTTTTGTTTTCTTGGGGTGCATTCCAACTCCAGAAGGTAAGAAGTATTATTTTATTCTAAAGGAGCATTAAGCAATTATAACGTAATCTTTTACAAGTTTTGTTGAAATGTATCTTTGAATGCATGATTTTTACTTTATAAAAATAATTGGCCTAGAAATGAAGTAATAGTGATAGTATATAAATGTTAGTTAGTAAATGAGTTTTTTTGTTTGTTAATTTTTACAACTTGTAACCATTACATGGCCATAATTTTAGAAATTGTTGACATTAAGATTTATCAAAAATTACTGGGCAGTGGTGGCGCACACCTTTAATCCCAGCACATGGGGAGGCGGAGCAGTTGGATCTCAGTGAGGCCAGTCTGGTCTTCAAAGAGAGTTCCAGGACAGCCTCCAAAACAATACAGAGAAACCCTGTCTCACAAAACAAAACAAAACAAAAAAAAAAACAAAAAAAACAAAACAAAAAACCAAAAAAAAAAAAAAAACCCCAACAAACCAACAACAACCCCCTTCAAAAGATTTATCAAAATTGTCATTTGTCTTATAACATTGAAGTACTATTCAGCATGTTAATGAAAACACTTGTAGACCTATGTGTGTTACCTACTGCCTATGAGATTGAAAATATATTTGCTTGACTGATACAGAGAAATATTGGTAAATTGTCTACCCAAATGCTTACTTTAAACTAGGCAGAACAGATAAAAATTCACTCTCAGTCTTTTATTGAATTGACTTTTTTTTTTTTTTTTTTTGGTGACAGGGTTTCTCTGTATTGTTTTGGTGGTTATCCTGGAACTCTCTGTAGACCAGGCTGGCCTCGAACTCACAGAGATCTGCCTGCCTCTGCCTCCTGAGTGCTGGGATTAAAGGTGTGCGCCACTAATGCACGGCGTTTGGTTTGTTTTTGATTGGTTTGTTTTTGATTGTTTTGTTTTGAGCAGGTTCTGAGGAAGCTCTGTATCTGAAATGCTTAGAGATGTGTGCCACCATGCCCAACTTTCTGTGGTCTCACCCATGTGCTTGACACCACCTAATAACTCACTCCTATTTTAGTATTTGTTTTTGAAGCTTGATAAATAAAGCCATTTAATATAACTTAAGATTTACCTTAACTCTAAGTTACTTCTCTGGAAGAATTTCTAATAAAAAATATCAGGAACTGGTTAAATGATTGGGTCATATAGCTACTTGAAACTCAGAGTTTCACCATCCAAATCCATGTGTGGCATGATAGCTCTGTCACATAAGCAGAGAGCAAAACCAGTCTGGGGACAGAGGTTGCCAGTCTAGAACACTTGCTACTCTTTCAGAGGACCCAGTTCAGTTTCTAAAAATTAGATTTTTTAAAGAAACAGAAAGCAGTTTATTATACAAAATTATATTGCTAAATAAGCCATAACTACCCAATAAGGACAGTGATATAAAATTTTATCTGATTTCTGTGTTTTATATCTCCAGTTCTTGTATAATTATACCCATAATTTATTTTCTTCACAAAGATTCTGGGTTGCAATTTCAGTGTTCACATTGGCACCCTTTTTTCCTGGAACCATTAAGTTTTATTCTTAGTTTGGAGACAAACACTAGGATTTGCTAAGAACTTTAAGCATCCCAGCTAGGATGTGTTGGCTCACACCTTTCTTTAGTCCCAGCACTTGGAGGGCAGAGGCAGGTGGATCTGTGAGTTCCAGGACAGCCAGGGCTACACAGAGAAATCCTGTCTTCAGGAAAATAAAACAAAACAAAAAAATCTTAGTCGTCCTAATCATCTGTAATAAGACAGTAAATATGTCACCAATACCCTTATTATAGGGATGAAGAAGCATTCTGTTTCTTTCAAAACTATGCTTTAATTTTATGACCTGTTTATCATAAGATTAAAAAGTTATGTGTTATAATAAACCAGTGACCCTGGCTAAGATGGGAGTTAGGTATTTCACGTGTAGTGTGCTTACATAAACTCTTAGATATCTGTCTCATAGACAGTAAAACAGGGAAAAATCGCATAACTAGTTAGTGACAGAACATAAACCCACATTTTTGCCTCACTTTTGTGTAAAAGGTAGGTAATTGGGCAAGGATCTTACTTTGCCTCCTTGGTAATAAGGATTAAACCCAGGGACCTTACAAAGCATGGGAGGCAAGTACTCTGCCAACCCTTGGACAAGGAATTTTTTTGGTGTGTGTGTGTGTGTGTGTGTGTGTGTGTGTGTGTGTGTGTGTGTGTGTGTGTGTGTTTAACAGCTGGGCTTTGTGGCACATGCCTGTAATCCTAACACCATTTGTGTTGCAATGATCTCTCTGGGTTTTGATATGCCACATTATCCCAGTTCAAAAGAAAATGAACACATGCCCATTAGAGACATGCAAGATACTTTGTGAGTTACCATTTTTTATTAGTTTGGGAATGGTGTATATACATGTTGATGTGGGTGCAAGTGCATTTGTGACACCAAATATTGTCTGCTACCCTTCTTCCTACCCTACTTCCCCCAGAAGAGTCATTAACTTTGTGATTTGGGTAGTGATCTGCCTTTTTACTTAAAATGACTTATTTATTTTTATTTTATGTGCATTGGTAATTTGCCTGCTTGTATGTTTGTGTGAAAGTGTCAGATCCCCTGGAGGTGGAGTTACAGGCAGTTTGAGCTGTCTTGTGGGTGCTGGGAATTGAACCCAGGTCCTCTTGAAGAACGGCCAGTGTTCTTAACTGCTGAGATCTGCCTTTCTTTTCGTCTTTTTAGTTTTTCAAGACAGGGTTTTTCTGTGTAGCCCTAGCTGTCCTGGAACTCACTCTGTAGACCAGGTCAGAGATCTGCCTCTACCTCCTGAGTGCTGGGATTAAAGGAATGTGCCTCTACTGCCCAGCTTGAAGCTTTTATTTTAGTGACTATTTCTTAGTTTTTTTTTTCCTGTTGAATAAAATCCACAGGTTAATCATCCGAGAACAGTCAGTCTATAATTTGAGTTTTAAGAGATTTTAAAGAATTAATGTGTAAGCCGGGCGTTGGTGGCGCACGCCTTTAATCCCAGCACTCGGGAGGCAGAGGCAGGCGGATCTCTGTGAGTTCGAGGCCAGCCTGTTCTACAGAGCGAGTTCCAGGACAGCCTCCAAAGCCACAGAGAAACCCTGTCTCGAAAAACAAAACAAACAAACAAACAAAAACAAAACAAAACAAAAAAAGAATTAATGTGTATGAATTTGTTTTTGAGGTAAAGTTTCACAATGTATCCATGGTTGGCCCAGAATTCATATGTAGACCAGGTTTGTCTCTTGAGTACTAGGATTAAAGGCATGTGATGCCATCCATACCCCAGATGTATCAGTGTTTGACTTGTGTGTGTGTGTATGCACCACATGCATGCCTGGTGTTTGCAGAGGTTAGAAGGATCCCCTTGAACCTGAGTAAATAGATGGTTGTGAGCCTCCATATGGGTGCTGGGAATTGAACTTGGGTCCTCTGCAATAGCAACAAAACTACTGAGCCATCTTTCTAGCCTCTACAATTTAACAGTTTATAACATACCCCATGTTTTGGTGTGTGTGTGTGTGTGTGTGTGTGTGTGTGTGTGTGTGTGTGTGTGTGTGTGTGTGTGTGGTGGAGGTGGTGGTGGGTTTTGGCACGTCTTTACTATGTAGCACAGGTTAATATCTTTCTGCCTCTAGAGCAGCGATTCTCAACATGTGGAGGTGAATGACCCTTTCTCAGGGTCACCTAAGACCATTGTAAAACACAGATGTTTACATTGAAATTCATAACAGTAGCAAAATTAGAGTTATAATGTAGCAGTGAAGATGATTTCATGGTTGGGGTCATCACAGCATGAGGAACCGTGAAAGGGTGGCTGAGAACCACTGGACTAGAGATTTGACTATATGTGTGAGTCACCACGCTCAAGTATACTTTTCAATACACGTGGGTTTATGCTTAAGAAATGCATTGCTTATAGTTCTTTTTCCTGTGCCCTTTCATTCATTCATTCATTCATTCATTCATTCATTCATTTATTTATTTATTTATTTATTTATTTATTTATTGTTTTCTCTTTTTTTTCCTCGTTTTTCCAAGATAGGGTTTCTCTGTGGCTTTGGAGGCTGTCCTGGAACTAGCTGTTATAGACCAGACAGGCCTTGAACTCAGAGATCGCCTGCCTCTGTTTGACAAGTTCTGGGGTTAAAGGCGTAAAGTCACTATGCCTGACCTTCCTGTTTCTTAATGTACAAGTACTTAACATTAGACTTAGGGTAGAAAATTAGCTCCATATTCTTTTTCTTTTTAAAAGTTATTTACTTTTATTTTATGTGAGTTTGTGTTTTGCTTGCATGTGTGTCTGTGTGTGTGTTGGATCCCCTGGAACTGGAGTTACAGACAGTTGTAAGCTGCCATGTGGGTACTGGGAATTGAACCTGGGTGCTTTGGAAGAGCAGCAGCCGGTACTCTTATCTGCTGAGCCATCTTTCCCGTCGTAGTCCCATTTCCTTAATGCAATGACAAATTAAGGTAAGGACTCCTGTTAGTGGATTTTATTGCCCCCCCTCTTTAAGCGTGCAGTGAGGTCTGATGATACTTGGAAATGAATTAAATGAGTTTTTCCGCCTTAGGAGCTTGCTTTCTAGTAGACACTGGTATTGAACTTGTTTGCCTCAGTCTTCTAAATTCTGGGGTTATAGTTGTGTGCCATCATGTCCAACCCACAAAAAATTTTTTTGCATCTACACAATAAATTATTATGCAATTAAATTTCAGAAAAATGGGAAAGAAAGCTAATCCATGCAAAATAAGAAGTCTACTAAGTGCCTTTTAAAGAGATCTGCGAAATTTAAGTATAAGAAACCATGGCAGTTTTGTTTTTACAAATCAGATTTAGTTTAGTGCAACAGTATACAAGAGGATAAATGTTTATTTGAATGTGTGTGTGTTTGTGTGTAAGTGTGAGCATGTAGGAATACATGTGTGCGTGCTTTCCACTTTCATGTATCCTTGTAAAGGTTCGTGTGTAAATAAAGTAGGTTTGCAAAATAAATTTGATATTGCTCTATGGGGTTTTTTTTTCCCCTTTGAGGCAGGGTTTCTCTGTGGCTTTGGAGGCTGTTCTGGTACTAGCTCTTGTAGATCAAGCTGGTCTCAAACTCACAGAGATCCGCCTGCCTTTGCCTCCAGAGTGCTGGGATTAAAGGCGTGTGCCAACATACCCAGCTCATAAAAATTTATTTAAAGAAAGGAATATTAACTAATTAAAAAATTAAGCCAGAATTACAAAGAATATTCAGAGATAATATAATCACTATGCTCTTTACCTTCTTTGCTTTGTAGTGGGACTTCCCCTCTTGCATGCTTAAATGCAATGCTGCATACAAACTCCCGAGGTGAAGAGGGCATCTTCTATAAAGTCCCAGGTAGAATGGGAGTGTATACTTTGAAGGTAAGTTGCTGGGGAAACAAGAAATAGTGAGTGACAATATATAATAATTGAGTCACACGGACAAAATTCTGTTTTTGAGGAAATTATTTCCAGGAAGAAATAATATTTCAACCCTAAAATAAGTAAGTAAATAAATTTTGGGGAGGGAGGTCTTCTGGGAATTGAATTCAGGGTCATCAATACTAAGAAGGCTCCTGTTGTATATATTCTTATTTAAAATAATTTTTTTGAGATTTATTTTATGTGTATCAGCGTCTTGCCTGCATGTACTTCTGTGTGCCACATACATGCAATACTCATGGATTCCAGAAGGGGGTGTTGGATTCCCTGCAACTAAAGTTACAGATGGTTGTTAGCGATTGTCTGGGTACTGGGGATTGAACCTGGGTCCTCTGGAAGAGAAGTCAGTGCTCTTAACCGCTGAGCCCTTTCTCTAGCCACTATTTCAAAAACATTTAAATTACAAATTGGGAGTTATTTTGAAACATACTGCGTAGAGCTATAGATTCTTTACTCATGGACTTCCTCACTAAAGGTTATTATTCCTTTTTTATAATAGAGAAAACTAAAGTTCCAAAGATATAATTTCTTTACCAGTGTTGGCTATATTGTATCAGAACACAAATAGGAACTTTGAGTCGGGTGGTGGTGGTGTACACCTTTAATCCTACCACTTGGGAGGCAGAAGTGGGCACATCTCTGTGAGTTCAAGGCCAGCCTGGTCTACAAAGTGAGTTCCAGGACAGCCAGGGCTGTTATACAGAGAAATCCTGTCTTGAAAAGCATAACAAAGAACAACAACAAAAGAATAGGAACTTTGATCAGAGTTAACTTCTACATTTCTTCTTCCATAAGAAGCTGGCTGATAACTAATTTGTACACTGAAATGGTAATCTTTCCACTTAGGAGTAGGAAGGCCAGTCTAAATGAGCTTAGTAAGTAGGCTAGAGAACTTATTAGCTCATACAGCTAAACATTCATGGGAAATCCAGGCTGGATCCAGCTGATCAAAAGATGTCATCTGGTCTTGGTCTCTGTTCTTTCTTTTAGCTTTATTCTCAGTCAGCCTCTCCTCATCGTATATGAATTCATTCTGCGTCTCCATTCTACAAACTGTAAGTCTAGAGAGACAAGAGTCCACTGACTAAAGCAAGAGGCTCCCACCTCATTAAGATTTGACTTACTTGGTTTGGCCCAACCCATGTGATACCATACATGAATTATGGCTATTTACATATGCATAGAACCATTATCACCCTTGATGTAGGTTGTGTTTAAGCTTGTGACAGTCTGATAATTAAGGAGAGGGTTTGTTTCTCAAAGGAAGTTTATCAGCAAATCAGAGTGAATGTCTGGCAGAGTATTATACCCAAAGAGACATATCCATGGGGACCTCTGTCCCACTGCCTCTTATCTCTGAGCTCATCCCATAGTGGTATTATGGAGTCCACTAACAGTAAGGGCATCTAGCCTGAGGTGCTGAGATGGTTCAGCATGTAAAGGCACTGACAACCTGTTTTTGTCCCCCTGGGCACATATAATTGAAGGAAAGAACCAACTCCCACAAGTTGTCCTCTAGCTTTCATGTGTGTGCTATGACATACAGGTGCCATAATTACACAGTAATTAACACAGTAAATAACATAAAACAAAACACAGTAAATGAACATCTTCTAGGTGTGGTGGCCATGCATGCCTTTAATACCAGTACTCAGCTGGCAGTTGTAGTTATCTCTGAGTTCTAGCCAGGCAAGCCTGTGATGCACAGTGAGATCCTGTCTCAAAACAAAACAAAAGAGGAACAAATGCACATCTAGCAGCTGAATGTAGTGTCACATGGTTATCAATCATAGTACTCAGGAGGTCAAGGCAAAAGGATCATCATATCCAGTTCTAGGTTACCCTGAGTCAGATTGAGCTCAAGGCCAATCTACAATATAGCACAACCCTTGTCTGATTTTTAATCTTAACTTCCTCTGACTCTGCAGTATTTAACTTGTGGGTATTATGGGATTTCAGTTCCAGATGAAGCTGTTACTTTCTTTTTTGATATTTTAGCTATTCTGGATCGTCTGTGATTTTAATTACATTCATTAAATGCATACTGTGCTGTAGAGATGGGGGGAAAAACCTCAAAAGGTATTTTTTATTATTATATAACACTTATTATAGAACACTATAACAGTTCTTCTGATATGAGGTGCTTGGGAGTTTCTCCCACATAACAAGCAGTTTTCCAACTGCAATCAACTAGGTGCCTTTTAATTTAACTCAGGTTTTACACTCTTTGGCTATTATGTGTCCGTCACTTCAGCTGTTAGTTACAAGTCTTTGGGTGTGATCTAAGCGCTGATAGACAAGGTATAATTGATGTTCCCATGTCCTTATTCTTGGATTTGATTAACTTTCTAGAACTGATTATGAAAGATGCTGGGGGGGCACTTTTTCCATTTACTGTAATGTAGATAAAAGACATTCATAAAGTGAGGTGTGGTTATTAAATCGATCTTGGCAAACCAGCCCCAAGCACAAAGTTGATTTTAGCCATGTGAAAGCTCATCTAAAACCCTGGTCTTTAGAGTTTTCATGGAAGATTTGGGATTTGAGCATGATTCTGTCATTGGCAATCAACTTAACCTTCATCCTTGAGAAGTTGGACTAAGAGTTCCAATTTTATAATCACATAATTGTCTCTCCTAGTAGTCAGCCTCCACACTGAGACAGGCCATTGAGGAGCAGACAGTCATCTAAACAGACTCTTAATATTTAATACTTAGGAGGTGCTAACTCACTTAGGTGCTCTGTTTCCTGAACTAGAATCAAAGACCAAATAGGTGAACAATAGGTTTTCCTAATCCTTCTATTGATCAGGAAAGTACAAAAGTTTTGGTGCTCTATATCAAGAACTCAGAGTTGATTGTGGACAGCAGTTAAGAGTACTTGCTGATATTAAAGAGGAACAGGATTCAGTTTCCAGCCTGATGGCTTCTTCTGGCGTGTACAGGCACCATGGTGCAAAACTCTCACACACATAAAATAAATAAAATCTGTAAAGAAAAAAACCTTAGAGTTCAAATAGTATGTCTTATCATATTGTCAAATCTATGCCAGAAATAGAGACTGTTTGATAATCTATAGTTCCTGATCTCGTTAATGTTGACATTTTAGTAATTAAAATATTTCATATTTATGAAATATACTGTGAAACTACCATTATAATGAAACAAAATAAAGATTAGTTTTAGATAAAGGGGCCTAGAAAGTTTGTGTTATTTACTTGTAAGATTTAAGCTGGGTTTATTGAACATATTCATAAAAAGAGTAAAGACCTTCAAGGATAAGTAGTGCAAATGAAAGGACAGAAAATTCTGAATGAATTAGAAAGAGAAAATTGGATTAAATGATAATCACTGGAATAATAATTGATAAACATTAGTTAATTATAGCTTCACCCTGATTTGTGCTCTGTGTTTGGGTGGGGTGCTGAGTAAGTAGATGGCAGAGGTCTTTAAGGAGAACCATGTAATCAAATCTTATGCTTTAAGATTTTCATGAAAAGGAAATTACAGTTTGGAGTAGGAATTCAATTAGAGCCAAGAGACATTTGAGGCATACAACACATTGCATTTGGTATGTGTAAAACAGTGGGTGAGAAGAGATACTTATATTTGGGGCATGAGCCATTGATCCCAGAGGGATCACAAGTTTTTTGCAAAAAGAAGATAATTATATTTGTATTTCAGATACTTGTTGAACCTACAGGTCAAGATGTCTGGCTGGCAACTAACTCTATAAAAGCTGTCCTGCATTTTGAAGGAAGGAATATAAAAATATGGGGTCTGTATTTTAAGAAAGTGTATAACGTAAGAGATGGATTGGAGAGAAATTTAAGTGGAAAATAACTGTTCTTAATCAGTTGGACTTAATGGTCTTGGTTGTATGTCATGTGGTGCCAGTTAGATGTAGGACAGTTTTTTTTTTTTTGGTCTGTCAGTTCACTTTTTAATGTGAGTATAAAAATAAGTATTTGGGACAACAAAGTACAGATGGAAAGAAAATCCATAAGAGAGATAACATTTCCATTATTTGTATGCTTTTTGTACTATGTAAATACATAGTAACTAATATTGAGCTCTCGTAAGGGTGCTGCTGTGAACATTTAGTATTATCATTTATTTTCTATGTGACTTTTTAAGGAAGGCACATTACCCACCTTAGAAAGTGAAGTTGAGGCATGAGAGATTAATTTAGATTGAGGCTGCGTAATTGAGAATAAAGCCAGAAGGCCTTACTTCCCTAGCCTTCCATATGCCATCTCTTCCCTCATATTACCTGGTCGTAGTTATCCTTTCTAGTTAACATGCTCATTATTCAGAGCTGAAGCTAAAGAGATTGATGTGATTCTTTTTTTTTTTTTTTTTTTTTGGTTTTACGAGACAGGGTTTCTCTGTATTGTTTTGGAGGCTGTGGGTCCAGCCCGGCCTCGAACTCACAAAGAACCACTTGCCTCTGCCTCCCGAGTGCTGGGATTAAAGATGTGCGCCACCACCGCCCAGCCTTGATGTGATTCTTTAAAAAAGCAAAAACTGGGTGGTGGCAGCGAACACCTTAATCCCATCATTCAAGAGGCAGACGCAGGTGGAGTTCAGGGACAGCCAAGACTGATACACAGGGAAACCTTGTCTCAAAACAAACCAAAAACAAACAAACAAACAAAACATACAAACAAGGAACAAAACAAAAACTCCTTATCTCGCTGCTATTCATTAATGAACATTGAGGACCCAGTTAGGTAAAATAATATGATAATCTTGTTCTCCTGACTTTAATTCTGTAATTGACTTTAGAATACATAGGGGACCTACACACACACAAAATTATTAGCTTTTTAAACTTGAACATTATATCTTTACTTGGATTTATATCTGTCAGTTTTGGTGTAATTTAAATATACATTGTACCTGCATATGAATGTTGTGTATAAATTTTATCTTCTGGATATAGATGGAAAATAACTTATTTGACTCATAAAAAGGAAGTATTAGGATTTCAGCAAATACTGGTGACTTTACTATCTTATAATAGTAAAAATTAATCAGTTAAGTTTCTGCATTATGTATTAGAAATTTAGTTTCGATTTGCTAAAATGGTGATAATCCTAACAGGATGCCTACATTTTCAGAAAGACGTGCCAGATGGCGTGAAAGAGCTGTCAGAAGGTTCAGAAGAAAGCAGTGATGGTCAGTCAGACTCTCAGAGCTCTGAGAACAGCAGCAGCAGTGATGGTGGCAGCAACAAAGAGGGGAGAAAGAGCAGGTGGAAGAGGAAAGGTAATCCATCCGTCCCCACTGCGGCGGGGCAGTGCTCTGTCGCTCTTCTCGCTCCAGCAGCATGTTGTCCTGGTAGCATAGCGCTCTGTAGTAGTTTCCTCAGGGGTGGAAGTGTTTGTGCTTAACTTGCCGGAGCCGCGCAGAGTGCAGCAGCCATCAGCCTCATGGACCTCTTGGACTGTGTGACTGAGGAATTGTCAAAAATATACTTTTCTGGCTGGGTATGGTGGCGCATGCCTTTAATCCCAGCACATGGGAGGCAGAGGCAGGTGGATCTCTGTGAGTTTGAGGCCACCCTGGTCTATAAAGGAAATTCCAGGACAGCCAGCACTGTTAACACAGAGAAACCCTGTTTCGAAACCAAAATCAAACAAATCTATATCTTTATATAGATACTTACATACACACTTTTCTTTTAGGGGCCGGGAGATGATTGCTCTATGACTAACGAAATATGAAAGCATAAAGATCTGAGTTTGTATTCCTCCCACCTATGAATATATAACACCAATAAAGGGATGAAGGGTAGGCATTTCTCAGGTCCCACTGGCCATGCAGCCTAGTCAGCACCACGAGCTCCAGGTTCATGAGAGGCCCAATCTCAGAAAGTCAGTCTGTCTCTCTCTCTCTCTCTCTCTCTCTCTCTCTCTCTCTCTCTCTCTCTCTCTCTCTCTCTCTCTCTCTCTCTCTCTCTCTCTCTCTCTCTCTCCCTCTCCCTCTCCCTCTCCCTCTCCCTCTCCCTCTCTCCCTCTCCCTCTCCCTCTCCCTCTCCCTCTCCCTCTCCTTTTCTCTCTCCCCCTCTCTCTTCCTCCTTCCTTCTCTCTTTCTCCCTCCCTCCCTTGTGGGTTATCAAAACCAAAAACCATGAAGTTGACAGGGGCAAGGGGAAAAAACCCATGGAGAGTGATAAAGGAAGACCCTTAAAGTGAGCTCTGGTCTCTACAAGTACATGCAGATACCTGCATGCAGTGTCCAGACATTAAAAGTTCTTTTGAATTATACTTTTAGGTGTAAAGTATGGTGTTTCCTTTTGCTTCTGCTCTTACAGATGCACAGACTTGCTCACATCAGGTTTTGTTGGTTTGTGCTTTTTTGCTTACACACTTTTTATTCTTGGCTTTTTGGGACAGGGTCTTACTATGTAGCACTGAACTGGCATTCAGTTGACTGATCATCCTGCCTCTAGCTCTTGGGTGTTCAATTACAGGCTGGAAGCTATGTTTTGGTGTTAGTTATGCTTTCTCAGTCAAGTTTGTCCCACATCTCTTCTTTCTTTTGTCTGTTCTACATTTGTTAGTTGTCCTTTGTAACTTGTATTAGCACATTTTTATCACCCACGTTCTGTTTACTTTGGAATTCACTCTTGGTAGTATGCACCACCATCGCCAGGCATCAAAAATTACATTAAATTTTTTGAGTGTGTGCATGTACACACCTGCATTCATATGTGCATTGGTGCCATGACATTTGCCTACAGATCAGAGGACAGCTTACAGGAGTTGGTTGTCTCCTTCTATCCATGTGAGTAATAGGGAACAAACTCAAGTGGTCAAGCTTGCCGGCAGTGTGTTTTCCAACCAGACAGCCTCACTTGCTCCAGATTGGCCTCATATATTTAGTAAACTGCGTTGGAGATTTCTACATGTGTTTTAATGGCTTATGGTACATTTTCTTGTAGAACTAAATAGTATTGCCATAATTTGCATATAGCTATTCACCAACCAAAAGATGTATTTGTTGCTTCATGTTTTAGCAATTATGAGTGAAAGCTACTATGAACTTTGTGTGTTTTTCTGTGGGCATATCTTGTCTCTGTAAGTTCACAGGAGTGTGACTGCTGGATTATGATGAGAGTGTGTTAAATTGTGTATGAAGCTTTCCCACAGCTGCAGTGAATGGCAGTTGCTGTTGCCAGCAGTTTGTGTTATCTATCAGTCTTCTAGATTTTGGCCATTCTAATAGGTGCATATCAGTATGGCACTGTTGTTGTCATTTGTATTTCCTTGATTGCATTTGATGTAAGTCTTTCTGCATCTGAATATGTTCTTTGGTGAAAAGCGTGCCCTGTTTCTTGGACCATTTTTATTAAAATTAGGATGTCCATCTTCCTTCCTCCCTCCCTCCCAAGTACTTGGCCTTCAGGAGTTCTTTGTTCATTTTGAATACCAGTCTCTCTCTTTTTCTTTTAAGATTAATTTTTATGTGTATGTATGTTTTGTCTGAGTGTATGTCTGTATCATGTGCATACCTAGTGCCCCAAAGATGCCAAAAGAGGGCATTGGGTCCCCTGGGACTAGAGTTATGGATGGTTATTAGCCACCATTTTGGGTGCTGGGAAATGAATCTGCGTCCTCTGCAAGAGCAGCCAGTTCTCTTTATTGCTTAGCCAACTCTGTAGCCTGGCATTATAGTCTTTTATTTGGTAAGTTTTTTCTATATATTTTCTCAAAAACTGACCCCCTTGTCAGTTTCCCCCTCTCCAAATGTGTGTGTTTGGATGTGTGTGAAATGTGATTACATGCTCACACATACCACAGTGTGGAAGTCAGAAGACAGCTTTCAGGAGTTGGTTCTCACCACTTACACCTTGTTTTAAGGTAGAATCTCTTTATTTCTGCTGTTCCCCTGCAGCTTCTGGGCAGTTCCTCTATCTGAGTTAAGGCACCCAGACTCCACTTGTCAGACACAATTGAGATGAAAACATGGTGAAATGGGGCCTTCTGTTGCAAAGCTTTGATGAATCATTTCAGAATACTCCCTGATAGGATGAACAGCTGTGGTTCAGGGTCTTTTATTCTCCTGATCCTGGAACTCCCTCTACAGACCAGGCTGACCTCGAATTCCCAGAGATCTGCCTGCCTCTGCCTTTGAGTGCTGGGACTAAAGGCTGGGCCATCACCACCTAGCTAATCTACAGATTTGGGAAGGATAAAACTACAAGTGAAAGGTGCTTTGTCTTTCTCCACTTCTCTCCACTTTTCTCTATAAGCTTGAGATTTGTAGAACAAGGCCAAGACATCAGATAAGGGAAATAACTAGCAAGATTCATAAACGAGATCAACCTTGAAGGTGGCCAGTCTAAACTGTGAACCATAATCATTGTCTTGGAGCAGTTTTACTTGGGAGTGGAGTGCTCACAGGTTCTCATGTAGCCCAGGCTAGTCTGGAACTGACTATGAGCTCCTAGAAATTCTTTCTTTTTTTGGTTTTTCGAGACAGGGTTTCTCTGTATTGTTTTTTGGACCATGTCCTGGAACTCGCTCGGTAGACCAGACTGGTCTCGAACTCACAGAGATCCGTCTGCCTCTGCCTCCCGAGTGCTGGGATTAAAGGCGTGCGCCACCACCGCCCAGCCGAGCTCCTAGCTTTCTTGCTTTTACCTCCCAAGTGCTGGGGTAACAAGCATCTGACTTTATGCTTGCTTTTTTGTCTTTTGAGACAAGTCTTACTGTATAGCCTTGGTTGGCCTGGAACTTGCTATATATAGAGATGCATATGCCTGATTCATTATTACCTTTTAAGAGTCACATGTGCAGGGCTGGAGTGATGGCTTTTTCCTCTTGCAGAGGGTCTGGGTTCCTTTTCCAGCACTCATGTGGCAGTTCAGAACCATCTGTAAGATCAGTAGAGGACCCAGTGCCGCTTTCTGGCGTCTGTTGGTACTAGGCACCACACAGTGTACATGTGTACATGGAGGCAAAACACCCATTCATGTAACATAAAGGTGTGGTTTTTTTCCTTGTTTTGTAAATTAAAAAAAAAAGCTAAACATGGCGCAGCAGCCCTTTGAGTAATGGCTCTTGCCAATGCTTAATTGCTTGTGCTTTTGTCTGTTAATGACCATGTCAAAACATTTGAGGTAAATTCCGTGTGGTACAGAAATACCTTAATAATCATAATGTTCCATTGTCAGTAGCTCCATTGGCAAATGTGAATAGTGTAACGTTACTCTACATTCTACATAATAATAACTTAATGAGATAATAACAAATTAAACATTGTTTTTGATCTGCCTTTATTTCTCTTGTAGAAATGAGTACAATATTGGCTACTTCTCCTTGAATTATACTATTATAAGATACTCTGTGAAGTTATTGCCTAGTTGTGGATAAACTATAAAACCCGAGAGGAGAGTGGTTTGGAAAGTGAAGTGGGAGATGCATGTGTAACTCATGTTTACTTGAGCAGCTCTGATACTGTCAAGAAATGGATAAGTGATGTGTAAATGCTGAGCTACCAGTAATATAGAATACCAGTTTCTCTTAATGATCTAACTTTTACTATTTTTGGATTATTTCTAGTATAATATCCTTAAAATGTTAGGTATGTGTTACATATTTATGACCTTCTACACTCCGGTGGGAATCAATGTGGCAGGCCTGTAGTCTAATAGGAATAGCTACATCACTCAACAAGGCAGTTCCAAGTTTGCCTGAGGCAGGACTTTGTGTTGGAATGCTTCCTGGACTATCACACATGACTGTCAGCAAGGGATGGGAGAATTGGCTCAGCAGGTACACTCGCAGCTAACATGACCTGAGTTTGAACCTTAGAACCTACAGTAGAAAGAGTGCTGACTTCCTAAGGCTGTCCTCTGATTTCCACAGACGTGTTTCTACACAACAGCTTAGAAAGACAGTTCTAAGCTGAGTTGGCACACATCCAAGCTCCTAGCACTTTGCAAGTGGAAGCAGGAGTGTTGCAGCAAGTTCAGGGTCAGCCTGGTCTACAATGTGAGTTCTAGGCCACCCATCACCATGCAGTGAGACACATTCTGAAAAGATTTTAGCACAAAAATATTGAAAAAACAGTTCCACTTAACAATAAAGCAAACTAATCGTGGCTGCTCATTTTCCTTATTTAGGGCTTTTACTCTCAGTTTGACATCACTATTTCAAATTCAGTATAAGACAGGAAGAACATTGAGATAGTATCAAACCCACTTCCTTTTTATGTGCAAAAATACAGAGCTGTGACAACAAAACTGATACTTTTAGTTGAAAATTGATAGAAACTCTTGATACATGTATACCTTTCAGGCAAATAGGAACATATTAGAACTCAGTCTTATATTGAATCTAGCTTATTGATTTATATGTAATGTAGAGGAAATTCCTGGTTTGTAGTTTTGGTTCTTAATTTTCAGACAGGAAACATGTTCAGAGAAGAACTTAATGGAATTTCAAGTCAAGGTAAGGTGGAATAATGTCAGAAAAACTATTAGAAAATCAACTATCTCTCTTTATTGTTTTATGTCATAGCTAAGGGAAATCTCTGTCTTTCCCCAAAATACTATACTATAACATGTAATAGCTGCACGGATAGTTGTTTTGTTTTTTTCCCCCTTGGAGACAGGGTCTCTTTATGTAGCCCTGTCTGTACTAGAATGCATGTAGATCAGACTGACGTTGAACTGACAGCTCCTCCTGCCTCTTCCTCCCAGGTGTTGGAATTTAAGATGCTGCATAGATGTAGTTTTTATCTTGTTATAAGGAAAAGTTGTGAGATTTGGTTTGCTTTTGCTGTTTTTAAGAAAAAAACATGAGCTAGTAAAATAGTCTTTTTCATTGTAAGGGATGGAATCCCTTTTCCCCAGAGCACATTACTGTTAACATGTGTTCAGACTGGTTGTTTTTTCATTAGTAATTTAGTAACTGGAGTTAGAAAATACCATAAATCTATCAGCCTTCTATCATTTTTACATGTGATAAGTTACTCAATGGGGAAGATTGGGTTTTGTTTCAAATGTATCCTGGAAATGAAACTTTTGGCAAAGGTAGCTTAGATTGAAAGATTTCTGGGTGTTTTTTTGTTGTTGTTGTTGTTTGTTTTTTGAGACAGGGTTTCTCTGTATTGTTTTGGAGGCTGTCCTGGAACTGGCTCTGTAGACCAGAATGGCTTCGAACTCACAAAGATCAGCCAGCCTCTGCCTCCCGAGTGCTGGGATTAAAGGTGTGCGCCACCAACGCCAGGCTTGGGTGATATTCTTATTGATAGTGGCTGAGGTGAAGGTTTGGGCATAGCCTGTGTTAAAGATGACTGCAGTATTAGGCTTTAAGGATAATCATAATCAAAGGAAAGTTTCTGTCTCCCAAATGATAGAATTAAAGGTGTGTGCCACCACACTAGGCTTGATTTTTATTTAAATATTTCAAATTTATGTTTCAAATATCTAAGTTGATAGTGTTGGTAGTGGTGGTGCACGCCTCTAACCCCAACACTTGCAGAGGCAGGCAGATCTCTGTAAGTTTGTGGCCAGTCTGGTGTACAAAGCAAGTTCCAAGACCGCCAGGGCTAAACAGAGAAAACCAAACTGAACCAAAAACAAAACAAAACAAAAATCCAACTTACTATTGTTAGTTACTATATTGTTCCTGAATCAGCAAATTGCCACGGACCGTGTGGCTTCAGTAACACAAATCTGTTCTCTCACAGTTCTAAAGGCCAGAGTTTGTAAGCCCTGACATCAGCAAGGTTGCTTTCCCTCCAGAGGCTGTGAGAGGGACTCCTCTGGCCCTTTCTCACTTCCTGTGTTGGCTAACTAACATAATAACTGAATTATGGCCACTTGATTCTAACCTCGACCTTTTCTTTACTTCTTTGAATCTGTTTTCACTATGTCTTATAAAAATACTTTGTTGTGTGGAATGTGGTGGCACAAGCACTTGAGAGGTGGTTCTTTGTGAGTTCAAAACCAGTGAGGGCTATAAATTGAGACCCTATCTTGAAAAAAAATATTTTGTTAAGACTGACTTGCATAATGTAGGAAATTTAATTACAAGATACCTATCACCAATAAAGCAACATTCACAGACTTTGAGTACTAGGACATGAGCACGTTTTCAGTGGTCACCCTTGTCAGCCTACTCCAGGTACTTCTTCATTACTCTGAATTTAATATTTAAATCTTGGCTTTGTTCCATATTGCCTTTGTAACTTTTCTCAAGTTAATTCAGTTTTTTGATATGTAAGTATAGTAAATGATAACATACATTTTATTTGCACAGAAAAAAATGTAATGATGTAAACCTAGTTAGTTAGATTCAGTTATATCTGGAAATATAATTTCAGGAGTTTGAAATAGAAGAGTTGATAAAAATCTTTTTAAATAAATTTAGTATAGTTTTAGGCACATAGAAAGATTTGCTTACCGGCAATGGTGACTCATGCTTTTAATCCCAGCACTCGGGAGACAGAGGCAGGCAGATCTCGGAGTTCGAGACCAGCCTGGCCTACAAGAGCTAGTTCCAGGACAGCCTCCAAAGCTATACAGAGAAACCCTGTCTTGGAAAACCAAAACAACTCCCCCCCAAAACAAACAAACAAACAAAAAAACATTTGCTTAATGTTATTAAGTTGTAGAAGGGAATATTGAGAGAGGTTTTTCTGACATGTCTTGTTTCCTCTTTGGAGTTTCTGAGATGTTAACATTTGAAAAGAAGAATGTTTTAACTTTCATAGATATTGAGACTAGAGCTTACTATAGTTTCAGCCCTTACTGGTTGGTCCTGTGATTTTTCCAGATATATTTGAGTTGCTTAGTGATAGGTTTGGTTTGTGCTTTATATGTTAGAAAAGGCCTTTGCCTCAAGGAAGAACCTTTCAAGTAATATGTCTTGGTTATTACAGATAGCTTTATTATCTTTTTAAGACAATGAAGTATGATTCTTAGATTCCTTAGTAGGGCTGTTCTGAATGTTTGCTGTTTATAACCAGTAAGTTTTTAGGAGAAGTGAGAAAATGTATATTATGAAATTTTTGCAAGGCTTTAGAAATAAACAATTGACTATTAATGGTTTAACTTTGTATTTTCATATGTCCTGTGTAATATCACTGACCAAATGAAAACGACATAACGTCATTCTGAAAGTATATAGAGAAAGTGGAACCTTCTTGTATTCTTGGTGGAATTGTAATCTGTTTGTAACACAGTGTGGCAGGTCCTCAAAGTAAGCAAAGAGTTACATAAGATCTGCCAGTTTTTTCCTGGATTGAATTCAAGAAATTGGAGACTTATGGATAAGATGGCCTGCAAACCAGAATTCAGTTTCCCCAAATCCAAGGCTTTTTTTTTTTTCTTTAAATTTTTTTTTATACTACACATTTTCTCATCCCCCAACTCTTCCCGGATCCTCCTACCCTTCCTACCCACCCAGCTTCATGTTCACCCCACCAAAAAAACAAAAAACAAAAAAACATAAGACAAAAACGCAAAGGACAAAACAAACAAACCATATAAGACAAAAAGCAAAACAAACTAAAAACCACTAAATAAATAAAGCCATGGAACTGTGCAAAAGGAGGGAGAGCAGGAAAGAATAAGAGCTGAAAATCAAGCAGTTTGTTATATACCTATAATGCCAGGAGGTAGACTACAGAGTGAGGTCCAGGCTATAGTATAAGGCTATTTCTAAACAAACAAACAAACAAACAAACAAACAATTAAAGGCAGGAGCAGACCCACCTGAAAGTATATACACCCAAGCACAATGTTACTCACAATGCTGTTCTTAATTGACAAAAGTGGTAAGTTCACCAGTTGATGAATGTAAACAAAATGTGACATACTAATGCAGTGGATAATTATTCAACAATCAAATGAAATATTCCTGTCAGAATATAACTTAACCTTCAAAAGATTGCATTATTTGAAAAAAATAACTCACAGAAACACATTTTTTTACTCCATCCTATCACACATAGAAATTAGATAGATCCATGGAGACAAATAGTAGGTAGGGGCAGAGGAGAGGGGTAGAGCAGTGGCCAGCTATCAAATGTGCTCTTTGGGGTAGGATGATGAAAATTGATGGTGGTAATTGTTGCATAGTTTTGCAAATATGAATTGTACACTTAGACAAATGACCTTAAATATTTACCTCTTATTTTATAGTTTGCCAACATCTAATGCCACATTGAGGACTCATTTTCCTTCTGTTGATCAATCATTCAAGATGATTTTTTTCTTAAAACATATTCTGTATACACATACATGCTTACATTTGTTTGGAAACCAGTAAAAGATAGTAGATGGCCTGGAGCTGGTGTGGGTGTTGAGAAACAAATCTGAGTTATCTTACAAGACCAGTAAGCATTGTGAACTTCTGAGCCATCTCTCATTATTAGCGCATTTTTTGGGGCGGAGGTTAGATTATAGGTGTTTCATTTTTGTTTTGTTTTTGCTTCAAGCTCTGATTGTGTATCATTTCCTTCCCACATACATAAAGATGACATATATGAAGATGAGAATACAGAAGCAGAGTTAAATTGTGTTGATACTAGGACATTTAAGAGGACAGTGGCAGGCGGATCTCTGTGAGTTCGAGGCCAGGCTGGACCGACAACCTCCAAAACAATACAGAGAAACCCTGTCTCATAAAAAACCAAAAAGAGAAAAAAGAGGACAGTGGCAGTCAGGTGGCGGTGGTTCATGCTTTTAATCACAGCACTTGGAAAGCAGAGGCAGGTGGATCTCTGTGAGTTTGAGACCAGCCGTCTAGTTCCTGGATAGTCTCTAAAGCTACACAGAGATACTGCTGTCTTCAAAAACCAAAGCAAACCGAAACAAAACAAAAACACCACAGTGGCATGTTGTATTCCAGACATTGCATAATTCACTATATATGTTTCTTATTTTTCTGTCAAATACCTACCAGCACATAATATGTCTTAAACCTTCTTGGTCTTTACATGTAATATCATTTTGCTATAATTCTTTCAGGTCAAATATTAAAAAAAAAAAGACATTAGACAATGTATTTTTCAGAAGAGGTCTCTAGGTTGTTTCTCAAATTAAACTTCCTTGTTTTTACATGAGATGTCTGAACCAACAAGTTTCATGTTTCTCCTTAACTAACATAAAAAGTATTCATTGGGCTTGTAGAAGCCATGAGTTTGGCTCCCAGGTCAGCTTACAATGCCTGTAACTCCATCACTAGAGGATCTGACGCTCTCTTTTGGCCTCCATGGACACTGCCCTCACGTGTACGCACGCGCACGAACACACACACAAATACCTTTTCCTTTTTTTTTTTTTTTTTAAATGGGCTTGGAGAGATGCCTCAACACAGTACTGTCTGCTCCCCAGGATTGATAACTAGCACCCCCATGGCACCTTGCAACTATCTGTAACCTCATTCCAGGGGATGCCACACCCTCTTCTGGCCTCTATGAGCACCAGACATTGCATGCATGTAAAAAGCAAAATTTAAAATGTACTCATAGTGTTAAACCTTATAGAACATAAAGATATGCCTGCAATGACTTCAGTGTAGTTAGTTGTTGAGATAAGCCTAAAGCTTGTGACACAAGGGAAGGAATGGCATGGTTAAAACAATGGAAGAACTTTGAAGTGGAAATTGCCTTATTGTCTTCGATTTAAAATTTTCACAACTTTCCACCATGTTGGATTGTTATTATTCACCTTTAAGTTTACTTTAGGACCATAGATAGTCTTGGGACCTTATTCTAAGTTCTGATTTGATAACATGATTTATACATGACTTCCTGCTTCTTTAATCACTTCTAAAATATAAAACAATGAGAAGTAATAAATACTAATACTCGCCCCTTCCCCATCCTATCATCCTACACTAGAACTTTCTGAGGAAATAAACTGAAAAGGGAGACTGTTTGCAGGACAACTCCAAAAAGAAGATCCTTCCCTAAAGTGTTTGGTCACAGTTCTTAACAGGTAGCAGCATATGATCTGGGGAAGGAATGGTGCTTGATAGCAACTCTGATAACACAATTTTTCCTTGTCATTTTTCCCCCTAGTATCATCTAGACTGTCACAGCCATCCTCTCCCCAGTCAGGCTGCCCATCACCCACCATCCCAGCAAGTAAAGTCATTTCTCCATCACAGAAGCACAGCAAAAAGGCATTGAAGCAGGTAAACATTAAGTCTGTATTTATCAGAAGAATAACCTCTCCAATTAAAAATAATTAAGAAAGCCAGGGCTGTTACAGAGAAGCCCTGTGTGTGGGTGTGGGTGTGGTGACCATGTGCATATATACATGTTTCCATGTCTGGCACACAGATATGGGTGCATATTAATGTTTCTACACTTTATATCTCATAGCATGTAGCATGTGTGTATATACATGTTTTTATGACTATGAACACAGATGTGGTTATATGTTCCAAATATTATATCCAAATTTCTAAGACTTGGAAGAGGGAATTTTTGTTTGTTTTTTGCTATTTTGTTTTTTGAGACAGAGGTTCTCTGTAGCTTTGGAGGATGTTCTGGAACTAGCTCTGTAGACCAGGCTGGTCTCGACTCACAGAGATCCTCTTGCCTCTGCTTCCCGAGTGCTGGGATTTAAGGCATGTGCCAACACCCCCCCCCCCCCCCCCAGCAAGAGGGAATTTTTTGTGTGTGTCTGTGTGTGTCTATGTCTTTGCATACACATGGAGGTCAGAACAACTTTTGGGAGTCACTCCTCCTCTTCCACTGTATGGGTCGTCAGTATTCAACTCTGATACTGAGGTTTGAAGATCGGTCCCTTTACCCACTGAACCCTCTCACAGGCCCTCTTTCTTTTTAAATGGTCATTCTGAATAATATCATTGTAACTCTAGTAATTAAGAACCTCTTAGAAATAAAAATGACCTAAAGCCAGGTGTTAGTGGCAGCTCATACACACCTTTAATCCTAGCACTCCAGAGGTAGAGGGACGTGGGTCTCTGTGAGTTTGAGGCCAGCCTGGTCTACAAGAGTGAGTTCTAGGACAGCTAGGGCTGTTATGCAGAAAAATCCTGTCTCGAAAAAACCAAAGGGAGGGACGACGACTATCATTTGGGCAAGTCTCTTCACTCTTACTCAAGGTAATTCAAGTACTTTTTAAAATGAACCATATATAAAGTATAAATAATACACATATTTGCCTTTTCTCATAGAATCAATGCATATTGAACTCATACTGGTATATGACTTTAATTCTGTTTTCAGGAATGTTAAAAGTGTGTAATTCTCTAATTAGAAGATTGTAAATTTCTTGCCTTACTGCTGACTTTTAAGTTCCGGAGGGGCAGAAAGAATGATTTTTTTTTCCCTTACAACTATATGTAATAGAATAATCTTGGTCTCCCCCCAAAGTATCTAAATTCTATAGGTCATTTAGGCCTTGTGGCAGTTTTATTAAATTTAGGGTCTTGTTTGTATTGAATATATATCAGAATAGGTTCTCACCATAACTGATGTCACTCACTTACTGAAAACCAGTTTGCTTGTTTCTTACTGCCAGTTTTTCTTTATAGGCCCTAAAACAGCAACAACAGAAGAAGCAGCAGCAGCAGTGCAGATCGAGCATGTCCATCTCCAATCAACACCTCTCTCTCAAGACCGTCAAAGCAGCCAGTGACCCTCTACCTGCCAAACCTGGTAGGCAATGCGACTATTCTTCCCTCCCCAATGAAATTTTGTGTTTCCCAGTGTATTTGTACTTTTTGTTGTTGTTGGTTTTGTTTTTTTGTTGTTGTTGTTGTTTTTGCTTTTTTTGTTTTGTTTTGGTTTTCTTTTTTTGTTCTTTTGTTTTTGTTTTCGAGACAGGGTTTTTCTGTATAGCTTTAGAGCCTATCCTGGCACTGGCTCTGTAAACCAGGCTGGCCTCGAACTCACAGAGATCCACCTGCCTCTGCCTCCCAAGTGCTGGGATTAAAGGCATGCTCAAACAATGCCCGGCACATTTGTACTTTTGATGTTGTAAATTTTTATACTTTATTATTTTTAAATTGCTATTTTACTAGCATAATCTTTCTGCTGCTATACAAAACTGATATAAATTCTAGGATAAGGTCTGATGGTGGTGGCACACACCTTTAATCTCAGCACTGAGAGGCAGAGTCAAGCAGATCTGAGTTCAAGGCCAGCCTGATCTGTATAGAGCTAGCTCTAGGACCACCAGTGCTACACAGAGAAATCCAGTCTCAAAAATCAAAACAACAAAGCAAAAACAACAACAAAATCCTAGGGTAAATAGGAAATATTTTAATATAAAATTGCCATGTACTTGATTAAAAGTACAGGATTGTATTTGGAAACCCATATTTATTAACTTTGTAAATCTATTGTTTCCAAGGTCAAAGTGACCTCTGTCTCTGTATGTATGTAGGCAGGTGCATACGTGTTTGTACATGCATGTTGAGGTCAGAAGATAGCCTCATGTCATTCCCCTATACCATGTTGTATTATTTTGGACAGTCTCTTACTGGCCTGTGACACCTGGTTCAGGCTAAACTGGCTGACCAGCAAACTTCAGGAATCCTCCTGTCTCCACTTCCTACACTGAGATTACGAGTGTGCTGTACTGACTTTGGCTCTTTATGTGCTTTCTGAGGATCAAACTTAGGTTCTTGTGCAAACTTATGCAACAAGTACTTTTTTGACTTCGCCATCTGTGCAGCCCCAAAGTGAGCTCTTTACCAATGTTCTTTCTCATTTAAAATATGAAGATGGGGCTGGAGAGGTGGCTCAGGCATTAAGAATATATACCGATCTGATTCCATCTTCTGGGCATACAGGGAGGGCAGTAACATACATGCAGGAAAACGTTCATACACAAAATCAAAATAAAATTTAAAATGAAAAGTGAAAAATAAGTACGCATTGCTTAGTTTCCATTTGGATATGTTTCATGGACCTTATTTGTTGTTTATTGTTTTGTTTTTAACTTTGTTTTGCCACAGATTTTGTTTTTTATTATATAATTCAGTTGAATACCATAAGCTGATTCTAGGAACTGCCATAAAAGTCAAAGGTCTGAATCTTTTTTTCATTTTTGTTAGAAAAAATATTTGCTATTGGAGATAAATAGTATGAGTGAAGATGTAAGGGTTTTTATTTTACAAAGCAATCAAGAGGCCTACATTTCTTCATTTATAACTTCTATAGTTACCATGAAATAATAGTTTGACTTGAATAATGGTTTCATGTTTTTATTTTATTTTATTTTTTAAATTATTATATTTGTGGGGCTGGAGAGATGGCTCAGAGGTTAAGAGCACTGCCTGCTCTTCCAGAGGTCCTGAGTTCAATTCTCAGCAACCACATGGTGGCTCACAACCATCTGTAATGAGATCTGGTGCCCCCTTCTGGCATGCAGGGATACATGCAGGCAGAACACTGTATTCATAATAAATTAATAAATAAATAAATATTTTAAAAATATTATATTTTTTGGGGTCTGGGGAGCAGCATGTGGAAGTCTGTGGCTTACTTGAGGGAGTCAGTTTTCTCCTCCCATGGGATAAGTCAGGCTGTTGGGGTTGCCACATCTAGCTGTCTTGCTTACTGTTTGCTTATGACTCTCATTATCATCCATCTTTACATTTTTTCCCTTAGCCCTATGGGAAGGAAAACAATCTGATGGGCAGTCAAACAGTCCCCAGAACTCAAACTCCAGCTTTTCTTCTTCAGTCAAAGTGGACAGTTCTCTTCTAGGCTTGGGGAAAAAGTCGTTCCAGAGGTCTGACAGACTCCACACAAGTAAGTTAGTTTACAAAGACTTCTGTTTTCGGTGCAATGATGTGTACACAGTATGCTTAAAATTCATCAGCTATTTGGCTTGAGTTTATCCATAATTTGAATTTTATTTTAAAAAGCCTGACGTGATTCCTTCCTTCCTTCCTTCCTTCCTTCCTTCCTTCCTTCCTTCCTTCCTTCCTTCCTTCCTTCCTTCCTTAATTCCTTCCTTCATCCCACCCTACCTCCCTCCCTTCTTGTTGTCCTTCTGTTTTTGTTGTTGTTTTGTTCTGTTTTGGGTTTTTTATTGTTTTTACTTTTTTGAAGCAGGGTCTCAGTTTGTAGCTCTGGCTGTCCTGGAGCTCACTATGTAGACCAGGCTGACCTTGAAATCACGGAGATCCACCTGCCTCTACCTCCCAAAGTGCTAAGCCAGACTTAATTTCTTTCTGCTGACATTATTTGGATTTTTAAATAAATGTTTTTGATACAATTATTTGGGGTTTTTATTTTGTTTTGCTTGTTTGTTTCACACTGAATATTAATAACCCACAGTCTTGAATGTGGTAGGGAATTGCTCCACACCCGAGCTATACATCTCTAACCCCAGCTTGTCATAATTGTTCATCTTTTTTTTTTTTTTTTTATTAAAGTCCTTTTGGAGTTGTGTTTTAGGTGATAGGTATAGATCTATTTGAATTCTTCTACAGGCAGCCATCCAGTTTGACCAGCACTATTTGTTGAAGATGCTGTTTTTGTCTCAGTGTTCTTGTTTTTCAAGACAGGGTTTCTTATTTTAACAGCTCTGATTGTTCTGGAACTAGCTTTGATGATGAGGCTAGCCTCAAACTCACCGAGATCGCCTGTCTGCCTCCAAAGTGGTGGGATATGAGGCAATCGCCACCACTGCTTAGATATTTCTGTCTTCTTTATCAAAAATCAAGTGTCTATAGGTGTGTGGGTTCATGTCTGGGTCTTCAGTTTGATCCCATTGATCATTATGTCTGTTTTTAATGCCAATACCATGCTGTTTTTATTACTATAGCTTTAAGATCATGAATGGTGAGACCTTCAGTTCTTTCACTGTTCAGGATTGTTTCAGCAACCCTGGATTTTTTTGTGTTTCCATATGAAATCAAGAATTGTTCTTTCAAGATCTTGGAAGAATTTTGATGGGGATTGCATTGAATCTATAGATGGCTTTTGCTGAGATAGCCATTTTTACTATATTAAACCTACTGATCTGTGAGCATGGGGGAATCTTTCCATTTTCTGAAATCTTCAGTGTTTTTCTTCAAAGGCTTGAAGTTTTTGTCATTTGTTTTCCTTGCTATTTGACATGCATTGTACTTCATCATTTCTTTATTTGTTGGTTTTTTTGGGGCATCGTTTCTCTGTGGTTTTCTGCCTCTGTCTCCTAAGTGTTGGGATTATAAGCATGTACCTTCACATCTGGCTTATATTTTCTATTTAAAAATCTTCAGTGGCCTCTGTGTTTGTATGTGTGTTATGATTATGTATGTATCACAGTGCCTAGATGCAGGGCACAGAGGAAAGTTTCAAGTGTTGGTCCTTACCTTGTACATTACGTCGGCTCTCTTCCCCTTATTTATTCATTTGAGGCTTTAGTATATAAATGCAATATATTTTGATTTTTATCTATTCCTACTGATTCCCCAGCCTTCCCTTGGTCACCCTTTAACATTTTTGCCTCCTAATTTTATGTTTTTTTTTTTTTTAAATAACCCAACAAGTCTAATTGAAGCAGGTCTCTGCTGTTTGCCACTGTAAACACAGACTAGCTGGCTGCTGTGCTTCCTTTCTTTACTGCCCATCTTGCTGTAGGAGCCATGGAATCATAGACACATTACCATATCCAGTTTTTAAATAGGTTCTGGAGATTCCAATTAAGATCTCATGTTTACATGTCAAGTGTTTTGCCTGTGGTGCCATCTCCTCAGCCAGATTTTCTGTGTCATTTCTCATCAACTTGTTTGATTGAGAGAAAGTTTATCTGTTAGGTAATGATGAACAATTTACTTTTAGAGATTTGTTTTTGTAGATTGTATTTTTTTATTCTTTATAAATAAGCAGAGTTTATTTCCTTTGCCTTAGAAGATATTTCTAATATCTTTAACTCTGACTTCTTCGGCGTGTTGTAGTGTTTAATTTTGATTTTTTCCCCCTTTTTGTAAGTTGAGGTACTGCACGACAAGCTATGGTTGGTTATAATCCAAAACTGTGAAAGGAGAGGGCCAAATGATAAATTATTATTTTCTATATTTTGAAGGACAAATGAAAAGGACTAAATGTGCTGACATTGATGTTGAGACACCTGACTCCATTCTGGTTAATACTAATCTTCGAGCACTGATTAACAAGCACACCTTTTCAGTTCTCCCTGGAGACTGCCAACAGCGCCTGCTTTTACTGCTTCCAGAGGTGGATCGACAGGTGGGTCATGTCACACATGAGCGATTCTCTAAAATGAGACTTCTAGCATTCATCACCTTTAGAACTTCATAAGGTTTTGTTTTCTTAAGGTAGTATCTCATGTATTCTAGACAGGACTTAAACTTACTATGTAGCTGAGGATATCCTACACTCTTAGGTTTACTTCTGAGTGTTGGGTTACAGATATGTGTGTCACCATGTATTTGTATATGTGTTGCTAGAGATAAAAATCCAGGGCTTATTTGTGCTAGTCAAACAGTCAGCAATCAGCTTCATTATACGCCTAATTCTCAAAAATTTAAGAGGATTTTTTAATATATTCCTATAAATGTGTGGTATTAATGCTACTGTTGTGTGATTTTTTTTCCTTGGCAAGCTTTGAAGAAACATACTAGATAAAATACCACCAATCAACAAAAGAAAAACCAAAACAAACAAAAACACTATGAAAGGAAGGCGTTTTCCTTCGTGTGTAGTAACAGACTATCATCCCTTGTTTATAGGAAGAAATGCCTAAGGGAAACTGCACAAATGATTATAGCTAATTGGACTACAAAGTAAAACGAGTTCTTTTTGTTCTGAAATCTTTGTTTTGTTTTATTGTTGAGACAGGGGTTTATCTTTGTAGCCCTGGCTGTCCTGGAACTTGCTCTGTAGATCAAGCTGGTTTCAAACTCAGATCCTCAAGTCTCAGAAAAAAGGCTGTTTTCTATGAGACTCGCTGTGATACCAGTTTCTTAGTGCTATAATCAGCACATATGATTGGTCCTTTTGGATAATTGAAATAATCAGTATTCTTGCAGCAATAGGGAGAAAAGGAGAGCTGTTCCTGGTGATTGCAGAACCTGTCCTGGAATTCACTCTGTAGACAAGGCTAACTTGAAACTCACAGAGATCCGCCTGTCTCTGCTTCCTGAGTGCTGGGATTAAAGGCGTGCGCCACCACTGCCTGGCTCCAGCATGGTTTTTAAAGGACTTGGTTGACTACATGGCTGGTTTCTTCCGTATGTGTCCTATGTTTTATGTTGTTCCCACCCTCCAAGTGGAATTGTTGGCAGAATAATAAGTTAGAGATAATATAGGAAACATAATTAATAACCTATTTGTTCAATTCCGATACTGCTTTCTGAGAAGCATTGATGCTCCTTTCTGGCTTCTGATAGAAGTTTACCATATGTAGTTTATTGTTTGTGGTAGTGGTGGTAAAGATATTCTTCAATTTTATGAGTATTTAGCATGCATGTATGTGCATGTGCAGTATGTGTGTGGGTGATGCCTGAGGTGGCCAGAAGAGGACCCTGCGTCTCCTGGAACTATACTTGTGATAGTTAAAGCTGCCATGTGAGTTCTGGGGACCAAACCTGTGTCCTCTGCAAGAGCAAAAAGTACTTTTAACCACACCCCATCTCCGTCTTAACTCCTACCATGTGAAGTTTGTGGGTTTTGGATTTTTTTTTCCGCAGAAAGGGTTTCTACATGTAACAGCTGTGGCTGTCCTGGAACTAGCTCTGTAGGCCAGGCTGGCCTCAACTCACAGACATCTTCCTGCTTCCCAGGTGCTGGGATTAAAAGTGTGTGCCTGCACACCCCTATCCCCCATCATCCCCATGTGTAGTTTAATAAAAGGAACCCTAAAAGTTTTCTAGTTGAAATTCCCAGAGCTATGAATATGATAAGAAATGAGAGTGATACTGAGAAGACACAGTTTTAATTAAGTGAGCTTATAGCTGAAGTTACCGTGTGTTCAGTGTGGATAATGTTTATGTCAAATACTGTAAACAAAATTTGTTGTTATTTTGTTTGTTTTTGGTTTTTCAAGACAGGGCTTCTTTGTGTAGCTTTGGAGCCTGTCCAAGGACTGGTTCTGTAGACCAGGGTGGCCTTGAATTCACAGAGATCTGCCTGCCTCTGCCCCTCAAGTGCTCGAATTAACAGCATGGGCCACCACCACCAGGCTTGTGAACGAAGTATTTTTGAACATGATTTAAGTGACACTTTCTTAAATTGTATTTTAAGTAAGAGTTAAATGTTTTGTTTTTTTTTAAGATAGAAAAATTCACATCTTTAGATGTATAGATTAAAAAAATTTTTTTTCAATTAAAAATTGTCCCATGGCCTGTGGTTTCGTGGACAAAAGAATTTGCCCTTAAGCCTGACAACCTGGGTTCAACCCTAGCACTCAGCATCTATGAGTTTGAGGACAGTTTGACTGTTATACAGAGAACCCGTCTTGAACTGCCCCCACCCCCCAAAAAAGAAAAGTATAGCTATATAAGGTGGCACATTTCTTTAATCCCAGCAGTTAGGAGGCAGACCCCTGTAAGTTCAAGGCCAGCCTGGGCTACATAGCAATACCCTGTTGCAATCAAAGAAATGAAACAGTAAAAGTACATTTCTGCCAGGATGTTTGTTGCAGCTTTATTGATTATGGGAAGACATTGGTAACAAATTCATGTTAAGAAACATGCTTATCATTATTTGAAACAGATCATATAATGAAATAATATGCAGCAATTTCAAAGAAGCTAAATATATGCCAGTTAACTTGAATAGACTCACAATATACTCTGTGAGAAAACTAAAATTATAGTGTGATATATATATATATATTTATATAATTTATTCCCAATTCTGTAAAGAAAACAATAAGCTCTGCTAAGAAGAAAATACACATGGATTTAAGTATCACTCAACGAGCATTATTTTTCCAACATTGTGGAATGGAGCTGAAAGCAGAGAATAGAAAAGAGATGTGGGAGAGGGGTTTTTTTTTTTTTTTTAAAGGAGAAAATTGCAGTATGGTAAATGAGCTAGCCATGTTTGGGTGGGTCTATGTGCCTGTCTGTGCCTCTGTTTGTCTCTTTCCCTCTCTCTCCATCTCTGTGTCCCCCCACCCCCCACCCCCAAGAGCCTTGGCTGTCCTGTAACTCACTCTGTAAACCAGGCTGGCCTTGAATTCACAGAGATTACTTGCCTCTGCTTCTTGAGTACTGGGATGCCATGTTTTTGTGGGATGGACTGTGCATACTTTCTCTTTTGTCCTTACACCGTTTGTTTGAACATTTTCTTTGGCTTGCTCTTTGACCTAGGTTGGTCCAGATGGTTTGATGAAATTGAATGGTTCAGCCCTTAACAATGAGTTCTTCACTTCTGCAGCTCAAGGCTGGAAGGAAAGGCTCTCAGAAGGTAAGTATTCTGCCCTGTGATTCCCACAGTCTGTATGCCTAGGTAATGGAACAGTCAGGCCTCTCTAGAGGAACAGAACTTATGGAATGAATGTCTATAAGGGGGTTTATCAGGATGGTTTACTGTGGTCCAGCTAGTTCAACTGTCTACCAATGGAAGGTCCAAGAGTTCTTCACTTTTTCAGTGTATGCCAGAATCCTAAAGTAGGCTATAATGCCAGTGACGGGACAGACGTTCCACAAGGGCAAGTGAAAGCTTCCTTCTCACATGTCCTTTATATAGGCTGCTACCAAAAGGTGTGGCCCAGATTAAAGGTGGGGCTTTGCACTTCAAATGTGCTAAGGAAAAAAAATTCTTCACAGTTGTGCCCAGCCACTTGGGATTTTAGTTAATTCCAAATGTAGTCAAGTTGACAACCAGGAACAGCCATCATAGTGAAGGTCAAGAAGTTTCCTAAACAGCTTTTTCTGTCCTGTATGAAGTGATGTGACAAACACTTAATTGTAGCCCCTTGATTGAGTCTAGTTGAGAAACAAAACCATATATTTTTTAGTTGTGAGCCATTTCTTTAGCCCTATTTTAAAGTTTTAAAGCACTGTTTCTCACCTTTCTCGTTCAGTATTCTAGTATACTGTTAACTCAATGTGAAATGGACAGAAAGGGAAATGCTGAGTATACATGCTGTAGGATCCACTCATTTGAAGTGATAGAACTAGCTCTGTAGACCAGGCTGATCTCTAACTCACAGAGATCACCTGCTGCTGCTTCTGGAATACTGGGATGTAAGGTGTGCACCACTGCTGCCTGGCTCTGGTATCGGTTATTTAGTTATTGTCTTAGTTAGTTTTCTATTGCCCTGACGAAACATCAGGACCAAGACATCTTATAGAAAGAAAGCATTTAATTGGTGCCTTGCTTACAATTTCAGAACAATTATGCCTAGGAGGAGAGGCAGAGGCAGAGGCAGAGGCAGGCAGATCTCTGTGAGTTTGAGGCCAGTCTGGTCTACAGAGCAAGTTCCAGGACAGCCAGGGCTTTGCAGAAACCCTGTTGGGTGGGGGTAGGGTAGGGAGTAAAGGCCTCAAGCACAATTTTCTCTGAAGAAATCTGACTTTGAAATGGCAAGATATTCAATGGCATTGTTTACTGAAAGCACAATTGTCACTGCTCTAGTTAGCAGTGGGACTTGGAGAATGGAGCTGATAAATGACGCCTGAAGTCTCACGCGATTTCAGTCATAGCATTAGACAATTTATACTCGAAGGATTAAGAATAGTCACATGGGCCGGGTGGTGGTGGCGCACGCCTTTACTCCCAGCACTGGGGAGGCAGAGCCAGTCGAATCTCTGTGAGTTTGAGACCAGCGTGGTTTACCGATCGAGTTCCAGGACAGGCTCCAAAACAATACAGAGAAACCCTGCCTGGAAACCCCCCCCCCAAAAAAAAAAGAATAGTCACATGGGCAAGCTGCATCTGGCAGACAAACTGAACACAGCCAGTTTTATTGAATAATCAGAAGTAAACTCAATCCACTACACCTGGGAGGGGCACAAAAGCATAATCCACTAACAACTTGTGCTTTTGAAGAAACTGAGGTCACAAGACTTGTTTTCTTGGAGCTTGCTCACAAACACTGAGAATTCTCACATGGCTCCATTCTTGGACTGTGTCCCAGCACACATTTATTACTTTCATTCCATTAGGAAATATGATGTTGGAGATAAAAAAAATCTGTATGGTATATGAAGTTTGTAATTTGAAGAAGGTACTTTTGGGAACACCCGGAGAACAAGTGTTGCGGACCTTAACTGCATATTGAAAGCTACGGGGTACTTACTATGTGACTGCCTGAACTCCACCTAGTGGCGTTTCCTGTCTGACTAGTAACTTTGGGAGCTTGTTGCTTTGACAAGATAGTATTCATGAATAATGCCTTTCTGTTTGTGTCATTGTATGGATGCATCGCAGGTGAATTTACCCCTGAAATGCAGGTGAGAATTCGGCAAGAGATTGAGAAGGAGAAGAAAGTAGAGCCATGGAAGGAGCAATTCTTTGAAAGCTACTATGGTCAGAGGTAAGATAAGGCAGACTCTCTAGTCCAGATATTAATCCCTCCACACGTCATGTGATGCCTCCATGTTTTTACCTTACTAGAAAGTCTAGTGTCTAGTTTCTTGTACTTTTTGTCACATTATTTTTTGGGTGGAGGGTAACTTTTTGAGACAGAGTTTTTCTGTAGCTTTGGAGCCTGTCTTTGAACTTGCTCTGTAGACTAGCCTGGCCTAGAACTCACAGAGATCCGCCTGCCTGTGCCTCCTGAGTGCTGGATTAAAGGCGTGTGTCAATACCTCCTGGCCACATTAATTCTTTTTCATTCAGAACATTAAAAAAATTTTTTTAAAGAATCAACGAGTTGACAATTTTATCACTCATAATCCTTGGCCCTAAACTTACATTATTGGCAGGGATGGATTGCATTTTTTCTTCTCTTTAGAGTCTTTCCTTCTAACAGATTGGCTTCTAGTAATTTCTTGAGCCAGAATAATATTTGAGAGTTCTGTCTAACATGTAACTTACTTAAAACCAATCAAAAATCCTAAGAATCATGTAATGTGGGCCATTATACCAAACATGTAATTAAAATAATTTCTTCTGTGACTGGGAGATGTACATAAGTAAATCAAGACACAAATTTTGTTTTTAAAGGGCTGGAGTGTAAAATAGTTTTTTTTTTAATGCTATTGTCCTTTAACAGATTTATTTTATTTTTATTTTTTAAATTTTTATTATGTATGCATATAGTGTTTTATGCTTGGACAACAGAAGAGGGCACCAGATTACGGATGGTTGTGAGCCACCATGTGGTTGCTGGGAATTGAACTCAGGTCCTCTGGAAGAGCAAGCGGTGCTCTTAACCGCTGAGCCATCTCTCCAGCCCCTAAAATAGTTTTTTTTAACAACCAAAAATAAAATCAGAATGAAATCAAACTGGAGACATTTAATTGATAACAGAGACTCTTGGTTTGAATAGGTTTGTGCATTCCAATCCCTCTTTGTTGGTCTCTCTTACTTCTTTATACATACCAGTGAAAGCCATCAGAGGATTCCATTGATCTTAAGTGACTAGGAAGGAAGAGTGTTCATTGATACTCTTCCTTCCTAGTCACTTAAGATAGACCCTACTGAAATTAAGAATGTCAAATGCTAATCTGGTCGTGGTGGCACACACCTCTAATCTCAGGACTCAGGAGGCAGAGGCGGGCAGATCTCTGAGTTTGACGGTTGGACACCAACCTGGTCTACATAGTTCAGGACAGCCAGGGCTACAAAGAGAAAAACCCTGGCTAGAAAAAAATCCCAAATGCTGATTTTTCTTCAGTAAGCTATAAAATTGGTGGTGAGTGTATTATTGTAAGTTAGAGTGATTCTGTGGGTGCCTGTGCTGCAGTATGCTTTTGGAGATCAGAAGACAGCTTTTGGGAGTTGGTTCTCTCTACCATGCCTGGTTGAACCTAGGTGATCAGGGAAGCATCTTTTTCTTCTGAGACATCTTGGCTGGCCCTAGATAGACTGGTTTTTTTGTTTGTTTGTTTGTTTGTTTGTTTGTTTTATTTTGTTTTTTTGTTAACTAATTCTTTTAAGGTGAGAGGTAGAAAAAGGAAGGAAGGAAGGAAGGAAGGAAGGAAGGAAGGAAAACATTAAGAAGACTAACTGGTGCCACTTTTTGCCAGGCCACGCTGTGCACGTCACAGCTGACTTTTACCTCTGGATAGCTCAACAGTGGCATTCTCAGAACTTTGGATCTGGCCTGAATGTGATATCAACAGGCTCTCTACAAACTCATTCCTGGTCTGAGCTTCTGAAGAGCATTAATAACTTTGCTGCTGTCTTCTCAGGTTCACTCTGAAGGCTTGGGGTCAGGCTTTCCACAAACACCAATGAACAGAATTGATCACAGTTCTTATAGGTAGCCTGAGACTCTGTAGATAATGTGACTCCTATAGAAGCAGAACAGACAGTAACAGCTACCACTATCAAACTTTTACTGTGTGCCAAGTGAGAACTTCACCTGGAGTAAATTCATCGTAGCAAGGTGCAGAAGCCTAGTTAGTCAGTATCTTGTCTACACTTGTTACCAGAGCCAGGATTTGAATTTAATTACTTTGGCTCAGGAGTTCTATTGAAAATACTATGTGTCTGGGGTTTCCTAATTGCTGATGAAGTCTACTTTTCTTATGTATTAAGTAATGTGAACTGTTTCCCAACTAACAACATTTCCTTCAATTTTTTAGTTCTGGCTTAAGCCTTGAAGATTCACAGAAATTGACAGCTTCCCCGAGTGATTCCCAAGTAAAGAAAACTCCAACTGAGCAACCAAAATCCATATTTCCTTCAGAGTCCTCTCCTGTCAGAATCATCCCAGTAGTTCCCCAGTCAGAGTGTAAGCAAGAAGCAGTGCAAATACCATCACCAGTTAGAAAAGAAGAAAGCCAAGATGAGGCACAGCCAGGCTCTAAATCCCCAGAACCTGTCCTTGAATCAGCCAGCAATACAAATGAGCTTATCACCATTAAGTCTGTCAAGTGCCCTAAGGATGAGGGGCTCTCAGAGCAGAAGCCACTTGTCTGTGCTGAACAAGAGTCTGAGAAAGAAAATCATATCACCACAACTTCTAATTATAGCAAAAGTGAGAACCAAGAAGTGTCAGCTATATCCCCAAGCAAATCTAAAAATGCTGGGTTAGAAAAACCCATAACAAAGCCTGTTGCAGAAGCAGGTCCACTGGTCCCCGATGTGAAGATGCCTCCTGCAACTCTTACTGATCAGGTCGCAGAAAGTTTAAAAAGGAAATCTTCTCTTATCCAAGAAGAGACCACTAGCAGCTGGGAGAAAAGACCACGTATCACTGAGAATCAACAGCACCAGCAGCCATTTCAGGTCTCACAACAGCCCTTTCTTAATAGAGGGGACAGGGTCCAAGTGCGAAAAGTACCACCTCTCAAGGTAAGAAAGTGGTTGCACCTACTAAGTTTCATAACTTGTGCTGTTAACATAAAAGCAGTAGTATATATTTAATATACTTATAACTGTGGTATTATAGGGATAATAATAATCAGACTCTAGAACTGCTTCCCCTCCTCCCCCAAGTTCTTTCTTGATATTTGAGTAAGGAGCCTGAGTATGCAAGCCACCCCAGCCCCTGACACTCTTCTTTGAGGCAAAGTCTCTATACATAACTCAGACTGGCATTGATTTCTCAGGCTTTCTGTTGCTGTTTCTTGAGTGTAAATTATTGATCTTTTCTTTAGTGAATGTCAGTCTCAGATGAATTAGTTTGTTGTTATTGTTGTTGTTTTTATTTTTATTTTTTTCTAGGGTCTCACTGTGTAGGTAGTCCTGGCTGTACTGCAGCTAGTTTTGTAAACCATGCTAGCCTTGAACTCAAAGATCCACCTGCCTCTGCCTCCTGAGTGCTGGGATTAAAGGTTTGGGCCGCCACCGCCTGGCTCAGAAATGAATTCTAGACCTAGGAACCATATTCAATTTTGGTTTACTCCATAGTGGTTCTATACTGAACACTTGAATCCACTCTGACCAGATTAATAGTTTCTCCTTCAAAGGATTTTGTCAGAAGTTGTTTGATTCTTTTACTTTGTATCCTATCTAGCTTTCATAGACATAGGTTAATATAATTTATAACAGACTATAAAGTTTTAGACTGCTTGTTTCTACGTGCATATAATATCAGCACTGGAACGATAATGGAAAAAGATAATGAATTGGCTAACCCACCTAGGCCTTATCTCATAACAACAACAACAACAAAAGCTTTTTAAATAAATCTGAATTTTAGTATAAATGTTACAATTTGATGTATTTTGTTTGTTTTATGTTACATTTAAAGTAAAAAATCGAGCTGGGCGGTGGTAGTACATTTCTTTAATTCCAGCACTCAAGAAACAGAGGCAGGCAGATCTCGTGAGTTCAAGGACAGCCTGGTCTACAATTCCAGCACAGCTAAGGTCACACAGAGAAACCCTGTCTCTAAAATTTAAAAAAAGAAATTTAAAGTAAAAACTTTTTTAACTGCTTTGTTTAATTTCAGTATGTTAATACTGATGGCTTTTAAGTTATCATGTATTATGTTACATAAGGTAACATTCTCACATTATCTGTAATTCCTGTACTTGGGAGTATCACAAGTTTGAGGACAACCTTGGTCTACAATAGCATATACTCCACACATGCACACACCACCAAAATGTGTGTGTGTGTGTGTGTGTGTGTATACACACCTAGTACCCTCTGGCCCTATGCTTGAACTACGTAACTAAGGTTATTTTCCCCAAAACAAATTTCTTGTATTTTATTTTAAGGTTTTATCTATATTCTCCCATAGTCTCTACTCTATACTAACAAGAGTCAATAATTTCTTCTTTTTCCTCCATGCCACTTCTAAATTACCATGTGCTTAGTGAAAATGTTGTCTAAGCTTTGACAACCAAGTATTAATCACACTTTTGTTTGTTTTGTTATGTTGTTTTTTGGTTTTTTGAGACAGGGTTTCTCTGAGTGGCCTTGAACTCAGAGATCCTCCTGCCTCTACCTGTCGAGTGTCCAGGTAAACAAACTTCCTTTTTGTTTTGTTTTGTTTTGTTTTTACGAGACAGGGTTTCTCTGTATTGTTTTGGAGGCTGTTGGTCCAGCCCGGCCTCGAACTCACAGATATCCGCCTGCCTCTGCCTCCCGAGTGTTGGGATTAAAGGCGTGCGCCACCACCGCCCGGCCCAAACTTACTTTTTAAGTGCATGAATTTTGTGATAACTGTTACAAAATACCACAATGATTTCTAAAGAAAATTGAGTTTTAATACTTATGACTTTTTTAGTAATAAAAAATAGTGACTTCATAATTAATTAAATTTTTTTTTGTTTTTTGAGGCAGGGTTTCTCTGTATTGTTTTGGAGGCTGTCCTGGAACTGGCTCTGTAGACCAGGCTGGCTTCGAACTCACAGAGATCCACCTGCCTCTGCCTCCCAAGTGCTGGGATTAAAGGCGTGCACCACCAACGCCCCACAATTAATTTATAATTGAAGAATTTATAGAAACATGGCATAATTTTCTTTGAGTTTAATCACTTAATTTTTTTGAAATTAAATACTCTAGAAAGTTAATAATTTTTCCTCCTTTAAACTTAGCCAGATACTGAAAGGGTCCATATCTGAATGTACTGTAATTTATTTCCTTAACTTCTAAAGTTTTGTTTAGGACAGTTATCAGATTTTTTATGATATAGAAAATCAGTGGTTTCGGTTGGGCATCGTGACACATGGTTTTGCCTTTAATAGCAGAGGAAGGGGGATGGATCTCTGAGTTCCAGGATAGCAAAAGTACATAGTGAGATCCTGTCTCAAAAACTTTTTTTTCTTTAGTGTAATGCTTATTTTTCTAGTCATTCTGATTCATAAATTGGGGGATTAGACCCCAAATACTTGCATTTTAAAAAGTTTACATAAGGGCTGGAGAGATGGCTCAGAGGTTAAGAGCACTGACTGCTCTTCCAGAGATACTGAGTTCAATTCCTAGCAACCACATGGTGGCTCAGGACCATCTATAATTTTATCTGGTGCCCTCTTCTGGCCTGCAGGCATACATGTGGGCAGAACATTGTATACATAATAAATAAATAAATCTGAAGAAAAAAAAGTATATATGTATTTTTTAAAAAGTTTGCATAAATAAAAACAGTATTCACAGGAGGATGAAAATGCCTGGCAGACATTATATTTGATCACTTATGTGGATAGGCAGATAGGGTTGAACCTACTATTTTTATATATAATTTATTTTTATCATTTTATGTGCATCAGTGTTTTGCCTGCATGTATGTCTGTGTGAGGTTTTCAGATCTTTAAGTTATAGACAGCTGTGAGCTGCCATGTGGGCGCTCGGATTTGAACCCGGGTTCTCTGGAAGAACAGTCACTGCTCTTAAACCACTGAGCCATCTCTCCAGCCCCATATGTGTATTCTGAGACATAGAGCAACCATGTATTTCATTGTGCCCATCTGCTCTAGTCAGATGTGAAATTGATCTCTGCTTCCCCCTTCCCTCCTTTTTTCAGATCCCGGTCTCCAGAATCTCCCCGATGCTGTTTTCTACATCGCAGGTCTCTCCCAGGGCTCGTTTTCCAATCTCCATCACTAGTCCTTACAGAACGGGAGCCAGAACTCTGGCAGACATCAAAGCAAAAGCCCAGTTGGTCAAAGCACAAAGGGCAGCAGCTGCAGCAGCCGCTGCAGCTGCTGCAGCCGCCTCAGTTGGAGGGACCATTCCAGGACCTGGCCCTGGGGGTGGACACAGTCCAAGAGAGGGTGGAGAAAGAAAAACTGATAGAGGAGGGAGTCCAGGCTCAGAGAGAGCCAGTACAACTGGAAAGGGTCTCACACTGGAGCTGGCAGGACCTGGAAGCAGGGGAGGTACGAGAGAGCTTTTACCCTGTGGTCCCCAACTTGAGACCAATACATCAGGCCAAGCACAGCCTCCTGGTGTCTTTGGAGCACAACTACAGCAAACCTCCTCAGTGCCTACAGCACTTGCCATCAGTGGAACATGCACAAGCATCCCATTCCCAGCCCACATAGAGAAATCAAACAGTGAAACGCTGAACCCCCCCAAGGCAATAGCCACAGCACTCTCTCCTTGCCACCCTCAAGACCCAAGTAGTTGCAGACAGGAGAAAGCTTGTCCAGAAGGGCCTGCTCTGACCTCAAGAGCTTCACATGTTTGTTTTGTAGTTGATGGCACAGTTGAGCCCAAAGCAGGCCCTAGTAAGAATGCACCAAAGCCTTCAGCCTCAGCAAAGGGGGATACTTCTGCCCGACTGGAAATGACTCCTCCTCCTGTAGCATCCTTGTTGACAGCAGCCAGCTTAGAAAAACTCTCTGTGCCCCAGGTCAGTGGAACTGCACCATCTGCTGCATCAGCTTCATCCTCAAGCACTTTGACAACAGCTTCTAGCCTTAAAACCCCAGGAACTTCTGCAAATATGAATGGACCCATTTCAAGACCAAGTTCTAGTATCCCTGCTAATAACCCTTTAGTTACTCAGCTGCTCCAGGGCAAAGATGTTCCCATGGAGCAAATTCTGCCTAAACCTTTCACCAAAGTTGAAATGAAAACAGTCCCACTGACTACAAAAGAGGAGAAGGGGATAGGAGCATTCCCTGGTACCAATGTAATAGAAAGTAGCACCAGAGAGGAAGCTAATGGCAGGCAGGCCTATCTGGCCATCCCTCAACTGGGGAAACCCTTGCAGAATAAGCAGCTTCCCCAGGTCTCAAGGCCTGTCTTAGAAGCTAAGGACCTGAGGGACTCTTGCATTGACACTCACCAATACCCAGAAGGACTAAGTAAAACAAGTCAAGATGAGCTTTTTCAGACTCTCATCCAGAGGACTCAGAGACAGAGTGTTCTTTCGTTTGTGCCACCCTCTCAGTTCAGCTTTGCTCACTCAGGGTTCCAGGTGGATGATGTATCCACAAGCCAGAAATTCATGTTGGGCTTTGCTGGCAGAAGGACATCCAAGCCTGCAATGGCAGGTCACTATTTACTCAATATTTCTACCTATGGCCGGGGTTCAGAGAGCGTTAGGAGGACCCATTCTGTAAATCCTGAGGAACGATTTTGTCTAAGTAGCCCCACTGAAGACTTGAGAATGGGATATGCAGATTGTAAAAACACAGCTGGAGACAGCAGCAGCAGCAAAGAAGATGAAACCGATGAAGAGAGTGTGGGTGATGAGCAGGAGCTTGTGTCAGTGAAGGAGGAGCCCTGGGCTTCTCAGAGTTCTGGCAAGCATCCCCACAGTGGGGAGACTCCGTCCACCAATGACTGTTTAGCTGGCAAGAATGGAAAAGCTGAGGCACAAATGAATGAGCAAACCACTTTAGGCAAGGAGAATTACATATTCTCTAGAAGCCAAAAAACATTTGATGAAAAGACCCTAACCAGAGATTTTATTCAGGTGGCACATAAACAGATGGCTCATGCTGTGAGAAATAAGACAGTGTGTAGCAGCCCTGAGCTTTTCAATTCTACTGCTCTTTCTCTCCCTGCAGACAGTCCCACACATCAGCCTCTACTCCTCCCACCACTGCAAACCCCCAAATTGTATGGAAGCCCCACACAGATAGGGCCGAGTTACAGAGGCATGATTAATGTCTCCACCTCATCAGACATGGACCATAGCTCTGCTGTCCCAGGTAGCCAAGTATCTAGCAATGTAGGGGATGTTATGTCATTTTCAGTGACTGTCACTACCATCCCTGCTAGCCAAGCTATGAATCCCAGCAGCCATGGCCAGACAATTCCTGTTCAGGCTTTTCCTGATGAGAACAGCATCGAGGATGCACCCTCAAAATGTTACTGCCGGTTGAAAGCCATGATCATGTGCAAAGGATGCGGAGCTTTCTGTCACGACGACTGCATTGGCCCCTCCAAACTGTGCGTCTCCTGCCTTGTCGTTCGGTAACAAGACTGCAGTGTATGCAAAGGAGGGAAGGAAGGGTAGCTGTGACCAGATGTGTTCTTGCACCCTTTTGAAGTCACAGAAATAAAGTTTCAGTTGTCTCCAGAGACGTTAATCAGGAGCGCAGATGCAGGTCTTCACATTTGCAGGAAGAGCACCTTGTGTAGTAAGCCTTGAGTTCAAGGAGGACTATGAATTGGTGACAAGTTTGCACTTAAAAATCATGTAAATATGTCACATTTTGTTTTAACGTTGTTTTCCAAGTATTTAGGTAATGATGTGTTAACTTTACATTCAGATTTATGTTCCATTTCTTTTGGCTCTGAAATGGTATGCATGGTGAAAGGGAACTGTCTGTCTCTGACCTTTCCCAGGCTGAGGAAAAGGACGATGTGGTCAGAATGTGAGTGACCATCATGCTGATTATGTCTTCACAGGCTGACTGCAGGTCCTTCACAGATAGCATGCCTTTGTGGGATATAGATTTGGGGTTTACTCATTCCTTTGCTTTAGGCAGTACCATTCTAAATGAACTTTTTTAAAAAGATATTCACATCCCAGACAGTGTTTTTGATCCTGACAGTCCTGACTTAGCTTTTGACTTCCGTGAATCAGTGCTATTGTCAAGCCGAGCTCTGCTGTTGCCTTCACGGTGGGTGCTATTTAAGAAGGGTCTGCCTCTAAGGGACTCTATAATCAGTCTAGTCTGTGCATGGCATTAGTTCCAGCAATAATACATCCTGACACTGCATCATTCATGGGCTCCCACAAATAGGTCTGAAATACCAGTGTAAAATAAAATGCACAAACACATTAGTGGTGTGTGTGTGTGAGAGAGAGAGAGACAGAGAGAGAGAGAGAGACAGAGAGAGAGCGAGAGCTGTGTCTTGTTGGTAAAGGGGAATAGGGGAATGAAACTGAAACTTAGCTTGAGGAATTTGGAAGAATGATTTTTTTTTTTTTTTTTTTTTTTTTTTTTGGTTTTTCGAGACAGGGTTTCTCTGTGGCTTTGGAGGCTGTCCTGGAACTCACTCTGTAGACCAGGCTGGCCTCGAACTCACAGAGATCCACCTGCCTCTGCCTCCTGAGTGCTGGGATTAAAGGCGTGCGCCACCAACGCCCGGCTTGGAAGAATGATTTTAACACTGGACACAAAGTATTTTCTTTTCCTGTTCTCTCTCAAACCATTTCAGGTAGAAATACTGTTTAGTGGGACGTCTTTTCTGCTTTGACATCCAGGCATGAGAGATGAATCCAGTAATCCTATGCCATCCTTCATATTTACATCCATACACAGAGAAAAAAGACAGTTTGCTATTTTATAAGTAAGTCTGCTACTCTAGAGTTTATGCTGTCCTGGATAGCCAAGATGCCTGGTGTGAAAGAGCATTCATTATGAGTGACTTACTGAATGCTGGCTGTGAAATTTTGCAATTTTTCTTTCCTTTTGATTACTATTCTTAAAATCCTTCTCCCAAGTCTCTGGAGGCAGATGTAGGCTGATCTGAGTTCCAAGGCCAGCTTGGTCTTCAGGACAGCCAGGACTATATAAAGAAACCCTGTCTCCAAAAACAACCTAGATAAATTTTAAAAAGTCTGTTTCAAAACAAAACAAAATCAAAAAAACCTTCTCTAGTTGGTGGACATGGTGACACACACTTTTAATTGCAGCAATTGCGAGCCAGAGAGTTCTTAGAGAGTTCAAGGCTAGTCTGGTCTACATAGCAAGTTCCAGGGTATACAGTGAGACCTCTTTAAAACAAATACAAAGAACTAGTGACAAACTTTAAGCAAATACTTTTTAAGTTACAGTTATAGACAGTTAAGGAAAACATCAGTTTTTAGTATCAAATCCTCAGTGTGTATTGTTTGATTTCAAGTCTCCTAATTTGAAGTATGTGTTAAAATATTGCAGCCCAGTACAGTTGACTTTCAAAAGCTACTCATAAAACTCAGGACAGTTTAACCCTGTTAATTACATCACAGGTAAGGAGGCAATACTTTGTTTTGCCTGCCTTGTGCTCATCCCTGGGTATCCAACTTCTTACATCACACTCATGTGCTTCCTCAGTCTTTGCTCCAAACTCTGAAACTCATGTTTCATTTATCTTTCCTGCTCTTGTGGCCCTAAACAATTACAGGCTCAAATTTTGTGTTTCAGAGCCAGTCAAGACAGTGTGATGTCTTCCTGTCCTCCCTTTATCCCAGTAAATGCACAGCTAAGAGAAAGGAAAGACTGTGAGGATTCGGGGTTAAGGACTGCATGTTCTGAAGTGAAGGACTAGTAGGAAAAAGAAGCCAGGGTTCTGCTCCCAAACCTTCAGGACCTTGGGTAGTCCCCATGGGACTTTAAAAGACCCATATCTGAGTAGTCTGCTTGTCTAGCCTGCTGCAAGAGGGTGAGTGATGCAGAATGGACTTGGTGCTCACTGTCAGTGGCTGGTTCGTAATTGGTGAAAGTAATTTCTCTACTTTCTACCTTGCTAGAAAGGTTTTGCTCCATGGTTTGGTTAATGTGAGAATGGGTGGACATTAGGGACTGTCAGGTCTATTTAAAGAGGAAACCAGCTAATTTGCATTCTACTATTCCAAAAGCAGAACACTGCCTCAGACTTGACAAGACACATATTAAGTGTGAATCTATTTAAATGATTTGTTTTAAAACATAGCTTCTGATAGAAGAACGTTCATCTTGTAAATGAACAGAAAAAATTGTCTGGCTCTTTAAGTTGATTTTGGTACTCTAGTACCTGTTAGCACAATTTTTTTTTATCATAGCTTTTTAGCTATTTTACCTTTAAATCAACTCTGAAATGGTTCAATAAGTGTTAAGTTTATTCTTTGGGCTCTAGGTGGCAATTTCCAGTGAGCTTTAAATACCATTCCTGATCCACATGCCAATATGTCCCTCCAGCCCTCACTGAAGTCACTTCTGCAACAAGTTCTCTGGGAGAATATTGGTGATATGTTATCTTGGGGTAATTTTTTTTAAGTGTTCTGAGTTGCCTAAATAGAACACTCCCTGAATTATAAAGGATTTTTTTAAAAAATCAGAATTTATCCTATTCATTTAAGGGGGGGCACAAGTAACCTGGAATTTTTTGCCCTGCTTCAGTTCCTTAACCCCAGTGCTCAAGACACAGTGTTTGATGTAGCATTTTTTAAAAGTAAGAGCTGGCAAATGAGGAGCTTTTCTTCGGGTGGGAAGGCTGCGCTTTCCTGGGTATACAGATGTGGATATTTGAGAGCCTGTCTCAGATGTAGATTAACAGACCTCACTGCCTTCCAGGTGGAGGTGCGATGCCCTGCGTAGAACAGGCCCATCAGTTACCATTCTGATTGCTCCATACTGCCTTTCTCCACTTTAGAAAATCTCAATGAGCTCTTTGGTTAAATGGGTCGCTAGAATAAGGGACTTCCTCTGGTCATTATACTGCTATTTGTTTTAGAGCTCATTGCTAATGAGCAGTGTCAGTTGTTTTCTCTCTGACTTCACATCATAACAAGGAGAAGGAAGCTTCCCATTGCAACACAATAGATAATTGGAAAGCTTGGCCATGGGTAGTTTGTAGCTCAATTTATAGAACAGTCCAAAGAGACTTCTTGAAACATGACAGGCAGGGACCTTTTCCTATGTGTTTCAATACCTACATACCTATTGAACAAAACAGTAGGTAGACATTTCCTAAAGTTGAAGCAATAGCTTCATAGAGTCTTGGTTACTTTATTTTTTTTAATGCTTTACATTTGATACAACTATTAAAGATCAATTTTAAAATAACTTTCCAGTAATATATTTTAAGTAATATATTTTAATATCTATGTAAAAAGTGACAGTGGAAGACTGAATTTCTCATATATGGTATGTTTAATGTAGGATCTCAACTGTTAAGGCACAAATTATTTCAAAGGAGTTACTCTAAAAACACTCAGATTATTTACCCCCCCAAAAGAAAAATGCAATAAGGGGAATGATTTGGGGGGTCTTTATTTTTTATTTTAAAGGAAAATTGACTTATTTACCACAAGCTATTTTTCCCTCTCTGGTGATAAGGTTTGTACAGACTGGTTTGGTAAATTCTAAATTTTTGTGTCTTTTGCCTTTTTAAAGGAATTGTTAACATTGGAATTGAGGGTATGTACAGAGAAGTTGGTGTCGACGCCATTTAATAAGTCATATTTTTTCACAAATAAGGAAAAATCATTTTAATAAGAATTTTAAGTATTTGCAATAAATATATGTATATAGATTGTATGTATTCATATATTATTTTTCATTTTATTATTAAGTAAAAGATAATTAAAAGTGAAATTTAAAACCTTGTAGTTTTTTTGATGAATCTTGAGATCTGACATCTGGATGTGACATGGGGAAGGGCCCTCAAATAGTTGCCTTAAACAGTTATGGTAGTGTCACCACAGACTGGGAAGAGGAACTTGACCATAAGTCAGGGTAGTGTATTTCACAACTTAAGTAAAAATATTAAAACTTCACCGCTTATCTGTCTTGTGTTTTTACCCTCATCTGTTCTTTCTCTTAACCATGTAATATCACTAGAAGGGTGAGATAAACGGTAGTCTCTTGTAGCAAGCCTGTGGTTTCTTGTAGCACCAAATGAGCTAAAGAGATGTTAGGGGAAACGGGCTTTTTATATATCAATTGACGCTTTGTTAAACATTGCTCCCACTACATACCAAGCCCTGGGTATGTTGAAGAACTATTATCCTCTTAAAGATACAAAAGGCTTGTTTTCTGTTGCCCAATCATTATTCCAAGGTGAGTTTCATAGCCAAATTCATGGCCTGCTTGATTGATCTAGGCAGGTCAAATACTACATCTGTGTCAGAGAACGTCTGTGCTTGATTAGGCTCTGTTTCCATGTGGTTGTGAGGATGGCTTGTATCAAGAAGAGTATTTAGGGAAGTGAGCAGTAGCAGAATATTTGAAGTTAATTATCTTTGGTACCACGACTGGATTACTGTTGAATCAAAGAAGTCACTTGTGGTTGAAAAATAAATGGGGAGAACAGAATATCTACATAGAGGGTCTTAGAGATAAAGGTAGATCTCCTGTTGTATAACATAGGTAGTGAAGGACAGAGATGGAGTTCAGTGATAAAATTACCTGCTCTTCCTGAGTGCTGGGATTTTAAAAAGTATCTTTTGAGTCCAACATCTGAATTACGGCATAAAACATTGAAGTTCAGCCATCCAAGAGGTCTAGAGATCTCAGTTGCCAGTATTATATATAAGTAACAAATTTCTCATGAGGACCTGACTGCAGGACCCCTGTGATACCAGTTCTAGGGAGTGAAGCAAGACTCATCTGGAGGTTTCCTGGCCAGTTAAGCTCCAGGTTCAGTGAGAAAACCCTTTCTCAAAAATAAGGTGGAGAATCAACCTCTACAAGTGTCCATGCAGGCAAGTGCACTTGAATACATATGTTTGCACAAACAAAAGGAAATTCTGTGAACTCAGGGAACATGTATTTGTGTCATAATTCCTACTCATGAAAGCAACGATAGTGAGATAATTCCCATTTTTAAGCTGGGCATTGGTGGCACACGCCTTTCATTCCAGCACTCAAGAGGCAAAGGAAGGTGGATCTCTGTGAGTTCGAGACCAGCTTGGTCTACAGAGCAAGTTCCAGGACAGCCTCCAAAACAGAGAAACCCTGTCTAAAAAACAATAAATAAATAAATAAATAAATCCCATTTTTGTAGCAGTACATATTGATCTCAGTCCCATAGTCACGTGATATAGGACTCTATTTACTTTCCAGAGTCTTGGAAACCTATGTTCATTATGTTTTACACTACTTTATTTCAACTGGTTTTCAGTCACATTGAACATTGCTCAGCTTTTATATACAAACCCTGTTACTTAAATATTTATTGGGTGCTTTTTGTGTGCTCAATGTTGCCAAAGTGCTGAATATACGAGGATAAGACAAATTCACCTAAACAGTTCTTCCTAAAATGCAACCCTGCAGCACTGGCTATAGATTTTAGTATCCAAAAGAAGTATAAGTGAGTTGATCACTGAACAAAGCAGTAGTGACATGAAAAAAAGTGTCATTGGATGGAAGCAGCCAACGTAGACCTAAGGGACCACAGTAATAAGATGTACCTTTTGGGATCATTGGAGTGTAGAGAGGTAAAGTGAACAGCTAGGGCACACACAACTTTATGGAAGTTTTAAACGTTGAGTTTCATATTCTTGCTGAGAAGAAACAGTCCCTTCATTTGAAATCTTGTGTCCTTGTTTTTTCTCCACAGTGGATGGATAGGATCACTTTAATAAGTAATCTCAATATTGTAGAATTGCCCTTAAGCCACTGAATGAAAATGCACTTCAACCTCTTCTTCCTTAGGCCCCAGTCCTAATTCTCTAGGCCTTTCTGGGAGGTAAAAAGTCATGGTCAGTACTTGCTCTTGAATTTTCCTCACCTCTTGTCTTTAACTAGATATTTGGGTTCACAATCTGATTTCTGTATGCCAAAATATCTGTATCTACACTTCAAAGGGAGACTCAGTGTATTTCACCAAGCTCTGTCCAGAACTCTTGCTGCCCTTGGGACATCTCACAGTATTTCCCTATACAGTAGTTTCACCCTTCCCACCTAAGATGGGGAGTTCCCAGAAGGCTTTTAGAACAGGAAAAAGGAGCCCTGAAAAGGCCAGATGGTCAGTTGTGGAGGCCGACTGTGACTAGATGGTGGCTTCTCCCGAGAGGAGTCTCATTTTCTTGTTCTTGATACTTGAAGCTGAGGGGTAGAAATAAAAATCAAAAGTTGATTTTCATCTTAACTGCAAAACTTAAAGGATCCCTTGGGGAGAAGAGGGGTAAACCCAAGATGGGTTTTTTTTTTTTAATGGGCTCCAGTAAAATTTCAGTTGAGTGCCTTAAGGACTTTTAAAAGATCACGGGTTCATTTAACATGAGTCACCAAGAGTGTTGCATGGAATTTGCTATGGGACATGGATGAAAAAGCTAGTTTTCTGTGAATAATGACAGCTTTTGCCACAAGTCAGGGCTTTGGGCTATGTGTCTGTATCTGAACTTCATGAACTATTAGTCCAACTGAAGCCAACACTCAAGTTTTATTAAATTTAATCAAGATGCTCATGAAATTGGACTTTTCCCCTTCAAGTTAGCAATTCCTTTGCAGTCAGGTTTTCAGGCAGTATTAACGTTTGCAGACTTCAGGAGTGACCCTGCTGAGCCCTGTCACTTCAACATCTAAAATGGAACTGTGCCAGAGTCACTGGTCCATCACGAGTGGTCAGTGGAAGGGATGAGGGTATGGTCACATGCCTGAAGTTCCTGACAGCTGGCAGGTGAAGGCTGCAAGATGAGCTCAAGATCATCTTCAGCTGTGGCAAGTTCAGGACCAGACTGGGCTACATGAGACCCTATCTCAAGAGGGAATCCCCTGGGCTGGGAATATGATGCTTAGTCAAACTGTTCTTGAAAAAAATGTATATTTCTTGAATATATGAAAGATCTAGAGTACACAACAAATGAATCTCTACAAGTTAGAAAGTGTTCTGTAGCCGTAAGTGCTTCGGTGTTTTTAGACCTCCTAACTAGGTTAGTTTCTACAGCACACTTTTCACCAGCAGCAAGAGTCAGAACAGAAGAGATGGGCTTAGCATTACTTGCTGGCTGAAATCTTTGTGCATATAGTCCTCAGCGCTTTGACACAGTCTGCCTTTCAACTCCACACTATCGTCCTTTCACTTTCTACTCTTCTTTTATTGGTACTGCAGAAGCTGTCTTCTTGAATGTATGTATGGTTCTGTCTTAATGACTCTTGTTAAATAAAGGCATAAAGTTTTACTCTATTTGTTGTGCCTTTTCTTTCCTAAAGGAATGGGACACATGGTACTTGCCTTACTTGCTGCTGGTCTCTTCCCTGGTTCATCACTTAATGTTTCAGACACATTCAAAAAGAGTTCAGGAACTCAGTTTAAACCCCAGTCTGTCTAAAAAAAAAAAAGGTAAATAAAGAAAAACATGTTTATATTGGCTTATTTTACCACCACTGTTAGGAGTTTGGTGTTTTCCTCTCTAAGATTATACAGTTTTTCTAGACTGATTTGCAGCCATGTTTGGAAGCTTTAGAATACTGTCAAGGGATCCATCATAATACTTAGTCCAATCTTGACCCTTAGTCCTTAGATATCTAATGATGAAAATCTGCCCAAAGATTGTATGGGCTCACAGCCAGAAAAGTTAATAAAAGATAGTTTCAACTCTAGTATCAAGCTCCTCCTTCTTTCCCAGGAAAGTTTACTTCAGGGTTGAGACAGAAGGGAAAGGATCTTTCAGACCACGGTAGCTTTGCACTATTGGAGAATGGGAACTGCAGGTGTCACTATTGTGGAAAGGACAGATGTCAAAATCGAGATAGAACCTAAGCTGCAGAAGCCCTTGGCTCAAAGACAACCAGGAGAGTTGGTCTTGAATGAGTTCGGAGTGAATCAGGAAGGGTGATAGCTGTTGAATTGTGCCTGCAGACATAATGTGTATCATTAGATTCTTTAACTAGGATGGGGGCTGGTCACAATAGGGTTGTGTTAGGCATCAAGTCTTCTGTTCTTCCCTGCTGTTCACTTAGATGCAGCAGGTGGCAAAAGCTAGGACAGCTTTGAATACCCAACATGTGATGATGTGAGTGCTATGACATTCCTAGCACTTTCCAGGGTAGAGTTGGTACCAGTAATTGACAGTTTACATAGTTTGGATGTATGTGGATGTCCCAATGAGTTAAATATTCCCATGTGCTATAACAAACAAGAAGTCTTTGGGTGGGGGGAAGCGGAGTGTGGTGGCACACGCCTTTAATCCCAGCACTAAGGAGGCAGAGACAGGTGGATCTCTGAATTAGAAGCCAGCCTGGTCTACAAAGCAAGTTCTAGGACTGTTACACAGAGAAAACCTATCTACAAACCAGCAAACAAAAACAAACAAAAAAACAGTAACTTGAAGGAATATAAAGAAAGTTTTGTCATAGGGAATTAAGAGGTATGTTTTCTAACTTTGAAGTTTTTGCAGCAAAATTTGCAGTAAAAAGTAAATGTTTTTATTTTCAATAGCAAATGTATGAAAGTATACATCCTATTTTGCTTTTCTGTTACTGTGATAAAATATTAATCAAAAGAACTGAGGGAGGGAAAACCTTACAGGGTATAGCCTACTATTGGGAGAAACCAAGGCAAAAATTCAAGACCAGAGCTTGAAGTAGAAACTAAAATAGGAACACTGGTTACTGGCTTGCTTCCCACAGTTTGCCCAGCTTACTTTATTACACAGCCCAAGACCGGCACTGCCCACAGTGGACTGGGCCCTCATGAGTCAGTAGTAAAAAGAGAAACCTTGCGCTTTGGTCTACAATGACCTGTCTGCATGGTGTGCTGGTGCAGTAGTGGCACAGCAGCTGGGCGGTGGTGGCACACACCTTCAGGAGGCAGAGACAAGCAGATCTCTTGAGAGTTCGAGGCCAGCCGAGAACACACAGAGAAACCCTGACTTGAAAAACTGAAAAAAAAAAAAAGAAAATCTATATCCAAAGCTACCAATCAAAACTAGTTCTGGCAAGAGGACAGGTTCATTGTGTAGGGTGCCCCAGAAGTAAACTCAGAGGCAAATGATTTTCAATGTCATGGGAAATGTGGGAAAGGGCAGTTCTCAACAAATGTGAACACTTGTTAACTTGATCATGTGTAAAATAATGAGACCCTTATCTAATGCTTAGAAAGTCAAGCAGAAGAAAGCAGAACATGCTTTATAGTTGGACTTGACAATGGCTTTCTGGATATGAAAAGGCAGAAAAGGAGAACAGTGAATACAAACAGAGCTTACGCTGGGCATGGTGGTACTCAGGAAGAAGGAGCAGGCAGATCTCTTGAATACCAGGCTAACCTGGTCTACATAGGTAGTTCCACACTGCACAGTGCTACTAGTGAGATCTTTCTCAAGAAAATAAAAAAAATTAAAACAGCTTAAAATTTTGTGCATCAGCTGGGCAGTGGTGGCACTCACCTTTAATCCCAGCACCTGGGAGGCAGAGGCAGGTAGATTTCTATGAGCTCGAGACCAGCCTGGTCCATTGAGCTAGTTCCAGGACAGGCTCCAAAGCAATACAGAGAAACCTTGTCTTGGAAAGCCAAAAAAAAAATGTACATCAGAGAACATTATGAGTAGAATGAGAAAACAACCTGGAGAATGATAGAAAATACAAATGATACCCAATAAATTCTGGACTTATGAGGAAAAAGGTTGGGGGCTGTCTTTTTGTGTATTTGACCTGGAACTTGCTCTAACATCCTAGTCTTTCTAACCCTCAGATAGTGCCACTCCCTGATTATTGAACATTCAAATATGGGGGTCAATTTTTATTCAAACCACCACAGGGGCAAAAGATTTGAATAGATTTTTTTTTTAACCCTGAAGTCAGTATACAGATGGCAAAAAAAAAAAATGTCTTGGAAAGTACTAGGAGAAAAGGGAACCCTCGTGCCTTGGTGGTAAAATGCTCAAGACTGACCAGTAGGTTGACAGTTATGTTTTGCCTTTGTGACAAGCACTTGGAGGAGGAAGTCTTTAGCTCCTGGTTTCAGTCCATGGCCAGCCGTCTCTATTACTTCTGGATGACAGTGACGAGACAGTGTTGTCACGACAGAAGGGACTTGAGAAGCAAGTGAAAGGCAGAGGTGGCTGGGGTGTGGAGGGCAAAGAGCATCCTTCCAGCACGTGGCCCTGGTGACTGTCTCTTCCAATTGGCTCTGTCCATCTTCTCTCCCCTCTCCAGACCGTACCAACGTGAGCCTGCCGTGTGCACTCCCCATCCCAGCCGTCCCGGTATATAGCCAGAGAAGTAAGCACAAAGGGACCCAGATCTTTTATTTCTGAGACAGTTATGTTCAAGCATGTTTGTACATCAATTTTTGTGGCATTGCTATAGCCTTACAGAAGCAACCCGTGAACCTTCACAAACAGATGGGAAAAGGTGTTTTATAAATACAGTAGTAGGACATTATTAAGCCTTAAAGTGGGAGGAAAAAGTGATATTTGGCAACATGTTCAACCTTGAAGTCATGCCCAATAAATAAACCAGACACAAAATTGACAATCACTGATGATTCCAGGAATATGAAACTTTAGAGTAGCCAAAACCACAGCCAGGAGTGAATGGATGAAAGAAAATGGGAATCATGTCTAATGGGTTCAGAAGTTCCAAAAAATAGGAAAAATTGTGCTGTGGTGGGTATTATAGTTCTGACTGCCAACTCCCCACAGTGTAGCATTATGTAGGAAGGAAGTCTCAATGAAGAACTATGTTAGTTATGTTGGTCTATGTACATACCTATGATGGCTTTTTCTCAATTGAGTTCAGGTGGGAAACTCAACCTTGAGAGTGGGTAGCACAATTCCCTAGGCCGGGCCCTGCATGTAAAGAAGTTGCTGAGCCATTGTTTGCCTGCGTTGTCTGCTCTGTGCTCCTAATTATGGATGTGACACAATCAATTCCCTCAAGCTTCTGCTGCTGTTAAGTCAGGGTGAGTTATAGCAACAGGAAGCAAAACTAACACAGCAGGTTTCACAACAGTGTGAACGTACATTATGTAAGTTGTTGTTACTGTACTTTGTGGATGTGTGACTTATGTAAATGCCACCTGTGTGCCCTATGTGCACATGCGTGTGGTCTTTATATGTGCTTGCAGAGCCAGAGGAAGATGATGGGTGTCTTGCTTAGTCAGCTTTCTCTTGTTCTTTGAAACAGTGTCTCTCACTGAACTTGGAGCTAGGATCCAGGGCAGCGCAGCAAGCTCCAGGGATCTTGCTGTTTCTGTCCCCAAGCACCACCGTCACAGTGGTGGGGGCTGATTTGTTACTGGCTTTCACTTGATCGTACATTTCTTTTGGCCTTGGTTTTTTTTTTTTTTTCCCCCAGTGCTGGGTGTTGATTCTTTCCAGACAAGCATTCCACCGCCGAGGACTCTCAGTCTCCAGCCCCCTCAGCTCACTTGTTCATCTGTGTTGTCAAGTGTATGAAAAGCTGGTTCCTCTTTATTGCTGGGCACTATTGTGTGGTTGTTTTTATAGTTTAACCAGTGAGTGACTGAGTTGGTTTTAACCCTTTCCTGTTCCTAACAAAGCTGCTTTTGTACACATCTTCAAATGGGCATATAATTTGGTTTCTCTCTGGATAAAGTGACGGCAACATGGTTAGCACTCCATGAGATACTTGATTTCCTAAACAATTGTAATAATCTATGTTCCTACACACAGTATGAAGATTCAGCCCTTCTGTGTCCTTGACAACATTTGGGTCAGTGTTTTGGCCATTTAAACAGATGTGTAGTGGCATCTCTCCAGGGATGCATGCTTGACACCCACAAGTGTGGGTTAACTTTTAGATACGGTGAGAGGTATAGCCCAAAGTGCACTCAGCATCTTGATTTCCAGTTGCTCTAGCATGGTGTTTGTTTTGAGACAGGGTTTCTCTGTGTAGCCTGGATGTCCTAGAGTTCACTCTGTAGATCAGGCTGGTCTCGAACTCAGGGAGCTCTGCCTGCTGCTCCAGCACATTTTAAAAGACTAGTATTTCCACAGAAGACGTTTGTTCCTCTGTTGAGAGTGGGTAGCCTAATGTTTTGGACTCCATTCTATTGGCATAGCTGTATATCTTTGAATGTTGCAACATTGTATTACTCACTGCAGCTTTAAGAGTTCTTGAAGTCAGGTCATGTTATTAATCTTTCAACTTTACTTTTATAAAATCGGATACACTGTATTAGATATTTTATTTCTATATGAATTGGAGTACCAGATAACCAGTTTCTACAAAATGGGTTTTTGTTTGACTGATTTTTTGAGACAGGATTTCTCTGTATAGCCCTGGCCTTCTGGGAACTAGCTGTTCCCAGGCTGGCCTCGAACTCACAGAGATCTGCCTGCCTCTGCCTCCCAAGTGCTGGGATTAAAGGCGTATGCCACCACCTCCCAGCAAAAAATGGTTTTTTTTATTGGAATTTATTTATTATTTTGTCACAAGGTCTCACTCTGCAGTACTGGCTGGGCTAGAATTTACTCTGTAGCCAATTTACTCTTATCCGAACTCAACCTCCCAAGTCTGGAATTACAAATGTAATCTCAATTTAAGATTATATTTAATCCATCAATTGTGGGGGAATTGACAACATAATACTGCCTGATCATCTGTCTTATGATGTATGATTCTTTAGTTTCAGTAATGGTAAGTTCTTTTAAATGAATATGCCTTCTACATCTTTTGTCATATTTACCCTAAGTGATATTATAAGTAAGATTCAATCCTAAATGATATTGCAAATACAAATTAACACTGCATATTTTAAGTATTTGTTTCTTCTTTTTTTTTTGAGACAAAGTTTTTCTGTGTAGCCCTGGCTGTCCTGAAACTTGTTCTATAGACCAAGCTGGCCTTGAACTCAGAGATCTGTCTGCCCCTGCCTCCTGGGTGCTGAGATTAAAGGTGTGTACTCAACCAATAAATAGTGCAATTTCAATTTTGATGTTTTGAGAAAGGGTCTCATTATGTAGCTCTGGCTGTGTAGACCAGGCTGGCTTCAAATGCAGAGATGCCCATCCTCTTCTCCCAAGCGATGGGATTAAAGACATGCATCCCTGCCCTTAGGTTAATTGCAGTTGTAAAGCTCCGCATTCATGCATGTATAATTTCAGTAGAGTCAAGGGACCATCATGAATCCAGACCAGCCCGGGCTACACATTGAAGCCCTCTCTCCAAGTTAAACATAGAGCCAACAACTTGATAGCCTTAGTTCTGACCCATGAATCCCACAGTAAAAGGAGACTCACCTCCTAAAAGCTTCTCATCTCTACAGGACCCAAGCACAGGTGCATACATGCACACACACAAATAATCATTTATGACCCAATTGATGGACACAAACATTGTTTATTTTTATGCTGATTTTTCTTCCTCTATGTTGATAAATCAACACTTGTACAGCCCTTTGGATTTTCTATCCAGATGTCAATGCCATCTCCAGGAACAGAACTCATTATTCTCAATTGCTCCCTTCGACGGACTGCACTGGTGCCACATCCTCAGTGCAGCATTGAGTAAAAGCAGAGAGTGCATCCTGGGTCTGACCTTACAGAAAGGCAGCTGGTGTTTCACGCCAAGTGTGATACCTTCCGCCGGGTCTCCACAGTGCCCCACATCAGGCTCACAAAGCTCACTAATGTTACCTGCTGGGAGCACACTGCTTCTGCTGCCCAGAAAGGAGAGCCGGATGCTGTGTTCTCTGCATCTGTCAATACACTTGACGTCTTGGGTCTGTTAGTGCTCACTTGTCTTGAGAATAGTAAACCAGCTTCAGGATTTACCGGTTTTCCACTTTCTAGTTTTGACTTACTCAGATACTTGATATGATTTCACATCTTCTGCTTAGTTTGTGTTTCATTTGTTGTCTCATGTTTAATTTCGAGAGCTGATGTCATTAATTTGAGACAGTTGTATTTTGGGGGAGGAGGGTTTTCATTTGTAACTCAGACTAACTGGAAAGGATTACGGGTGTGTGCCAGGAGCTGCCTCCTCTTCCTTCTATTTCTTCCTCCTCCTCTTCCTCCTCTTCAGGTTTCAGTTTATTTTATTATGTGTGTGTATTTGTGTACATGCAGATGACATGGAGTCCAGAAGATAGCACCCTTGGAGCTGAAGTTTGTGAACACCCCCCGCCCCACACACACACAATGTGGGTGCTAGGGTCTGAACTCTGGTTCACTGGTACAGCAGTAAGCACTCAACCATTAAACCCCCTCTCCACGGCCGGGTGGTGGTGGTGCCACCTTTAATCCCAGCACTTGGGAGGTAGAGGCAGGCGGATCTCTGTGAGTTCGAGGCTGGGTTGGGCCGACAGCCTCCAAAACAATACAGAGAAACCCTGTCTCATAAAACCAAAACAACAAAAAAAACCCTCTCCAGCCCCCAGAGCCTTCTTTTCTAATAGATATGCTTAGTCTGTAAGCTTTCTCCCAAGTGCTACTTTTGCAGTATCCCAGCAATCCTGATATGTTCTCATCTCACTTCTCCAGTTCATAATACTTCCAAAGTTCCACTTAAGTATGCCTTGTTGGGGCTGCATTTAATCCCAGCAGTCACTGGGAAGAGGCAGGAGGGACTCTTGAGTTTGAAGTCAGCTTGGTCTATATCATGAGTTAGTTCAGTGTCAGTCAGAACTACAAAATGAGACCCTATCTCAAAGAAAAAGAAAAGAAAAGAAAGAAAGAAAGAAAGAAGAGAGGAATTGGAGAGATGGCTCAGAGGTTAAGAGCACAAACTTTTCCAGAGGTCCTGAGTTCAATTCCCAGCAACTACATTGTGGCTCACAACCATCTGTAGTGAGATCTGGTGCCCTCTTCTGGTCGGCAGGCATACATGTAGGCAGAGCACTGTATACATAATGAATAAATCTTTAAAAAAAAAAACTTTACTGGAGCTAAAGACATGGATGGCTCACTGGCCTAGAGGGCAAACTGCTCTCCCAAAGAGCCTGGGCTCTGTTCCCAGCACTCAGAGGCTCACAACTCCCTAAAATCCTAACTCCAGAGGGATGGGCAACCTCAGTCTCCAAGGACACTTGCACACAAATGCACACTCCTCCACACAGACATGCATCATTAAAATAATATCTTTACAAATGGTTTATTAGATGGCTGGTGGTAGTGCATGCCTTTAACCCCAGCACTCAGGAGGCAGAGGCAGGCGGATCTCTGTGCGTTTGAGGCCAGTCTGGTCTACAGAGTGAATTCCAGGACAGTCAGGGCTGTTATACAGAGAAACCTTGTCTCGAAAAAACAGGAAAAAAAAGTTTATTAGGAAATACATATTTTATAACCTTTTTATAGCCTCTAAACACCTGTCATTTTAGTATGTATGAAATATGAGTTTGCTCAAGAAACACTTTTGTTTGTTGAATGCAAGTCATAGCAATTATCTTGGCAAAAATGATTTATGTGGTCGAGCCATGAAGTAAGCTAGGCTTTCATCATATAACTGTTTAGGGAAATGATGAAATGATAGTCTTGAGGCTTGGACATTTCTAAAAATGAACAAGCTTAAAACAATGGGTATTGTTTGTTAGCAATGATGAAATTTGAGATTTTAGGTAAAAACAAAGCAAAATGACAACAACAAAAAATAAGTTTATTTGCCACCATGAACTTGACAGATTTTCAACGTTTACAGTTTTCTGAGGAATTAAAAATATGAACGATACACCCTTTGATGTTACATAATGAATTTGAAGGCCACACTGGTGCTCTCTCCTGCTCTCCTACCTTGTGGGAACACAGCAGCTACTCAGTGGCAGAGTTGGGGACCAAACCTTATTTCCTGTTGTGTCCCATGACTTCCCCTCCAAGCCCGACTCCCCTACACTGTTCCCCTCTGGCATCAGTGTCTGCTAGGGAGGAATCCAAGACTCCTCTGGGGGAGAAAAAGCTGTGCAATTAGACTAAATATAGCTGGGAGAGGCTGCATCTCATTTGGACTAATTATCCTGTCACCCATCAGAAGAACAAAGAGTGAAGAATTTCAAGCCTCATCATCTCCTTTCCTTTCACTAGCTTGGGCTTTTATGTAATGGGCCTGACCCTGGGACTGGGAGACAGCAATAACCCAATCATAAATGTTGATTGGCTGAGACTTAAATGCCTGGGCTGCTGAGAAAGACAGTGATAAAATATTGCTTCCATCTCCAGCACAAGGACTCCATGAAAATGTGGGAGGCTGCCGTGTGGGATCCCTGAACTGCATGGATGATAGTACTGCATGGATGATAGTACTGGGATACGCTGGTGACCGACCTAGCCAACAGGCGACCACACAATGCAGCTGTAACTCATGCTGCAGAATTCTCCTATTCCTTAGCCCTACAAATGCTGAGCACCTGCTCTGCATACTTTTTGCAAGCTGGTGATCATCTACTGTGCAATAAAGAGGGTAAGGAAACTCACTGAGTCTCTAGGACTTGAATTCAAAACCAAGACTAGAGAAATTCAAGAGTGAAACAGGTTATGCCATTAACTTAACTTTTAGGATAGCAAAGGATTTCATTATTTAAAGTTTGCTTTTGAGATGAGGTCTAACATAGCTCTGGCTGTCCTGGAGCTCACTATGCAGACTAGACAGAGATCCACCTGCCTCTGCCTCCCAAGTGCTGGGATTAAAGGTGGGCGCCACTACCCTGCTTTCTTCTCTCTTAGGCAGTCCACTTTTTTGTTTTGTTTTGTTTTAAATTGAGACAGGGTACACTGTGTAGCGTTGGCTGATTTATAAGTGAACATGTAGTCCAGGCTGACCTCTGCCTTCGAAGTGCTGGGAATACATGTGTTTGCCACAACACCCAACGTGTTTGTTGAGACAGGATCTATATAGCCTTGGCTGGCCTAGAACTCACTTTGTAGACCAGGCTGACCTAGAGTCTCAGAAAATTTGCTTGCTGAGTGCTAGAATCAAAGGTTTGTGCCACAACATCAAGATAATGCTTTCCCCCTAAGATTTACTTTTATGAATATGATTGTTTGCCTGCATGTACCTACCACATGCATGCCCAATGTCCATAGATGCCAGAAGAGACCATTGGATCCCCTGGAACTGTTTGTTTTTTCTTTCTTTCTTTGTTTTTTGTGTGTGTGCTTTTGAGCCATTTTTGGTTCCTCTGCAAGAGCACCTATCTCCTGCTCTTAGCCACCCTGAGGGCACCAAGTTTAACTCTTTTATTAGATTCTTCGTCACTAGAAGTCCAATGTGCTATCCATTGCGCCACAGAGTCACACCTTTTATTAGATTCTTATGCTGATGAAGCACCATAGAACACTTACAACCAGCCGCAACAAAAGAATTATGTCACGCTTAATAAGAAAAAAATCCTGTTAGCCACAAGCATTACTTTCACTTTGTGACTACGATGCAAACCTGAACATCAGTGAGGGAGCTCAGAAGCTGTTAAAATGTGATCCATAGCAACGGAATCTATAGTTTAACATCTATAATACGTTTCAAATAGAAGCTGTACTGGGGAAAGGGGTTTATACGTCAAATCTCAATACTAACAAAAAGGCATTTCACTTTTTCTGCTAATGGGTCATACACTACAGAGTTCACAGGATTCCCGGGACAGTTTACCCAGCCAAGTGAAGGCTGGAGACCTGGCTCACTCACCTTGTATGCAGAAGCAACTGGGAAATACCCATGCTGCATCTAGACACACAAGCACCAGGGGAAGTGCCTGCTGATGCCCTGGTACCACCAGTAAACAGGCCAGAACGGCCTCACTCCCTTCTGCCGGCCGGCGTGCTCCTTCAAGACAGGAGCTGTGCCTCAAAGGCCAGTGTGAGGCCAGAGCTGCCCCTCTACCCAGAAGCTGGGAGACAGGGAAGCAGGCTGGAATTCAACTCGGTTCAGTGCAAGAGACAAAGGAGCTCAGGAGGCAGGATGTGTGAGACCAGGGTTAGACTGGCCGTTCACTGTCAGTCTTTCTATGTTGGTTTGCTTCTACCCCATTGGTGTGTAGCACGAATTTTAATTGGTCTTAATAATAAAAACCTGGAGTCAGATATTAGGGAGTGAAGGCTGAATGATCAGAAAGATGAAGGAGCCAGCCACAGCCTTTACCTCCTCAACTTCTCAGCAGAAAGGAGACTGAGCTCCTGTTTTCTCCTGCCTTATCACCTCCTCTCTATGCCCAGCCATATCACTTCCTGTCTGTCTGTACAAACCTCCAGACCTCTATGGTTAACTAGTAGCTAGCTCTGCCCTCTCATCTTCAGGTAAGCTTTATTTGTTAGAGTATAAACAAGATATCACAAATTCCCCCTTTTTTGTATAAAAACAAGAAAGAAGGTTATAACTAATATAAGATAAACTATATACAATAAGTACAATAGCTATAATGCATACAGGTAATAGATACACCAACAATGTCTAGTCCATTAACAATTGACAAATTCATAGAAAATACTCCATATCTATCCTCTCTAGGTGAGTCCAAAAGGTTGTACATAATTCACTTTCTATTCTAACTTGCATTACGGAAACTATCTTTTTATGTCTCTCAACCTTATACACTTAATTTACATTTCTTTAGTGCGCCACCAATGCCCGGCTTTTCTTCTCCGAAGTAGATTAATGCTGCCAGGAGCAAACATGTCTCATTGTCATAAAAAAAGAAAAGAACCTATTGATGGGGGATGTCCTTCTGTTTATATGTTTCTCTTATTGGTTAATGAATAAAACACTGTTTGGCCAGTAGCTAAACCAGGGGAAGGCTGGAAAGGGAGGCAGAGAGAGGCCAAGGAGACACCACGCTGCCGAAGGAGTAACATGCTGGATCACGGGTAATCCACAGCCTCATGGCAATGCATAGATTAATAGAAATGGGCTAGTAATTAAGACAGAGCTATCCAATAAGAAGCCTGAGTCAGTTTATAAATTAGTATAAGTCTTTGTGTAGTTGGGGCAAAGTGGCTGTGGGACCAGACAGGATGGAAACCTCTATCTACAACCTATCTTGTAAAAACATCTTAAATGCCATATTCTGCAGATCTCTGAAGTGCTTGAAGATGACATATCTATCTAAAATATATCTTTGTTTGACCTTGAAAACATGGCTACAAGTTTGATTGTAATAGTGACTAATTGCTAACCTGCATTTCCTTACTATCCTAAATAGTTGGTAATAATAACTTTCAAGGGCTAAAAATTTACATTATATTGTTATATGAATTACATAGGTACAATACCTTGAACAAGATTAGAAATGTATATACAGTATATTCTAACCAAAATAATCTCAACTTTGTATCAATATACAAAAAAATCCAAGCCAATGTAAAATATTTAAAATTAGTAATTGCTTTTTTGGTTTAAGAGTAGATTCAGCTGGGCAGTGGTGGCTCATGCCTTTAATCCTAGCACAAAGGAGGCAGAGGCAGGCAGATCTTTGTAAGTTCGAGGCCAGCCTGGTACCAGGACAGGATTCAAATCTGCACAGAGAAACCCTGTCTCAGAAAAACAAAGCAACAACAACAACAAAAAGAGTAGATAGTGTACCTTTTTGTCCTTTTTCTGTTATCCCCCTTTTTCTTTTCAGAGTAGATTTAATAATCTTCCCTTACATCCTATCAGTATGTTCGTTCTGTCTCTTGCTCCAGCTCACCCCCTCTCTTGCCGCTACCCCAACTCTGGCCTTATTTTATTTAATCTTACTCTTTCCCGTCCTCAATTTTGTCCAAATCTGATTGTTTTCTGTATGTACGTGAGAAGAGCAACAATCAAAACCAGTCACTTTGGAAGCCTGGGCCCCCCAAAGACCAAAAGACCAAATTGGATAATTTCTGTTCCAGCACACTTTTAAAAAAGAGAAAACAAACAAATGAACTGAAAACTTGGATCCAGTGACCTATGTATGATTTGACTCATTTGCATATCTCGGTAGAGTTTTCTAAGGATAAATTGGACATGGTCTTTTTCTGGGGCACTGTGTCTGAATAATCTGTTTATATAAGACAATTAACCCCTTCCAAATACAAGGCTCTGGACTGGGTCTCCAGTGATGCCCCTGGGGTGGGGGAATCAGCCAAATATAACCGTCACCAATGAATGACGTCAGAATGCAGAGCACTGCACAACAGCACTGTGCTGGGTTGGTACTGTCAGGTGGCCTCTCAGTCTTCTGAGAAGGCAGTTTCCTTGCCCAAGCCACTCTCCTCAGTAATGGAATACAGAGGGCCAGGTTATGAAGACTTCAAATGTGTTTCTGTTTGGGTACAGCTTGAAACAAGTGACTAAAGACTCAGAAGTTTCCTTCTAGAACAGTGGTGCGCTCAACCTGTGGGTCACGACCCCTTTGGGGTTGAATGACCTTTTCACTGGGGTCACCTAAGACCATCAGAAAACAGATTCATAACAGTAGCAGAATTACAGTTATGAAGTAGCAGTGAAAGTAAGTTTATGGTTGGGATCACCACAACACGAGAAACTGCATTAAAGGGTGGCAGCCTTAGGAAGACTGAGAAGCACTGTTGTAGACTAAGTTTCTAAGCCTGAATATTGCTGAAATCTGGGGCGCTGTCCTGTGTGTTCTAAGATTCTTAGAGCCTCCCTGATCGTAACTCAGTAGGCACCAGTGGTGGATACACAGCCAAGCTGACAACGAAAAACGTCACCACGCTTTACCAAATGTCCCTTGAGGAGTAGCACTGGCACCTATGAAAATGACTGGTCTAGAGACAGGGTGTAATACCACGCTCCAAAATACACTCATCGGATTGTGTCATCTTAAGTGTCTCGGGGAAGGTGATAGTTCCGAAAAAGCCACGCCTTAACGTTTCACCACCAGGCACTTCTCTAGGCTGCATTTTTACTAAAGAAGTGGGCTTCAGAAGGCAAGAACAATGTGCATTTTGTCTGTCTCTGTAGTCATGTTATCAGCCTATTGCCTGAGGGTGACCATTTGCAAACATCTGTGGAATGATCACCACCAATCGTCAGACTACTGTAGATCAGGTACCACGATGTTTCCTTCTTTTTCCTTCCCTTCAGCTTCTGTGGGTCTCATAGCCTATGCTGATCTTGAACTCGCTTTGCGGCCAGGGAGACCTTATCTCCTGGTCGTCCTGCCTCTACACCCTCAAGAGCTGGGGTTATTGGTGAGCACTACCACACCCAGCTGACGTTTCCAAACTGCTGCTGTTCTCTGATGTCTTGCTAACTGCCCCCTCCCCCCTGCCGCCAGTTCCTGTCCTCATCCCAAATTGTTGTTTTTATAGATTAAAAACAACAACAACAATTTCTTCCTTTGTATGTGCGTGTGTTTCTGTGTGCAACACATTCCCGTTGCTGCCTGGAGAGTAGAGGGTGCTAGATTTATTGGAGCTGGGGTGGCACAGTTGTGAGCTGTAGGGCATGGGCGCCGGGAACCAGACTGGGGTCCTCAAGAACAGACACGTTCTCTAAGGGATAAAATGATGAACATATAGACTTAGATACAGATGGGATGCATTCAAGTGGCTTATAGGCTAGGCTTCATGTTCAGTGTATGTCTTCTGACTTCAAATGACCCAGGTTTTAGGGTGGGTCTCCCACCTCATATAATACAACCAAGAAAACTCCCTCACAGGTGAGACCAGCTGCTTGGGTTTCAGTGAATTCCAGATGTAGTGAGGTGACAGCCAAGACTACCCACCACACATGGTGAGTACTCTTAACTACTGAGCCATCTCTCCAACTCGTTTAATTTTTTTTTGAAGAGTCCCATTTAACCCAGATTGGGTTCAAACTTATTGTGTAGTTGAGGATGACCTTGACTCTTGATGCCCCGCCCACCCCTCGGAGTGCTAGGATTATAGGTCAGTTTCTTTTTCACCTCCCAGCACTCTATAACCCAGGCTAGCCTAGAAGCCACTATACAGCTGGCCTTGAAGTTGTGGGCGATTCTTCCATGTCAGCTTCCCAAATTCTGAGACTGTGTGTGAACTGCCAGGCCAGGATCCTTTTCTTAGCTTCTTAGGCGTGAGCTGAAGTATCTACTGACCCGAGACTCAGTTCCCTCTAGGAAAATTCGGAGGATGCCAGATTTCTCTAGATCTGAACAGTGGAGCAGGTACCAGCCAGTTAGGAGGTTCTTGGGATTAGCACTGCTGTTCTGCACACCTCAGCCACCTGCAGAGCTTGTACTTGTCCCCATCAGTATTTAAACTTGCCCAGGAGGCATCAAACCACAAATGAGGCAGACAAGTGCTTGACTCATATAGTCAGACACCCTGGAAATCCAAGTCATGTTGATTTTCCGTCCTTCCTCCCTTCCTTCCTTCCTTCCTTCCTCCCTCCCTCCCTCCCTCCCTCCCTCCCTCCCTTCCTTCCTTCCTTTCTTCCTTCCTTCCCCTCCTCATCCTTCTCTCCCTTCCTTCCTTCTTTTTTTTTTAATTTTCAATACAGGGTTTCTTTGTGTAGCCCTGGCCTTCCTGGAACTAGCTGTGTAGAACAGGCTGGCCTTGAACTCACAGAGATCCACTTGCTTCTGCCTCGGAGTGCTGAGTGGTGTGTGCCACCACTGCCTGGCCCTTTTCTTTTTTTAGAGACAGGGTATCACTGTTTAGCCCTGGCTGTCCTGGAACTCCCCATGTAGATCAGGCTGGCCTCCAACTCAGAGGTCTGCCTTCCTCTACCTTCCAAGTGCTGGGATGAAAGGCGTGCGCCACCATGCCTGACTCACATGTTAATTTTTTGGCAACATATCCTTGCATTTTACAAGACTGTCATGGTGGGGCTTTACAGTATCAACTACTTGGCACAAATGGGAAACTGAGGCCCCATGACGTTCAAATCACAGAGTTGCTTTACGGAGGCACACACAAGGTTGCTGTGCTGACTTTTACACTCCGATTCCAGAATGGAGCTAGGAGGGCCAATCCCAAGCTCAGTACCTTGAGAGCAGGCACCTCGTGTGTCTAGTTCCTGGAAGATTTTGAGTGAAGAGATCACATTCTCTATGGTGTGGGCTTGGAAGGGGCAGAGGAAGAGGACCTGGTGTGGAGCCAACAGCCCCTAAGCTGTGCCAAGCCAGTGTGGTAGCAGGAACACAGGATGAATAGCAGGCAGGATGGGACTGGCCTGGTCAGAACAGGCAGAGACAAAGCATACAGCATTTATCACAGGGTTGAGCAAGATGAGACAGAATCCACTCCAGCTGCAGGCAGGAGAATCGAGTGCATCGCTCCTCCAGTCTGGTGTCGGGGCAAGCCAAGGACTAAGGAGGACTCCAGAAGCCGGGAGGATGCTGCGCTCTCTCCTCAGAGCCTCCAGCAGAAGCTACCCCGGTACTACCTTGACCTTTGCCCTCTAAAATGTCTTCTAGATTCCCGACCTCCAGACCTGCAAGAGAATAACCTCGTGTTAACTGAAGCCAGGTTCTGCTGGTGGTGTGTTACAGCAGTGACAGGAGCTGGTATATATGTGTTTCTTTTTTCTTCTTCCCTCCCTCTCTCCCCTCCCTCCCTCCCTCCCTCCCTCCCTCCCTCCCTCCCTCTCTCCCCTCCCTTTCTTCTTTTCTTTCTTTTTTTCTTTTGAGACAGGGTTTCTCTATGCAGCCCTGGCTGTCCTGGAACTCACATTGTAGACTAGGTTGGCCTTGAACCCAGAGATCTGCCTGTGTCTCCGAAGTGCTGGGATTAAAGGCGTGTACTACCACACACAGTAACATGTATGTTTTTCATCATACAGTAGGAAGGTATGATTCCTTCCAATTCTGGTCCCAAAGCCTTTACATGATGCAGTGGAGGTCCACATGTGGGAAGCCAGCAAATACGTAGACACTATTTAGGGAGAGGTCGTGGAGCTTCAGGGATGCGCTCCTCCCATCCGATTGCTCCTCCTCCTGTGCCCCCTTAAGTCTCTTCTCAGGAGTCATAAACTGAGCCTTCTTCCATCTCCCTGTGTCACTGCTAAACAGGAAACTGCCGCTGCTAGTCTGGGGTGGGCAGACCTCACAGGGAAGTCCTGATATTTCTTCCCTCACTATCAATAAGGAACAAATCAGCAAATAAACAAGCAAGTTTAACCAGTCACTAAGTATCTATTTCACATCTACAACTTGGTAGGCACTGTATGGACACCAGGGGCCAAAGACAACATATCCCCTCACCCATGGGAAAGACAGATCTGTCCATGATTATCTGTGGCACCGCATATAAAATTGTATAGTGAAAGGCCAGGGAGATGGCTACATCAGTAACGTACTTGCTACGTGGATATGAGCACCTGAGTTCAGTCCATAGCACTCATGTAAATAAGCCTATAATGCCAGGGCAGATGGAGACAGGGGCATCCATGGAGCTCACTAGCCAGCAAGAATATCAGAATCAATGAGTTCCAGGTTCAGTGAGAAATGATGTCTCAAAAAAGTGAAGTGGGCCGGGCGGTGGTGGCGCACGCCTTTAATCCCAGCACTCGGGAGGCAGAGGCAGGCGGATCTCTGTGAGTTCGAGGCAGGGCTGGACCAACAACCGACAGCCTCAAAAACAATACAGAGAAACCCTGTCTCGTAAAAACCAAAAAAAAAAAAAAAAAAAGTGAAGTGGGCCTGGAAATACGGTTCAGTCCCCATGCCAGGCAGTTCAGCATCTCTTAGTTCAATCCCCAGCTCCAGGGAATCTACCACCTCTGGTTTCTGAGGGTACCCATACACACATGGCTGATACACACATACACATGATTAAAACTTTTTATATCTTGAGAAAATAAGACGGCAAGTGATTGAGGAAGGCACTCAACATCTTTGGCCCCCACATGCACACACATGTGTACACATGGACACATGTGTACACACGACACACATGTGCACATGATATGTGTACACACGACACAAACTCCACAGTAGGTGGACCAAACACTTAAGAGGAATGCAGTATTCACTCTGATTAGAGGTGGTTCATGGAGGGTATACTATGGAGGAATGCAATATTCACTCTGATTAGAGGTGGTTCATGGAGGGTATACTATGTAGTGTGGGCTTTGAGAGAGGCTTGGCAACTTCTTCACAAACGAAATAGGACACATGCTCCATGCAGAAGGAGACGCACAGGTTAGTAGCCTACAACACTGTACCATTCGTCACCTTCTCCAACTCCCTGCCTCTCAATGGATCCTCTAAGAGACATCATTAAGTTTCATGGAGAAAGACTGTCATGGTCAAGGTTCTATGCAAACCAGAAATTAGTACTTTCCCGGGAAGGACCATTTCCCGACAACATGGGATTGCAGCCACAAACAAGCTGCCCATCAGTCTTCATTTGTCCTCGGGGCTTTTCCACCTGAGTCTGAGTCCTTGTTCCTATGCAACCCAGTGGCACTTAGACATTTTTCTCTATATTTCGGGGAAAACCACTCACTGACTACCCTGAGATGCCTTTTAAAAACTAAGAATACAGGGGCTGGAGAGATGGCTCAGAGGTTAAGAGTACTGACTGTGCTTCCAGAGGACCTGGGTTCAGTTCCCAGAAGCCACATGGCAGCTCACAGCTGTAACTCCGAGATCTGTCACCCTCACTCACACAGACATACATGCAGGCAAAACACCAATGCACGTCAAATAAGCATACATAAACTGCTTTAAAAATTAACAATACAGGGTGTTATTTTTTGGTTTTTGGTTTTTCTGCATACCTCTGGCTTTCCTGGAACTCACTCTGTAGACCAGGCTGGTTTTGAACTCAGAGATTCACCTGCCTCTGCCTCTGCTGGATTAAAGATGTGTGCCATCACCACCTAGCTGAATACAAGGAGTTTTACAGTAGAAACAAAGGCACCTGAAAAATGTCTATTTTGGTGGTGGTATTCACCTTTTTGGCTTTGTTAATGTGTCTTTCACAAGACAGAAATGGGTTAAAGCATGCTGTTTGCTTTCTGATACCTTTTGGTAGAATGCTTAAGATTTATTTTTTTAATGCACTATGACTTACCAAACTTAGGGGGTTTGCCTGTGTGAATGTCTGTATGAGGGTGTCAAATCACCTGAAACTGGACTTACAGACAGTCCTGAGCTGCCACGTGGGTCCTTTGGAAGAGCAGCCAGTGCCATTAACCACTGGGCCATCTCTGCAGCCCAGTAGAATGTTTTCGATGTGCGTATCTTAATGACATATAATAGTGGGTTTGTTTTATTATGACATGTTCATGCATGGATGATGTGTTTTGAGCCTATTTTCCCCACTGCCCTTCTTGTTCCCCTCCTATTTCCATTAATGCTGTTCCTCTTCCTATCATCTCTCTCTCTGTGTGTGTGTGTGTGTGTGTGTGTGTGTGTCTATGTCTGTGTGTGAGAGCCTTTGTGAAGAATAATCTACAGAGACATGGGCATCTTACCAATAGCTACACCAAAATGAAGAATGCCCCTCCCTCCCCCATCAACCATTAACTGTCTATAAATCCTTAAGGCATTTCCTCCTTCAGGCTGAACCTTTTCTCTAGATCCACTGCCCTGCCTGATACCAGCACTCCATCAGCTCTCCTCTGAATAGGACTCATCCGCTACATCCCTTAAACTAGAGAGCCCTGTGGACTGCAGGCGGCCACAAGCCCCTGTAGCACAGAGGCTGCTGATCCAACAGTATCAAAGCAAAGCAGACGTACAGAGAGGCGTAAGATGGCTGTCAGCATAGGCACGGCCCTCCGGGGGACTGCCCAGTTCCGTGTCTCAAGCCTTCTAGGGTTTTGGGTCTATTTGCTGTCTTTGGAGCCACAAGATTCCTCTGTTTTTATAGCAAATTTCCCTTTACTGAAACTAATTGGCTGAAATTCTACCCTCAAAAGGAAGCAACCGACCTCATGAGGACAAACCTGACTGCCTGTATCAACAGTCCGCATTCTTGCCATTCTCAGTGGTTAAGTGGCCATCCCGAATGTTCACAGATTATGCAGCTTCACAAGGTCCTGGGCGACCTCCAGCTTTTCAACCAACACGTGGGACAGTTACCGTCTCCACAGACCAGATCAAACAACGCTGAGGGTTTTGTCTGTTTTCTCCAGAACCCCCTCCAGCTCACAGACACCAGCCCTTGAAGGGCACCTCTTCCCACAGCCCTACTTAAGCCAGATTTTATTTTTATTTCAATTTGTGTAATGATACTTTGCAATCACTTAACTGGTGCTTCTAAATTGCTAGTTAGATTCAGTAAGAATTAGATTGGATAATATACACAGAGACCTGATATATAGCAAATTGGACTTTAAAATCTTTATTCTGAATATTACTTAATTAAAACTTAGATATTATCTTATTATAGATTTTTAAAATATATTTTTCTGAGTGATGGGTTTGCTTATCAATACAAAACTCCTTCTCAGCCATGGCAGATACCCTGGAGCTCAGCCCTAACAGTCCCTTCTTTCTCTTCCACTCTTACAGGTGGGGACATCATTTATGACTTTAATACTGCCTACATGCTGGGAACTCTCCAGTTTGTCCCTTGAGTGGCCCTCTCCTCTGTCCTTAAACACATCTAACTGCCTGTTGGGTCCTTTGGCTTTGAGGGGGCATATCACACTAATCTGTCAGAGCTGAATTCCTGCTCCCCACCTTAGCAAATACCTACCGATGCTTCCAGGTGCTCAAGCCAAACACATTTGAGTGATTGCTGCCTTGATCTTGCTGCCCACCCCGCATCCAGCCTTGTACAGTTTTTTCCTTGCCAGCCGCCTGGGCCCTGCCACAGTTGCAGTCCCCAAATAACTCACAGGACACTATATTAATTATGAAGCTGAGCCGGGCGGTGGTGACACATGCCTTTAATCCCAGCACTTGGGAGGCAGAGGCAGATGGATCTCTGTGAGTTCGAGGCCAGACTGGACCAACAGTCTCCAAAATAATACTGAGAAACCCTGTCTCGTAAAAACAAACAAAAATAATAATAATTATGAAGCTGTTGGCCATTTGCTTGGTTTCTTACTGGCTATCTCTGACTTAAGTATTTAACCCATAATTGTTAATCTAAGTATTTCTCTTACCGGAGAAAGGGTCTGGACCTCTTACTCCTCTGGAGGCTACATCGTGACTGTCTGTGTCTCTCTTTCCCAGAATCCTCCTCGACTCCTAGTCCCACCTATCTTGCTTCCCTAGTGCTTTATTCAAACCAATTAGACACATTTTTTACAGAATGATGTGGGAACACCAGACCTTGAGCAGAGACCCACTTCCCCTTCTGCCTGGGAGTAGGCAGCTATAAGACAATGTTTAGTAAAAACATGTTTACTAAAAACGATACAATAAGTTCCTGGCCACTTCCCCTTCTGCCTGGGAGTAGGCAGCTGTAAGACAATGTTTAGTAAATCCTATGAGTGGCAAAAGCCTCTTTTCAGTATTTGAACAGGACATGGTCACTTGATGGTTCCTGTTTCTGGAATCACGACTAGGCCAGTGTATTTTTCTGGAGAAATGCAACTTGTCCTAATGCGACAACTATTGTTCATATTTTTCGTAATGCTACATGTGTAACATCAATGATTATACCTAATGTATCTGTGCAAGTGCACTTTCTAAATGCTTTCCTGAGCAGATCTTGAAACGATTGGAAACTTTATCAAATTGTAAATGTAAATCACATGCGGGTTACCCTTGTAACAGATGAAGGCTGGTAGAATGTTATGGCCCAGATCTGGTGATGGGTATGGTGATAGAGAGGCGCTATGTCAATGGGGGTCCTGGAAATGGTGGCAGTGGCGGTAGGCATTCTGGCTTTATGCCAAGCTCAAACGTGCCTTGTTCCAGAGACAAGAGATCCGTAACCAAGTATTGCTTAGCTTAGCCCATGGCAATCCCGATAGCCATGAAGGTTGGTTACAGATGATTTAAGGTTGGGGTATCTCCGATGACGGGCAACCTGTGGGGAAGACCCTCCCACCTAAAACAGGGGTTCAAGGTCCCCCAAAGACGGGAAAGGGAGGGTGACCCTACTTGACCTAAGCCAGGAGTGCCTCATTTGAAAATAAAAAGGGGTGAATTGTGGGAACACCAGACCTTGAGCAGAGACCCACTTCCCCTTCTGCCTGGGAGTAGGCAGCTATAAGACAATGTTTAGTAAAAACATGTTTACTAAAAACGATACAATAAGTTCCTGGCCACTTCCCCTTCTGCCTGGGAGTAGGCAGCTGTAAGACAATGTTTAGTAAAAACCTGTTTACTAAAAATGATACAATAAGTTCCTGGGAAAGGCCTTCCCACGGAAACCGCCCTGACCTCGACCTTGTCCAGAGACTAACCGCACCTTCAAAAACCCACACACATCCACCTCTGGTGGCAGAGCAGAACCAGCCAGGGTAGAGGAGAGAGCAGAAGCTTCTCTGGTGGGAGCCTTTCTTAGGAAGTTTTTCTTGAACCTTTTTGGAGCCTGTTTAAAGTTTTCTTTATATCATTGAACGAGTCTCTGTGTTTTCAATACCCGACACCCTCCGCACGTTCTCGGACACAGGCCGCGCAGCAGACATGACAGAATGACATCTCCCAACACAGCCTTCATATCTTTTTGGCACTATATTTTTATTTTATCTTTTAGTGTTGATGAGAGTTTTCCCTATATATATTTTGCAGCACTGTCTTTAAAATATATAATAGGGGCCAGAGAGATGGCTCAGCTGTTAAGGGCACCAGTTGCTCTTTTAGAGGACTGTGGTTTGGTTCACAGCACCCGTGTGGCAGCTCATAACCATCTGTAACTGTAGTCCCAGGGGATCTGACACTTCTTTTTGTCTGGTTGGAGCCTCTGGCTGGTTCCTGCATGGTCCAGAAAGCCCCATCTTTCTCTGTCCCTCCAAACCCTGCCTGCTCACAGAGTCCCCTAACAAAGGAAAGGAACCAAAAAGCCCCGTCAGAATTCTTGGTGGCTATTGCTGGTTCCTCCTGTGGCGTTGCCAGCTGCTCTGGAGTCCCACCTAAGGGCTCAGCTTTTGACCATATTTGTGCACAAATCCAGCTTGTGGCAGGCGTGTCATCACCCTTCACCTACAACCTATAAAATCTCCCTGGTTTAGTTTGGGGCGCCACTTCTCTGGCCTTGATCTCTGGAACCAGAGAACCCGCCCTGGAGTTGCTCTCAATAAACCTGTTCTTAAACTTTTTCAATTCAACTTGATCTGGCTTACTGCATCAACAGAGAGACTTACATTATGGTGTGTGTGTGGGGGGCAGGAAAACCTATTACCTCTGACCTCTGTGGTGCTCATACACGTGCACATATAAAATAGAATAAATAGTTTAAAAAACGTATGCTAAACAAAATGCCATCTTTACACTGTCCTAGCAACTTCTCACTCTTCATTCTCATCACCCTGGCCAAGACACCATCTTCCCTCAGCTCTAAAGCTTTCCCGCCGGGCTGCTGACCAACATGGATCCAGATGCTCTCCTGCTCATTGGGCCACTCAGCACTGATGCTTCACAGGGTGCAGGTTTGGAGGACACTGTGCCTTCTGTGAAGGAAGAGAACCACTCCCAGCTCTCCAGCAGAGCCTTCCTCCCTGGCCCATCCCTACGGCATCCACTGGCAAGAGGAGTGGATTTCTGGGTGGCTCAGGACCAATCAGGATTTCTGCAGTGTAGGAGGAAGTCTGTATGCCGCCATTAACCATGTGGCTTGCTGGAGGTGCATACAGATGGGGTGATGAAGTGTTGACTGCTCTGGCAAAGAGACCCATGAGCAAAACTGGGGCTCTGCTTGTTAGGGAAGAAATGGGGGTAAATAATGGGTGGGTATCTAAACAGTCCATCAAGGTGAGGGGTCATGGACTTGTTATGTAGCCAGGCTAGTACTGAATTCATAACCCCACCTTGGCCTCCTAAGTGCTGGGAATTACGGTGCACACCACAATGCCCAGTTTATACTTTGGTTTTGGTATCAGTATAATATTAGCTTCCAGGTGAATTAGGAAATTGTCACCTATCAAATCCCTTCTGGAGAAACTTGTGAAGGATTGGTAATTATTCTTCAAAGACTCTGTTTTATGTTTTAGATTATGTGTGTAGTGTGGGTCTCTGTGTGGACAGGAGCACAGGAGTGCAGGTGACTGTGGAAGTCTGAGGAGGGTGTTGGCTCCCCTGAGGCTGGAGTTAAAGGGAACCTGGGTCACCTTTGAGAGCCGTCTCTGCAGCCCTTTAATGCTTCCTGAGATGTTTGGTCAGCCACCAAGAAGGCCACTGGAGCTTAGACTTTCCTCTGTGGTCTTGTTAGGGGACTGGATTTGGGGACCTTGTGCACATTAGGCAAGCCCTGTGCCCTGGGGGCTTTTATTTGCTTCTAACAAAATCTCTGTATCCTTGCTGGTCTATTCAGGTTTTCAGTTCTTTTGAGTCAATGTTGGCAGTTTTCATCTTTCTGAGAATCTGTCCATTTCAGTTTTTGTTACCTAATTTGTTGGCACACAGTTGCTCAAGATATTCTGTGATTCTATTTCCAGAAAGTTGGTAGTCATGTGTCCTCTTTTGCTTTTGATGTTAGCAATGAAGTCATTTTTCTCTTGGTAAGGCTAGCTAGAAGTTTCTGTCTTGTTTCTCTTCTAAAGACCAGCTTTTGCCTCCATTGGTGGTCTCTGGTATTTTTTTTTCTCTCTCTCTCTATTGTAGCTTTGAAGCCTGTCCTGTAACTCGATCTGTAGACCAGGCTGGTCTCGATCTCACAATGATCTTGCTGCCTCTGCCTTCTGAGTGCTGGGATTAAAGACATGCGCCCCCACTGCCTGGCCTCTGTTTTTCTATATGCTCTTTCTGTTTTCTATGTCCTTGGCCTACACTCTCATCTTCCTTCCTCCTTTCCTTCCTTATGATTACTTTGGTTTTAGATTCCCTGCCCTTTCTTGGTTTGTTTCCCTTCTCTTTGGAGATTTATTTTGGTTAGGGTTTCTATTGCTGTGAAGAGACACCATAACCACAGCAGTTCTTATAAAGGAAGAGCATTTAATTGGGGTGGTTTACATTTTCAAAGGCTCAGTCATTATCATCATGGCAGAAAGCAAGGCAGCGTGCAGACAGACATGGTGCTGGAGAGGTAGCTGAGAGTTCTATAACTTGCAGGCAACAGGAAGAGGTCTGTCTCACTGGGCCTGGCTTGAGTATATATGAGACCTCAAAGCCTGCCTCCATAGTGACATACTTCCTCAACAAGGCCCCACCCACTTCAGCAAGGCCACACCTCCCAATGGTGCCCCTCTTTTCTTTCAAACCACCACAGGCTTGAATCCAAGCCTTTCCGTTGTAACTCGGCTGTATCCTAGCACCTTTACCTTGGCTTCAAACTCAAAATCCTCTAAGCTTCAAGGACTGAGATTATGTGCGTCCCCTCACCTGGCTCCTGGGTGTGTGTATGTGTCTGTAGAAGTTGACACTGGATGTCTTCTCCTGCTTCCCAGCTTATCCTTTGAAACAGAGGCTGTGGTGGTTTGAATAGGAATGGCCCAGATAAACTCATGTGTTAGAATTGCTGGCCCATGGTGGGTAGCGCTATTAGGAGGTGTGGTTTTGTTGGAATAGGTGTGGCCATGCTGGAAGAAGTGTGTGGGAGCAGGCTTTGCGATCTCAGATGCTCAAGCCAGCTTTCTTCCTGCTGCCTGCTGATCTGGATGTATAACTTCTCCAGCACTGTCTTCATGCACACTGCTGTGTTTCCCACCAAGATGACAACGGACTAAAGCTCTGAAATGTAAGCCAGCCCCAGGTAAATGTTTCCTTACAAGAGTAGCAGAGAGCCAGGTGTTGGTGGCACACGCCTTTGATCCCAGCACTCGGGAGGCAGAGGCAGGCATATCTCTGTGAGTTCGAGGCCAGTCTGGTCTACAGAGCGGGTTCCAGGACAGCCTCCAAAGCCACAGAGAAATCCTGTCTCGAAAAACCAAACCAAACCAAAGCAAAAAAAAAAAAAAAAAAAAAAAAAAAAAAGAGTTGGCGCAGGCCTTTAATCCTAGCACAAGGGAGGCAGAGGCAGGCGGATCTCTGAGTTCGAGGCCAGGCTGATCAACAAAGCTCCATAAAGAAACCCTGTCTTGAAACAAACAAACAAACAAACAAAATACGTACCATGTACCAGTGGTGGCACATGCGTTTAATCCTAGCACTCGGGAGGTAGAGGCAGGTGGATCACTGTGAGTTTAAGGCCAGCCTGGTCTAGAAATCAAGTCCCAGGACAGCCAGGGCTACTCAGAGAAATCCTGTATGGAAAAACAAAACAAATAAACAAACAAAAAAGAAAAGGAAAAGCCATGGCTTCAACAGCCTTCAAAGTAGACAAGATATGATGTTTCACTTCAGAGCCTTGTGATTTTACATTTTTTTATCTGCAAGTCAGACTTCTTGTTTAGCTTAATTACCTCTCCTAAGAGACAGCAGATTAGGAAAATAGGCCTGGAAGCAGGTCTCGGGCAGAGCGCTTTCCTAACTTGATGAGTTATATTAACAAATCCTTGCTGGGAGTCACTGGGAGACAAGGCTCTGGGCACACCGGTGAGGGATTATTTAGGCTGGCGTCTGTGCATGCCTGTGAGGGATTATCCTGGTTAGACTAATGGAAGGGTGGCACCTTTCTCTAGGCTGGGCCTCTGTGCTACTTAAAAAGAAGCTAGGGACCGCCCTCTGCGACTTGATCAGCTTCTCCACCAGGACTCGGTGCCCTGTGGACTGTCCCTTGAAAGGTAAGCCGAAATATCCCCTTTCTCTTTTCCTTTTTTTTAAAGATTTATTTATTTTTGTGTGCATCTGGTGTTTTGCCTGCATGTGTGTCTATGTGAAGGTGTCAGATCCCCCGGAACTGGAGTTACAGACAGTTGTGAGGCACCATGTGGGTGCTGGGAATTGAACTCAGGACCTCTGGAAGAGCAGGCAGTGCTCTTAACCCCTGAGCCATCTCTCCAGCCCCTCCCTACTTTCTCTTTTTAAGTTACCAGGGTATTTTAGCCCAGTGACGGTAACTAACATAGTCAGCATTCGCAAAGCCCTGGGTTAGGTCCCCAGCACCATAGAAACTGAGTGTGGTGCTCACCCTTGTAATCCTAAGGAGGCCCCCCGCTACATAGCAAGTTGGAGGCCAGTGTGGGCTAGATGAGATCCTATTTTAAATAAAGGAAAATAAAAAGGGAAATGTCCATCAAGACTACTGTTTGCCCTCCTTAAATAACGATTGTCCTGGGCTCGCCACAATTCACCTTCTATGTCCACCGTCGCTGGGGCACCAGCCCTGTTTCAGCGCCTGAGCAGATTCTGCACACACACACACACACACACACACACACACACCGTCGCAAGAAGCCCTCCCAAGGTCTCCTCATGCTTCAGGAGCTGGCACTCCTCACACGGCCCTCAGTTTCTCTGACTGTGTTTCCTCAAATAGCCTTCGTTGGTGCTCCTGGCAGTGAGCTGTCTTGCCCAGTCATCTCCACCTGGTATTTATGAGCTGTCATCGCACCTCCCCTCTCCTCTCAGACACTTTCCGAATGTCGTCTGCCTCCCTCCATCCCCACAGAGAATAGCTTCTGTTGGCCAGGAGCACGAGACAAGGCACGAGTCCGCTGAAAGAGTACTTCCATCAGAGATGGTCCATGAGCAAAGCGGGATTTTTGAGCCGTCCTGACCGCGCACCGGCTGGGAAGGGAGGCAGGCGGCCTGCAAGTACAGATTTGGTCTGCACCAGAGGAGGCGGCCTTAGAGCCTAGCGAGGAGCGTTTTTTTTTTGTTTTTTTGTTTTTTTTTTTTTTGACCAGTATACTAAACAGCATGGTACTGGGGTCACCCGGACATGATGTAGCTCTGGGACTTGTGAGCAAGACTGCTTCCAGGCTGGAGCATCCTCCGGTGCTGTGGCTGGGTCCCTGTCGGTGTATGAAGCCGAACTCTCAGGAAGGGGCCTCTGCTTGGCTCTGTAGACCTCTGCAAGCCTGGCCCGAGTCTGCCGGGGTCACAGACCATTGCAACCATTGTCATTGTGACTAGTTGTCGGGGGACTCACCAGGTGACATTTGAAGTGCAAAACCAGTCTGCACTCTCCTTCCCAAGTGCTGACCTCTGCCCAGGCCTTCTCTCTGCTCCTGTCAATCACTCTCCAGCGCCGCCTCCGCAGCACTACCCGGCCTTGCCAGCTCCTCTCAGCGGAGCTGGTCCTGCCTCGGCAAAGAAGACCCGTCACGACCCGAGACAGATGGGTCTGGGGCCACAGTGAGCACCTCGTGGGCAGCCGCTGAGTGTTGTTCTGCTCCCCCCACTAGATCAGTCTTTCTGAAAATCGGCATCTGAATCTCACCTCCAGCTGATTTCATCTTCCAGGCTCTCCCCGCTGTGCACCTGTCTGGGTCTTCTGGCAACTCCGGGCTTATAAACTCCAGGCTGTCTCACTCAGTAGCATCTTGTTGGTCTCAGTCACAGACGCCTCATCACTGATTAATGATGGACAGGAAGCTCAGTGCGCAGAGTTAGCGCAGTAGCCAGTCACGCCAGATGAGGGCAGCGTCATTAACGTCTTCTTATCATTCTGCCATATGGTGTTTCGTCAGAACACGCGTAGTAAACCGTAGTTAAGGTGGTATCTTGCTGATGAGTCAGATATGTATCCGTAAATCAGTTCTGACCTCTGACTCATAAACCAGTAAAATATGAACTTGGAACTCCGTTTGAACATCTGCGATGTGTTTGTTTTACCCCTGGAAAGCAGAGGGTGGTGTTTTGGTCTGTTTCTCTTTCTGGGGAGCTTAAAGCTACCTGGAAATGCCAGATAGTGGAGGAGTCCCCAACCCTCAAAGAGTGGGCTACCTATGCTGGCTGGCTGGTTTTATGTCAACTTGACAGGAGCTAAAGTCATCTGAGAGGAGGGAACCTCAAATAAGAAAATGCCTCCAGAAGATTGGGCTGTAGGTAACCCTGCAGGACATTTTCTTAGTGATCAATGTGGGAGGGCCCAGCCCGTTGTAGTGGATGCCATCCCTGAGCTGGTGGTCTTGGGTTTTTATAATAAGACAGTCTGAAGCCGGCGGTGGTGGCACACGCCTTTAATCCCAGCACTAGGGAGGCAGAGGCAGGCAGATCTCTGTGAGTTCGAGACCAGCCTGGTCTAGAGTGAGTTCCAGGACAGCATCTAAAGCCACAAAGCCACAGAGAAATCCTGTCTCGAAAAACCAAAAAAAAAAAAAAAAAAAAAAAAAACCAGTCTGAGCAGGCCATGGGGGAACAAACCAGTAGGCAGCACCCTCCATGGCCTCCCAATCAGCTCCCGCCTCCAGGTTCCTGCCCTGCACGAATTCCTGTCCTAACTTCCTTCAGTGATGAACAGTGACAAGCAGTGCATAAGCCAAATAAACCCTTTCCCCCCAAGTCCCTTTGGCCATGGTGTTTCATCACAGCAACAGTGACCCTAACTAAGACACTACCCCACCGACAGAAGAGGACACAGGGCAGGGGACGTGGGGGAGGGTAAAATGGGAGCTTAGACATGTTGGAGAGTCTGGGTGTGGTGGTTCCTAGCTGTAACCCCAGCCCTTGGGGGGAGAGACGGGAGGGTTTCAAGTTCTACATAGTTACAAGCCAGCTAAGGCTACATTGATACACATAAGACCCAGTCTCTGGAAAAAAGAAAGAGTGGGAGAGGAGAGAGAGAGAGAGTGAGATGGGAGAGAACAGATTGACGCAGAAGCCTGCGGGGCTCCAGGACTTTTTTAAATTCACATGCACAGAGAAGGAAGGTGGCTGCCTCATTAGAGCTTGGTTTTATTTTTACAAATGGCCAGCTCCCGCCGGGCGTTGGTGGTGCACGCCTTTAATCCCAGCACTCGGGAGGCAGAGGCAGGCGGATCTCTGTGAGTTCGAGGCCAGCCTGGTCTACAGATCGAGTTCCAGGACAGCCTCCAAAGCCACAGGGAAACCCTGTCTCGAAAAAAAAACAAAAAAACAAAAAAACAAGAAAAAACAAATGGCCAGCTCCATCCTTGTCCATACCAAACCCTCTTATCTGTATAAGGCGTGTTTCACACAGCTGTGTGTGTATGTTGGTCCAGAGTCTGCTGGGGCTCCTCTGTGCTTTAAAAATTGTTAGTTTTCTTTACCATTATTGTGTGTGTTGTGTCTGTGATGTGATGGGGTGGGGTGGGGTGTGCACATACACCAGGAGGTCAGAGGACAACTTCATGGAGATTTTATTGTTTACTCCCACTTTTACATAGGTTACAGGGATCAAATTCAGGCTGTCAGGTTTGCACGGCAAATTCTCTTACCCGATGAGCCATCTCACTGGCCTGGATTCTTTTGCTCCCCAAATTAAAATAATCAATTTCAAGGCCCAGCCTTGAATCCTAAAGGAGTCCCCAAATCCCAGCCTAGTGCTCCAGAAACAGACATGTGTGAACTCAAGCTATTCCCAGGTTGGGTGATAGTATCCAGTTTTCCCTTGAATCTAGCATTCCACTGGCCAGCAGGACACATTCCCAGTCAAAGCTACATTAGTCTGTTTTTTTTTTTAATTCCCTTATGTGTATCACTTAAAAATATATCACAGGGTCAGGGAGATGGTTAAGTAGGCAAAGCCCTTGCCAAATAAGCTGGGCAACCTGGGTGTGATCCCAGGAACTCACATGAAAACCTGTAATCCCAGCATACCTGCAGCAAAATGGGAGCTGGAGATAGGAGAATCCACCAGAAGCTCTCCTAGAGAGTGTGATCATGGAGACAAAAGAGACCCTGCCCTCCCCCAAAACTATTGGCTGCAGAGATGGCTCATTGGTTAAGAGCACGTGATGCTCTTGCACAGGATCAGAGTTCAGTTTTCAGCACCCACATGGCAGCTCACAACTGTCCATGATTTCAGTTCCAGAGGATCTGATGCCCTTTTCTGAAATCTAAGGGCACTTATTACACTTACATACATACCGGCAGAATACTCATGCACATAAAAACCCTTAAAATTTAACAAATATACATAACAGGTTTTTTTTTTTGTTTTGTTTTACGAGACAGGGTTTCTCTGTATTGTTTTGGAGGCTGTCGATCCAGCCCGGCCTCGAACTCACAGAGATCCGCCTGCTTCTGCCTCCGGAGTGCTGGGATTAAAGGTGTGTGCCACCACCGCCCGGCTACATAACAGTTTTTACTTTTCAATATACCGTACAACAGAATCAAAAGTGCTGAACGGATGTCTGCACATCAATACTCAGTGCAGTATCATTAACACTAACTAAAAGATGGGAGCAACTCCAGCATCTACTCATGGGTGACCAGATAAAAATGATAGTGGTATTTCCATACAGTGGAGTATCCCTCAGACTTGGAAGAAATCCTATGACACACAACACCACTGATGAACCTTGAAATCATGCTCAGTAAAATAAGTCAATAACAGAAAGACATGCTGTGTGATGAGGCTTCCATGAGGTTCTGGGGTCAGGAAATTCATAGAGGTGGAAAGTGGAACAGAGGTTACTAGGGCCTAGGGGAGTTATGTGCAAGGATTACAGAGTTTAGCTGGTGATGACGGCAAAGTTCTGCCGATGGATAGTGGTGTCAGCTGTATCAGCTGTATAAAAACTCAACACATTTGATGCTACCCTGTAGGCTCAAAAGCACATTTTATGGTGCATATATATTTACTACAAGTCTTGGCTGTCCTAGAACTCACTCTATAGAGAGGCTGGCCTCGAGCTCACATAAAATTTTATTATTTGTCTGTGTGTGTACACAGGTATGTGCACACATAGAAGTCAGAGTTGACCTCAGGTGTGGATCTCCCAGAGATAGCCATCTTATGTATTTTTAAATTTTGTAAGCCAGACATGCCGGGCATTGGTGGCACACTCTAATCCCAGTACCCGGGAGGCAGAGGCAGGCAGATATCTGTGAGTTCGAGGCCAGCCTGGTCTATAGAGGGAGTGCCAGGATAGGCTCCAAAGCTACACAGAGAAACCCCATCTTGAAAATCCAAAAATTAAAAAATAAATAAATAAAAAGTAAGCCAGACATGGTGGTGCACACCTTAATCCTAGCCTCAGGAGGCAGAGGCAGGTGGATCTCTGAGTTTGAGGCCAGCCTGGTCTACAGAGCTAGTTTCAGGACAGCCAGAGCTACACAGAGAAAGGCTGTCTAGAAAAACAAAACAATCTATATATGTTATTTATTTGCATAAATTTATATACACCAAGCATGTTAGGAGCTCTCAGAGGCCAGATCCCCTGGCCAGCAGATGGGTTCTGGGAGCTGAACTCAGGTCCTCTGCAAGGAGGGTAAGTTCTCTCAACTCCTAAGCCACCTCTCCAGCCTTCATTTTTGTTTAAATAAATATTTTCCTTTTATTTGTTATGTTATGTGTGTGGGTGTTTGGTTGCATGTATTTCTGTGAACCACATGCGTGTCTGGAGCTGGATGAGGCCAGAGAGGCCATGGGATTCCCTAGAAATGGGTTGCAGGTGGTTGTGAGCTGCCTTGTGGGGGTTGGGAATTGAGCCCAGGTCCTCTGGAAGAGCAGTCAGTGCTCTTAACCACTGAGCCATCTCTCCAGACCCATGCCTTGCTGTTTACACAAGTGCTAGAACTTAACTAGGTTAAGTTGTCAGCATCTTGAGTGTTTGCTGAGGCTGATCAGACATCCCCTGACACAATCTAGAACCACCTGGAAAGACAGTAATGAGGAATTAGCTGCCTTTGTCACGATGGCCTGTGGGCATGTCTCCATTGTTAACTTATTTCAAAAGTCCCAGCCCATTGTGGCTAGTACCATTCCCTGGGGTGGTGGGGGACAGGCAGGTCCTAAACACTGTAAGAAAGGAGGAAGCTAACTGGAATAATCAGAGGAAGCTAACTGGAATAATCAACCAGCCTTTATTCTTCCTTAGCTCATGGCAGGAGGTATGATGTAACTAGCTGCTTCTGCCTTGGTTTCTCCTCACTGATCAGGAAATGAGCCCTTTCTTCTCTTTTGTAAAGATTTACTGGGTGTGTGTGTGTGTGTGTGTGTGTGTGTGTGTGTGTGTGTGTGTGTGTACAGGTGCCCGAAGGGGCCAGTGGTGTCAATTCTCTTGGAGCTGGAGTTACGACATGCTGTTATGAAGGACTTGACATGAATGCTAGAAACTGAACTCAGGCTCTCTGGAAGAACACTCCATGCTCTTTAACTGCTGAGCCGTCTCTCCAGCCCTCCTAAGTTTTTTGGTCAACATATTTTATCACAGCAACAAAAATAAAACTAGAACATCTTGTTTACATGGCAAGTACTTTACTGAGCCATCTCTCCAGCCCCAACTACAATTTCTCAAAGTTAAAGAAATAAATCACTAGCAATGTTAGTGTGAAGTTGTCAGCATCTTCTTTTCAAGCATCTTGTGTGTTTACTGAGGCCTATTGGAGGGGCACATCCCCTGACATAGCCAGAAGCCCCCATATCTGCCCTAACCTGGGCTCCTGGGAGAGGCTAGCTCTCTCCAGCATGTCCTTGTCCCCATGCCTGCCCTAACCTGGGCTCCCGGGAGAGGCTAGCTCTCTCCAGCATGTCCTTGACAGGACTGAGATCTTCACACCCCAACCTCCTACAGGACTAGCAGTGTCACTGTCCAACCTGGATCAGCACGTCGACAAGCTGCCCCTGCTAGAGGCTGCCAACAGCATCCCTGGAGAAAGGCAGTGTGTCCTTTGGCTGCACCTCATAGTCATGCTCTGGGCTCTGCGGGGACTTCCATGCTGCTTGGAGATCCCATTCTCCCCAGTTTATCTTTGATCGTGACTCTTTCAAACTCCCTCTCTACTTCCTTTAAGTTTGCAATTTTTCAACGCCCCCACCACCCTTTCCTTTCAGCTGCCAAAACCCGGGGCTGAATCAAGCTCCCATCACACCTCCCCCGCCTGGCTCCCCGGCCCCTCCCTCCGACATCCTCTCTCCTTTGAGTGGGGCGGGCGCTGTGTCCGAGGACATTCTACTGCCACACAGCCAGGCAGACCATCTAAGGTGCACGCTCTAGTGGCTCCGGTGGCTTGTTCCTACCAAGTCCTTAACTGAGGCCTCTGTGCCGGTCTTTGGCCCAGATTGGCTGGACCACTCCCCCAGATAATTACACAAGGGACTTCTCACCTGTACCTTTTAGCTTCTGCAAACCAGTCAGCCTGAAACATCCGGTGGCACCTCCTTCTCAACTGTCAAGTGCTCTGCCTCGGATGGTGGTCCTCCTTGCCCTTCCCCCTCTCCCTTCCATCTGTGGGGCGCTTAGCCATAGGCTCCTTGCTGAAGCTCTTCTTGCTCAAGGTTTTTGTTCTTGGTGGCTTACACATGGGGATGCTCAGGAGGATGGCTGCTTTAGGTGGAGAATTTATCTTCCCTTCAGATGGCAGTGAGGCCAGGCCCCACCTCCTGGGGGCCTTCTTCCGGTTCCCAGCATCAGGTCTGCCTTAGCAGCTCTGGTTCCTTGTGTTCATTGGTCTCCTGCCAGGGTTATCTTGTGTGAAAGGCAGGATATCTCATGCTTTTTTCAAGTGGCCTGTTATTCTTTCTGGCCCCCCTTCTTTGATCTGGTTCCCCATGACCTAGATTCTCCTCCCGAGTACAGGCCATCCTGATAATTACATCTTGGCCCCTGAGGGATTTATTAAATGCTTCCAGGAGAAGCTTCTACTTGAGTCTGGTCTCCTGTGGGCTTGTGTGCCAGCCGAGGGAGAGCAAATGAATTGACTTTATCTTTTGCTCCATAGGAAGGTCAGGCATGTCCCCAGAAACAAAGGATAACATTGTCACAGGGATGTGACGAGGCCAGCCTAGCAAGAAAAAGAATTAAGAGGAAAGCAAGAGTATATCCTTCACCATGATCTCATCTCTTTCGTGTTATGTCCCCACCTCCACTCCCCGCCTGGTGGGCTGGGGTGAAGCCCTGGGCTTTGTGAAAGGATTAAAAAAAAGGCAAAGTGGGTACCCTTTCTGCGGGCCCTGCCAAGGCATGCCACTAAGGAAACCCACCATGTGCAGCAGGGTTAGTGCAAGAGGATTATTGGGGGGCGGGGAGAGGGAAAGAGTGAAAGGCATGTTGATGGGGGATGGCCTCTTTATAGCATGGCTCCGTGTTCTCTTATTGGTTCATGGATAAAGTTGTTTTGGCCAATGGTCAGGCAGAATTGAACTAGGCAAGAATTCTAGACAAAGAGGAAGAGAGAAGGAAGACAGAGTAACCATGTAACCGCCAGTGAGGCAGGACACCAGGGCATCACCTAGGTAAGCCAAGGCCACATGGTGATACGCAGGTAACAGAAATAGGTTAATAATTAAGAGAGAGAGAGCTATCCAGTAAGAAGCCTAAGTCAATGGCCAAACAATTATAAATACATATTAAGTCCCTGAGTGGTCATTTCATAGTAGCTGTGGGGACCTGGTGGACAGAGAGAAACGGGTCCGGTAGGACTCAGACTAGTTGGAGAAAATCTCCCTTCTACACTCATGTGGGACTTGAGAGGCAGGCAGGCAGAACAGGGAAGAGGCAAGAAATAAAAAAGACAAGAAAGCAAGAGGGGAGAGAAGAGGCAAGAGAGTGAGCTGGTTGGTGGTCACTTTTAAAGGATGCCCATGTCACATAGCAGCTGGAAAGGCAGCTGGTGACAGGTGATGACATAACTGCTTTGGCGGCAGGGGCAGGCTGCTGCCCCCGCAGAAACTAACACTGGCACATAGTAGACAAATGCCCTCCACTAAACTGCGTTTCTAGTGTCCTAGAACTGTATTTATGCTTCCATCCTTTGTCTACACAGAGGCTACCCTCTACATAATTCCATTTTGCCTTTGCCATTAATTATGAAGTCATGAACTTGATTCTACAGGTTTCATAATCTGGCAATGGTTTTACCATGTGGCAAGGTGATAATTTATATTTTTTATTAGGTACACAATTTCTGATTTTTTTTTAGACAGGATCCCATATAGTCCAGTGTGGTTCAAACTCATGTAGCTGAGGATGTACATGAGCATGCCCAGCTGTTGTAGTGCTGGGATTGAGCCTAGGGCTTCCTGCGTGCTGGGAAATGTTCCACCAACTGAGCTACATCCCAGCTAGCCTGTTTTTCAACACAGGGTTTCTCTGTGTAGCCTTGGCCATCCTGGAACTCACTCTGAGGCCGGGCAGCATTCTCAACACACGTTCTGCCTGTAGAAAGTGGGGGACCCAGGGGACCTCTTCACTTTGAATTCTGGTTTGAAAACATTGTCAGCTGTGCACATATAGAGAGCACAGCAAAGTCAAACCCACGACTGCTCCAGCGAGGGTCCTCCTTCAGTCCAGGAAGCCTGCTGGCAAGTGGTCCAGCAATGACTCTGAGAGTGCCATCTTCTCCTTTAAGCCTCCAAGAGGTTTGAACAAAGGAGGCTTCCAAGCTCAAACGTGATTTGATGTCTACCCTGAAGCCATGCCTCCTTGTGCCTCTTTTTGGTGTCAGAAAGCCTGGAAATCCAAAAACATTGATTTTGCAGCCCAGCACCTCTCAGACCCTGAACACATCTTCTAAATCCAGTTTGCAAGCTAAATAGTTCCTTTCCAGTTAAAGCTGCTAAAAAGACAATTTTCACCCTTAACACTCTGCCTGGAAATTTCCCTAGCGGCAGTCACTAGTTCATTAGGTATGATTCCGTCATCCACAGCACGGCACCTGACAGTTTCACACCACTGCTTGCCTGTAATTGTCCTCATTACCCATCTTCACTGTGCAACACAGAGGTTCTATTCCCAGCCTCCTGACGCTGTTTCCTACGGCCTCCCGTCTGTAGTCACAGCCTCCTCTCTGCCCTGCCGCCTCCCTTCGATAGGCAGCCCAAGTGCTCCCCTCTTCCAGGCCTGATTATTGCCCCAAGGATTTAAACTTAAAGCAAAATTAATAACAATTAATAATAAATCAGAGCAATTGTAATAATTCACAATTATGAAAGCTATGTAACTATATCCTCTCTCTCCCTCCTTCCCTTCCTGCCTCCCTCCCTCCCTCCCTCCCTCCCTGCCTCCCTCCCTCCCTCCCTCTCTCTCCTTTCTCATTCTGCCACATGACAATGTGTGCACTGTGGATATTCTGGATGAATGCATGATTTGAGTCCCTGGTGGTATGTGGTAAGATGACAGTCTACGTCATCACATTATTCAGAATAACAGTTTGAAATTTAATAATTGGGGGCTGGAGAGAGGGCTCAGTGGTTAAGAGTACATTTGATTCTTGCAGACAACTTGAGTTTGGTTCCCAGCACTCTCACTCTGACGCCCTCTTCTGGCCTCTGTGGGTATGTGGGTTCATGTGCACATACCCATATACAGACAGACACATGACTATTAAATAATAAAAACAAATCTTTAAAATCTAAGAATTTTGTTTTCTTCTGTAAATTTCCATTTGCTTTAGGACCTCAGTTGATTGTGGGTAAGAGACAGTGTCAGCCACACCAGTATGTGAAATATTGTCTCACTCAAGTATCTAGTGACAGACCCTGACACTGGTTCTCTGCATATGCCTCACATCTTCCCTTTATCTAGAATGGCTTTCTTTTTCCTTTTTTTTTTTTTTTTTTTTTGGATTTTCACGACAGTATTGTTTGGAGGCTGTCCTAGAACTCACGCTGTAGACCAGGCTGGCCTCGAACTCACAGAGCTCCGCCTGCCTCTGCCTCCTGAGTGCTGGGATTAAAGGTGTGCACTTTCCTTTTTAAATATTTTATTTTTATTTCATATACATTGGTGTTTTGCCTACATGTGTGTCTCTGAGAGGGTGTAGGAGCCCCTGGAAATGGAGCTACAAACACTTATGAGCTACCCTGTGGGTGCTGGACTTGAACCTGGGTCCTCTGGAAGAGCAGCCAGTGCTCTTAACTGCTGAGCCATCTTTGCAACCCCTCTTTTTGGTTTTCTGAGACAGGGTTTCTCTGTGTAGTACTGGCTGTCCCGGAACTTTCTCTGTAGACCAGACTGGCCTTGAACTCAGAGACATGCCTGTCTCTGACTCCCAGGTGCTAGAATTAAAGTGTGTGATACCATTGCCTGACTAAGATTCAAACTTCTTTAATCAGAAACCCCCTGATCTATTTTCTGCTCCACTTCGCTATCTCATAGCCTCTTGGCACAAACATTAGTTGCAGGTCCTGTCTCAATGAGATGATGGGACAGACTCAGTACACTTCTTAGGGGAGGAGCAGAAAGGAGGTGGGGCGGGGGAAGATGGGGAGCAGGAACAGAGGAGGGAGGGGGAACTTGGACTGGAATGTAAAAAATAAATTAAAAAACAGTTGTAGTGAACAGGCCCTAGGCTCACAGAGTGAAACACTGTAGTTGCGCCACACACGCAAGGGGTTCATCTCTGTATTTCTCTCCAAGGGCCCAAAGTACTGCATAGGTCCTGGTGCCTGTGCCTTTCCCGGGTGTGTAAAACATCATGAAAAGATGTTATCTCATGGTGGGCACAGTCATGTTAGTCTGGTCAGGGCAAACATTCTTGGAGAGATGGCTCAGTGGCTAAGAGCACTTGGCACTCTTGCAGAGGAGCTGGGTTTGGTTCCCAGCCCTAACATGGTGTGGCTCACAACTGCCTGAAACTGCAGTCTCACAGAGATGATGCCCTCTTCTAGAACATGTCCACCAGGTTGCCCTCAATTTTGTGATGACCTTTCTACCTCTACTTGTTGAGACTGCAGGCCTGAGCCACCACCGCTGCTTGCCTCGGGCTCTGGAGTGAGTTCTGATCAGGTGTGAAGGGAGGCAGTAGAGGGTGAATGGATTCTGAACTGCAGCTGTGGGAAGCCTAAGGGATGTGGTAGGAATTAACACTCAGTATATATGGGAGAGCTAGGGAATCATGGAGTATGAGATGAAGCTGATGACTTAGACTGAGGAGGTAAGGAAGATGGCAGACTCGCCTATAAAGCCTGGCAAGACAAACGCAGATGCAGCCAGAGGATGAGCCGGGCCTCCCTGCGTGACTTGTTTCCAGAGACTTCTGTACCCCACAGGGAAGCGCATTCTAAACATGTGACGGAATAGTTAGTGTGATTGGCTGTGCTCCAGCTCCCAGGGATCTCTGAGAGTTTGGGTAGCACAGGCAGACTGGGTAGGAGAAGATGCTGGGCTGTGGGTGTCTACAGCTGAGAATAAAAATAATAGCCAGGTGGTTCTCTTTTTTTTTTTTTTTTTCAGTTTGGACTTGGTGCTCCTGAATCTTTGTGGAAGGTGGAGCACCTCAATGTGAGAAAACAAACAAACAAGCAAACAAGTTCCTCTAGACAAAACCGTGGCTCGCACCCATTCTCAGAAGCACCTGTGACATGAGAGAAGTTGAAGCCATAGGAACTCCCCCTTTTTCCAAGAACTGGTCCCATGTGGATGAAGACTGGAAGCCTAGGTCCTGTGTCCTCCAGTTATGAGATCAGAAAGAGCGCTGTACTGTGCTTCTGGCCTGAGCTCTGAGATGCCAAGACAGGCACAGACATGCTGCAACACAGGGCAGCGACTGACCTAACCAGGCCTGAGGGAATTCCTAACACGCCAAAGCAGAGAAGCAAAAATGTCCAAGCAAGGAGGAGGAGAGGCCAGGCCAGCTGCTAGGAAGCCCTTCCCTGACCCGGCACCAGCCCTGAGTGTGTGCCTGGAAGAGGAAGGACAGAGATCCACTCTAGCTGTCTTGGAACTAGCTTTGTAGACCAGGCTGGCTTCCAACTCCTCAAAGCTGCCCAAAGTTTCCTGTTAGCATTCTGGAGTTTGGACTAGCCCACCTCACCTTCGCCTTAGCACCTGCCCTGGGAAGCAAGGTTGCTATTTAAACCCACGTGCCCTTAGCTGGCAGAACTGATTTTCGTCTCCATTCTGTCTTGGTCTCCACTGTTCTTTGCATTTTTTCTACAGCTAGAACCTCTCCCCAAATAATTAAGTTTAGCAAGCAGAAGAGCCCAGGCACCGCAACGCCTGGGCTGTTCATATTATGTCCCTGCTTGAACTCCAGTTTAACGTCGTAAGCAAATTTGGTTCATTTATGTGGGGCCCAGGAGTAGGAGTTTTCCCAATGCATATTGGGTGATCCGTGTGTATCCCAGTTAACAATAGCTTCAGTCAGTCCTCTTGAGCAGGTTAAGAAGTCGAGCTGGAGGTGGGGCTCAGCTGCTGGAGTGCTTGTGTTTGCCTAGAATGATGAAGCTGTGGGTTTTGAACCCCAGGACCAAATAAACTGAGCATGGTGGCCCACACCTATAATCTCCAATCTTGGGAGGTGGAGGCAGGAGAAGGACTTCAGAATCAGCCTCAAGTACCTAGAGATTTTGAGGTTAGCCTGGGATACATGAGACCTTGTATCAACAACCCTCCCAATAAAAATTTTTTAAAAAGCAAAAAAGAAAGGCAGTGGTGTAGAATGCTTTTAATCCCAGCACTCAATAGGCAGAGGCAGGTGGATCTCTGTGAGTTCAAGGCCAGCCTGGTCTTCAGAGAGAATTCCAGGACAGCCAAGGTTATACAGAGAAACCCTGTCTCGAAAAATAAAACAAAAAACAAAAACAAACAAGAAAGATAGTTGCTTCAGCCAGGCAAGGACGGTATAGAATCCACCTCTGGAGGATTCTGACAGTTCAAGACTAGTCACATCTAAGTAACAAATTTCAGGTCAAGCAAGACCTTTTCTCAAAAAACAGCAGGTTCAGCACTTGCTATGTAGACATGAGAATGTGAGTTTGGATCTCCAGAACCTTCATAAACAGCCAGAGGTGGTGGTAGGTGCCTGTATCCTCAGAATTGGCAGGGGTAGAGGTTAGCAGGGGGTTGATGGCAGCTAGCCCAGTCAAAACAGCAAGCTTCAGTTTTCGTGAGAGACCCTGTCTCAGGAAATAAGGTAGAGAATGATCATGAAGATTCTCTATGTCACCAAACCTAGTCTCCAAAGGTGTGTGCATGAGAGGGTGAGCATACCTGCATATGCAGGTACACACACGCACACGCACACACACACACACACACACACACTTGCACATACGGGAGTGGCAGTTCACATCTGTAATTCCAGAACTCAGGAGGCTGAGGTAGGAGGAGCAGAAGATCAAGGTCAGCCTGCTACTTGTGAGCCTGTCTTAAACAAGCAGAACAAAAAACCCACCACTAACAAATGTATTGCATCAAGGGCATGGGGACATGGTTTAGTAGCTAAGACCACTGGCTGCCCTTCTAGAGAACCCAGGTTTGATTCCCAGCAGTCACAGAGAGACTCACTTTTGTAACTCCAGGTCCGGGGGATCTGATGCCCTCTTCTGGCCTCCTTGGGCAATGCATTTCCATAGTGTACAGACATACTTAGAGACAAAATACTCATAAGCAGAAGTTTTTTAAAAGATCACATCAATATACAATGTGTTTATCTTTTCAGGTGTCTGATGCTTCTGGATAATCATTGGTAAACTAACAAGGTAACCATGGATACCTTGGTTTCCATGGATTGGCTTCTCAGAGTAATCTTTGGGAGCTTTGAGGTGCCATTTACCTTCTGCCCTCTCCAGATAAGCCCAGTGCAATACAATGGCAGCTACCCCCTGCGACATGGATCCTAGAAATCACATGGTCTTGATACCCACTCCAGTCCAACCTCAGCTTGATCCCCGAGGCTGGCTTTGTTGAGGTGCTGTTCGCAAGGTTTTGTCATGATGGTTTTGCCTCCAGTTTTCTCAGACCAAGAATGCTAATATTATGGAGAGACAGGAGCTGTTATCCTTGTGCTGGTCCTCTTTCTGGCTACCCTAGGCCATCCAGAAGCCCCGGGTTGTTTCTTTCCCATCTTCATTCCATATTTGGGTAGGACTGGAAACCTGCAGACTCAATCTCTGGTGTTGAGTGTTTTCAAATTGTCCCCACCATGTAACAGAAACCCATATTTATTTTTTCCAAGTTGCCCATTTCTGCCCCGGAGGGCTCCCCTTACTGCTGTGTTGTGAGAGATGGCGACTCCCTCTGCGTTGTGATTACACACTCCTCTGCCCTGTCTTGTCTGAGCAAGCATCCTCCCTGAGCTTGCCATCCTGCCCAGGACCCTCATGCTTACCATTTGGTTACTCACGGCTGGACCCTTTCCAGCCCTGTTGTGTTATCTGTCAGCGGCAGAGAATAGAATGGGGGGCTCACACTATGGGGTCAATCGCCTGTCATCAGATAGAGAGGCGAGCTGGTGCTGTCATTTCCATATCCTTCTGTCTGCTTGTCTGGGCGGCTTATCGTTAGGAAAGATGATCCTGGAAGCCAGACAGGATTTCTGACTTTCAAGGACTGTTTTCCTTGAGCTCATTTGTCTTCCTCTCGCCCAAGCCAGCGCTGGCTGGCAGGTGTCTGCCTCCCACACGGCTCCCTCATATCCTCTGCGGCTTCATTCTGTCACTCTCAGCCACCCTCCTACCCAACCCGGAGTCACATGACCTCAGAGGCTTCACCGTGCCTCTCCCCCAGATCACTTATAATAACCTTCACAGTCCAGACGTGGATGCATGGGCTGTAGACTGTCAATCAAGCTGGTTCTAGCAGGCGTCTTTTCTTTTTCCTCTGGAGATAGAGGCTCACTGACGTGGAAAATAGAGGTTCCCGACGTGGGACTCACTACACAACCTCAGCTGGCCTTGAACTCTTGGTGACTCTCCTACCTATCTCCTAGTGGCTGCGATGACAGGTGTGAGTCCCCATGCCTGGCTTCTGGCATAGGTATGTAAAAGTATTTTTACTACTTTCAAAAAAGTATCTCTTCCATTAAGACAATTTTGAAAATATAAATACAAGGAAAATGTAAAACTCTTAATCTTACCACCCAGAGACAACCTCTTCTAATATTTTTTCCTCAGAGTCACAAACTACACATGCTTTATTGTGAATAATAGCCCTGATGATCGTTAGTAGGCAACACGGTAGGCGCCTCACATTGGCAATCCCATCACTGAGGAGGCGGAAGCTCCAAGTTCAGGAGTTCAAGGCTAGATAGAGCTACATAGAGACACTACCTCAAAACAAAACAAACAACAAAACAGTTCACACAAGATCTGCAACACATATGCCATTTTACAAGACACAGAACAGTGTCTCAAGACCACTGTACTTGGAGGCGGCAGAGAAGGCTGTCAGTGAAGCACGGGGGCTGAGTATGTGGGGTGCACTTGTAATTCCAGGGTTGCAGAGCTGGAGATGGGTGGAGCCTGGGGCTTGCTGTTGGGCCAAGCCTAGCCTACTCAGCAAGTCCCAGGCCAGTGAGGGAACTCGTCTTAAAAAAACAAAACAAAAAAACAAGATGGATAGCTCCTGAGGTTGCCCTCTGGCCTCCACACATGTGCACAGGCAACAAAACACACATGTGTTATTATAGTAATATGTATCTACGGGGTGCCATGGGACAATTTGACAAATGCATATATGGTGTGTAATGAAAAATAGGATAGCTAATATTTTTATCTCCTTAAACACTTTCAAAAACTTCAATTAATGGAACAACTGCACACACTTAAAATGACTGAGCATATTTCAATACGTGTATGCTGTATGTGATGACAGGGTACTGTCTAGCCCAGTGTGCTGGTTTTTTTTTTCCCCAACTAGACACAAGTTAGAATCTTCTGGGAAGAGGAACCTCAACAGGGGTTCTTCCTTTAGAGTGACCTTCAGGAAATATTAATGATTAATGTGGGGGGACCGAGTGTACTGTGGGCAGTGCTATCCTTGGGCAGGTGGTCCTAAGTGTGTACAAGAAGTCAGGTTTAGCAAGCTAGGGACAGCAAGCCAGTAAGCATGGTCTGCCCTCAGCTCCTGCCTCCAGGGTCAAACTCCTGCCCTGAAATTCCTTAGTGGTGGGTTGTTGCCTGGGAGTGTCAGATGAAATTAACCCTTTCCTTTCCCAAGTTGTTCTAGGTCAGATAAAAAAAAATCACAGCCATGGAGAACTGGACTAGGACTTTGTTTGTGTTTTGGGTGTTGCATCCAAGAAGGCTTTACTAGACCCAAGGTAATGGGATACACCTACATTTTCTTCCAAGAAGTTTATAGTTTTAGCTTTTGCACCTAGGTTGCTGAGATCCTAACTCCAGGTACCTCAGAGTGTGAGTGTATTTGAAGGCCTTTAAAGGGATGATTAACCTAAAACGAGGTTATTAGTGGTGGGCTCTATCAAACATGACTATTGTTTTCACAAGAGGGACACAGACACACAGGAGGAAAATCATGGTGATGGCCACCTACAAGCCAGAGAGGACTAACTGCAACCAAATTCTGTCAATACCTGATTCTTTTTTTTTTTTCCCCGAGGCGGGGTTTCTCTGTGGCTTTGGGGGTTGTCCTGGAACTAACTCTTGTAGACCAGGCTGGTCTGGAACTCACAGAGATCCGCCTGCCTCTGCCTCCTGAGTGCTGGGATTAAATGCGTGCGCCACCACCGCCTGGCCTGTTTTTTTTTTTTTTAATGGTGCTGATATTTGACAAACTTGATGGACAGATGGTGTATAAGATCCTTTGCTTGCATTTTTTTCCATGCATTTCTACAAAATGCTGCATGAGGTTTGCCTGGGTTTGTGTGTTTCTCTTAGAAGTTTGATACCAAGCATTCTGGTTAACAGTTTTCATGACAAAGTACCCTACAAAGAAAAACTTCAAGCAAGAAACATTTTTGCTTGTATTTTTGTTTTGTTTTTCCAAGACAGGGTTTCTTTGTGTAACAGTTCTGGCTGTCCTGGAACTCACTCTATAGACCAGGCTGGCCTCAAACTCCCATAGATCCACCTGCTTCTGCTTCCTGAGTGCTGGGATTAAAGGAATTTGCCACCTCCACAAGGCCTTTGGTTTTACAAGTTAGAATTCACTAGGAGCCATCCATATGGGAGAAAAGGAAGACAAAGTAGAGGTGCGGCACAAAGCTGAGGGTGTTAGAGCATAACACGTGTGCTGTCAAACGCCACCGGAGATCCTAGTGATATAAGGACTCAAAAATGGATGGTGGCATTTAAGATGAAATCAGTCATGGATGTGGTAGCCACAGCTATGGGTGGGGAGGCTGCAGAAGGGGGAGAGGTGTGTGTGGAGGACTTTTAAGACATTTATGAAAGAGGATACAGAAGGAGCAGTAGCTGAAGCAGAATCGTCCTTCTCAGGACAAGAAAGGCTTGAACACTATAGATAACGTAGGAAGAAGACAAGTAGGAAAGAGACACGGGTAATCTTGAAATATGAGAAATAATACGTTTGAAAAGTGGTGTGAGGCCATTAATCTCAAGTGACAAAAGCTATAAATTAGTAAGTCTCTGAAGAAGTTTATAATATTGTAATGTGGAAGAAGATGCCAGGCAACATTTGATTGTTTATTTTTATTTTTGACAGTGGTTCAATCTGCCCAGGATGACCAGGAATTCACTTTATAAGGGTCACAGTGGCCTCACACTCAGGGTGATCCTTCTGCCTCAGCCTCCTGAGTGCTAGGAATATAAGCCAGACAACATGCTGTGCGTCTACAGCTTCAAGTTAAATTCTCCACCTTTTTTTCCAACAGAGTCAATGTTTTTACCCTTTCAGTGTCTTCCCCATAGTAGGAGCTCAATAAATGGTAAGAGAAGAAACTAAATGTATCTTATCTATAGTTTGAGTATCTTAACACAGAGCAGTCACCACCCAGCAACAAGTGAGTCTCCAACATGCAAAATAGTCACACGATTCTTGTGTGAAAAGTGATGTATCCCCTTCCTTCAAAAAAAATTTACTTAAAGTTTTATGGGCACTGCCTCACCATAGGAGTTTAAAATAGAGTGAGAGGAGGAAGAGGGTGTTCTAGAGGCAGGCTGCCAGTCTGATCGCAGCAGGTGGCACGATCTGCCTTCCCATAAGGTGCCAGAACGCTACAAAAAGCATCTCAAAGCGCACAGGCTTGGAGTTGCTTCCCGTCTCTCAAGCACATTCACCAATAGTCCATCGGACCATACTGTTGTCTTAAGTAATGCTGAGGGGGAAAATGACCTTTTGGGTCATTAAAAAAAGACTTGGCTGTTTCTAAAGAACAGCATACCTTTAATCCCAGGAGACAGAAGGTGGATTTCTGGAAGTTCAAGGCCAGCCTGATCTCCAAAGAGGACTGATTGGGCTGTTACACTAAGAAACCTTATCTTGAAACAAACAAACAAACAAACAAACAAAAAAAACCAACCAACAAACATATGAGGGGCTGGAGTTAGGAACACTTTGATGTTATTAGAGGGCCTGGGTTTGATTTTCCAGCACCCGCAGGCAGTTCACAGTTCCAGGGGGTCCAATACGCCCGCACATGCGTGGTGAACACACCTACTTGTAGGCCAAACACTTATACACATACCATAAAAAAATCCATTAAAAAATGGCAGTATGAGCTGGCAGGTAAGACTTTGTCACCCCCTGCTCCTTTGCTCAAGCTGTTTTAACATGCCTAAACGTTCCCACTTTCAGGAACTACTGCGCAGCTAAGCGGAAGTAATCTGTTCCCCCTCATCCTCTCACAGCATCCGGCTGTGGCTTGGCTTTGCGCAGGTGACCGGACTCGGTCGTCGCAAGGCTACTCTTCCCCCTAAGTTACGCGCTCCTGGGGACCAGGGTGACCCAGACCATGTCCACGGCGCACCAGACACGGAGTCAGTGCTCAGCGAGCCTGCTGAGTCAATGTGGAAAGTCCCCCGGGGCAGGAGCCCGCGCTCGAGGCGCGGGTGAATCATTCACCGGGTGTTTCTTTGCATTCCTTACGGTGCAGTCACGTCGGCGCAGCATCCAGCCGCCGGGCAGCTACCTGTGGAGTGGAAGCGCGCCTCCGCCTCCGCCGCCCGCGCACCGCAGAGGCCCGGAGGGGGCGCGCGAACCCGCGGGAGGGCACTCGGCCGCCTCCCCGCCCCCTCTCGCGGCGGAAGCCCCGCCCCTCCGCGCGCCCGCCCGCCCGCCCGCCGGCCCTCCGCGCGCACCCGCCCTCGCCCTCGCGCCCTCGCGCCCTCGCGCCGGGGGGCGGGCTCGCTGCGCGTGCCGGGCGGGGAAGCGGCGCGAGCCGGCGCCGGGAACGTTCGCCGTGGGGGCGGCTCCGGGGCCTGAGTGGGCGCCGTCGCCTCAGCCGCTGCAGCTGCTTCAGCCGCCTCAAGCCGAGGGGGCCGGGCCGGAGGAGGCTGCGGCCGCCGGAGAGCCACGCGACGCCCCCTCAGCTCCGGCCGGGAAGTGAGCCAGGTGGGAGTCCTCCGTCCGGGCTGGGGGAGCGAGAAGGGAGCGGGCGGGGTGGCGGAGCGCGCGGCCGTGGAGCTGCGACCCTTGGGAGACAGCACGCCGGGCCGGGGAGGGGGCGGGAGGGGGGGGTCCTCGGGCCACCCGCGCGCACGGTGACGGCGGGGCGCAGAGCCGGGCTGCGCGCGCCTGCTGCTGCAGCCGGAGCCCGGCTCGCCGCGGGGAGGAGGCTCCGCGTTAGGTGCTGAAGGGGGCGAAGGCGGCAGGTCCTGGCAGAGGGCAGGTGAGGCAGGCAGGCCCTGGCAGAGGGAAGGGAATTCATTCCAGATCACCCCCTCAGTGTCTCCCGGTGGACGAACCTGTCCACCCAGGTCACCCTTGATGGGCACGGAGTCCCGAGAAGAGGGAGGATGCAGCTGACGAATGCTTACGGTTACATTCCCCGTGCCAGGCCTTGGGGAATCAGGGAGACCGTCCAGCATTTTCTGCAAAGCGTTTATTGATTAGCTACGGAGCAGGAGACAAGCGCGGTCAGCCCCCGGGGTCACGACTCAGTCACTCCCAGCCATCATTTGCTGCTGAAGTGCTGACGGTTGGGTGGTGAAAGTATGCATATAAAATGTAAAGCGCTCAATTTCACGTCTCTTGTCCTGGTCACTTCAGGTCTCTTTAGTCTTTTTTTTTTTTTTCCCAGCCTTGGGAAATTAGAGCCCTAAGTTGCTTGGTTTGTAGAGAAAGTAGGCTACTCAGGGAAGCCGGTGGGAGCTATTGAGAAGAGGTTGGAAGAGTCTTAGTGGCATTTTAAAGAGAGGGAAAGAATCTTGCCTTCTCAAGTAGAGTTAAGCTCAGTTCTTAGGATGTGGCCTGGATCCCAGTATTCTTACGTTTGATGCCACTGCATGAGTGGATGGAGGAGTCGTGTCGGTCTCTCTACAGTTAGGGGTGGTGGGCGGACTTCCTTTGGTCCTCAGATTATCTCTTTGCCTTGGGTAGCCAGGGTTGTAGGCGCTGGGTAGGTTAAAACAGTGGCCGGGGTGGCAGACTCTGGTGACTTGTGGCCCCTCTTCTACCTCCGCGTGGTTCTTGTGTGTTGGGTACCAGGTACTTGGGTGGTCGCTTGAGATCCGGTTCTGGTCCTTCTCTCGTTGGCCCTTTTTTTTTTTTTTTTTGCTAAGAACACTTAACAATTTCTGTTCTGCCTCTTGGGTCTTGGCTGAGAGAATGCTGAGGTGAGAGAATGTCTGGTCCGTCCTGTAAGGGCAGGAGTTCCAGGGTGTTGGACTCTCCAGCCCCAGGCTGCTGTTTCCTTTCCCTGGCTTGCCCTGCTTGTTGGGTTACTTTGCTTGCCAGATTAAAACTTGACCTTTTATGAGTTCTGAGGACTTTTATCAGACATAAGTGGAGCTGCCTCTGAAGGGGGTTGTGAAGTCAAAGAGGTGCTGGTGGGGTCTTTATGTTCAATGAATTCTCCCTGGAAGACAGAATTCCTGCTTTTAGTTAAAATATTAGAATTCATGGGATTTCCACTTACCATTTATTTCATGTCTTTACTGTTAACTTATCCTATCCTCAGTTTCCTCCGCTAAAAAAGTTAAGAGTAATATTAATCCATATTCGGTGTTGCATATACAGTAAGCTTTGAAGGAACACATTTATTTCATTTTAGTTACCATCTGCACTTCAGGGTGCAACCTTTAAGTTTCTAGAAAGTTTTGTTTTGGGGTACCTGCGTGGCTCTGCAATTTTTGGTACCGTGTTTCAGGCTTTCCTAATGTTTTTAGATATTTAATTTACATTTATTTTAAAACCAATGCCCCCCCTTTGAAGCAGTGTCATGCTGTACCCAGCTGGCCTGGTACTCAATATGCTGTAGCCAAGGCTATAGGCTAACATTGAATTTGTGGCCATCCTCCTCTTAGTCTCCTGAGTGAACCACCATGTCTGGTTAAACTTGTTATTGTTTTGTTTTTAAGATAGGGTCTCTCTATGTAGCCCTGACTGACTTTGAACTTGTGGCCATCCTCCTGCCCATGGGTGCTGGGTTACAGGTGTGTGCTGCTGTGCCCTCTTGATACATAGTTAGAATATGATAAAATGGGTAGATTTTACATGATGAGTTGCATGTTTTGAAAAAAACCATACATATTGCTGGGTGTGGTGGCACACGCCTTTAAATCCCAGTCTTCTGGAGGCAGAGGAGAGCTGATCACTGTGAGTTTAAGGCTAGCAGGTTGCATAGGGAGACACTGTTTCAACAGAAAATAAAATCAAAAGGGAAACAGTAACAAAAGCCTCCTACAAAGAAAACAAAAACAGAGGAAAACCATGTATACTTTGTAACCTATTCCAATAAAAATATATACATTTGTATTACCAGAAGGTTAACTCATCCTGTCTTTGAGGACAGACCCCCCCATTTTACTTATTTCAAATTACATATGCATTAGAGCTGTGGTTTCTGGTTGTGCTGGTTGTATGCTGTCCAGTTTTTTTTTATTTAAAGAAACAGTTAAGATTTATTTATTTTATATATTTTGAGTGCTTTATTGCCTTTATGCCAGAAGAGGGTATCAAATTCCACTGTAGATGGTTGTGAGCCACCATGTGGTTGCTGGGAATTGAACTCAGGGCCTCTAGAAGAGTAGCCAGTGCTGTCTAGTTTTAGGGGTATCATTTGCATTGGAGTCTCAGTGCCTGGCAGCTCCTGGAGTTGCAGTAGTTCAAGCTACTCATAATGCATACTTGGTTATAAAATACTCACAATAAAAAAACCCAAGCCGGGTGGTAGTGGCGCACGCCTTTAATCCCAGCACTCGGGAGGCAGAGGCAGGCGGATCTTTGTGAGTTCAAGGCCAGCCTGGTCTACAGAGTGAGTGCCAGGACAGGCTCCAAAGCAATACAGAGAAACCCTGTCTTGAAGAAAAAAAAAACCACACCAAAACAAAAACCAAAAAACCCTCTTGACACACCTACTTTTTCCCTTCCTCCCTCCCTTCCTCACTCCCTTCCTTTTTTCTTTCTCTTTTTATTCACTATATGAATGAGGAATCTACTTTTTCTACCACAGTTACCAGTTTGTTGTTTTTGTTATTTTCTTCCCAGCCCCTTTTCTATGCATTTTACTTCTTTTATGTGTACGTGGTATGTATGAGTGTGCATATGGATATCCTTGCACATGTGTGTGCATGCCTGTGAAAGCCCAAATTTGACACTGGATGTTCTCTATTGCTCTCTTATTTATTAAGTTCAGCCTCCTGCTGAACCTGGAGCTGGCCAATTTGGCTAGTCTAGCTAGTCAGTTTGCTCTGGTAACTGTTTCCTGAGTGCTGGTGTTATAGGCTTCTATGTTGCATCTAGAGATGTGAACTCCAATCCTTATGCTTGTGCTGCAGCAAGTGCACTATCCATGGAGTCATCTCCAGCTCCCTCTGTGGCATACTATCAAGGTTGCTCTGTAGCTTTTTTCCTGATGGATTATTTTTGAGTTTTTTTTTTTAATGTTGGAACATACGGATTTATCTGAGTCATCTTCACTGTGTGATTTCTTGGTATGCAGTGTACTGTATTTAGCATATTTAAGTGTCCATTAATGGTAATTGTTCAGTGAGTGGAAAGCAAATACACCTTCCAGTCTAAGGCTTTCCTTTAACACGCAGGCACGCACGCACGCACGCAGGGGCAGACACACACACTGTATTTAGTTGTATGTATGCTTCAATGTCATAAATATATGAAAAAATTGCTCCTAAAAAGTGACTCCAGGTGTGTGTGTATGTTTTCAGGAGAATTTCTCAAGCTGGTAATACGGTTCAGCAGGTAAAGGCACCTGTCACCAGTCCAATGACCCGAGTTCAATTCCTGGAACCCACATGGTGGAGGAAAAGAACTGACTCTCCGTGGGCTGTCTTTTGACCTCCACTTACTAAGTACAGCATGTGGGTGGATACCCACACACATATACACAAATAAGTGTAGTAAAGAATAAAAATTGAGAACTTTTTTCTCTGTTTCTAGTCTCTTATATTTCCTGTTTTTTTTTTTTTGACTTAGCAATGTGTATTTATGGTTCTTCTATATCTGTTTATGGACTGATGACTTTTAGCAACAAATAATATTCCATTCAATGAAAATGCCATTGGTTTTTTTTTTTATTCATTCATCTTGTGAAAATTTTTGGTAACTTTGAATAAAACTTGTAATCTTCTGTGTGCAGGTTTTTTTTTGTAGACACAAATGTTTAAGTTTTAATTAATTAATCATTTATTTATTTATTTATTTTTGGTTTTTTGGAACAGGGTTTCTCTCTGTAGTTTTGGTTTCTCTCTGTGGTTTTGGATGTCCTGGAACTTGCTCTGTAGACCAGGCTGGCCTTGAACTCACAGAGATCCACCTGCCTCTACCTCTTGAGTGCTGGGATTAAAGGTGTGCACCACCACTTCCTGGCACAAGTTTTTTGTTTGTTTTTATTTTTTAACACACTTGGATAAATTAGGAGTAAAATACAAATCAGAATATACCAGATCACATAAATGTTTGGCTGTATATTCCATGTCAAATATGTTTGGAGGTATAGGAAACTGTCAAGCTAGTTTCCAAAGTGGCAATTTTGCATAAATTTAACATTATGTCCAAGTGCCCCTAAATGTACTAGTAAAATCAGTCTTGTCATGCTGTCTGTGAACTCAGTATCTGGGTTGAGTTAATAATCATTTACTGCTGTTGATAGCTTACTTTTAGCATGACTTTGCTCTATGTGATTTGAAGTTTTGACTTATGGATTTGTGAGTCCATGGAAACTTCTTATTAATTATGAAAGGTTGGCCAATAGCTTAGGCCTCTTTCTAACTAGTTCTTATGACTTAAATTAACCCTTATCTTTTAATCTACATTCCTTTTTGTGGCTCAGTTACCTTTACTTTGTCAAGCCCTTGTTGCTTGCTCTGTGTCTCTGGAGTCTCCTCTGGACTCCGCCTTCTTCTTCCTAGCATCCTTTGCCTGGAAAATCCTGCCTAACTATTGACCATTCAGCTTTTTATTAAACCAGTCACAGTGACATATCTTTACAAAGTGTAATCAAATATCTTGCAACATGGATTCGTTCTACTTTGAGTTGTCTTTTTCTTTTTCTTTTCTTTTTTCTTTCTTTTTTATTTTTTCAAGACAGGGTTTCTCTGTGTAGCTTTGGAGCCTGTTGCCTGTCCTAGAACTAGCTCTTGTAGACCAGGCTGGCCTCAAACTCACAGAGATCAGCCTGCCTCTGCCTCCTGAGTGCTGGGATTAAAGGAGTGCACCACCAACGTCTGGCTTTTTTTTTTAAATAGGTTTTTTAAAAAAATGATTTTATTTATTATGTATACAGCATTCTGTCTGCATGTATCCCTGTAGGCCAGAGGAGGGCACCAGATCTCATTTCAGTTGATTGTGAGCTGTCATGTGGTTGCTGGGAATTGAACTCAGGACCTCTGGAAGAGTAGCTAGTGTTCTTCACCACTGAGCCATCTCTCTAGTCTCCCTATTTGGTTTTTCAAGACAGTATTTCTTTGTGTAGCTCTGGCTGTACTGGAACTCACTCTGTAGATCAGATTGGCCTTGCAGATCAGATCTGCCTGCTTCTGCCTCTCAAATGGCTGGGATTAAAGATGTGCACCACCACTACCACCACCACCACCATCAACACTACCAGCTTAAATTTCTTTTTCTGTGCTCACCCTTTTGTGTGTTGTATGTGGGATTTCAGGTGTTCAGCTGGCCTTCAGGGGTCCCAGTCCAGAATCAGATAAGACTGGGGACCAAGGGTCCTGCCCCTGAGGTAGCTGACTTAGATCGGATCATAAGTGTGTGCCCTGGTTCAGTTCCTAGCCATGAGTCTCTCACCTTCCCATTTTCTAAACCCATAGCGTTACATGATCTGCATTCTCTACAGAGACTGACGGGGGCATATTAAGTTTCTTTTCAGCTCCAGTCTGTCTCTGGCCTGCAACAGGGAGTCTGGCATAGATGCCTCTCATTCTCCACCCTCCTTTGCTTGGAATTGTGTTCCTCTGCAGGAGGTGTAGGCTCTGGACTCAAAATCCAGAAGTCTATACCTTCATCCTGCTCATAATTATGTCTCTTGTGTTTCTGATCCCAATAGAAGTTTTTCTTTTAAGCTTTGTCTTTTTGATTTATATTACATTTTTTTTCGTTTATTTGAAGTAAAGAGGTTGCAGTGAGGTGTCTCCTGTGTTGAATAGAGATCTGAATGGATCTTAGGGTCTTTCCACTGTCTTCTCCTTATTGTTGTCCATTTATGTACCAGAGTTGACAGTGGGCACTAAGTTTTTGTTTTTGTTTTTCTTTCCTGAATGGATGCTTACAGTGTTTGGCTAGTATCTGTAATGTTTTATAATATGTTCTGGCTTTTGATGTTTCTTGTCAATTTAAGGATGTCTCTTCTGTTCTTGTTTTATTGAGTGCTGGATTTTATCAGTGGCTTGTTTTTGGCATTTGTTGAAGTGATCTTTTTTTCTTTCTCTTTAGTATGGTAGAAATAGGTTAGACTGCTGGGGCTATAGAGATGGCTCAGTGGGTAAGAGCACTGGCGCCTCATCTAGAAGACATGAGTTTGATTCCTAACATTGCATGGTAACTCATAACCATCTGTAATCCTAGTCTTAAGGATTCAATACCCTCTTCTGGCCTCTGTGGGCCCTGGGCAAGTGCATGGTGTACAGAAATACATGTGCAAAACAGCCATATACATAAAAGTAAACTTAAAAGGAACAGGATGGACTATTCTGTGTTGTAGTTAATTGAAAGACATGTTTACAGTTTAATTTTTCCTTTGTTTTGAAAAAATTTCTGAGCATAGTCTCAGTTTGTGATTACCGGCAGGCCCAAAACTCACTGTCCAAGCCAGGCTGGCCCTAATTTATGGCTGTCCTGCCTTAGCTACCCAAGTGCTGGCGTTGCAGGCAGGTGGCACACTGCCCGGTATGTTAAATTATTTATATATATATATGCTAAATAATTATATATATATATATTTCTTTACTTCTTTTTTTGAGAGAGAGGATTTCTTTGTGTAGCCCTGCTGTCCTAGAACTAGCTCTATAGACCATGCCGGCCTTGAAGTCACAGAGATCCACCTGCCTCTGCCTCCCACGTGCTAGGACTGAAGACATATGTCACTACCACCTGTAGAGTTTTAAATTTTTTGAGACAGCCCTATATATGGCCTCAAACTCACTATGTAGCTGGAGATGACCTTGAACTTCTGATCCTCCTGCCTCTGTCTCCTGAGTGCTAGCAGTACAGTGTTGATGCTGAAACTCAGGACTAGCTAACACTGTAAACATTTCCTGCATGTTGGTCAAGCACTCCAAATGAGCTGCATCTCCAGCCCCTGGATCTGTATGTATTAATAACACTGTCTATAAATTAAAACAGAACTGAAACGCTGTGATGATCAGGTTTGGACTAAACATCTTTGTAACTGGGCTGCACTATAGTTGGAGTGCCTGATAGCTGGCATATGTTAGGCTGTTAGGTTGTTCCAGTCCTTGTGCTAACCACTTCCCATGATTCCTTTGCTGGTTAGCATAGCAGGGTTGAGGTTAAGCTCAGCTGGTCAGAATTCTGGGTAGTTATAGACTTTGTTACTGAATGTTTCTTATTGGAACCCAGAGAATGCTCTCAGATTTGTTACAAGAAGATATGTAGGGATTTATTTTCTGTGGCGCTCCTTTTAATCTGAAGGAGAAGAGTAAGTGTTAGAGGAAGAATATTAGAGAATTTTCCTGAAATGAACAAGGGAGTTAGGTTTCTTGTTTTGTTTTTATGTTTTTTTGAGACAGTATTTCTGTGTATGATCCTGGCTGTCCTGGAACTAGCTCTGTAGACCAGGCTACCCTTGAGTTCACAGAGATTCACCTGCTCTGCCTTCTGGAGTGCTGGAATTAAAGACATTCCACACAATGCTTTTAGGTGTGTATGTGTGTGTGTTGTGTGTGTGTGTGTGTTTTCTTTCTCTGTATTAATGGCAGTCAGCTTAGACCTGCCTGTCTATCAAATGGATAATAAGGGAATGTGGCAGATTTTTTTTTTCAGGAGACTATTTGCACATGGTTGCTGTGTGTGAGTGAGCATGTGCTGGTACATGACAGCCTCAGGCACCCTCCCTTAGGCACCCTTCCCTTTGGTTTTTGAGTTAGCCTTTCTTACTGGCAGGCTGTCAGGTTGGGCGAGTCTGGCTGGCTAGAGAGCAGCGCAGATCCCTGCCTCTTCAGGGCTGGGATTATAACTGTTTTTCACCAAGCCTGGTTTATTTACTTACCTTTTTGCTTATGTGTATGTATGTGGTATATGGTGTGTGTCTGTGTGTTCATGTCTATGTGGGGACTGGAGAATGATGTGTGGTGTCTTCTTTGAAGTCTCCCACCTGAATCCAGAGCTTGCTGATTTAGCTAACCGAGCAAGTGATCAGCTTGCTGTCGGGAGCCCCGTCTTTGCCTCCTGAGCACTTGGATGAGTGCAGGGTGCCAGGCCCGTGTCACATTTATGTGGGGGCTGGGAGTCCAAATCCCAGTCTTCATGTTGTATGGCCAGGGCTTTACCCCACTGAACTAGGATTTTATTAAAACTGGGTTCACATGAACTCAGATCCCAGAGCTTTCACGGCAAGCGCTTCACTGCTGAACCAGCGCCCTGGCCCCATACCCGAGTGCTTCGGTGTGACAGAGGTGCCAAGGTTAGGAAACCAGCAAGCGAACTCAAAGGAGGGGGGCGTTTAACACTCAGTGCAGTGCAGAGGCCGTCTGGAAACCTTTCCAAAGCTTTCTCTGCTCTGCGTTAGTCTGTGCTGTGGCAATTACTTACCCCCCCCCCTCCCGCCTGTAGACAGCGTTCAGCTCTGTAGCACATTGTCTTCCTAGGACGGAACAGACGGGAGGGTTCTTGTTGCCCTCTCCCCTGAAGCTCATCAAGGGCACGCTGTTTTGGCGATTTCTTTCCTTTCTCATTTACCTACTCCTGCTTGTTTTGCAGAGGGTAATGTGCACAGCTGAATGGTGAGGAAGGGCTTCTGTAGCCACATCACTGACTGCCTGAAGTAATTGCTTCATGATCTTAGGTCTCAGTGTGGTTTCAGCTGGTTCTAACATGCACAGCCCTGATTGCTCCTAAGGCCTACAGTCCGGATTTCTCAATCTTTGTTTAAGACATGGTGTGTCTTGCTTTATTTCCAGGCTGGCCTTGAACTCAATATCCTTTTGCCTCAGCCTCCTGAGTGCTAGGATTACAGGCAAGGCCACCTCTGACTTTTTACTTTTATTATTATTATTATTATTATTTTTGGAGCTGTGACTTCTTCCAAAAATTGAGAAGTGGCAGAGATAGGAAAAGGTGCTGTAGGCAGGGTAACAAGGAGGTTAAACAGTTATGTTTTATTAATATGTAACCCATCCACTGACATGTCTGATGGCAGGCCTCAGGGAAATGTGCTTAGGGGATGAGAGCTGATGGTGGCAACGCCTCAGCCTGAGTGGGTGACTCTCCTGCTTTGTCTGCTTACACTGGATATATGGCTGCTCCCCTCTACCTGGCTCAGTGGGCTTTCAGATTATTACTTGATTTGAAGGGAGTGAACCTTGCTAAATAGCAGAGCACTTTGGAGTGGATTTTCAGTCAGCTGCAATGTGAAGTCACAGTGCATGCATCCTCACAGACCCAGGAAAAGCAGGATGGATGCTGCTGCTGTTCGAGTGATGAGCTTGTTGTACATCAAATACAAAATACAAAGATGATGATCTGATCAGACTGATGTAGAATCAGCCAGAAGTAACCAAACAACTCCATAAGTATTAAAAACGCTATTTGTGTACACTGCTGAGTATATTATGCCTTAAGGTGATATTATAATGATGTAATTATATTATAGGCCAATAATATTGTTTCTGAATTTGTTTTTTTATTGTTTTGATTATTTTTTTGAGATAGGATTTCTCTGTGTAGCCCAGGCTGCCCTGGAACTCGCTCTATAGACCAGGCTGGTCTGGAACTTACAGAGACCCACCAGCCTCTGCCTCCCGAGCGCTGGGATTAGAGGCGTGTGCCACCACTGCTTGGCGATAAAATATTTATTTATTTAATTAAAAAATATTTTATTTATTTATTGTGTATACAGTCTTCTGCCTGCATGCCAGATCTCATTCAAGGTGGTTGTGAGCTACCACCATGTGGTTGCCGGAAATTGAACTCAGGACCTCTGAAAGCACAGTCAGTGTTTTTAACAGCTGAGCCGTCTCTCCAGCCTTATTTTTCATTTTTATTTATACTTTTTTTTGAGACAAGGTCTCACTTTACAATGTAGCTCTGATTGATCTGAAACTCATTGTGTGGGACAGGCTGGCTTAAACTCACAGAGATCCACCTGTCCAGTAACGGTAGGAGTTTCTTTTGCTCTCCATTCTTGTCAAATTTTATAATGTCAGCTTTTTCAATTCTATCCCTTTTAATAGATAACCATAGTGCATCTCTTTGTTGTTTTAACTGTTTGAACTTACTCTTTATCACCTTTGGCAAGGCATCTAATTAGACCTTTTAGCCATTTAAAAACATTTATTTATCATGTATATATGTGTGGGTGGAGGTCAAAACACAGTTTGTGGGAACTGGCTCTCTTCTTCCACCATGTGGGTTCCAGGGATCCAGTTCAGGTTGTCAGGTTTGGTGATATGCTCCTTTACCCACGAGCTATCCTGCTGGCCCATTGGCTGTTTTTTAATTGTACTGTTTTTGTTCCTGAGTTTTAAGCTTTATTTCTAAAATTTGCTTGGAAGACCTTTCTTAAGTCTGTGCTTTGACAAAGTATTCATTCATGTGTGTGTGAGTGTGATGTGAGTGTACTTGTCCCACGGTGTGCATGCAGATGACAGAGGACAGCCCTTGGGTTCATTTGTCTTCTATTTCATGTGGACTCTGGTGACCAAACTTAGCCTACCAGTGCTTTTACTCAGGGAGCCATGTCACTGGTCTGGAAAGTCTTTATTCTGCTTGTTTTCAACTTTTTTTCATAATAACTTTGCAGAATAGTTAATTTTGATAGCATTCAACTTAGAAAACTTTTTAGCTCATGAGTTATTGTTTTGGTGTTCTGTGTGAAAACCTCTTCCCTCAGTTTGGCTTTGGGCCAAGAATATTAAACAGCCTTGTCTAGGAACTTGCATTTTCAACTTTTAGACTTAAGATACCTTGCTTGAGTCTCACAGCTAGGACTCTGTCTTCTTTTTACACGTTGTAGACTGTGTCTGCATCATGTCTTTAACTGTGGGAAGAAGCTCCTGACCTGAGAGGATGGCTGGATGCTCTGAAGAGCTGGCAGGTTTATGTGGACATAGTCAGCGGGCGTGTTTCTTTGTGTGTCTGCTGGGTGAACTACAGGAAAAGGGGGTGGATACTCCTGGGATCAGGAGGTCATAGAATTTTATTTGTTCATTAATCTGGGTGAAGGCTTTGGCAGTAGAAGTGGGAAAAAGGGGGGGGTGAGTGTGAGAATGATTGGGGGAAGGAAGTGGCAGGGTTTGAAATTAGAGTCAGCATGCGAAGAGGATGATAGAGAGATACTGGTTATCTTCAGACTGTGGCTAAGAAAAGGCAGAGTTCCAGGAGTCCAAGTGGAAGGAAGTAGAGAGTTGTGCTTGCATTCATGCAAGCATTGATGTTCAAGGTCCTGTCTCAACAGCAGGGGCAAATGGGGGAAACTGGTCAGCTGTGGCGGTAGTAGGTCCCTGTTGGGTGTTGATCTGTTCAAACCCAATGACAGAAATGCGGATAATAATGCCCATAAAGCATCACCTGGGGAAAGAATTGGGGCACTCTTGGTTTTTGTACTTTGTAAGTTTGCACTTGAGGGAATCGGGATCATGCACTTGGTATTGTGATATCTGCAGGAGCTGATTCTAGGCAAGGGTTTGAATGCAAGCATTTTGTTTAGGAACTTATCCCGGGAAAAACTGTTGGGCAGAGAGATGTGAGATAGGATCAAGAAGATAGCAAATACAGGGTTAATTATCCATCGTGTTAGTGGGAGAGTAGCTGTAGCCACTGTGAAACAGGTATCTTAGAGTGGGTGAGGCAGCGGTGACCCTTCTCCATTAGCCATTGGGTAAGAATGTTCCTAGGTGGTAGATTTGTAGTGTTTCAGGACTGCCCTGAAGGAATCAAAATAGACTCCAAAGCTTGGGGGGACTGGCGGTGGGTTATCTGCTGCCAGTCTAGGATGCAAGGACTTGGAATAGTGTAGATGGGCTGGGGAGGAGGGAACCCTTTGACACTCGCCTTAACACCTTCTTGCAGTCCCAGCATCTCTAACTCATTTTCTCTAGGATGTCATTTAAGCATTATATTTCAGGCTTCCATGAGTCATTCCCACAACACGTCAGGATTGACTCCAGATGTTTTTATCTTATTAAGTCCTGAGTCATGAGCCAGTGCCCCCTATCAGTCAACACCGTTTTTCTTACCACTATATACTGGGCCTCCAAGACTAACACTCAAGATTCTTCCCCATGCCACCACCTCTCTTCTTCTTCTTCTTCTTCTTCTTCTTCTTCTTCTTCTTCTTCTTCTTCTTCTTCTTCTTCTTCTTCTTCTTCTTCTTCTTCTTCTTCTTCTTCTCCTTCTCCTCCTCCTCCTCCTCCTCCTCCTCCTCCTCCTCCTCCTCCTCCTCTTCCTCCTCCTCCTCTTCTTCTCCTCGTTCTCCTCCTCCTCTTCCTCCTCCTCTTTTTCCTTCCTGATTTATTTACTTTTATTTTATGTGCATTGGTGTTTTGCCTGCATGTGTGTCTGTCTAAGGGTGTTGGGTTCCCTGGAACTGGAGTCACAGACAGCTGTGAGCTGCCATGTGGGTGCTGGGAATCAAACCTGGGTCCTCTGGAAGAGCAGCTGGTGCACTTAACTGCTGAGCCATCTCTCCAGCCTTGGCCTCTTGTTCTTACTGTCCCAGAGGCAGGGGTAGATCTTGGAAGATAAACATCTTTCAGGACTTAATCCCAGCACAGGCCTTTGCAGTGTCTTTGACATCTTGTAGCAAGAGGGTCAAGGCTCCGTTTACGGTTTCTCAAATGTCTGTAGATTTCCTGTGTGCTTTCTGCCCTGACATTACACACACAGTGCCCTGATCACCAGCATTCCCCACCAGTGTGGTATGTAAATTAGAGTCATTGAGCCTACATGGACACATCGTTCACTCCCAAATTCATTGTTTATATTATGGTTGACTTGGCGTTGTATGTTCTTGGGTTTAAACAAATGGTATAATGGAATGTACCAGCCATTGTCAGACTGAATAGTGTCACTGTACAGATATTCCTCCATGTTTATTGGATTCATTGCCCACCTTAACGCTAGTGTCACCAGTCTTCACTGTCTTTGTAGTTTTGCCTTTTCATGAATGTTGTATAGTTAAAACCATGCTTTTTTCCTTTTGGATTGGTTTCTGTGACAGGGTCTCATTTAGCCCAGGCTGACCTTGACTTGCTATGTGTTAGGTCTAGGTTGGCCCTTTTCCCTTAGTAATTCTTCTTCTTTTTTCTTTTTCTTTTTTGAGACAGGGTTTCTCTGTGTAGCTTTGGAGCCTATCCTAGCACTCATTCTGTAGACCAGGCTGGCCTTGAACTCACAGAGATCTGCCTGCCTCTGCCTCCCAAGTGCTGGGATTAAAGGCATGCGCCACCACCGTCAGGCCCCTTAGTAATTCTTGATTAAGTTTCTTCAGTGTCTTAATGACTTTGTGGTTCATTTCCTTATAGAACTGAATAGTTTATTTCTTCACCCACTAAAGGCCCATGTGGTTGTTTTTAGGATTTGGCAATTATGAGTAAAGTTGTTATGGATATCTGTGGATTTTTTTTTTGGTAGATGTACATTTTCACCATCTCTGCCTGACTACCAAGGATTGTGTGAATATAGCACTTCTCATTATGTAAGATCCTGGCCAGCTGTCTTCAGAGTGTCTGGACCCGTTGATTTGCATCTTATCTTCACTAGTGCATGGTGTCGTCTGTCCTCCCCTTTGACTGTTCTTACAGGCACACAGTGCTGTCTCCTTGCTTTACTTTACTGTATGTGCTTGTGTGTGAGTGTGCAGGTACATGTGAACATGTCTGTGGAGGCCAAAACTCTTTTGTTGTTGCTGCTGCTGTTTTTGTTTTGTTTCTTGCAATGGGGATCTTACTGTTGTAGGCTTGACTGTCTTGGAACTCACTGTGTAGACCAGGCTTGTCCTGGAACTCACAGAGATTCACCTGTCTCTGCCTTCTCTGTGCTGGAAGGCCCTAACTTTTTACTTTTAGTGAAGTCTAGTTTAACAGTTCTTCCTTTGGTTCTGCCAGTGGTAGTATATCTAAAGACTGGAGAGATGGCTTAGGGAGTAAGAGTGCTTGCTGTGCAAACGTCAGGACTCTAGTTGGGATTGTAGCTCCTTTGGACAAAGCTAGGCCTGGCCATGTGTGCACTTCTCAGCACTGGAGGGTGGGAAGGAACAGAGACCAGAGGATCTCTGGGGCTTGCTGCCTGTAAGCCTAGCTCCTGGTTTAGTACAAGTCCCTGTGTCAGAGGGTTAAGGTTGATAGAGCACAGCACCCAATCCAATGTCTTTCAGCTTCAGAAAGTGTGGGTACAGAGACTTACGCCATACATGTATCTACTGCTGCTGCTGCTGCTGCTGCTGCTGCTGCTACTACACACACACTCAGAATCATTATCCACCAAATGTGGTGGCCCACACATGTAATCTCAGCTTCTGGGAGGCTGAGGCAGGAGGATTACCACAGTCAGGGGCCAAGACTGGACTACCTAGTTGAGTTTCAAACCAGCCTGGGTTACAGTGTGAGACCCTGACTGAGAAAACAAAAACCATAACCCTGATCGTTTATTTTCTCTTGTGATTCTAGGCATTGTACAAGTTTTATGTTTTAAAACTAGGCCATTTTGAGTTAATTTTGGTGACAGGTGCAAAGTCTGCGTTTGGATGAATGTTTTTTGCTCGAACACATCCAGTTCTTCCAGTGCCTTTTGTTGAAAAGACCGCTTCCCTCCACTGGATTGCCTTTTCATCCTGTGAGTCTTGAAGTAGTGGTGTCTGGCCTGCAGCTTTTTACTTTTATTTTTTAAAGATATTATCTTGGCTATTCTTAGATTTTTGTCTTCTGTTTTAGGATGAGTTTGTTAATATTTACCAGGTAACTTGCTGGGAGTTTGGTTGTGATTGCATTGAATTTATAAATTGAGTTTAAAGAAACTGGCATCTTGACAGTGTTTAGTCTTATTTATGAACTTATTTAGGAATCTCAGTGATTTATTTAAAAATTTTTTTTTTTTTTTGGTTTTTCGAGACAGGGTTTCTCTGTGGCTTTGGAGGCTGTCCTGGAACTAGCTCTTATAGACCAGGCTGGTCTCGAATTCACAAAGATCCGCCTGTCTCCGCTTCCTGAGTGCTGGGATTAAAGGCGTGTGCCACCAACGCCCGGCTAATTTATTTAATTTTATGTTGATTTTTTCACCAGTTTCTGGTATTGTACATGTTTTGTACATTGGTCTTGTACATGTTTTGCTATGTTTGTGCATAATATTCATATTTTTTGAGGGATGATAGCATTAAGTGGTATATTTAAAATTATTTTATTAGCTTTATTCATTTTTGATTTTATATGTGAGTGTTTGCCTGCATGTATATATGTGCATCGCGTTTGTGCTTGGTGCCCATGGAGGTCAGAAGAGGGTATTGGATGCCCTGGAATTGGAGTTATGGTTAGTTGTGAGCCACTGTGTGGATGCTGGGCATCAAATTTGGGTCTTCTGCAAGAGCAACAAGTGCTTTTGTAACCTGAGCTATTTCTCCAGCACCTCTATTTTTATTTTTTAATAAAATTAAAAATTTTATTATTTATTTTATGCATTACGTTTTAAATTTCATATTCCAGTTTGTTGCTACTACATAGGAAATGGATAGGTTTTCTGTATTGACCATGTATCCGCTACCCTTGCTGTAATTGCTTATTAGTTGGCAGAGTTTTGGTAATTCTTTTGGGTGTTCTGCGTAGATGATCTTGTCAAGGTGAACAAAGACAGTTTTATTTCTCCCCCCTCAAGCTGGTCGCTTTTCATTTCCTTTTCCCTTCACGGTTTTAACTCTGTAGTTTTCCATGCCAGCCGGCTTTTCTGCTTCTGCTGCCCTCAGTATGAGATAAGATTGCCTGTGAGCTGGGCTAAGAGAGAATGAAGGGGAAAGCAGCTGGGGATCTCTTCCACGCTGCAAGCAAACGAGAGGGCTTTCCTGAGTGGTTTTTTTTTTAGCATGTGCTACAAACAAGGCTCTGTTTGGGGAGCCTGGCAGTTTGGAATTCAGGCTTGGAGCAATGAGAGAAAAGTAGTAAACTCGCCTTCTTGGGTGGCCGCGTTAGTCCAGCTGCTCAGGCTTATTTCATATGTGTCTCCACTGACTCCACATACATGAGTTTGGGTTTAGTAGTTGTGCTCAGTGGCTGAGACATTTGTATACTTACCCCAGATTACAGGATCCAGAACTTTCTTGGGCTGGGTCATCTGCTGCAGCTGTCCTTTGCTCTATTGGAGTGAGTAACTTTGCAGGTGTTCCTTGGCTAGAGAATGTTCAGCCAGCTTGAGGGAGTCCTCCAGGGAAAAGTGCAGCTGTGACAAGATAGCCAGCTCCCAGCCCTAGAAAAGTAGCTAGGCCACCTGGGGAAAGTGTGGCTGGCTAGGACTGTTTCCTGACTGACACATCTCCAGTGAGTTTTTTTTTTTAAGATTTATTTATTTATTACATATACAGTGTTCTGCTTACATGCCAGAAGAGGACATCAGATTGAATTGCAGATGGTTGTGAGCCACCATGTGGTTGCTGGGAATTGAACTCAGGACCCCTGGAAGAGCAGTCAGTGCTCTTAACCTCTGAACCATCTCTCCAGCCCCTCCAGTGAGTTTTTATAAGTTGGTCTTACCCCTGCCGTGTGTGTGTGTGTGTGTGTGTGTGTGTGTGTGTGTGTGTGTGTGTGTGTGTGTGTATGCATGTGCTATCTTGGTACTTCCACAGATTGATGTTAGGTGTCTTACTCTATTGCTGTCTATGTTATTTTTTTTTTTAGCCGGGTCCCTCGCTGAACCTGGATCTCACTGATTGGCTAGACTGGCTGGCTGCTGAGATCAGTTTATTCCACCCCCACCGCCAGCACTGGGGATTACAGGTGCACACCACCACACCTGGCTTCTTCTATGTGCGTGCTGAGGATCTGAACTTAGGTCCTTGTGTTTCTACAGCAAGCAGGATACCCATGTAGCCATTATCCCCAGCTCCTGCCTCATTCTTTTTAAAACCTCTGCAGCATACTACGACAGTCTGAAAATTACTGAAGCGTTTTCATAGTGGGGTTTCATCTTTTTTCCTCCCTTTCACATCTGTTCCTCCTTGAGGTTTTTTTCTTTCCTTTCTCTTTCAGTTTCCTCTCTTTGCTTTGAAAACAGAAACGAATGAAGCTGGGTATATTAACTATTGTCTTGTGGATGACACAGAAACACCTGACTGAAGCTTCGTAAGAAGGGGTTTATTTTGGGTGTGAGGACTCGGTTCATAGTGGCTGTTGGAGCGTGAGGCAGGCGGTCACACTGCCCTGCAGCTGGGAAGCACGGAGTGATGCCAGAACCCGAAGCAGGCAACTCCTTCAAGGCTGGCCTCCAACAACCACTTCTAGCTAGGCTACAGTATCAGAGGTTCCACAAACAGTGCCTCCGGCGGGCTGGGAACCAAGTGTTCAAACACACGAAACTGGGCAGGACATTCACATTTAAATCATAATAGTTGGTGAAGTGTCTGTGATTTTTATGCCATTTTAGCATCTCAGCGTGATTAAATCACTCCTCCAAGGATGGACATTCAGTAATGGAACTGAAACAAAGACCATGGTATGATTGTTTTCATTTTGACAATGGGGACATACTGGTCTAATTGCATTCAGACATGTAGTAATTCAATGTTAATAATTATTGCTACAAACAAGATTGGCAAACTTTTTCTTACAGGGCCTGACAGTAAATTTTACTTTAGACTTTTCAGCCCAGAAGTTCTCTGTGGCATGCATTGTAGTCTGCCATTGTTTTATGAATACAGAAATTCTGCCTGTGGTAGAAGAGAGAAATGAAGCCAGGTATGAAAGCACATGCCTGTAAGCCCACCATTTCGGAGGTGAGGCAGGAGGGTTAGGAGTTCAGGTTTTCCTCAGTTGTATAGCAAGTTTGAGGCTAACCTGGACTACTTGAGACCATGTCTAGCCCTTATACTTCCTTCTAAAAAGAACAAGGTAACAGAATTAGATAGGCATGGCTGTGTTCCGAAGCTTTATTTGCAAAAGGAGATGGCAGGTCTGACTTGACCAAGAAAGTGTAGTTCGCCAGCTACCAGTCACCAGCAATTTTACATGCGGTTGTGGGTGCTGAAATGGCCTGGCAGTAGTTGTAGGACCATCTAGATGACCCAGGATACATATTGCTTCCTAAGATTAATCTGGAAATAAAAATAAAATTTCAGGAAATTGCCATTTAGAATTCAGCAGTCTCTGGGAATTTGTTTTCTCTGGTTTGAGAAAAGTGACACTGAAGCAGATAGAGGATGGAGGATGTAACTTTTGAGATACATCATAGAGGACGCTGTGGTTTATTCTGTTGCGATCCATATCAGCTGTTGACGTTGTGAGAGACCAAGTTCGGGATAAGGGAGCCGCAAGCTTCTGAGTGGCCTCTTCCCTTTGTAATTACAGGCTACTGGAACCAACTCCTGCTTTTTCTTTAAGTCCTAGATTTTATTAGATTGTTTTTCTGTTTCTGGCTGCTTTTTCTTTGGCTCTTTCTGTTCAGAATTCATTTGACTCGGGGTAAATTGTTGCCACGATGTGTGTTGAAGCCTCCCTGATGACATTTCCATGACCTGGACAGGGTCATTCTTGATCAAAATCTTAATTATGGAATGTTAAGGAATATATTTATGTTTAAAAGTCTCTTTAGGGTATAACTAAAGTTGCTGTAACCAAGCAGGCAACTTGCTCTTGTGATATGCAGTTTTATATAGTTTTCACTTAGTTTGTGATTGTAAGATGTTTGAGAATGGTTTGTACTAGTTTAATATATAACAATTTAATCATACTTGAGAGTGATTTACAGCAGTTTAATCTACTCAGGGTAATTATCTGGCTTATGTTCAGCAGAACTTGGCACAAGCAGGTCTGTATAATGGGTAGTGTTCTAGCTTTTTAGACACCAGAGATCCAGATATCTGTAAATAACAGTTACATGAAGACTGTGTTCAGGAGGTTACCATCTCACTGGTGTTGTCCTTTAGCTAGTTAGCTTTCTCTGCATCTGTCACCTAATCTGTGAAACGGGAGCAGCAGTAATAATAAAGCAGGCATGAAGGTTTCTGTGGGGACCAAATAGATGATATGCAAATGGCACTGTTGCTTTTGTTTTTAAGACAGAGTTTTGTTATGTTGTCTAGGTCAGCTTTGAACAACTAGGTTAAAAAGATTCTCCTGTCTCAGCCTCACAGGCAGCTGGGGCTTGACACTTGGTTCCACACATATGAGGAGTTTAAACTCCTGGCACAGCCTGGGTGTCAGCCTTAATAGTTGTTGCTATATGACAAAAATGTTCCTTGGAGGAGCTCTGTAGCGTGGGGATGAATCGTTTAACCTAATCCAGAAGATTTTATGTCTGTCTTTTGTGTGTGAGTGGAAAGCTCTCATGTTCTTTACTATAGGCTTGTTTCTGTTGTATCTGAAATCATATTTAGTAACATGCTAACATATGCCAAACAGTGATGGTAGATGAAACTGTCTCAACACACTCAGGGCTCTGTAAAGGAAATAATCAAGTTGGAACAAAGACATTCTCAGCCAGGAGTGATGGTGTGTGCCTGTAATTCCAGCACTCATGAGGCTGGGACAGGAGAGCAGCTGTGAATTCAGGGTCAGCCTGGGCTCTGTTGTGAGGTCTAGAGCAGCCTGAGTGAAAGTATGAGCCCCCAAAGAAAAGAAAAACAGTTCTGCATTTTCAATTCAGGAACTAAACATACCAACTGCTTCCTGTAAGTACTGACTGTCCGGTATCTTTTATAAGTTACCAGGTGGTGGGAGAATGGCCCACCTTTCTCGGTTGCAGGCTCCCACTTTATTTTAATGCTGCCGCTGTCCAGTGTTCAATATGGTTTCCTGCATTGCTCACAGCTGAATGATAAGTCCTTGGCTGAGTCCTCCATACCTTGGTTCATTCTGTCTTTCTTCATCTTTAGGATGATTGAGGAAGGTGGGAACAAGAGGAAGACCATGGCGGAGAAGAGGCAGCTTTTCATAGAAATGCGTGAGTATCCAGGGCTCCCACACATGGAATACTGGGGGGTTTGTGTGTGTATATATCCCCAAGACAAGGTTTCCCCTCTCAATTTCCACGCCCCCCTCTTCTCCAGGGTCTTATTATATAGCTCTGAGTAGCTAGGAACTTGCTATGTAGATCAGGCTGGCCTTGAACTCAGAGCTCTTGCCTGCTTCTGCCTCTGAAGTGCTTTGAATGCTTTCTTAGTTAAGATCATAAATAATAAGACAGAATGGAGTCCCTGTGACTTTAAGTCATGCCTACTCTTTCTATAACTGTTGTTACTATAGGCTTGCAGGTGGCGATAAGTAGTTAATAATTAACATATCATATAAATTACCTTTTTACTAGATGCCAGGCATGCAGTCAAGAGAACTAAGTGTTAGAACTATTGGAAAACCAAAAAGAAAGAACCTTACTATCCACTCAAAAATCTTCTGTTAAAAATTGTATTGTGATATTAAAAAAATCCCAAAACATGGCCTGGAGGAATTGGGTGGTTCCTGATATTTTTCTTTCTCTTTAACTGTGAGTATGTGTGACTTTCACACTTGTTAGGTCTCAAATTCATTTATAGTATTGGTCTGGATTAGTTTTTGTAAAATCTGTGTGTGTGTGTGTGTGTGTGTGTGTGTGTGTGTGTGTGTGTGGTGTTTTTGAGACAGGGTTTCCCTGTGTAGCCCTAGCTGTCCTGGAACTCTGCTCTGTAGACTAGGCTGGTCTTGAACTCATAAAGATTCACCTGCCTCTGCCTCTCAAGTGATGGGATTAAGGGTGTGCGCCACAACTGCCTGGCGTAAACCCTTTAAAAGCATTTTATAGGTATTAGGGCAAAGCTGGGTCTGGACGTGTGCCTGTCATCTTAGTCCTCAGAGGTGAGGCAGGAGGACCATGAGTTCAAGGACAGCCTTGACTACATACTGAGACCCTTATCTTAAAAAAAAAAAAATTACAAAATTGGTCCTGCATGGCTCAATCAGGAAATAGGAGGCAGAAACCCAGAGTAGGATAGTCCACGAAGTACTTGAAGAATTCCAGAATTCTACCTATTAGGATATAATTAACAGCATAGTTTGAATCTGTAGAGACTTAGTCAGTGGAGGCGGAGTTAGGCTCAGCCCAGAGGTTTAGTTTTGAGAACTGTCAGAAGTTGTAGAGAAGAAATGTTGGCACTGATGGGGAAGTCAGGTATTTAAGGCAGGTGCTTCCCTCTGTCTCACCCCCACAGAAACAAAGTGCGGTTGAGTTTACATGGGGCCTGTGCACTGTCCCTGTCCGTGTTGTGTGTCGTGCCACGTCCGTCCTCACTCTCTTCACCAGGGTCTCATCCACACGGGCTTTGAACTCTCCATCCCCTTGTCTCAGATTCCCAAGTGCTGGGATTACGGGTGTGTGCCCATGGCTGGCTCCATAATGGAGTCTTGGATCTGCTCCTCAGACCACAGGCTGTGCAGTTAGAGCGCCTGGGTTAATCTTGTTCCTGTGCTTAATGACTTTAGGTATATAACCTTATATATGTATAACCTTAGGCAAGTTTCTTGTTTTTCACTTAAAACTAAAAAAAATTATTTTATGTGCATTGGTATGAGGATCAGATCCCCCCTGGAACTGGAGTTACAGACAGTCGTGAGCTGCCATGTGGCTGCTGGGAACCGAACCCCAGGTCCTCTGGAAGAGCAGCCAGAATGCTGAGCCATCTTTCAACCCCCTCATTAAAACCATTTTTAAGAGTCTCTGGGACTTTACATTCCTTTATTCTTTCATTTATTCTCTGATAAATATATATGTATATTTTAAATAAAATAAAAATAAGTCATTTATGTATTGTGTGTGCGTGCAGTGCACATGCTCACATGCCATAGTGTGCATGTAGAGGTTAGAGGATGTTTTAGTTAGGGATATTATTGCTGTGATGAAACTTGTCGGGGAAAGGGTTTATTTCAGTTTACACTTCCAGTTAACAGTCTGTCATTAAAATGAAGTCAGGACAGAAACTAAAACAGGGCAGGAAGCTGAAGGCAGGAGCTGATGTAGAAACCATGGAGGGATGCTGCTTACTGGCTTGCTCTGCCTGGCTTGCTCAACCTGCTTTTTTGTAGAACTGAGGACCACCAACCCAGGGATGGCATCACCCTTCATGGCCTGGACTCTCCCTTGCCAATCATAATTAAGAAAACACTTTACAGGCTTGTGCACAGCCTGATCTTATGGAGGCATTTTCTCAGTTGAGATTCCCTCCTCTTAGGTGACTCCAGCTTGTGTCAAGTTTACATAAAACTAGCCAGGACAGAGGACAACCTGAAGAAGTCAGTTGTTTTCTACTGTGTGGGTTCCAGGGGTAGAACTCAGGTTGTCAGGCTTGGTGACAAGTGCCTTTATGTGCTAGGCTGTCTTGTTAGCCCTTAGGCCAAGTTTCTTAATCTCCATATGCCTCATCTAGAACCGACTTCATAGAATTCTTGTGCTTAACTATGATGACACTGGGAAAGCTCTGCACAGTGCCTGACCAAGAATAATAAATGCAGTTAACTGTGGGTTTCCCTGTGTAGCCCTGGCTGCCCTGACACCTGCTCTGTAGACCAGGTTGGTCTCAAACTCAGAGATCCACCTGCCTCTGCTTCCCCAGTGCTAGGATTAAAGACATGCGCCACCACTGCCAGACTATGTCCAAATGTTTTAAAAGATTTTTATCAATTTGATTTTATGTATATAAGTATTTTGCCTGCATGTAAGTCTGTGTGTCACATGTATGACTGGTGTCCTTGGAGGTCAGAGAGGGCACTGGATCTCCTGGAACTTGACTTACTCGGCTGTGAGCTGTTTGAGGTGGGTGCTGAGAATCAAACCTGGGTTCTCTGCAAGAGCAATGAGTGCTCTCAGCCACCGAGCCACCTCTCCAGCACCCATTTAAAAAATATTTATCGCCGGGCGTTGGTGGTGCACGCCTTTAATCCCAGCACTCGGGAGGCAGAGGCAGGCGGATCTCTGTGAGTTCGAGGCTGGGCTGGACCGATAGCCTCCAAAACAATACAGAGAAACCCTGTCTCGTAAAACCAAAAAAAAAAAAAATTTATCATCCCTTTTTTTAAAAAAAAGTTCTTAAAAATCATTTTGTGTGTATGAGTGTTTCGCCTACAAGTATGCCTATATACAGCCGTTGTGAGCTGTGTAGGTGCTAGGAATGAATGAATCGTGAGTCCTCAGAAGAGCAGCCAGCTCTCTTAACTGATGAGCCGTCTCTCCGGCCCTCTTACTGTTCTGAACTAAAGCCATAAGCATCTGATACTTTCTTCTAGCCTTGACCTGCTCAAGTCTGTCAGTGTGCCCCAGATCACACCGTATAGGATCTAGATTAGACCATGTAAATCCGTGCCACATCCTTGCTCAAAATTAGTTTAGCTGTTTCTTATTAACTTCGTAAGAGAGTTCTAGCTCCAGAATATGCCTTTGGGCACATGTCTTGCCTTGTTCACGAGTTCCCAATTTCTGCTTCATGGCTTGTGTTAACTTTTTGTCACCCGAGATGATCAGCTTATAAAGAGGAAAGGGGCATGTGAGAGTGATCTGGCTGTGACATCTGTCACCGCACTGATCTTCAGGGTTGATTCGGCTGATCTGGCTGGGTAGGCGGGTGTCCCCTTCCCCCCTCACCGCTCCATGTGCGTCCCTCCCAAAGCTGCGCTTCTCCTGGGCAAATTGAACTTTATAGCTCACAATTTCCCTTTACTTGATTGTGACTGAGACACTCTTGTTTTGGTTACCTTAGAAGTTATAGCATCAATTAATACAAAGTCCAAGCTTATCAATATTTATAATTTCATTCAGAGAATAACAGGTGCCTTAGGCTACTGTAGAGAACCTTCTTTATGAAGTGCGTGCTGTCTTTTAAAACTTGTCATTGTTTTTATGATCAGTCTTTTGGAAATACAGTCTATTTTGTTATTTTGCTTTCCCTTGCCATGTTGTTGTTGTTGTTAAATTCAGATTTTAAGACTGTGCGTATGTGTGTCTGTGTGGGTACCAGAAGAGGGCTTTAGATTCCCTGGCACAGTAGTTGCAATGTGGGTGCTGAGAACTGAACTGTGGACCTTTGCAAGAGCAACAAGTGCTCTTCAATGCTGAGCTATTTCAACGGCTCCTAAATCCTGATATTTTAAAGGTAAGTCTGGGGGAGCCAGGCTTGTGCCCCTTGCCGCTTCTCTGTGAATTTTGTCTTCATTTCTCCTGGTTCACTCACTGCGGTAGTTTTGCTTCAGTGCTCTCAAGGCTTCATCTTCCCCCAGGGTTTTTAATCCTCCTGCAGTGGGGGAAGGACCTGGTTGACGCCGCCTATGCTAGCACTGTTTTATGCGGATGAGGGCATGCTGCAGCCTGCAGGTGGAGGTCAGAGGCCAGCTTCACTCCAGTACCCGCTGAACTGCTTCACAGGCCCTGTGCTTACAATAGTTTAAGCAGCACAGACACATTGTTGCATGAACTCTATGTTTCAGTCCATTTCTGTTTCTAATAACAATATGCAGACCGAGTCACAAAGACGAAGCTTATTTTGGCCCAGGGTTCTGGCCTGAATTGCAGGGCCACATCCGGGGATGTTCTTGCCAGCAGGGTCCTGAGGTGGCTGAGGGCTCTGTGTGGCGAGAGATAGGGAGCGAGCCGAGTGTCTTCTGGCCCCATACGCCTGCTTCTTCCTCTGCTGCAGGTAGATTTGTTTGTTTTTTTGCTTGTTTATTTATTTAGGATCTCACTCTAGCTCGTGTCTCAGCCTTTCAAGTGCTGAGATGACAGGCATGAGCCGCTTACCCTGGCTCTGCTTTTCTTCCTTTTTTAAACTTTATTTTTCTTTTATGTTCATGGACATTTTGCCTACATGTATGTCTGTGTACCTCTTGTGTGCCTGTGGAGTCCAGAAGCCAGCGTGGGGTTCTCTTGGAACTGGAGTTAGAGATGGCTGGTAGCCACCACATTCAAATACAAGTGTTTAAAAATCTAACTTTTACCCTTTCTTTTGGGTGGGAGCAGAGTCTGGTTATGTAGTCCAGACTGGCCTAGAACTTGCTATTTAGACCAGGTTGACCTTGAACTCAGGGATCTGCTATCTCTGCCTCCTAAGTGCTGGGCTTAAGGATGCATGCCACCACACTCAGCAATTTTTACTTCTTCTTTTTTCCATTTTTTAAATTTAAATTAGAAACAAGCTTCTTTTACGAGCCAGTCCCAGTTCCCTCTCCCTCCTCTCCTCCCCTGCCCCCACCGGCCTCCTATCCCGTTCCCTTTCTGTTTCCCAGGGAGGGTGAGGTTTCAATTTTTACTTCTTGATAGGAACTTAATAGTAGCCAGCCCTGGTACTCCATGCCTGTTATCACAGCACTCAGGAGAGTGAGACAAGAGAGACCACAAGGTTGAGGCTGGGTACAGAGTAAGTCAAGGCCAAAGCTACTTCCCATTGAATAAAAAGGGTCTGGTGGTGTAGCTCTGTGGTAGAGCACTCGCCGGGCATATTCCCTGGATTCAGTCCCCAGCACTTGAGGAGGTGGTGGTGGTGGTTTTTTGGAGGAAGAGGTATAGTAGTATACTAGCAACAAAGAAATGCCATTGTGACTGGCTTTAGAAAAGGACAGGCTGCTACAGAGTGAGAAGTTAGAGTTAGCTGGCCCAATTCTCTCTACCCGTGAAGCCACAGGCTGAGAAAGAGACATGCAGCATGGCCACAGACAAGCTTTATAGTCAGGCTGAGCTTACCATTTACAGATCTCTTTTCGTGTGTCCCCGAGACCGTTTTGAGTTGGGTCTCATTGTGTAGTCTAGACTGGCCCGGTGCTTGTGGCAGTCCTTTGTCTCAGCCACACTATGCCTGGCTTGGAGTTTACCTCTTCCTTTTTTTAGTTTTGTTTCTCAAGATAGGGTTTATCTGTGTAGCAGCTCTGGATGTCCTGGAACTTGCTTTGTAGTCCAGGCTGGCCTCGAACTCACAGATCCTGCCTCTGCCACCCGAGTGCTAGTTTGTCTTCTTGACTTGACTCTCTTTTGCTATCCCTTAAGCTCACTGATAGCAAGTGTTCCTTCCTCTTGGGAGTTCTCTTGCTTAGCCTGGAACACAGCTGTGATGGCGTCTTGGCCTGTAGTGGGCATAGGCGAGGTGCTTCTTTCTTCTTCACGTATATCAGAGTGGAACTACACTTCTACCGTACAGCAATGGACTGCTCAAATACAGCTCACCTTTTTACTGTGTCCTTTTCTCAGGTGCTCAGAATTTTGATGTTATACGACTGTCAACTTACAGAACAGCTTGCAAGTTACGATTTGTACAGAAGCGATGCAACCGTAAGTCATTTCTTATTTCTTTGATGGGAGATAGGCTGACCTGAAACTCACTCTGTAGACCAGGCTAGCCTCAAACTCACAAAGATCTGCCTGCCTCTGCCCCCCAAGTGCTGGGATTAAAGGCGTGCACCACCACTGTGTGGCTTTCTTTTTTATTTTTAAATTATGTGTATAAATAAATGTATGTCTGCTTGTGAGTTAGTGCACCCAAGTGCAGATGCTTCCCCCAGAGGCCAGATGTAGGTTAAGTTTTTATGTTCCGCCAGTCAGCTCTGTCCTACCAGCTGACTCCCAAATAACCACACAGAGACTTATTATTAATTATAAATTCTTGGCTGATAGCTTAGGCTTATTATTGACTAGCTCTTTCTACTTAAATTAACCCATGTTTCTTAGCTACGCGCTACCACGTGGCAGCACCTTTTTTCAACATGGCATATTCATCTCCTGTTTCCTCTGCATGTGGCTGGTGACTTCAGTCCTCTCCTTCCCAACGTTCTCCCAGTCTGACTCTCCCCCCTACCCTCTACCTGCCTAGCTATTGGTCATCTAGCCTTTTATTAAACCAATCGGAAGGTGCCTTAGCAAAGACACATCTTCACAGTGTACAAAAAGATTATTCCACAACTGCTAGAGCCATAGGATACCTTGGAGCTGGGGTTATAGGCAGTTGTGAGCCTCCCAACATGGGTGCTGGGATCTGAACCTGAGTCCTATGGAATAGCAGTAAGTGCTCTTCTTAACCTCTGAGCCAACCCTCCAGCCCCAACTAATCCTGTTTGTCTTAAATGTGTATCAGAATATAAGCTTTGTAAATGGAATGCATTTGTCAACATATTCCTTTTTCCCTTAAAATGCTTGGCAATAGCCGGGTTGTGGTGATGCACGCCTTTAATCTCAGCACTTGGGAGGCAGAGGCAGTTTGAGACCAGTCTGGTCTACAAGAGTTAGTTCCAGAACAGTCTCTAAAGCTATACAGAGAAACCCTGTCTCGACACCCCCCCCAAAAAAAAGCTTAACAAAATTGATGTTATAAGTAATGTTGCTAGAATGTGTTTTTTATTACCTTTTAAAATATTTTTATAAGTTTTATTGAAATTAGAAACAATCTTATTTTACATATCAATCTCAGTTCCCTCTCCTTTCCATCCTCCTATACTCCCACCTGCCCCCTTTTTATTACATTTTTATTTATTGTGTATGTGTGTATGTATATATGCATGTTCATGTTATAGCAAGCTATAGTTCACGGAGGGCACAGGACAACTTTTAGGAGTCATTTCTTTCTTTCTGCCTTGTGAGTTCCAAAACTCAGGTCCTCGATGTTTGCACGATTGTCTTTACTCCCTGAACCATGGAGTCTGCTTCAGCCTTGACTCCCTGAGCCATGGAGCCTGCTCCAGTTCTTAGGACTTGGAATTAGTAACAGGTTCTGAGAGGACAGAATAGTAATGCTATTTTGTGGGAGAAAATCTTTTGTACAAAATTAATATAGTTACTAGGCTTCTGAAAGAAAGGCCTTGGTGTTTTGATACAGACACAGGGAAAATTGATATTCTTTTTTTTTTTTTTTTTTGGTTTTTACGAGACAGGGTTTCTCTGTATTGTTTTGGAGGCTGTCGGTCCAGCCCAGCCTCGAACTCACAGAGATCCGCCTGCCTCTGCCTCCCGAGTGCTGGGATTAAAGGCGTGCACCACCAACGCCCGGCGAAAATTGATATTCTTGATTGAATTTAGTATAACACAAATCAACTTCTAATAAGTAATGGTCTTCATGTGGATTATAAAATATGTAGAAATGTATGCATGCATGAGTATTCTTTTACTGTTTGTGAAGATGAATTGTTCCAGAATTGCTGTACATGTGTTAATGAAAAGCTTTTTTTTTTTTTTATGAAAAGCTGGTTTATATAATGGAAAGAACATTAGCCTAAAGATTGGAAAATGTTTTTTTAAAAAATGGTTTATTTTATTTGATGTGCATTGGTGTGTTTTCAGTTTTTTTTTTGTTTGTTTTTTTCAAGACATTACAGATTGTGAGCCACCATGGGTTGCTAGGAATTGAACTCAGGTTCTCTGAAAGAGCAAGCCGTCAATGCCCTTAACCTCTGAGCCATCTCTCCAGCCTGCATTGGTATTTTACCTGCATGTATATCTGTGTGAGGGTGTCAGATCTTTTGGAACTGGAATTACAAATGAGGAGAAGTTGTCTCAGGTCTAAGGCAAACCGTATGTGAGCTGCCATGTGGGTGCTGGGAATTGAACCTGGGTCCTTTGAAAGTGCAGTCAGTGTTCTTAACCATTAGCCATATTTCCAGCCTGGAAAATGTGTTGTAAAAGACTGAGTTTTACTGTTTATTATAAACAAGTGACTCTAGCAAGTCATGTTACATTTGATAACTTCTGTCAGATGTTAAGACGTAAAAATCCTTCTCATATACATACATAAATCTTTCAAAAGGGGGATGGGTGGGTGAAGAGATGACTCAGTGGTTAAGAGCACTGGCTGCTCCAAAGGTCCTGGGTTCAATTTCTGGCACCTACATGGTGGCTCACAAGCATCTATAACATCAGATCCCATAGAATCTGATAACTTCTTTTGGTTTGCAGATGTACATGTAGATAATAAAACACCCATATACATAAGTGTGTAAATCTTAAAGTAATTATATATCCTGCCAGGTTGTGGGTGTGGTGGCAGAGACAGGTAGATCTCTGAATTCAAGGGCCAGTCTGGCCTGCATATCAAGTTTCATGCTAGCCAGGGTTACACAGTGAGACCCTGTCTCAATTAAAAACAAAAAAAGACTTATAAAATTTTAAATTCTCCTACCATCTTGGATTGCAGCCATGTTTCTTTCATTGACATTTTCCAGGGCATTAATTTTCATATTATGGACGATGACCCATTAGTGCTTCATGAAGTCATTTTGATGGGCTGTAGCTAATGTAAAGTGTGTAATGCAAAAAGAGAGAGAAAAAGAAGCTATCAGAGTGCAGCTGGGCGGGTTTAAAAAGTGTTTGAGACTTACGTATCTAGGTATGTGTGTGCATGTGCGTGCGTAAGAGGGTGGCAGGGAGAGGGAAAGAGGGAGATCGATTGATTGAGATTACATATTGCCAGCTGGTGATGGCACACTTCTTTAATCCCAGCACTTGGGAGGCAGAGGCAGGTGAGCTCTGTGAGTTCGAGGCCAGCCTGGTTTACAGAGTGACTTTCAGGAGAGCCAGGGCTACACAGAGAAACCCTGTCTCGAAAACGAAACATCCATCCATCTGTAGGTTGAGTGTGGGTTGTGGCCAAGGTGTTTGAAAACAACTATCTTTGAGCAACTGTCTGAAAAATTTTATTATTATTCTTGGAGAGTGTGGTCTGTGTAGAGTGTTGTGAGCCTGAGGGCAGTGGTACTAATTGTCTTACTCTTCTATTGCTGTGCTAAGATACCACAGCCAAGACAGTTTACAGAAGCAACAGTTTATTGGAGGCTCACAATTTCTAAGGCCAGTCTGTCTATCATGACTGGGAACTGGCAGCAGACAGGCAGACATGGTGCTGGAGCAGTAGCTGAGAGAGAGCTTACATGTAGATCTATAAACATGGGACACAGGGAGAGCTAACCGGGAATGGCATGGAGTTTTTGAAGCATCAAAGTTCACCCCCACACCCCCCAGTGACACACCTCCTTCAACAAGGCCACACCTCCTTATCTTTCCCAAATAGTTCTACCAACCAGGACCAAGAATTCAAATATGAGCCTATGGGTTCATTCTCATTCAAACCACCACAGTAATGCTCTTAAATTTTCCTTCTCCGTGTATTGTACGTTCTACTGTGGATTTTTCTGTGTGTGGATGTACAGTATCCATGGAATTAACTTTCAGTGTTGTCTGTGTGTCTTCACTCTGTTCATTGAAAAATCACCCTTTTTCTTTTCTGTCCAAGATCCTCCTGTCTCCATTAGGAGACGAGTGTAGGGGCTGGAGAGGTGACTGAGTGGTTAAGGGCGCTGACTGCTCTTGCAGGGCCTGTGTTCAGTTCCCAGCACCCACACAGTGGCTCACAGCTCCCTGTAACTCCAGCTCCAGGTGATCTGATGCCCTCCTCTACCTCCACAGGCATCAGGCACACATGTGGCGAATAAACATAACATGCAGGGCAAAACATTCACACAATAAGTAAATAAAGACACAAAATTTTTAAAAAACAGAAGAATAATACAAGATGGTTCCTAGTAGTGTTCTCATGTGAGAACATCCATTGACAACCTTTTGTGTTCCCTGGGTCTATGCCTTGTCCCCAGGGAACCCAGAAAGATCGTGAACTGATAGCCATCTTTATAGTTTTACAGTAAGTCCCGAGGTTAAAGACTCCCCTCCCGAGTTAGCATTTCTCTGTGTAGCCCTAGCTGTCCTGGCACTCACGCTGTAGGCCAGGCCGGCCTCAGACTCACAGAGATCCGCCTTCGTCTGCCTCCTAAGTGCTGGGATTAAAGGTGTGCGCCACCCCTCCCTGCTGAGATCTTTATTTTAACCTTAAGAAGTTGATCAGTTTAAATATCCAGTTGTGAGGTGACACTGTCCTTTAAAATTGTTGACAGTCAATTTTCTTTGGTTTAGTTCATCTGGTTGATATCTGGAACATGATTGAAGCTTTCCGAGACAATGGCCTTAACACCTTGGACCACACCACTGAGATCAGTGTGTCCCGCCTGGAGACTGTCATCTCCTCCATCTACTACCAGCTGAACAAGCGCCTTCCCTCTACTCACCAAATCAGCGTGGAGCAGTCCATCAATCTCCTCCTCAACTTCATGATCGCCGCGTATGACAGGCTAGTAGTGTGCTCACTTTTAAATTGTGCCCATCTCTTCATCACCCCTCCCCCACTGCCTTGCTAACTTGTCAGCCTAGAGCCACAGTTGAGGTGAGTTACTCTATGTAAGTCCTTCCTGCACTCTGGACAGTCACCCACGCGAGTCAGATTGCCTGGTAAAGTGAGAGGCACTCCAGCAGACCTGTTCCCTCTCCCAGAATTAAGACATGCTTGAGCTCCAGACATGCTGACGTGGCTCTCTAGTTGACTCTAAGGCTAGCATCTGTACAACACCAGATGCCTTTAGACTGAAGCTTTCTCTTAAACATCTGAGAATCTGTTTCAGACTTTTTCAGTTTGATACACTGTGTGGTAGACTTTACAACAAGAACAAGAGACCACTTTAGTGTATCACAATTAAAATGGAAAGGATTTCCTCTATAAAAAACAAAGCAGAACCAAACCAAACAAATCCTAAAGGATGGAATGTGGAGAAATGGTTCTGTTCCAAGAGCCAAGAGTTCCTGTTTCTTCTCACTGCTGTTCTACTGACCATTGGATTTGGATGGATAAATTCTCTTGCTTCATTTATGCAGAGTTTGTACATTTGTAAAATAGTATTGGTTACATGTTGTAGTAGCAAAAATTCTTTGTATTAGTGACGAAGTATAGATGTGTCAAAGCCGGGTCACATTTTAGGATTTCTCTGGATTCATAATATGTTTATATTACCTAGTTAGATATTTTACTCATTTGGTAGAAAATTATTTAAAGAAATTTGAATTTTAAAAAGTTCTAGAATCTTAAAATTAAGTTAATATTGTACTCTCTAAGGACCAACTCTTGCAATCTAAAACCTTTGACAGAAATTATTATTCTTTGTGACCAAGTAGCATTTTACCATGGCTCTAATCCAGGGGCGCAGCCACTTCCATGCTTACATAACATAAATCAGTTCAAGAAACAATTTTTAAAAATGTAGTAATAAAAATTACCTTACTATCTGAAAAGGTAAGTGGGGATTAAGAACTCCAATTCTGGGCCAGGGAGGTGACTCAGTTTTATGAAAAAGTGTTTGCCTTACAGGCAGGAGGACTTCATTATAATCCCCAGAGTTGATGTTAAAAATGTCAGGCATTGTGGTGCACACTTGGAATCCTGGAGCTATAGTTTGAATCCCCACTGGTTACACAGAAAGAAGGGTGTGGCTGCCATTGCCAGTAACTTCAGTGCTGGGTGGATTGGGACTGATGGGTGCTGAGGGCTTCCAACTCAGTGAGAGACCCTGCCTCAGTCAGGAAGGTGGGGATCTGTAGAGGTCTTCTGGTGTGTTCCTCTGACTTCTGTGTGTCCATGAATAGCCATGCACGTGCATGCACACACACACCACAGACACATGCACCACAGCCACACACTCACACACACATTCCCACACACACACCACATACATACTCCCACACACACCACACACACACACACACACACACATACACACACATGCACACACACCACACACACACACATGCACACACACCACACACACACACACACACGGTGGGGGTGGTAACTAGACAGTTTCTCAGAAGAAGCGAAAGAAGGCTGGGACTGTGTAGAGCCTTCCAGGTTTACTCTCCAACACTGCCAAAAGAGAGGGGTGGACGTGAGAGGGAGGAAACGTGGATGGAAGAGCGAGCCGGACAGAACTGGCAAATGCGGACAGGGATTGAGAAGAGGAAGGGATGTGCTATGTTAGAGGGGGCTTGGTAATTTTCAGATCATTATGTCTACACCTGACATTGGATATACATTTTCATCCCTGTGGTCCCTCACGTCACAGGTGCTGATGCTCTGTGGTCTGGTCAAGCTGAGAGGCCTGTGATAGAGCTGTGTAAGGACATTCATGTTCCTAGTGTGCAGGGGTAGGGTGGGGGGCTGCCTCACTTCCTGCCAGTCCTACATCCTGGGCTTTTACTTACACCCCCCTTTCTGTTTCCTGCCTGGGTATTTGTTTAGTGACTTGGATCCCAGGCAGAGAAAGTCCATGATAACAGGGGCCTGAGGGAAGCCAGCCCTGGGCTTCCTCTGCATCTGCATCCCCTCAAGCTGCTCTGGCTTAGCCCTCCTACAAATTCTCCTCCTTCCATGCCTAGGTAAAGGGAGAGGGAAGAGCCAGCTTTTCTTAGCATCAAGCACGAGTACCCGGCTCCCCTGCAGACTCTTAAGTGTGTGCAGGGGCTGTGTCCTACAGTGTGTGTGCCCCTGGGGTACGGGGTTGTTTAGTTCTGACCCTGACTGTTGCCTTCCTTCCATGTGGAGGGCTGTGGATGAACTGGGGAGGCAGTGAGCTCCTGCACGGCTTGCTGCACACTCAGGCGAGGATTGAGTTACTGAGTTCTGTCATGTCTCCCTCTTCATTAGCTCCCCCATCTCTAGGGCCCCTCCCTCCACTGCCTGAGCCCTTCACTAATGTCTCCAGAGCTCCTGCATTGTTTTTCACCTTTTTTCTATACTTCCTTCCTTTCCTCATTCATTCATTCCTCGAAATGATTGATTCATGCACTCAGTGTCTGCCCCAACAATCCGAACACTGGCGGTAACTTCTAATATCTTTCTGTCTGGTCCCATCCCACAGCCTGTGTCTTGCAGGTGAGCGGGACCCTGGTTTGCGTTGTATCACTTTCTCAATTCTCATAAAGAAGAAGAAAGAAAAGAGATAGAAAGATAGGTAGCTTTTCAAATTGGGCATGGTGGCACTTACCCATAATTGTCACACCTAGTAGGTAGAGGCAGGAGGGTTAAGAATTCAGGTTATCCTCTGCTGCATAGTGAGTTCAAAGCCAGCCTGGGTAACATGAGACCTTATTTCAAACAATCTGCTAGCCTCCCCAATTAACCTTAGATCTTTTTCACATTTAAAGATAGAACCAAAGTATTGTGTTTGGTGCTGTTTGTTTGTTTCCTTAGTGCCCGTCCCCTCTCCCTCTCTCCCTTCCTTTCTTTCCGATACAGGGATTGAACCCAGGTCTGTATGAATGCAAGCGTTCTACCATTGAGTTGTGCCCACAATATGAGCATTGTTTAGTTTTCGTTTTTTTTTTGTTTGTTTGTTTGTTTTTTTTCCTGAGACAGGGTTCTTTATGTATAGTTGGCTGTCCTGGAACTCACTTTGTGGACCAGGGTGACCTTGAACTCAGAATTCTGCCTGCCTCTGCCTCCTGAGTGCTGGTTTTAAAGGCGTTACATAGTACCATTATGATTTTAATTGTTATTATGTAACAGTTATTTGAGGTCTTGGGGACTGTCTCTCTGGGCAGGGAAATGTGTGTGTTTCTGCCAGGTGCCTAGAGACCCCTGGAAGTCCAGGATGATGTCCAGGATGACCTCCTTTCCAGCTCTGCTGCTCCCCTTGCCTGAGGCCCTCATGTCTTTTGCACACCACCATCTTTAGGTTGAGCTTCAAGGCTTTTCATCCAAAGTAACATGGGTCCTCCCTCAGAAATCCCAGAGTCACATGCATGGAAAGGTTGATTCCAGGTACTGTGGAATATACATACAGGCTCACCTCCCAGGTCCTCCAGCCTCTCCTGTGTTGGAACTCATTTGTTCTTGTTGCTGCTCAGGGGGATTTACAGACTATTTTTCCTCTGTCTGTCTGTCTGTCTGTCTGTCTGTCTGTCTGTCTGTCTGTCTTCTACCCCTCTTTGCTTCATGGAAATATTGGTTAGAATCAATTTGTTTGTTTGTCATTATTTTAAGCCTGTTATTTCTTCAGATATTTCCTCTTATATTTTTTCTGTTAAATGACCTCTATCTTCTTTATTAATATTTCTCTTTTAATGGTTCAATTTCTTTAAACTCACCTAGTTTATCACCAGTTATGATGTCATGACTCCTTGGGAGCTACAGCTCATTGCTTTACCCAGCACAGGGGGAGAGAACACTCAAGTGTGCTAAACTGTGTTTTGCTATCTTAGGAAAGAATTGAAATACAAAGTCTGATTTCTATGGAATACATGTCAATTGTATACCCATCAAGTAAAAAAGAAAATTAAGTCAAACAAGTTGGGGGCTTCATCTGTATTTAATTTGAGATGGAGTTATATGAAACATTTTTGTATTGTTTATAAATCAGACTAGCAGTCATTTTAAAGTTGTGATTTTGAAGTTTAATTTGGGTTCATTAAAAAGATTTTAGAGTTCCCTCATAGTAGTGAATGTTTAAAACAGAACAGTATAAAACTACTTAGCATTCATGAGACTCTGGGTACATACAGCTAGTGGATTTGCCCCCTCCCCCCTCAACTGCAAGATAGTAGCAGATTCCTCCCTTTTACACACACACAAATGTATTCCTTAAATTCTGAGCTGTCTGACCAACAGAATGCGAACATTTCTGGAAGCAGATAATATCAGTTCCAGTCTTCCTCATTGGCGAGTTCTAAGCAAAGTCGTGCCGTCCTGGGCAGCACAGATATTTCACATGGGAGTACATTCTGTACTTGCATCTGTGCTTTTTCTTAGATGTCCTCAAGACTGCGAGAAAAAAAGCCACATAAAACTGGGGTTTTAGTGTGAGGAGGAAAACCTCCCGTAACAGCGGCTCTAACTCTGGAGGATCTGATTGCAGCACTGTCAGGGATTTTCCAGGAGCTGGCAGAGCGCGAGGGAGTGGCATTGGCTGTAGGAGAGCACTGTGATCCTAAGGGGGAACCTAGTGTAAAAGGAGGGGGAGGAGGTCTGGTGTTACCCCCTCATCCTGCCAGACTGGGTGCCACCACGTGTGTATCCTGACGAGCTCACTGTGTGCACTGACCACGTGTGTATCCTGACGAGGTCACTGTGTGCACTGACCATGTGTGTATCCTGATGAGGTCACTGTGTGCACTGCATGGTGGTGCCACCATTGCAACAAGTAAACTGGGCCACACTGAGCGTCTGCCACAGAGTCACCTGGGAGCAGACACAAATGACCTGAAGTGCTCTCACTTCTGGAGTTGTAGCTTTTCCTCCACGATCCAGCCTAGTGCAGGGAGAGGCAGGCGGACAGTATCTGAGCACTAGCTAATACTTCAGGTTTTATTTTCCTGACTCTGATGAGACGAACTCTCTGAATGACCCTGGTAACTATAGGACTTCACCTCAGAACCCTTCCAAGGCTGTTGTGTCTGTCCTCACCTCTGCCCACACCAGGCTCCAAAATAAGCAACCACCAGCTTCTCCTCTTTCTCAACATAGAGTACTTATTTCTCTCTTTATACAGTGGGGTCGCTCCTAGCTGCACCTTGACCCTACCTCAAGAATTCCAGTCTCTTTTTCTTACCAAATCTTTTCTTTCTCAGAATCTACCTCGGGTTTTCCTTACTATCACAAGCCACACACTCATCCTTTTGAGGATCCATAGTTCTTGGCTGTGTAATTGTTTTGGCTTTCATTTATGCAATGCCTTACTAAGAGCATGTAAGTGAACAGATGAGACTGGAACTCTATGAGGACAGAGGTTTACTTTATGCCTTTGGTTGCTTAGTGAGTGCAATGCTGGATTCGTAATAAGGGTCTGTGAGACTGAAATGAAAAGCTGCAGGTATCTCTGTAAGAAAATCAAGTAATATCTGAAGTTGATTTTACTTGAGTAAGCTGTTTGACTTTTTTGTTAAGTGGATTCTTGATTTGCAGTTGATTATTGCATAATCCATTCACTGTGAAGATTTTAAAATTGTGATTAATGGGAAAAACACGGGTTTCTGGAAATCAAAGAGAAGAGCTCTTTTAGCAACATTGCATAATTGGACTGGTAACAGTGTTTCTCAAGTACAAATCTATTTTCATATAAGAAGCACTAATTTATGGTTGGCAGGATCCACGATTGTTTGCTAAAGATGAAGAAACAGTTCATTTAAGTGAAAAATGTTCCCGGTAGTCTTGCTTCAAAAATACTGAGTTGAACATGAAACGCTTATTACCTACTGCACAGCCAATTGCCCAGATGAGTTTAGTTAATCAGAAGATAGGTAGAATTTGAGGCTTTATTAAACTGAAGTGAATGGTTTCCCATGTATAGGGCACAGGTGAGGTTTGTAGGTGCTTCTGAAGGTGCCTGTGTATTTAAATATCCCTGTTTATTCAGTGTTTTCTCAGTGCTGCATATTAAGAACGCCTTTTAGGAGTCACGAGCAAGGTTTATTGTCAGTCTGTAAAATGATAGGTGTGTGGAAGTGAATCATGGAGCAGTCTTAGGTAGACACTTACCTTGCTCCTTGTGGGTATGGGTGCTTGGTGCAGGGTGCTGTTTGGGTGGGGTTAAAATGACAAGTTTCTTTCCATCCTTTCATTTCAGTCTGTGGATAGGGTTAATATGTACTCTTGTGTTACATTTAAAAATGTTGACCTACTAATCAGTTCCCAGCTGTGATAGGCCACGTCAGTGAGTTACATGGTTTGTACTGAAAGTTTTTCCAAATCTTGCTTGGAGAGAATTAATTGTGATGGAAACTTATATTTCACATTAGAAGTAGTAAATCACAGACCTTTGTGAGGTTTGACCATAAACAGGCTTTGGCAAGCGGCTGCTACAGCTCAGTTCTGATAGACTTGTACAGTGTCCATAGAGTAATTCTAGATGTCGGGTGGAAGGATTCAGAGTGTGTTCTTCCCAGAAGAATCAGTTAGATGAAGGACATAATCATAGGGTATTGCTTCTACGTGACTACAGTTTCTTTCCCTGCCCCTAATTGTAGAGGAAAGATATCGAGCTTTAGAGAAAATCAGAAAAATGAAAGTGACACTTTCGTGCTTTGGGAACTATTCATATATGGAAGTAGCCAAGTACAGTGTTCATGACAAAGAGGTCAGTGCTGAAGTTGGTTTAGCAAGCAAATAGTGAAGAGAGGGGAGCTAAGGGGTTTTATTTTTATTTTTATTTTTTTGAGGCAGGGTCTCTCTTTGTAGACCAGGTTGGCCTTGAAGTCACAGAAACCACCTGCTTCTGCTTCCTGAGTAGCTGGGATTAAAGGCCACCACAAGCAGCTATCTAAAAAAATTATTTTATGTGTATGGATGTTTTGCCTGCATTTATATCTCTGCAGCACATGCATACAGTGTCCAGGGAAGCCAGACAAAGGTGTCAGATCTCATGGAAGTGGAATTACACATGTTTGTGCGTCTATTCGTGTGAGGAGGAGAACACCTGGAAGGGCAACCAGTGTTCTTAGTCACTGAATCATCTCTCCAGCCAGTGTTTCTTTTTGAGGAATGTGAGCAAGCCCTCTGATAGTAGAAACTGTATCTAAACCTGTGTGTGATGGCCAGTGTGCCAAGACTTGAGCTAACTTCCCACCCTCAGAATACCTAGCTACATAGAAGATTCTCAGCATCTCTCCCAAATTCTGGAAGCCATCTCCCTCGCAGAACCTTTGATCGCAAACACCTATGCGTTTGCCAGTGTTTGAATCCTTCAGCTTTACTCACACATTTTCTGTCTCTTACGCAGTAGCCCAGTGGCACTTACATGTGCATCCCTTACTTTGAGTGAAGCCGGTGATACTCAGCGGATGGGAAAGTGTGTGCTGGCACAGAGGAGGGAGGATCCATGGGTTACTGCACAGAAGACTATGTGTGGGGATTGCTGTCACAGATGAGAAAAATGGAAAAAACGCACGATGACTTGTGAAGGGACCACACACTGCGTGTTCTGGTGATAACGGGGTGGCTGATGATCCTCCTAGCTGTACATACTCTGAGCTACATTATTCTGTAAAGAGTGAATCCCTTGGTTAGAGACTAGCCATGAAGATTAGTAATTATCCGTTTTGTTTTGTGAGACAGGGTTTCACTTTCTGTCCTGAAGCTCACTTTGTAGACCAGGCTGGTCTCGAACTCTGAGATCCACCTGCCTCTGCCTCCCAAGTGCTGGAATTAAAGGTGAGCACCACCACCACCTGGCTCTAGTCTAATCCTGATGAATGGTGTTTTAGTGCTGTTTCTAGAGCACTAAATTAATCAATAATTATATATTTTTTCTATATTCGAATGTAAGATTGGATCTAGGAGTACTACATGTAACAGTCAGATTAGAGAATAGTTAAAATAAAGGATGCAGTGCATTTTAAAATAGTGTTTTGAGGATTAGGAGAAGGCTGTGAAAGTGCTAATTACCAGAATGATTTTAAAAAGTAAAACATCCTGGTATCACTGAGAGTCACTGTGCTGAGTGTACGGAGGCTACAGTCGCCTCCAGTGAAGAGTTGGATTTGGTCTGACTCTTGCCAGTAGCTGGGAGCCATTACACTTCCCTTCTCTTTGTACACGTGACATCAGTTCCTGTTCCATAGCGAGAGCGAGGAGTAGATGTCATTTTGTCTCTTTGACGGGAGAAAGTGAGATTTGGAGCTCAAAAGAAATCTATAAAATATACTTTATTATTCATCAATATTTTACTATAATAAAATACCAAGAGAGAGAATATATAAATACAGTTAAAGGAGGTTTAAAAATGTTTTGGCTACTTATTTTCATTTTATGCTATGGATGCCTGCCTGGTATACCATGTGCATGCAGTACCGACAGAGGCCAGAAGAGGGCTTAAAGTCCCTTGGAACTGCAGTCACAGATGCTTGTTAGCAGTCATGTGGATGCTGGGAATTGAACCAGGCCTTTTTGGTAGGATAGTCAGTGCTCTAACCTCTGAGAAACCTCTCCAGTGCAAGTTGGAGAGTTTTAAATACTGAGAGAAGTAGGGCTATTTGAGATCCAGGATCATAGTAAGTGTGAGGGAGAGTGATTTACGGAGAAATGCTGTCTTTAGGGTCAAGAATGTGCAAGTTGTAGCTAGGCACCCTGAACGTTGTGTTGCTAGTTCTCAGCTTAGGATGCTTACTAAAATAATGGGAAGATTTAAAAGTAACCACGAGCTTTAGTCACCCAAATAGAATATTCAACATCTTCTGAAGGAAAACTCTAAGAACATACAATTATTTTGTTGACTTCTATAAAAATATTCTCTTAGGAATTTTCAATTTGAAATAACATGCACGCTGATCTGTGCCCTCACCCCTGGCAGTTCCTACGAGCTGTGGGCACTAGGGAAATTTTTTGTTTTTATGTTTAGTCTCTGCCTTGGTTCCTGAGGTAGAGCTCCTAACACCCTTACTGATGGCAGAACTGAGGTAATCTTTGTGACTGGCTCCTGACAAAGTTTTCTGAGTCACAGTGATACTGATACAGTTCCCAAATTCCTCAACCCCCTGGGTGAGAACATCTGTCGTTCGAATCAGGTGACTCCTGGTGGACTCCTGGATATCCTTAGGATGGAAGCTGGTTGCCAGGGGGCCCAGTGGGCCCTGCAGTAAAAAGTGCTTACTCTTTTGAGGGGCCCACCACCCAGCTTCCAGGTAAATCACACTCCGAGTCTTGGCTTGTTCTAGCCAGCTTTTCTTATCTTTAAATTAACCCATCTACCTTTTGCCTCTGGGCATTTCCTGTTCTTACTTCTGTGAATCTTACTTGTGGATTGCCCGGTGGCTGGGTGGCCGACCCCTGATGTCCTCCTCTCTCCTTTTTCTCTTCTGCTCTCCTTCCTTGGTGGCTCTATTTTCACTCTCTGCCTGCTAGCCCCGCCTATCCTTGCTCCTGCCTCGCTATTGGCCATTCTTTGTTAAGACCATCAGGTGGTCTTAAACAGGCAAAGAATCACAGCTTCACAGAGTTAAACAAAGGTCAAACACTTAAAATGGTGTTCTACCACACGGCCGTCTGTGTGATTACAGTGGGAACTTGCAGCTCCTGTCCCCAACCTGGGGCATTAAAGAGACTGAGTCAGACTTAACGACTTAATCAACTGTGTACACAACGGAGCTTCACACAAACTCCAAAGAACTGAGTTTGAGAGTCTCCGGATGGCTGGACGTACTCATTGCCTAAGGAGGGCACAGGAGCTCTGTGCCCATTCCCACACAGATCCTGTGTCTCTTTCACATCCCTCCATTCATCTCTGTCCTTCATCGTGTCACCTATGAATAGATGTGTAAACATAAATTAGTTCCCCTAAGCCCTGTGAGTACCTACCCTACTTCCTGGAACTGGCTTCTGAAGTCCAAGGGGCTGCGTCTTCAGTGTGTCTGCTAGGTAGATGGTGTCAGAGTGGAATTCATCCTCACATCCCTACCTCCTTCTCCTCTCACTCTTCACACGGGCGCTCAGGCCCGACTCACGTCCTCACGCTTGCTTATTAAACACTTTACTCATGGAGCCATTCCCCAAGCCCTGCCCTATTCATTCTCACTTTGGTAATCTGTCTGTATCTTATTGTCTTCTGTTTTGCTAGAGATTCATTGGTATAATTGGTGATCTGCTCAAACATGAGCTCTTTGCTCTTCTTGATTTTTTTCCAATTTTTATTTTCAGTTTTATTAATTTCTGCTTTATTCATATTTTCCATTTTCTTGTTTGTAGTTTAATTTGCTGTCCCCCTTTCCCCCCCATAGTCATAAATTGGATGTTTGGGTGATTGACTTGAGACCCTTTTTTCCAGTGAGAAGTGATCAACTTCTTTGATGAAGGGTGTTTGCTTCCTCCCATTGTGGAGTCAAGCTGTTGTCCTCAATATCCCTTTACAAATGGTTTCTGCATGTACATGTGTGAAAATACAGCGTTTCTTAGGTTTATTTTATGTGTATGGCTGTCTTGCTTGCATGTGTGTCTGTGCACCACGTGTGTTCAGTGTCCTTAGATCCCCTGGAACTGGAGCTGCAGACGGTTGTGAGCCACCACGTGGGTGCTCAAAGTCAAAGCCAGATCCTGGGGAAGCGCAGCTCTTAACCACTCAACTTCTCTCTCTGCCTCCACTTTCTTCTCCCCTTAAAACATTTTGCTACATAGTTTTCTGGTACTTGCTTTATTCTGTACATTGCTGTTTTCCCCCTTTACTACTAGGGGTTACTAGGCAAGTGTTCTACCATTGAGTTTCATCTCCAGCCCCTCTTAATTTTTCTTTTGAGACAGATTCTTGCTACATTCATACTGGCCACCACAACTTATGGCCTCAAAGCCTCCTATATAGCTACAATTTCAGGTGTGTGCTACCAAGCCTGATTTTGCTGTCTGCTGTGAATAGCAGTTTTTCTTTCTTTATTTTATTTATTATTTATTATTAATGGCCTTAAACTCCTCCCACCACCTCCTGAGTGCTGAGATCACAGATGTGTGCCATCCACCACACCTGGTTTATGTGGTGCTGGGAAGTGAACCCAGGACTTGAGTTCATACTAGGTCAACATTTTCTACTAGTTGCTAGGCACTGGCTTGGCTTCTCCAAATTCAGTGAGTCATGTAGGTGTTTCTTTAGCAGTCGTTCTAGGATTCTTGAATATGTGAATTCTTTGGGAAAGGAATGGGGCAGTTTTATCTCCTTTACTTATCCCCCCCACACCATGCCCTATGTGCATTGTCTATTTTGTGAAGAGCCCAGTTGACATAAAGAAATAATTGCATTTCTGCACAAACTTTCTTGCTTGTTCTGTCTAGATAACCACTTTAAGATCTGTAGTTGTGATGGGTCATGGGGAGTATTCTTTCTCAAAAATATTTCTCCCTGCCTGTGTTTTTGCTCTAGGCCAGTGGTTCTCAACCTGTGGGTCTCGACCCTTTCACAGACATCACCAAAGACCTTTGGAAAACCCAGATATTTACCTTATGATTCAGAACAGTAGCAAAATTACAATTACAAAGTGGCAATGAAAATAATTCTATGGTGGGGGGTCAAGCACAGCATAAGGGACTGTATTAAAGGGTCACAGCACTAGGAAGGTTGAGAACCACTGCTCTAAGCTGTGCTCAGCTTCTCAGCATCTCCAGGGTGTAATCCTTAGACTCTCATCATCAGTTCTTATGCTGCTGGTGTGACCTTTATCCAGGGATGGCTTTGATCCCTCTGCAAGTCCATGCTTTCGTGTTAAGTGTAGTAGTGTGTGCCTGTAATTCCAACATTTGGGAGACTGAGATAGCAGGATTGCTTTAAGTTCAGAGCTAGCCTGGGCTTCGTAATGAGTTCCAAATCACCAAGGACTGGGAAGACCTCATCTAAAATGTTTAGGAAAAGAATACACTTTTTAAACTTCACTAATGATTCTTCAGATGCTGACTTTCCTTGCATAATGGAGTGGCTGTTTGACAAGAATATTTATCATTCCAGATCCATATAAAACAGTGTCTTTATTTCTGAAGAATTATGTATTTCTAAAAGCCCCGTCCTTCCTTGTTTTAGATCGTTACAGGGTTTGTTTTATGAATACACTCCATGCTATGTCATAGTTGAAAATGCAGCTGTAATAAAGACTGACTTACAGACCATGCTCTTCTCAGATGTCATCTTTTCAAATACAAGGAAGATTGGGCAGTGCGGAGTACTCTGTTTTCTTTGTTCCAGGCATGCTAGGATTCACTCTACCTGAGCTCCTCCAGCGTGGGAGACATTTCCTGGGCTCTGTAGAATATAATGGGGTGTTTGCTTTTTCAAAACCAACGTGGTAATGCCTCCTTACTGCAAAGATGTCTTAATCTCAGTTACCGTGAAACTTTATGATCACAAACCTTATAAAATATTCACAGAGGCCTACCTGCATATGTGGACTTTAACCAGCTGTGAGGTTTTTATCTGCACTGACAGCAGGTCTGAGTAGAAGGATGATGCCCTGGTGATGTTGCATAGCATTCACTAAGTTCTCCTTTTCATTTTCCTGTCATAAAGAACCAGTGCCCCCTGCCCCTTTGCCTCCTCACGGTGGCGTATGGAAGATCTGAGATAGATGTGATTAAGCGTCTCAGAATAAAGGCTTGACACTGTTGCAGAAAGATTGTTACAAGAAAAAACAAAGAAGAGCATACTGTAAAAGTTTCACAGCAGCGTGCCCCTGGTGTTTAGTGTGTAATAATAAACTACTGTTATTCTGATGTTGGGTCATATTTTTAAATTTTACTCAAACTGACTGAGCTTTCAATTTTGACCACTTACTACCACTCCGGCTATAGATTTAATGTTTTGTTAACAGGAGGGTCAATTCCGGCACACCCATTTGGTTTCTTCCTACAGATCAGCAGAGATTACAAACTATAAAATTCACCTTATGATGACCCGTTAGCTTTAGCTGTCTCTGCCAATTATAGATGAATCTTAGTTCTGCAAAGGATGAGAAACCTTTGTAGTTTATAAATGTGATGAAATTAAAGCATGTAAGGGCAGAAATCAATTTATTTAGAGATACATTTGATTGTTTTTGTGGTTCCAGGTAGCAATTATTTCTAATGTTTATTTTGCAGTGAGGGCCGAGGCAAGTTGACCGTCTTTTCAGTTAAAGCTATGTTAGCAACCATGTGTGGTGGGAAAATGCTGGACAAGCTGAGATGTAAGTATTGTCATATCATTTGAAAGTTTTTTATTTTCAGGTCAGGTTGTTTAGACAGTTTTAAGTGAATGAATGTTTCAAGAGTTTTGGATGAGGCTCTGTTGTAGCAGCTGGCTCCAAGTTCATGAGCTGTGCCGCCTACTGTTCAGATGGATGAGCTGACCTCACTTCTTGTTAGTGCTTTTGAAAGTGAGAAAACTGGAGTTTAGAACAATGAGATCGACATCTTAAGAAGTTCGTTAAAATGCCTTTCATATTAGTAAAAATGTGATTGGAGGTGATTATGTTTTTAGCTAGAAAATAAATTTAATTGCTTTTACTTGACTTGGTCAAGTTTAGCCTTCTTACTAACTGCATTCTTTACCAGGTTATTTTTTGCTGTCATCAAACTGTTCCTTAGATTCAGATACTTAGAAATTGGTAGCCTGAGCTGGGCTGTGGTGACACACACTTTTAATCCCAGCACTTGGGAGGCAGAGGCAGTCTCAGAGTTAGGGGCCAGCCTGGTCTACAGACAGCCAAGACTGTTTCCTAGAGAAACCCTGTCTTGAAAAACAAACAAAAAAAGAAAAAAAGAAAGGAAGGAAGGAAGGAAGGAAGGAAGGAAGGAAGGAAGGAAGGAAGGAAGGAAGAAAGAGCCTGATCCCCCTTCCAGCCTGTCCGTTCCCTTTCCAGCTGTTTTTCCTTTTATTGCTCTTACTTGCTTTTTGTTTCTTTGTTTTGTTTTCTTTTTCCACAGGCTGCCATTCATAACTATTTATTTTTGCTGCTTGTGGTTTTTAGGTGTATAGCTTGTACCTTCTTGTCTGTCTGTACACCACACTCAAACGTATGTTGCCCTTTATAGAGGGCAACAGTGGGGGCGTTCATCTAAATTTAGAGCCTAGTTTTAAGCTGTTCTTTTTCTCCACTATGTTAATTCTGTCACGGCAGAGACACACTTAGGGTCAGATGCCACGTGTCAGGGAAACGAAAGCAAAGTGTGGGTGTTAGTGAAGTTTTGGGATTATGTGTGTTGAGGGAGGGATGTCTCAAGAGATTAAAGTGCCTGCCAGAGCCTGACAGGGCCCCAGAATTCACTCGGTGGGAGTAGAGGACCAGTTAGTGGGTTCCATGACACACATACACACACACCACACACACAGCAGATATCAACATCATTTTAAAAAGACAATTCCAACATTTTGTGTTTGAATGAAGTATAATATCATCCATATTATCCTTTTCAAAAGAAATCTCCATAAAAAAACAAAAAAAGGAAGAAAAAGTAGAATCCTTATATAAGTGGCCCATAACATTTGAAATCTGTATTGTTCAGGGGGTCAGCTACACCGTGCTTTTTCAGATTTTATTTGTTGTTGTTTGTGGTGGTGATGTGTGGTTGTGTGTTCCTTGTTACTGGCTGATTGGATACTGTTAGAGGTGTTCTATCTTTGGAGATCTCTTTGCTTGATTCTGTATGCCACTGACAGAGAAACATCACACATGTAATCCTCCTGAAGAGGTTATCATGGGAGGATGGGCTGCTGTGAGAGCCTTTTCCCCTGGGCTCTCATTCCTGATGTTGTTCTCTCTGGTTGAGGTGGCTGAGGAATGGCATAGGCAAAAGAGACTTAACACTGCTTGGTAGCCTCCAACCGTAGCTTATTTACTTCCTTCTCCCTAGTGTGGGTTAGGTTCTGTCCACACTGCAGACTCTCTCCTGACTGCATTCTGTTACCTCTAGTAAAGGTCCCACTATATATTAAGCTTCTACTGTGTGGAACACGCCCAAGCTTTTTTCCTTTTGTTTCTTGCCTGTTAGATTTTTTTTCACAGAATTATTTGTTATTTGTTTTATGTGCACTGGTGTTTTGCCTGCATATGTGTCTGTGTGAGGTGCCAGATCCCCTGGAATCTGTAATCCACCATGTGGGTGCTGGGAATTGAACCTGGGTCCTCTGGAAGAGCAGTCAGTACTCTCAACTAGTGAGTCATCTCTCCAGCCCTGTCTTCAGGATTTTTTAGCTAAAAATTTCCTTTATTTTCCCCTCTACAAGAATCTATTTTTATTTATGTGAATATGTTTGTCCACTTGTCTGTGTGTACACCACATTCATGCAGGTGCCTGCTGGAGCTGGGATTGCAGGAGGTTCTCTGCAAGAAAGCCGTTTTATTTTACTACTGAGCTATCTCTCCAGCCCCTGCCTCCACCTTTTATATTTGATGTGTTTTGATTTCAAAATAACATTATAAATGACTCTACAACTGTTTGTGGTTTTGGTCTGAAATGTTAGATTTTTCAGAAATGCTTGGAGTATTTCTGTCTCTAGGACATTTGCAGAAATGTTCCACAGTAAGGGACATTCTGTATTCCTAGATTGAAAGATAATTTACATAGGCCTCTAAATGTCAAGGAGCTGTAGTCAGGGTGTAGAATTTAGTTAAAGTGTCATCAAAATGCAATGTCAGCACCCCAGCGTGGGAGCAGCACCTGCAGACAGATCATGGCTGCCAAACCTAACTTAGTCTCGACTTGATTGACTGGTGATTGACTTTGTCAGGGTTTGCTATTTGTTTCCTAAGGAATCTAACCCTCTTATTTAAACCCCACCTAAGTCACACTGAAAGTAGCAAGTGATCCATTTACTTTATTATGTATTTATTTTGATTTGCTATGGAGCAGAGTAGTTTGGCAGATGTGTGGGGAAAGACTAAAAATGCTTTTATCTATTCATTCATTGGATTGGTGGAGGAATAAGCAGGACTGAACCTCAAGTTACAGACACACACCTCTCACACTTTTTTATCCTTATGTTTTGAGCTCTGAGTTTTCCATTGATAGCCTAGAACTGTTAGGCTTCAGGGATTCTCCTACCTCAACCTTAGAGAGTTCAAACGTCAAAATGCTAACAGCAGTTTTCCCTAGTTGAACACACTGGGTTTGCAGTAAGATTATATGACTTATCTTTTTACATGTCTTTGAAAGACTACACTTTGAGTTGGAGAAAGGCTAACCCGAGATTGTTCTTACTATATTTGCTCATAATTGGCTTTTTCACTGTTGTTTCAGTCACTTGCTTCTGGTGTTTCAATAACAGGCCATACAGAGGCCTCTGTCTGAGGTTTCAGTTGGACAGTTTTCCCTGTTCAAAATTCCTGCTTCCTTTGCCCAGGCCTTTAATCACCTGTCACTCCGCCCTCACCTGCACTGGTGTCTGCTGGCCAGCCCCTTGGCTTCTCTTTCAATCAGAGACGCCTGTGGAGTGTTTTAGAATTAGGAGCAAACAAGAAATACTCTCCATGGCTGCACTTTATGGACTATAAAAAAAGTGAAGAAAAACAAAAACTAAGAAGCTGTGTTGGTTAGGACTTCTCAACCTTCCTAATGCTGTGAACTTTTCATATAGTTCCTCATGTTGTGTGACCCCAACCATAACATTGTGTTATTGCTACTTCATAGCTGTAAGTTTGCTACTGTTAGGAATCATGATGTAAATATCTGATATGAAAGATATCTGATATATGGCCCCCAGAAGGGTCATGATTCACAGGTTGAGAACCACTGCTCTAGAGGCACAAGACACATACACACATAAACACACGCATATGCATACATATACACACACATGGATATGCATATATTAATACATATATAACATACATATAACACATATATTCTAATAGATATATTCTAATACACAGTGCATATATATATGGTTTATTAGAATGACTTATAGACTGTGGTCCAGGTAGCCCAACCAACAATGCCCATCTTTGAACAGAAGGTGCAAGAATATAGTAGTTCTTCATTTTATGAAGCTGGTTGTTTTAGATGGTTTTTACTATATGCCAGAATCTCAGAGAAATAGGCTGTAATGCCAGTGAAGGAATGGACTTGTCAGTGAGAGCAAGCAGACGTGTCCTTTATATAGGCTGCCAGCAAGAAACATGTGATCCAGATAAGGCTGGACCTTTCCACCTCAAAAGATCTGGATTAAAAGTGGGTCTTCCCACTTCAAATGATTTAATTAAGGAAAAAAAATTCCCCTCACAGGTGTACCCAGTCCCTTGGGTTTTAGTTTAATTCTAATGCAGCCAAGTTGCCAACCAAGAACAGCCATCACAGAGGTCAAGAGCTCTTTGTAAGGAAGGGGGTGTGGCTGAACCAAAGGCTGCTGACCTCATCAGTGACATGGAATTTTAATGGGTCTGAGAGCGCAGCAGGCCTTGTGTTCACTTATGTGTGCTTAGAGACAGACAGATGTGTGTACATGGTTTTCTGGGTTAAGTCACACAGTAGGTGGAAAGATGGCAGGAGCTGGCAGTCATCTTTGCCAGGGGACATTCATGGGCAAGGAAAATGGCTGCTCATTAATAGTCTTGTCCCTTTTGTTTGAACGGTCCTGTCACTTTGCAGAAGCCTGTGGTGGTGACGGGTTTCATGAGGGTGAGAGGAGATGGCCCAGACATATGACAGTCAGTGCTTATATACAGACATAAGCAGTCACTAAAATCAGGGCCGCTATCACTGGGAACAAAAATCAAACAGGTGCCAGTGGTAGATCAGTAACGTTGTGCCTCCTGTTACACAGGGAATAGAGTATTTTAGAAACTGGGAGAGACTTGTACATTGAAGGGCTCAATTGTGGGTTTTCCACAAGGGATAAAACGTACTCCCCACTCTCCTTTTTCAGCTAGGAGCAACTGTTGGGGAACTGGCATACTTTCTGCTCTGTCAGAGCTGTGTAGATAGGATGTTCATCCTGCTATGCCAGAATGGGGTAGGGCTTTAATTAGAGAACTTACATTCTGTTTTTCTTTCTAAGGGTGGGACCTGTGTCTCATACTTGTCACATGCCCTCCGTCACCTCCAAAGCCCTTGTTCTTGATAGTTTTATTAAATTTTATTTGCTTCTTTAAGCTTTGTTATATGCAGGTAGTAAATTGCACTAACTTAGATTCTTGTTACTCTTCATTTAAGAAATCAGCTTAGTTTTGCACCATTTTTCTGCAGATAAGAGCTTATTTTAAAAAAATAATAAAAAAACAAGCCCACTAGTTAAACCAGTAACTCAAGAAATAATGAGTTACCTCATTATGTCTCCAGTTTTTGGATCTAGCTGTACTTCTAAAACAAACATGTTCCCTTCCCCCCTTTTATAATCTGTGCCCTTTCCTGATTAAAAGTTACTACCTTGAGTTCGTTCAGCATGACATAGTTAAATTGAAAATGCGTTTTTGTGGATGTGGCTAGTCATGTGATTCTCTGGTTATTATTTACCTTTATGCTTTTGAATGAATTAGATGTAGACTTGTTGATGTGGGTATTGTATACATAAGATTGATTATGATACGGTACACCTGTAAGTATGTGGCAGCTACGGTCTCTGGTCTTGTTTCTTCTCTAAATGACTATGTGTTAGTTACTCATTGTCTTGCTAGCTGTGAATACATGTAGTGGTAACAGAAAACTAGATTAATAAGTGACTTAAATACATGGGGTTTATATTCCTCATGTAAAAATAAGTCCAGAGGCCGTTGAGTTCAAAGTTGGTCCCATGACCTGAGGATGTCATAAGACTCCAGTTCCTTCCATCTTCCTGCCCTGATGTATGGTACCCTCCTGACGGTAATGCGATGACTGCCCTGTCCTGGGCTGAGGTATTCATTCCAGGCAGAGAGAAGAAAGGTACCTCTGATAGAAAACCAGTACTTTCCCAGAAGTCTACGCCAGAGTTACAGTGTGGACAGGAGGCAGGGAAGACCTTTTTAAAAACGTGCACACTGAGCCGGGCGGTGGTGGCGCACGCCTTTAATCCCAGCACTCGGGAGGCAGAGGCAGGCGGATCTCTGTGAGTTCGAGGCCGGGCTGGACCGATAGCCTCCGAAACAATACAGAGAAACCCTGTCTCGTAAAAACCAAAAAAAAAAAAAAAAAAAAAAAGTGCACACTGCTGCCACAAACACAGGGGTCAGCTAGAGAGTGAGAGGGGGACACTGTGGGTGCCTTGAGGTGTCTGCCACATCCCATACTGACCCTTTGTTCTGACTTAATGTGTAGTTGCGCTCCCCATGAGAATATCAGTCAGCTTTTTAAAAATGGAGTCAGCCATGCTCCCCCTTCTTTTTTAAACACACAAGCGCCTCTGAGCTTGCTGCAGTCCTTATCACCTACAACTCAGTACTGCAAGATGGCTCCACTTGCAAACAGCACGTTAGGCCCCATGCAGTTAGCTTTGATACAGGTATGACATCTCTAGTTTGTTAATTTTGTTAGGTTTGTCACAAGCTAGAAGTTTAGAATAATCCTAACCTTCAAAGTTCTTTATTCTCTGACCCAGTGCATTGAACCATCTTGATTCGATTCCTCTTACCCATCCATCACTGGCCACCGCCTCTGTAACCCATGTAAGTGCTTTGTAGCTATTGCAGCCATTAGCTGTCTACTCCTGAAAGCTGCTTTTACATACTCTGTCATCACTTCAGTGTTTTACAATCAAATTCAACTTGTTTTTGTCTTTGATTATCTTTCATAGCAGTGTCAGTGTTCTGCCCTAGTCAGAATGTTTCCTCACCCTCAAATGAGGACACAGCTGTAACTTACTGTCAGGCGTGCTTGGGCCCTTTTGTCTGGTTGTGGCTCTTAGTTCCACTTGTCTCCTGCTTCTACCTCATTGTTTCACGTCTTTTTTAGGATCTAGGCACTGAGTTCCTGTCTTTTAGACATTTTTAGGTAGGGTGCTTGCCTGACAGGCATGAAGCTCTGCGCTCACTCCCTAGCACCACATAAACCGGACTGGAGTGGTGGAGGGAGGCAGAGGCAGGGCCACCAGAAGTGCAAGGTCATTCTTGACTACGTAGTGAGTTCCACACCAACCGGGGCCTTATGAGATCCTGTCTCAAAAAATGAACAAAAGCTGGAAACTTTCTAAAAATATCTACTTTTGTTTTCTGTTCACTGGTGTTTTACCTGCGTGTATGACTGTGTAGGAGTGTCAGCAGCCTGGAACTGGAATTACAGACAGATATGAGCTGCCGTGTGGGTGCTGGGAATTGAACCCAGGTCTTCTGGAAGAGCAGCCAGTGCTCTTTACTGAGCCATCTCTCCAGCTCTGCTGAAAACTTTGACAATCCCTTTTGTGGCTTGTCATATCTGCTCTGTCTTCTAATTAATGTGTTTGTTTTGCTGAGAATTGAACCCAGTCTTATGCAGGATAGATAGGAAAAGAGCTCTGCCCTTGTAACTCTTTTTGCTGCTTGTCTTACTTGGTGTGGTAAATGTTTCTTACATATAGTTCAGTGTCTCTGCATTTCTCCACTTCTGGGAGATTGTACACATTTGCCTTTCCTTCCTCCTTTTCCAGCATTTATCCACCTGTCACGCTGGCCTATCTATGATGTTAGTTTTTTGGATATCAAGTATATCCCTATTCATCATTTTTCATGATTTTTGGTTCATTTGGGATACTCTAGTTGAACCTAGGGCTTTATGCATGCTAAGCAAGCATTCTTGTTCCTGACAGTACCTCGTTTAATATGCTTATTTTAAAGTTCTTAGTTTATTTGTTTTCCTCCCCTCCCTCTTTTTTTTCCCTCCTCTGATTTTTAGGAACATGGTCTTTTTATGTAGCCATAGTTGACCTCGAGCTTGCTATGTAGACCAGGATGGCTTCAAAATTATGAAACTTCTCCTGCCTCTAGTTCCTGAGTATTACACTGCAGGTAAACACTACCATACTCAGCTGCCACACCTAGCCAATATGTTGAAATTGGTATATATTGTCCTGTCTGTTGATATTTTAAAGTAGTTTCTTTTTATACTAATATATTTAAAATTTTGTATTTTACGTATATAAATGCTTTGTCTGCGTGTATACCTACACACCAGAAGAGGATATCAGATGCCATTATAGATGGTTGTGAGCCACCATGTGGTTGGTGGTAATTGAACTCAGGACCTCTAAGAGAGCAGCTATTTCTCCAGCCCCTGTTGTTTTTGTTTTGTTTTTATTTTGGAGACAGGGTTTCCTCTGTAGCTGTCCTAGAACTCACAGAGATCTCCCGTCTCTGCCTCCTGAGTGCTGGGATTAAAGGCATTTCCTGCCACAGCCCAGCTATCCCTAAGTTATATCTTATAGCAATATAATTTGATGAGATTTACTCCAGAGTTAGATAGGTATGAATTTAAAACTTGACTTAACTAATGGCTAAAGTTCTAAGCAATAATTTCTTGTCTGTTATTTTAAATAATTATATGTGTGCACATGTGTGATGGAGGTCATGTTTCCTTGTCACATGGTTCTTAGCTCCTGGTTATGTTTCCTTCCCCTCAACTCTGGATGAAAAGAGGAATATCTGAGACAAGAACTCTGTACAAAGAAATATGAGTAGTGTTAGCAGAAATTCCTTTCCCATCTTCTTGTGTGTGTGTGTGTGTGTGTGTGTATGTGTATGTGTATGTGTATGTGTATGTGTGTGTAATACCAGTTAATGAAAAGAGAGGCCATGAAGTTGAAAGACGGCATGGAGTACGTATTCATGAGGAAAACAAAGGGAGAAATGTAATTATAATATAAAAAAGCAAAACAGTGAGGCCAGGCTGCAGGGTATGAAATCACCACGCCTGCTCTTAGTGATGTGCTTCTTCCAACAAATATGTATTTCCTAGAAGTTTCATGATGCTCTCAAACCCCATCATCAGCTGGGGACCCAGTGTTTGAGACATGAGCCTATGGGGGAACATTTCTCATTCAAACAATGTATGGGCTATTATTTCTTAAAATGTTTTCATTGAAATAAATCATATCATTTACCCCTCTCCCTTTCCTCCATCCAGTCCTTCCCAGTGTGGCTCCCAACTTTCAAGTTGATAGTTCCTTTTTCTTTGATTATTACTCATATGTACCTGGGTGTATATATGTATTTGCACACACACACACACACACACACACACACACTCACTCACTGCCTGCTGAGTCTTTTTTTGTTGGTGGCATGTTTATGGTTTCAGGACTGACCACTGTGTATTGTATATCACCCCTGGGGCCCCCAGGATTTCCACCTTCCGTGTTGGTATGCCCTTTGACAGTGCATGCCCTGCTCTTGCTTGTGCAGCCATTATTAGGAGAGACTGTCTCACTGCAGGCTTCCCGTATTCTGGCTCATCAACCCTTGGTTGTTTTAGGAAGCAGGGTCTCCTGTCATTCAGGCTGGTTTTAAAATTGCTATACAGTTTCATTTGCTTGCCTCTGCCTTCTAAGTGCTGCGTGTGCATGTGTGTGTCTTATAAACACAGATACTAAGGAGTAAAGACATGCTGCTTCAAATTTTTCTTAGAACAGTGGGCTGCATAAATTAAAAGCTACTTCTCCTCCAGTTATGTGGATTTAGAAAGTTGTTAGGCGGGGGCTGGGGAGATGGCCGGGCAGTAAGAGCACTTGCTGCTCTTGCAGAAGATCCGGACTTGATTCTTACCTCTTATGGCAGGCACCTCACAGCTGCCAGTAACCCCCTCTTCTGGCTTCTGAGGGTACTGCACTCAGGTGCCCAACCCCTCCCCCACATTTAAACATTCTTTGAAAAGATGAGTGAGCATATATGAGTGGTTATTCCACTTAATGTTTAGGTAGAGCCGTAAGTGGGTAGGATTGAGGGGGCCTTGTGAGCAAAGTAACTCGGTAGCGATAATAAGAAGGAAAGTAATTTGAATGTTACCTAAAAGTTGTGACTTTACGGTACTTCTGAATGATGCCTGTTTAATGGTGCAGAAATAGCATAGAGACATTTGTAATTTTTAAGAGATGATATTTTCTCAGAGTTTTCCTTTATTCGCTTTTGTTCCTAAAGACATTTTCTCCCAGATGTCAGATTCCAGCGGCTTGATGATGTTTGGCAAGCTTGACCAGTTTCTGAAGGAAGCCCTGAAGCTCCCGACAGCAGTCTTTGAAGGGCCGTCCTTCGGTTACACGGAACACGCAGTCCGCACCTGTTTTCCACAACAGGTAAGGACCATTGACAACCTCGGGCTACAGGAGCCTCCACCTTCTGCCAGATTCCCCAGGTGGCTTCTGAAAGCAAGCAGCTTTAAACTAGGAGTGCACCGGTGGAGGCAGGGGAGGGGGTCAAAGTTCACCAGAGGACTCTTGTTCTCAGTTAAGATAACATTTGAAGTGTTTTAAAGAAAAATGTTTTTAAGGTTTTTTTTTTTTGTTGTTGTTTATTTTTGATTTTGCATTATTGCGACTGAATGAATATATGTATTTTTCTTTTCAAGCAGGAGTCTTTAAATTTTAAGGACAGGGATTTGGACCTAAAGCTCTAGCTAGCTCTTGCATCATTGTGTCCTGCACAGTGCTCATCTGCCCTGCCGAGCACACCGGGCTTGCATGTGACACCATCAGGAGTCTGGCTGTTTTTCCTGGTTTCTTACCCAGGGATTGGTATGAGTGTGTGCCTGAGAGTTTAACTTTGCCTCAGAGACTGGGATAGAGTAGATACTCATAACTCAAGGTAGAGAACAGGTTAAAGAACTAATACTGTACTTAGAAAGTTAGGAAAAACAAAAAAAGAAGTCTTTTAAAATCAATAGAAAAAAATATCTTCTCAGAAGATATTTTTTCAACAATTTATTTTTACTATTCATGCGTTGGTGTTTTGCCTGCATGTGTGTCTGGGTGAGAGTGTGGGATCCCCTGGAACTAGAGTTACAGACAGTTGTGAGCTGCCATGTGAGTGCTGGGAACTGACCAGGGCCTCTGGGAGAGCAGCCAGTGCTCTTAACCACTGAGCCATCTCTCCAGCCCCCAGAAGATACTTCTTAGTTACCAATGGAAACGGGAGCTTTACAGTTGGGAACCTACACCAGACAGGAGATGTGACTTCAGCCCCGCCATCCGTCATGTCACCAGCAAAGGGAGAAACTGACAGCTGACAGGCTGTGTCGTGCAGCTCCCCTGCTCAGACTTTCCTCTGAGATCTCATAGCTTGAATGGAATGTTGTGGAAACGTCCAAGGGTTCAATTTGTGCCACCTCAATACAGCTGTGAACCTTGCCAGGTTCAGCAAGGTAGCTGGCCTGTACACCTAAAGAGATTAGAATCATAAAAAAGAAAAGACACGGAACATTCTGGATTAAGGTCTAAAGAGATTTGAAAACTTCACAAATACTCCCACCCACCCCCATTATGAAGGACAAGAATAGGACAGTTGGAAAAATCTGAACAAAGTTTATAACCAGATAATAGTATTGTGGCACTAAATGATAATTTCTTGATTTTGATATTTATCTTTAGCTGTGTAATAGAAATTTTTTTAAAAAAGAAATTCTATCTGGGCTAGGTATAGTGACACACACCTTTAATCCCAGCACTGGGGAGGCAGAGGCAGGTGGATCTCTGAGTTTGAGGTCAGCCTGGCCTACAGAGTGAGTTCCAGGACAGCCAGGGCTATGTAGAGAGACCCTGTCTTGAAACCACCACCTCCCCACACACAAAAAAAAAAAAGAAAGAAAAAGGGGAAAAAATCAGTTCACATTTTGAATATACCAAATTTGAAGAAGTCTGAGAAGCTCATGCCAGGCTAATGATAGTTGGGTTTTTGTAAATTCTTGAGGATGATGTGGTTGGAGTGAGAACCACTCAAGGGCTAAAGTAGTGAAGTAGTAAAAATAGTTAAGGATGTGCACTCCTCTTTTAGGGTACTGGGTTTTTTCCCCCTCAGTACCCATATTAGGTTTCTCATAACTGCTTGTAACTGTAGTTCCAGGGGTTGTTAATGTCTCTGAGCACAGTAACACTCATATGTGTACACACACACACACACACACACACACACACACACACACACACACACACACACACTTAAAAATGATCAAAGTAAATGTTAAAAAATAAAAAAGAATAGAAACACTAATAGAGGGACCAGAGTGAGTCTGGACAAGGTTTAATACAAGAATTAAATTCAACTGGGTGTGATGGCACATGCCTTTAGTCCCAGCATTCAGGAGACAGGGGTAAGCAGATCTCTTGAGTTCCAGGCCAGTTGGTCTACAGAGCAAGTTCCAGGGCAGCCAGGGCTACACAGAGAAACCTTGTCTTAACAAAACAAAACAGAATTAAATTCAGTAAATTTTGGAGTTCTTTTTGAAAACTTGCTTTTTTCTTCAGTTTGCTTCCTACAGTGTATTTGTTTAGTGTGAGTTGATTCTTACAATGTCAGCCAGAGGATTGTTTCCAGGCAAATTAGATATGGCCTTGCTGGTCCTGATGCAAGCTTCCTCGATATGTTGATGCTTTGGGATGAGCAAGGAAGTGACTGATCACAGTTAGGGAAAAGATGGAGACTTAAGAAAAGCCTGAGGTCCTGCAGACCTTCCTTAAGTGAAAGAGTTAGGACGTCCAGCCTTTACACTGCACCTTGACACAGTCATCAAGCTGGAAGGTGTTGGGCCACAGATTGGACATGCTTGAAGAGAGCATGAGCTGCCTCCCTTTCTGCAGCATCGTGATGACGGAGCTGCAGCTGCAGTGACAGGGCAGTGATGACATTTCCTCATGCTAAAGTACAAGGTTATGAAACTGTGATTCAAAAGACTGGTCCATGCAGGAAATGGTTGCACTTACGAAGAAGGAACAAAGTATAGGATGTAAGCCTTAAAAATTTTGTTTGACTCTTAGTGGTCATAAACCAACAAACTGAAGTTAGAGGCTTAAGAGATATTGAAAATAGAGAGAAAATGAATTTAAATTTCCCCCCAGTTTTCTAGATTCCCAAGTTTTGGAGGAAGATTGTGGTTTTTTTTTTTTGGAAGATTTGTCCCTTGTTTGTGTATTTATTTTCTAGGTCTTGGTGCTGACTTTAGCTTGAAGAGTTGTCTGCTCCACTGGAGATTTTAGACCTGATGGTCTGTGTGGGAAGGGGAATGTGGGCATCAGAGTGGAGAGGGAGGGTGGAGGGAAAGGAGGTACATCATGCAACATGGCAGTCAGGGTCTGCAGACACTGTCTGTCCTTTCCTTGATGCATAGAACAGGTGGGGATATGGAGAGAGGGGTGACATTTTTGTTGGTCAGTTTTCAAAACAGTGAGACTATTTTATCTATTGGAGCTTCTTCTGATTTTACTTTATCCAGCCAATCTCCTCTGGCTATATGCCAAAATTATTTTTATTTCTACTTGGAGATGTTTTCTGGTTGTTCTGACTCTGCTTTCCTGGACATTGAATAAAATTTGGCAAGAATTACCTGGTGTGGGCACATGCATATTTGTGTTATACTGTACACATCTTAAGGGATTTCATGGTCTCACTCAACAGCCCTTCAACTGGGTCATTTCTGTAGATGAGTGTGTTGTTTTATTGACCTACAGACATATCTTCACATGTTATCTCTGGTGTTGAACTATGACATATGACCAGTAGCATCGTAGTTTCAGTTGGGTAGGCAGTGGTTGTGATAGGTTGTCATTTCCTACATTTGTGAGAACTTGGCCAGGACTGTTCATGTTGACACTGCCACGGAGCTAGATCCACTTTTGGTACTGTACATGTTATCATTTTCAGTGTTCTCAAAAATATATACTGTGACCTAGTGTTAACAAGTTACTGTAAACATGGGAAGATATGAACACAGAACAGAGGAGAATAAATTGGATAATTATTGCATTTATTTTGCAAAGCAACTATTAGGTATTTACAGTCTCCTGTTTTAAAGAGGATATCTATAAAAGGATGAAGCTAGATTATACTATTTCTTATTACCAAACATTGGTGATGTCTCAGGGTTTCTAGTGCTTTAATGAAAGACCATAACCAAAAAGCAAACTGGGGAGGAAAGGGTTTATGTGGTTTAACACTTCCACATTGCTGTTTATAACTGAAGACAGTCAGGACAGGCACTCAAACAGGGCAGGAGCTTGGGGGCAGAAGCTGATGCAGAAACCATGGAAGGGTGCTGCTTACTGCCTTGCTTCCCATGGCTTGCTCCACCTGCTCTCTTATAGACCCCAGAACCACTGACCCAGAGATGGGATGGGCACTCTCCCATTGATCACTAGTAAGAAATTGCCTTACAGCCTGATTTCATGGAGACATTTTCTCAATTAAGTTTCCCTCCTTTCAAACAACTGTCTAGTGAGTGTCAAGTTGACATAAAACTAGTCAGGCTAGGTGATAACCAAAAAGTGCAAAATAATTTCTTGTCACATCAAGCAGTACATTTGAAGGTAGTGAAAACTACTGAATCCTTCTGAGTAGATGAAAGAAATTTCTCTTCATTAAGTGCTGGGTGACTACTCACATGTGATGAGGAATTGCGGTTAATTAAGCCATTGAGTTAGTTTAATTGGCTAAGTATTTTTCTTAGAGATAGAAAAATGTATATAATTATGTACCTTAGAAGTGCTCTTCCAAGTGCATCTTAGATCAGATGAAATAGAGTGTATAAAATGGGTTTTATTATGAATGAGCCATAGTAATGAGACCTGTCTCACTACCATTAATTAGACCAAGCAAAATTACAGAGACCTAGCGTGAAGTTTTGTTCTAGTTGGGTCTGCCGAGGAGAATGTCTTATTAAATGAATCCTTAGAAATGACAGGTGGCTCCCCAATTTTCTCTATTGAATCTTGTTAGTGCCTAGTGCTTGCTGCCTGAATACTATCTGCAAAGTCCCCTGTTCAGTTATCAATAACTGGGAAAACATAGCTGCATTTGCCATGCATACCTGCCTGGGGCTGTGGGCAAGATGGAAGGCTCCAGCTTGGGTTCTCTGGTGTTTGCTGGTAGCACAGTCTAGCAGACATCATCCTAGACTTTGGGTGTTACGCCTATCTTGCTGCTTTGTAGTTTTCTAGGCTTTATGGAAAGCAGGAGATTTTGTTACTGAGGACCTTGGCTTGCTGGTCCCTTAGTGGTCATCTAAAGAAGGCCACTGCAAGTTTAATGTTAAGTCATTTTCTGAACTACAGCTCTAAGATGGAGAAATGGCAAATGCAAGCATGAAGCTCCTGAGTTTGATCCTCAGAACTCATGTAAAAAGAGCTGGGTTTGATTGTAGTGTGCTTGGGATCCCAGCACCGGGAGGCAGAGAGACAGGAGGAACCCCTGGTCTCCTTGGATAGCTAATCTAGCTGAATATGATGAGCTTTAGCTGCAAAGAGAGATGTTGTCTCAAAATATCTCTACTTCTTTGGAAAACAAAATAAAAAACCTTTACGAATTCCTTTGTGCCCTCTGATAAGGTTCCTAATGTGCCCTCCTGGCCCCCTGCCACCCTACCCTTAGACTGTCTCTTCCACATGCATTCCTGGTGCAGACCCTGCCAGCAAGCCATGTCTGCTCCCCAGAGGCCCTTGCCAGTCAGTGTCCTGCTTGGTCTCTGCCAACTTGATATGCATTTCTCTTGTTTTGAGTAACCTGCATTCGGGTGAGTGAAATTAACCAAGGTTCTAGTCTTTGTGTGTTTGTTAGCTTCCAAGGAAGTACAAATCTCCCTGACTGCATCTCCCCTTCAACAAAAACCTCTGATTTCATATCCGAGTTAAGATACCACTTTTACCCTGCACTCCTACACATGTTTCATATAGCTCAGGGGTACCCAGAGGGAGCAACGTTGGTCTCCAACTTTGTATCTCCAGTGATAAACACCGTGCCTGGAAAATGAGCTGTACTTACCAAATGTTTAATTAATGACAAAGTCATGTATAAACGAGAAAATTAGTAATTTTGGTTTGAGTCCTGACAGATTAAAATTTATGGTTGTGTTTGCACCCTTGTTTTTATCCATATTACTCCATTAGTTTCTCAAATGAAATAATTATTACAATGTGGCACATATAGCATTTCAGGCTTTTAAAAGCATTTTTATGATACTTCTTGTATCTGTGATAAAAATATCTCTAATCTCTACAGTTCTGTCTTTACAGAATACTCTTTTTTTTTTTTCTCCTGCTTTTGTTTTGTTTTGTAGTATTGAAGATTGAACCCAGGGCCTCATGCACTCTACTATTGAGCTGTGGGATAATATTAGCTCTTGTACACTGTAAAGATTTGCTACTCATCTTGGTTTAATAAAACACTGATTGGCCCATAGGCAGGCAGGAAGTACAGGGAGGGCTACCAGAGTTGGAGAATTCTGGGAAGAGGCAGCCAGATGACACAGAGGAAGCAAGATGAGAATGGCTTACTGAGAAAAGGTACCAAGCCATGTGGCTAATCGTAGATAAGAATTACGGGTTAATTTAAGTTGTATGAGCTTGTTAGTAAGAAGCCCGAGCAGTAGATCATTTTATAACTAATATAAGCCTCTGTGTGTTTATTTGGAACTGAACGGCTGAAGGAAGGGGCAGGACAGAATCTTCCGTCTACAGCTTTCAAATTGTTCTGAATGCTTCAAGTCTAAATCTGTGATGGACAAACTCAGTGTCCAGTGGTAATAGAAGGCTGCCTTTTAGCGTTGGTTCTACAACTCAAGTTGATGTATGCTTTCTCTTGCCAGATAAAATCTGCCTGCAACTCTATGTAGTTATAAATGCTAGTGTGCAGTTAGTTTTAAAATGTTTTGGGGGCCATTGAAGAGGCTCAGGGCCACCTTAGCCTGACAACCTGAGTTCAGTCCCCAGAATCCACGTAAGAGGTGGAAGGAGAACTGATCTCACAGACCTTCCCTCTGTTCTTGCATATATGGTAATAATAAATAAATACAGTTGTAATGTTTTCATCCAAAAGCTCATAAAAATGCCATTTTGGGACTAAATATAAAAAATTTCTTAAGTTATAAAGTCAGTGGGTAAGAAATGTTTACATATTGAACAAAAGAAAATACAAAGTACTTATTAGAATGATGTTGGAATTGCAGCAATGAGAATCTATTACTAAATCATTTCACTTGTTATGTTAAGTGCTGTTTTAGTGAGGCTAGATTTCTGAGGAAGCAGGGATGTGAAAATGAAATAGAAAGTAATTGTTAATATCAAGGATTAGACTAACAAGTGATGATGAAGAGAAATTCATTTTTAGGAAAAAGAATATGAGATTGCATTCAGCAATGGAGACAGCCAGTGTTTCCCAGAGAGAATTGTAAATGTGTTGTTTCTACTTAGTGTATCAGACAGCTGTGAAGTGATTAAAAAACGAAGACCTCGTATAAACATAATAAAAAGTTGAGTGAAAATGTTGTATGTAGCGAAACACTTAATAAAATGTTGAGTGTTGTGGGGTCTGGAGAGATGACTCAGCAGTTAAGAGCACTGGCTGCTCTTCCAGAGGACCCGGGTTCAATTCCCATCATCCACATGGAAGCTCACAACTGTCTTTTATCTCCAGTCCCAGGGCACCTGACAACCTCACATAGACACATATGCAGGCAAAACACCAATGTACATAAAGTAAAATAAACTGTTATTTGTATTTGCCTCATACTGCTACATAACTTGAAAGAGGAGGACACTCTTAGTATCCCCTTCAGGTAATTGTGGCTGCGTCTGGAAAGCCCCATTGTACTCTCAGAGAGAACAAGACCGAAGACACGGATATTCTAAATAGGATGAAGATGATTTTGCCCTGTAGAGTCCCTGAAAATACTTGCTTAAGCACCTCTCAGGGGTGTCCTGGCCATGCTTTGAGGGCCACTTTCTGACCCTTGAGAGGCAAAACAAGCCCAGAACTGTTAAGTGTGCTGCTCCTCATCGCGGGCCTGGCGTGAGGCAGAGCAGAGCACTGTGACTGCATTCTTGAGCCTACATTCCTCTGGCTTTTCGGGAACTTTTAGGACCTGGGTGAAACTGGAGATTGAACTGTGTGTATCTATGAGGGTCTGCTAGATGTCAACAATACACATCTGGCCTTGACAATTAAAAATAAGGCGACACAAAACTTCTAGGAAAATAGCATTACTATTATGAGCGGGTTTGTAAAAATGTTATAGTTAGCAAGTATATGAAGATACAGAAATTGTAAGCATTAAATTTGCAATAGAGATAAGATAAATTTTAAGTTGGTCCTACCTAGGATTCAGGGATTAAACTGAAGCTGCCAAGCATGTCTGGTAAGTAGCTTTACCAACTGAGCCATTTAGATACCACCCTCGTCTGGTAACAGGGTCTTTCTGTATAGACCAGGCTGGCCATGATCTCCCCGTGTCTGGGATTGCAGATATGCATCACAGTGACTGCCGCAGTTAACTGACCCCCCCCCCCCCCGCCGCCACGTTGGGGGCCTTTTGCTTTTCAGTGTTGTTTGCTCCTTCCTCCCAGATTCTACCAAGGTGTCAGAAACAGAGGCAGGCTTATGCTCGTAGAGATGCATTTTTCAATAGAAGTAGTGTGTGTATATTAAAATGTGTGTAGTCGTGAGTATGATAATGTAAACTATTTTGCTGTAAAGTCTTACATGCAGTTCATTTCTGTTTGCTTGGGAGAATCTTAATCCAGAAGTTTAAAGACACGTGCATATAACATGAATAAAATAACCCCAGAGACAGATATTGGGGTTCAAGCTTCAAGCTGAAGGTCAGAAAAACAAAGCAACCAAGCCAGTAGATCTTAACCTCTACCTCAGACCAAAATGGATGCTCCTGTCCCCACAAATCCTCAGAGTACAATGCAGACTGTACTGCCCTCCCACCAAGCCTCAGACTGCAGTCTGCTTCTCAGACTCACTCAGACTGCTATGCTCTCCTTAATGTGTCTGGAGACTAATTCTCACATGAGCCCCTTGACTGCTTCTTCCTTTTATTCCTCTCAAATCCTGGGATTAAAGGTGTAGGATCCCAGCCGGGCGGTGGTGGCGCACGCCTTTAATCCCAGCACTCGGGAGGCAGAGGCTGGCAGATCTCTGTGAGTTTGAGGCCAGCCTGGTCTAGAGAGCAAGTTCCTGGACAGGCTCCAAAACAATACAGAGAAACCCTGTTTCAAAAAAACCAAAAAAAAAAAAGGTGTAGGATCCCAAGTGCTGAGATCACCTTTGTGTGAGTTGTTTCTCTTTTAGACTGGATCAATTTTGTGTAGTTCAGTATGGCCTTGAACTCACAGAGATTCGTCTGTCCCTGTCTCCCAAGTCCTGGGACTAAAGGTGTATACCACCATTGCCTGGCCTCAATGGCTATCTAATATGGCTTCTGGGATTAAAGGTGTGTATCACTACTCCTTGGCTTGTGGCTGTGGCTAGCTTTGCATTTTGATCTCTAGTGGCTTTATTAACTCATAAATAATATATCCTTTCACTTGCAAGATATCAAGTGTATTTGTTTTTCTTCTCTTCACAGAAGAAGATAATGCTGAATATGTTTTTAGACACTATGATGGCCGATCCTCCTCCCCAGTGCCTTGTCTGGCTACCTCTCATGCATAGGCTTGCCCACGTGGAGAATGGTGAGCACAGCTTGACCCTTCCTCGCTTAGGTTGTAGGGAGGAGGAAACTGCAGCTATTATTGTGAAAATTGAAATTGACATTTGCTGGCAGACAATCATTTGAAGTTGTGGCTTTTGTTTTTAGAAGAATATTTATTTCAGCACAAAAGCAGGACTCTTGTAACTCTTGTAACTCACATAGGATTCTGAGAAATAATGAAACTTGGTTGGTATGGACACTTTTTTTTTTTTTTTTTCAGCCCAAGGTTGCTTACATTTATCTGATGTGGTCAAGAACCCCCCCCCATTTTAACTTATCAGAATTGCAGTTTTAGAGAATTGGAGCTCTGCAATATTAGCCACCAAAACTCTAGTTGATTTTGAGTCATTAAAACATGGTCAAGATAAAATTTAGTTCTGGTCTTCCTATCCCCTCCCCTTTTCTGTCTGTCCGTCCGTCCGTCCTGAGACCTGCTTTTCTCCACTGCCCTCCCACCAGGCTAGGGTTCCAGATTTGTTCAACCACACCCAGCTTTTCTGTAGGTGCTGGGATCTGAACTCAGGTCCTTATCCTTGTGGGGCAGGGGCTTTCCTCCCCAAGCCATCTCCCCAGGCCCTTCTTCGTCATCTTACCTCGAATGTTCCCTTGAGACCCTTCCTAGTAGTATCATTTCCCGGTGAAGTGGAGGCTTTCACTCTGAATCCAACTGATGCTAACTTCTTAGGACCCTCTTAGCGTTCCTCCGCATTTAGGTTGTGAGAACGTGCTCAAGGGGAGGCTGCCACTTTCCCATGCAGCCTCCCTCCTCTCTCTGTACTCCGCAGGATGGAACGAGGCAGAGCCGAGAGGCTTTTGGTGTCTATCCAGCGTTTTTCGTGTTTTAAACATCTATGCTACCTTTTGATCAAGTTTGGTTACCACAAGCATCTTAGTTTCTGGATTATTTTTCTGAAGGACTAGACTCCTAAAGTGGCTAAATTCCTAAGTAAGATAGATTTTCTAAATAGTCGTGTTAGTAGTTAAGTTGTTAAGCTGTTCCTGTCTTTTATAGTGATGCTTTTATATCCTTAAGTGTTTTAATCGTTTCATGTTTAGTTAATTTCTATAAACTATCTTGTATCTACTATGAGGGGTAGAAAGACCCTTATTTGTCATGATGTGCTATTAGCCAGAGGAGTATTTTACTATTACTTTGTATGGAATGTGTTGCCTATTGATCATGTTCTTTCTTGTTTGTTTGTCTTTTGCTTTTGTTTTCTGAGGCAGGGTTTCTCTGTGTGGCTTTAGAGCCTGTCCTGGCCCTTGCTCTGAAGATCAGGCTGGCCTCAAACTCACAGAGATCTTCCTGCTTCTGCCTCCCAAGCCCTGGGACTAAAGGCATGCACCACTGCCTGTTAATCATGTTCTTATAAGATTAGTGATATTTCTTCTTAGAGACAGAGAAATGGTGTAGAATCATTGAAATATCTAGTAATAAAACCATTTGTCTATAATATTGACATTTGTCTATATATCTACAAATCCTAAAATTATGATTTGTCCAGCTTGGGGCAGAGGGCTTGTTTGGTTTGTGTCCTTCCTAGGTGTTGGAAATCAACCTGTAATCTCTGTACTTGAGAGAGAGATACAAAAAAAAAATGTCATCATTGACTATATATTGTGTTCATAGCCAACCTGGAAGACATGACCCCATTTAAGAAACAAAACAAAGGAACAAGCCAAACAAATAAAGGGACATAGCTTTATTTTTTTAAGCTGAAATCATAGTTTTCATATTGGTTTATAAATCCAGATGTGTACAAAGAAGAAGGCAACTGGTGTCCGTTGCACTTAACAAAAGCGACACTTTCAGCAGCCTCTGAGTCTGTAGCGACAGACCCATTCACTTGTTGGTCTGCCTGGGCTGGCTCTCACTGCCCCTTCTGCTCACCCTCCCACTGTGTGAGCACGGGCTCTTCACATGCTCAGAGGAGAGTAGAAGAAAGTCACAAAGACATATGTTCTGCCAAAGTTGCCAGAGTAAATTTGATAATTCCTATTAATATCCGGTGGCATTTAATATTAGCCTAAAACTTTCACAGACACTGACCCACTGATGTTGGAGCTGTGCTAGCTGACGGCTTTACTTCTGAGCACACACTATTGCGAGCACTTCTGTTACGTCTTACAAATATGACGTCAGAGGTCAGACAGTTTAGAGTTTGTGGTTCTGTCTCCACCGTGTGTTACGTTAGATTTTGTTTTCTTCAGTGTTGATTCTGCTCTCTCTTCTTTCTGCTCGCCAGTCTTCCATCCTGTGGAGTGCTCCTACTGTCACTGCGAGAGCATGATGGGCTTCCGATACCGATGCCAGCAGTGCCACAATTATCAGCTCTGCCAGAACTGCTTTTGGCGTGGCCACGCCAGTGGCACTCACAGTAACCAGCACCAGATGAAGGAGCATTCCTCTTGGGTAACTACCTGCGCGTCTCTGACTGTGTCCTCTCCACTGTTTACTCAGCTCGTGTGTAACAGGAACCGTACTTGATCGAGGGTCCTGCAGGCGCCCTGCCCAATAAGAACGTGGTGTCATGACCTCTTGATGTCAGCATGGATGCTGGGCTTGCAGTCGTGTTATTCCTCACAGGGTTTTAAAAGCAGACTTTTAAAGTGTTCTGGGAGGCACCAGTGTTAAATGTATTTAAAATGGTTCTTTGCAAAGTAAAAAAGCAAATTTCTTCTGATTTGAAAAATTATACAAAGGGGATCTCCCTAGTGTTTATTCCCTTGAGCCTTCAGTTGGGTTTAAAGCCCTTTTTTCTTCAAGGTGGTTTTCTTTGCAGGTTGATTGTGTTTATATGCTGCAGAAAAAGCGGCATGTAGTACAGGAGTTATATATGTGTATCTTTTAGGTTGGGGAAAGACTGTATTTGATAACCATTGCCACATTGCTATTCTTACCTTCAAAGTAGCTTTCAAATAGTACTTAGGTGGTGGCCAACCACAGTGGTGTACACCCTTAACCCCATTGCTGAGTGGTCAGAAGCAGACGGAGCTCTGTGAGTTACAGCATACTCTACATAGTGAGACCCTGTCTTGAAACACACTAAATAAAATCAGGTAAGACAAACAAAACTCAACATTTGGGTTGGGATTGAAATCTGCTCTTCCTGGAGTGTTTATAAATAGTGTAATATGAATCTCAGAAAGTATTTTTCTTTACATCTTTTGATTTATTTCTATTTTTTGTTGGCTGCTTGCTTTACTGAACGGTAGAAGACCATGCAGGTCCTGAAGTATGGTTCGAGACCTAAGGGTCTCACCCCAGTACCTACTAGACTGCAGAGATGAAAAGACCTTAATAACTGAGTTTCCTCACCCATTTATTTTTCCTAGAATTCAAAGAAAAATTAAATAAACCAACACCAGGAAATAGTCAAAGAAAGGAAAGACCAAGTGTCAACCCGTCTGCACACTTGACTGTACTGTCAGAACCTGTGATGGTGTGTTAGGAACACACGTGTATTGGATTGAGTATCAGTTAGAGCTAACTACAAACTTTGTTTCAATGAACATCCTATTGTTCAGCTGTGCATTCCAGTACTATGTTTTGGTTTAATGTCAGTTTTTGAATCTTTCTTTTTAAAGTGGAAATCCCCCTAACATTTTTTAATTATTATTAAATAAAGCTAACTTGTTTGTCTTTTTTTTTCCTTTTCTCTATGTGAAGCACTATAGCCCACTGTGCTAATTGGTTGGTCAATGTGTTCCCTGTAGTTCTTAGTTTAGTCCCCTGCCGGAACCGAGACAGGTTCTGCTCAATTACTTTTCATGGTGATTTGGTTTGCTGGTGTGCTTCTGGTACCCAGTTCATAACCTTTTCAAAAGTAAGCAGTTTGCATTTATTTAAAGATCAGTAACTAAGTACCGCTTTATGGTTTGCAAAAGAGCTTTTCATGTACGCTTGAATTTTTGTTCTTTGAATTATAGCATACATACAGAAAAAGTACAAGCCAGGCATGGTGTTTTATGCCTGGAATAACAGTACTTGGAAGAGTGAGGCAGGAGGATTACTATGAGTTCAGGCCAGCCTATGTTAAGGCCTTATCCTCCAAAACCAACCAAACAAGGTACAGAATCCACAAGTGAATTCTTATTTAATCTTTTCAATACTGTGAAGATTTTCTTTCTAAATACTTCTCATTTTTTATTCATTCTTTCTGCCTTATGAATTCCTTTATTTTTTTTTTATAGAAACTTAAGTTTTTTTTTTTTTCTTTTTTTGATCTTTTGAGACAGGGTTTCTCTGTGGCTTTGGAGCCTGTCCTGGAACTAGCTCTTGTAGACCAGGCTGGTCTTGAACTCACAGAGATCTGCCTACCTCTGCCCGACGAGTGCTGGGACTAAAGGTGTGCACCACCACCACCTGGCTATAGGTGTTAAGAGAAGCTTTTTCTTTGCTAGCTGCTTTGGTTTATCCCCCGCCAGTCGCCTGGGCTCTGCCGCGCCAGCCTGGTTCTAGATCCGCATGAGTCCCAAATAAACACACAGGAGGCTATATTCATTATGAAGCTGTTGGCCTTGTTTGTCTCTTACTGGCTAGCTCTGCTTTAAGTAATTACCCCATAATTGTTAATCTAAGTAAGTCTCTTACCGGAGAATAGTTCCAGGCTTCCTACCCCCAATGGCGTTACATGTTGACTCTCCTGTGTTTCTCCTACCCAGAATCCTCCTGGATTCCTAGCCCCACCTATCTAGATTCCTATTGGCCAGACAGTGCTTTATTAGCATAAGACTTCCCCAACATCTCCTCCTTTCTGTTTAAACAAAAAGAAAGGTCTTAACTTTAACACAGTCAAATTGTATATAACAGAACAGTTATCAAATAAGAACATAGTTACAATATTTTAGCAAGATTTAAAGAAAATATCATCCATACCAGCCTTATGAGTTCAAAGTTCTATATGTAACTTATCTTTTATCATAACTAAGGAAAACTATAACTATCTGTCTTCAACTCCATCAAAGACCACAGAAGGATAATATATAAACACTAGGATTGACAGAGACATCTTACTGCCTGGACAGTCACCCGAAGTTCCTCTGTAACGTTGGGGTATCCATCTTCAGCCCATAGGCCACAATGTGTCTGGAACACTTCTCAGCAAAGCAAGAAATTTCAAACTGTCCATCTGCATTGGCAGTCTGTCAGTCATTTTTCTTTGTCCTGCAGAAAGTCTCGTAGACTCTTCATCAAGCAGGAACCCTGTAAGACTGAGTTCAGTAGTCACTTTCCTGTGAGTCCTGCATGTCCAGATGATACAACAACAGTCAAGAAGTACAGGCAAGGGCAGTTCTTGCCCAAATGGCTAATCTTGCCATGTTGAAAGCAAACTCCATAACAAGTTTCTTCAATGCCCATCTTCCTCTCAGATGTAATTGGTGCTGCCAGGAGCAGACATTTCTCATTGTCAAGAAAAGCCCTAAACCATTTTAAATGCCATTTTCTGAAGGTCTTTGAGAGGTTTGAAGACTGTTTATCTCAAATATTTTTCTGTATATCTAGAAAATCTAACTTACCTAACTATAAATTCTGACTATTATAAGTAACTATTTATAATCTGTATTTAATTACGCATTACATTTTAAAAGATCAGTATAAGCACAATACTTAATCAAGAGGAGAAATATACATATCACAAAATTTGACCTTGAATTTGTATCAATAAATGAAAAACAATACCCATACCATAATTCCCCTTTTTACCATTAAAAGGAGATTGGTTGTGATCATTAACCAATTATAAACAATCCCATTTAAATGAAAACAAAGATTTATAAACAAGATGGGAATTGGGACGTCGCTCATTCCAAACTGCTTCCTGCTGGAAGGGGGCGCTGTTCATACCATGGGGATCATGACAAAACTCAGAAACCTGTATAAGTCCATATTTTCGGGGTCTGTAAAGCTGCATCATCTTAGCTGTTTCGATTGTTGGAACACCTGGTCCACTGCTTCCGGGGGTCTTGGTTCGTCAAACCACAGAAGCCTGGAAGGAATCCTTAGCTTTTCATTTTCTGTAGAAACATAAATAAAAACTCCTTTTCCGAGTAACATATCCTTATGCTTAAATTTTGAAGTCAAGGTATTTTCAAAAGATATAAGTTGTATTAATTTAGCAGCATTTATAATCAAGTGTACTTTAGTAGCAGTTCCTTCCTGAGCAAGCAAAAAACTGAAAAACACAATAGCGTACAGTAAGTATCCAGACTCTCTGTGTATTTTCCATCTTTACGTGGCTTATTTATTTATCTATTATTACTTTATTTCTTTCACTTTTATTTATTTTTCTCTGAGACAGGGTTTCTCTTTTGAAATCTGTCTGCCTCTGCCTCTGGAGCAATCCTACCGGCGTGTGCCACCACAACGCCGGCTTTTGTATTTATTTACCACTTTGTCGTTTCAGTTTCTCTCTCAATCTCACATATATTTTAAAACACACTGTAAACCTTCAGAAGTTTTTCTTTATCCAAGTCTGACTTTACTGTAAATCTTTATGTTTTTCTGGCCACGTGTCTTATCTGTAAAACCTCGGCTGTTTTAAACTGCCGTTTCAAGGTGGCGGGCGTAAGCGTGACTCCAGCTTACCGCCTCAGTCCATGCTGACCTCCAGCAAAAGCTGCCACTTCCAGCTGTACGCACACACCTTTCAATCATTAGCAGAGTCTCTTAAAAGAACCTTGCTGTTTTTTGTTTTTTGTTTTTTTTTTTCTTTTTATGCCGAGTCAGGAAGACTCCGGTAAGCCAGCCACGTGAATCTCGGCTTGTCGCTAGCAAAACAGAGCACACCTGAGAAAAATGCTGCTACCAATAATTTGTGCTTCTCTCTGTTCTTCTGTTTCTAAAATTCCTTTAAAGCTTTTGCCATTCTGCGTGGAAATTCAATCCCACTCCTGATCACCATTATGTTAAGAGAAGCTTTTTCTTTGCTAGCTGCTTCGGTTTATCCCCCGCCAGTCGCCTGGGCTCTGCCGCGCCAGCCTGGTTCTAGATCCGCATGAGTCCCAAATAAACACACAGGAGGCTATATTCATTATGAAGCTGTTGGCCTTGTTTGTCTCTTACTGGCTAGCTCTGCTTTAAGTAATTACCCCATAATTGTTAATCTAAGTAAGTCTCTTACCGGAGAATAGTTCCAGGCTTCCTACCCCCAATGGCGTTACATGTTGACTCTCCTATGTTTCTCCTACCCAGAATCCTCCTGGATTCCTAGCCCCACCTATCTAGATTCCTATTGGCCAGACAGTGCTTTATTAGCATAAGACTTCCCCAACATATAGGCACTTAAGTTTTCAAAAATTTAGTGTTAACAACTTACATAAATTTTGAGTCTGATGCCATAAATAGATCAGTTCTGAATTTTGATGGGTTGCGTGCCTGGGAGTGGTGTGTGTCCTGGAAGTTAGTACATGTGTCTATATGGTCTTACTGGTTTGTTTGATTGTTTGTTTATTTGTTTTTTCAAGACAGGCTTTCTCTGTGTAGCTTGTTCTCAAAATTAAGAGTATGTATAGCAATCAGGTCCTTTGAAGAGGATATTGGCTAATTTTGAGGTTGGATAAAGGAATTTCCTTTTAACAAAAAAGATGCATAATTATTTTTTTCGATGTAAATGAGATTGAACATAGGGCCTTCCTTATACATGCAAGACAAGGGCTCTACTACTGAGACATATCCTGGCCACTGCTGTCAGTTTAGTACTAAGTTCCTTGAATGTTTTCCACTGTGTCTGTACCAATATTTGAAACGGATGCTTCTATGTTTGCAGCAGCAGATTTTAGTTTGTTTGATTGGTTTGTCGAAGAAGTTACACTGTAGATTTGATATATGTATGTCTCAGTGTTTGTAAGATTATTTTTATTTTCCCAAAGCCCCTATTTAATGTTTCATCTAAGTAATGAAATAGCAATTCAGTATCTCAGACCTCAGTCTATTTAGTTTGCTTTCATTCCCCAGAAGAGTGATACATGGGACTGTACCCAATGTTGCTCCTGCCCAAGCATCATTTGTCCATTCAAACAGTATTATATATGTAGTCAGCACAGTGATACTCCATGAACAAACAAGTCAAAGATGACTGCCCTCTTGAAAATGTTTTAGAATACGAACACAATTGCTGGGGCTTGTTGCTGTCTCCCTTTTCCTGTTCCCAGTGGGCATCTAGACTTGCTTTCCACACTCCCTTCTCCAGCTTGATATGGGTGGATCTGTGTGAATAGTGGATGTGGACCCACGTGTCTTTCCCCAACACTGTTAATGATAGAGTGTCTTCCCGGCCCTCTGCTTCCTCACTTCAGAGGACTCCATGAGGATCCAGTGGAAAGCTAAACTATGAAATAAAAAGAAACTGGACCTGGCATGGATGGTGGGTAGAGAGGAGCATATGCCAGCCCATTTACCTGAGATGGGGGCATGATAAGACCTGTGTCCCCATTGCGGTTGAGACTGAAACAAGAGTAATTTAGCAAGAGCCTGTCTCAAAATGAAACTTAAAAGGGCTGGGGATATTATATACCTCAGTAGTTTTTACAAGTGGGTTCAATTTCCAGCACGGTACACACACACACACACACACACACACACACACACACACACACACACACACACACACACACCAAACAGAAAACCCCTTGTTTTGTTTAAAGTTTTCATTTTTCCCATAGTGCTTAGTACCAGGAGTGAACCACTAGTAAAACCTTAAAAGTGTGTGGTGTTGGCTTGACAAGCAGGAGTATGATAAGTCAGATGATGGAGTAGAAAGACAAATCATATGATTTAGTAGTAACCAAACTGGTAAATTTGTACTTAAAAGTAGCCTCATACCAACTGAGCCATGTATTGGAAAGGATCACAGTGTGACCTGTTGACAGGTATTACAGGAAATAGATGGGCTCCCGAAAGAATCGGCTGGTTTGTAACAAAGAGTAAAAGAAACTAGAGAAAGTTCAGACAACTGGGGAAGTATAAGGAGAAAGAGGTTGTTTTTCGATGCTATCGAGTAAAAGATGAATATATTCACAAAGCCTGGTAGACATACTCAGTTGAATAGACAAGGTTAAGGGCCATCTACAGAGCTTCTGTTTATAGGGTTGAGGTCCATGAAATCTGCATGAAGATGGTTCTCCAAGTTTCCTAAGTCACTCTGTTGTACAGACAAAGTTAGGACCTTGTTTCATGTGGCTTCTAGTTGACTCCCGTTAGTTGAAAGTGAGAGTCTTGTGAAAAATAAGTCAAGCTTGAGAGTGAAGTCAGGAAGCAACTGAAGTTTCTGTCAGATGGGACTAATGGGGAACAAATAGATCAAAGGCCCACTGTATCTCCAGGGAATTGTGTTGGCAAAGAACTCATATAAGCCTGGGATGAAAATAACTTTTATTGTTTGAGTTAGACAATCACTTTATAAAACCCAGAACTTTCTCTAATGCCAGTAAGAGGTAGGGATGAGTTTATCATGAGGGCTGTATATCCTCAAAAGAGGGCGTGCCATAACACACTTGGCCACAGGGGATACTGGGTAAAGAAGAGACTTACAGCCAGGTCTAATCCCAGCACTGGGAGATACAGTAGTAAGTTTGAGTCCAGTCTGGTCTACATGGTACCTTGTAGACAAAGACACGCAAACCGGAAAGAATGAAAAAGACCAAGCACAAAGTTCCCATTTCCCCCGGTGTATCTTGGGAGTGGGAGGGGTGCAGGTACTGCTTCCCCCCTTTCAGGTCCTAGTAGCATCACTAGAAGTTGCACATGGTTCCAGGGAAGATTGTGCCATACACTTGGTCTTAGACGCGCTGACTAAATGGATGGCAGACCTTCTTCCCGGTGTCTGTTATCAGGGCAGTTTGACTGTGTTGGGGTACTCAGTGATCACAGTGCTCACTAAACTACGTTTCCCTTTCTACCCAGGTGTGTAACTCATTATATACCTCATCTTCCCTGCAATCCAGGGGTGTTACATTTTAGGCAAGGAGTTCAAAGCAGGTCTGCCGCCTCCGTTGCCTCTCCTGCTGATAACCCATCAGCCTGGTGGAAATGTTTTTGAAGGAATTAGGTGAGGCAAGAGCCCTTGATGGAAGGTGGCTGAGTACCTGCATGGATAGAGCCCCTTTACCAGTGTGCCGAGGACTCGGACATGAGCAAGGAATGAAGATGCTAAATCAGGAGGATAGGGTTGAGGAGATTAGAGACTGAGTATCGACATCACAGGGGCCTTACTTGGAAAGGGAGGAGCAATGGCTGATGCCTGCTTGGTGAAGGAGCAGGAATGCCATGCTGAATCACAGAGCAGCAAGGGAGCCAGTGAGGCTGAATAGCATGAACCGTGGAAGAAGTGGTGAAGAGGCCCGGATGAGCCATGCTCAGGACTTCTGAGTGAAATGAGGAGTCTTGGTAGAACTTGGGGTAGCATAACATGATTTCATTCCTGCTTTAAAGTGATCAGTCTAGATGTTGGGTTAAAAAGTAAATAATGTAAGTAATTGAGAAGCATAGAGGCTATTTGTGAAAGATTGTTATGCTAATTATATTAGTTACTTCCCTCATTACTGTTGCAAAATATCTAACAGAACGACTCATGGGAACAAGGATTTATTTCCTCTTGTGGGTTAGGGAGCCTAGTCCATCATGGGAGAGGGAATATGGAGGCAGGAATCTCCTTGCTTCCATCTGCACAGATCAGGAAATAGAGAAAAAGGGATGCTCATACTTAGCTTATTTTCTCCTTTTTCCCTTGTTTATTCAGGGAGGGACCTAGCCTATGAAATAGTGCTGCCCAGATTCAGGGGAGGAGAGAGGGAGAGGGAGAGGGAGAGGGAGAGGGAGAGGGAGAGGGAGAGGGAGAGAGGAGAGAGAGAAGAGAGAGAGGAGAGAGAGAGAGAGAGAATATATATGTGTGTTGCTAGAGTTTGAATCCAAGACCTCATATGCCAGGTAAACATTTTACTAATGAGTTATATTCTAGCCTAGAAATGACAAAAGAGACTGAATTAGGATAAGTTATAAACCAGCATAATGGACTGTATGGGACCAAGGAGAGGCTTTGAGAAACACTGACTGTCCTGAGCCACTTGCATGGTAGAACTGTTATTGGCCAAAGAAAGGGAAGACTGTGGGTGGTGTATGCCCAGGTCTTAGAATCAATGTTCTCTTCTGTTATTTGTGTCCCTCCAGGCATCCCTGGAACTCAGGAACCTATCCTCCGGAATACTATGGTTAAAGGCATGAGTGATTATGTTCAACTCAGGGGTTCTTCTCTTTGGCCATGTTGCATCAAAGTAGCTGTCCGTTTGGAGTGGTTGAGTAGGCCAGTGGACATGAGTCTAGAGCATAAGAGTGAGTCTGAGATAGACTATACTTAATACATATATTTAAAGTAACAGGTCACATTCAGTGAATGAGTGACTAACCCTGCCAAGTGTTTAACCATTGAGTAAGCAGACTGGACTGATGCTTTATCCATTAATATTTGGGTTATCTCGCACAGGAACAATTTCTTTGGAAGGGTGAGGACAGAAGCCTGATTAAAGTGAGTTCAAGAAGGAAAGGTAGTTCCGAGTACTGGTGCACACCTTTAATCCCAGCACTCTGGAAACAGAGGCAGGAGGATCTCTGTGAATTTGAGGCTAGCCTGGTCTACAGAGTGAGTTGCAGGACAGCCAGGGCTATATGGTGAGACCCTTTCTTGAAAAACAAAAAAGCAAAAAGAAGGAAGGAAAGGCAAGAGATGGAGATGACAAATACAGACTTTTCTTGAAACGACTGTTTATTTCTGGCAGTATCCCACCTCTTTGTAGGGTCTCCCTGTATAGCCCACCCCTCCTGCCTTAACTTCAAGCTGGGATTGAAGGCTTGTTCTGCTGTGCAAGGCCCCAACTCTACTTCTAAAAACACTTCTTTTTGGGATTAGTCACACTCCATTCCACACACACACACACACACACACACACACACACACACACACACACACACACACACTTTTCATTTCAGCCAGGAGTTAGGCTGATGGCAGGCTGCAAGAGGGACGTTTTGATTGGCAGGTTTTAGTGAACTTGGAGGTAGTCTCCGAATTGAACACCTCCTTCTATACACACCTGCTATCCTTTCTAGCAGGGGTAGATCTTGAGTACTGATGCTTCTGGGAAGCAGGGGAGAATGGCCTTGCTGTGGAATCTGCAGACCCCAAGAGAAAAGGAATAGAAACAGGCTAAGGCGAGCGTGTTCATTTCTTTCTCCGTCAGACTGACCAGCCTGTTAGAATAAGGAGTGAGTGTGAGGCAGAGGGCCCTCCACCAGGAAGCAACATTCCAGCTTGCAAGGGAATAGGTCATCTTCTCTGAAATACTTGGTTCATACCCGTGTAATTTTGTCATTGGAGCTGTGGTGCTGTAACATTTGGCAGTACTCTGTTGCATAATAAGCCACCCCTAAGAATCAGTGGTATAAAACACCATAATCATCTGGTTATACCCATGGTTTTGTGTCAGGTATTTGGGCAGGACATAGTGATTGGCTGTCTCTACTTCTTGCTTTCTTGGGATGACTGAAATACTGGGGTGCTTGGGTGTGGCTTGAAGGGTGGGGGCTTCTTAACTCCCATGTCCACTGTTACTTTGGATGTCAGGAAGGCCTGTCATAGCTAGAATGGTTGCTAGAATCCAGCCCTGTGTACCCTGCTCATGTACTGTGTGACCCTTATGCTTGACTCTTGTGTTTTAGGAGACTTTGTCTATGGCAGAGGCATCTGGAGAGCAAATAGTGCAGGTACCCGCCCTCGCCTTGCTGGAAAGTGCATCATCACTTCCACTACATCCCCTGGGCTGGAAGTTGGGTCACTGAGACAGGCCCAGGACAAGGGAGGGGACTGGAAGGGTGAGGTTGCAGGGAGTCCATGTGGTAGGAGAGAGTCCTTTGCAGTTCTCTCTGACCGGTTTCTGTTTGGGAAACACAGTCCACCACTCGAAGGACATTCCCATGTAAGCCGGGCTTCCCTTATAGTGGTTAATGTAGCCACAGAGTTGTGTGTGTTTTTATGCTAAATTTTGCTTTCAAAGAGCCCTTTATAACACTACAGAGGCAGAAGCAAGCGGATCTCTATGAGTTAGAGGCCAGCCTTGACTGCATAGTGAGCTCCAGGCCAGCCAAGGCTGTGTGGTGAGATGAAGCACAGAGAGGTGTGGAAACACACAGCCAACTTCTGTATGTTTCTCTGACTTCCCCTCAGACCTCTGCCTACCCTAGCTTTCACTTTACCAAGGCCAATCTGATGGATTCCCACTTAGTTCTTCCATATGGTGAGGGGGCTGGGGAAGGATGGGAGAATTTATGCAGATATCTTGGATCCAGATGTGGTTCTTAGTACAATGTCTTTAGTTACATAACTTGGGGGAGTGACCTGAAAACTTCACCTTTCTAACCAGCAGGTGGCAGACTCCACCTCTGAACAACCTTATCCCCTTCAGAAATCCATAAATGAGGAAACAGTCTGTGTTTAACAATATGTTAAACAAGTATTGCTTCTTTAAAATATTAATGATAATATCATATGTAATTTTTGTAGCATTAATGATACAAAATTGAACTATTTAATATGAGCAGCCAGATTTGTCAGAGAAATTCTTAATTTTCTTCCCTTCTCCCTCCCTCCCTTTGAGATAGGGTCTCACTGGTACAGCCCTGACTGTCCTGGAACTCGCTATGTAGACCCCACTAGCCTGGAAGTCTGCTTGCCTCTGCCTTCTGAGGGCTCCATTACTAGTATCTGTGTCCTTGCACCTCTTAAATTCTGAAGGATAATTTGATAATCTATTCTGGGAGAAAAAAATGTGTGCTTATTGGCCCTATGTTTTCCAGTTTCGAATGGATACATGTCATAATTTAATCACTATTTTACACATAGATAAATAAATATTCCCTCTTATTTAGTTTTGTGCTATCTACTATTTATTTATCTATCGAGACAGGGTTTCACTGTTAGTCCTGGCTGTCCTGGAACTCACTGTGTAGACGAGGCTGGCCTCAAACTCACAGAGATCCCCCTAGCTCTATTGTGATTGAAGGTGTGTGCCAGCATGCACAGCCTGGAGGATATGGAGATGTGTGCATAAATTTTATTTTATGTGCATGAGTGTTGTACCTGCACATATGCATGTACATTACGTGCATGCCAAGTGCCTGCGGAGCTCAGAAGAGGGGCTCCAGTTCCCTGATACTTCAGTCATGGGTGATTGTGAGCCTAGGTCCTCTGAAGAGCAACAGGTACCCCTAACCACTTTCCATCCTTGGGTACACATATATCTTTTTAAATGTAAAATAGCATCTCCACAAGTAGGAAATGGGGCATAGACTTGAAAACATTTAAAAGAAAATCTACAAAGTCCAGTTGTTTTTTTTTTTGTTTTGTTTGTTTGTTTTTGGCTCAGTGCCCAGGTAACCTCAGAAACTACTGAGTCAGTGTCTGCCTTGGCTGCTGCCTCTGTGTCTGCTGTTGGTGCAGTAAAGAACGCTGCCGCCTGTGTTCTGCTTGATACCAGCATTGCTGCTATGCTCTGAACTGAAACTCGGCATCCTGTTAGAGCCCTGCTTCTCCTGTGTCCCCAGATGGCCTGTGACTTATGCTGTAAACTGGACTCAATTGAGGGTAAAGGAAAGGGGTGTTACTCTGAAGAAACCATGGGCATCATCTAGGAGTGCCTCCTGAAAACTAGGGCCTGGGCTAACTGTTTTAGCATTTGGTCAGAAGTCTGGGCATGGTGCGGCTGAATTGCTGTCTGCAGACCTCTCTGGAGGCATCAGGCGAGACTGAAGTGTCGTCGTGATCTAGCTTTGTGGGGAATCTTGCCAGTTCACTGGCTGTTGGCAAGATGTATTTCTTTGCAGCCGAGCTGTGGTCCCTGCTTTCCTGTTCATAGCCACCTGCAGCCGTTTGCCATGCAGCCTACATAGCCCATTTAAACAGCATGGACAATCACTGCCTCCACAGCCAATGGAGCGCCTCCCTGTGATTTCCTCTTCTACCACTAGGGGCACACTCCCTTTTGCGGTATAATGTTATGTAATCTAAAGGAAGGCTATTTTAGCATACTCACAATTTTTACCCATGGACAAGAGGAGGGTTAATTTCTAATTCTATTCACACTAGTCACTCTGGCTATTTTATTCATTGCTTTTCAATTTATTACGTTTGGGATGATATACCTGGAATCTCTTAATTAAAAAAAATCTTAGAAAAATCAAGAAATCAAGACTCTGCTTAGAGACACATGTCAGTCTTGCTACCCTCGTTTTCTAGCTGCAGTTATTTCCCGACTTTCTGGTCATGCCCCTTTGCTCCAGGGGATTGGTTCCACATCCGTGGTTATCTCTCTGGTAATGTTGCTGTCTGTGGAGTTAAGCCTTTTAAATCCTGGCTGTGCAGTCTCTTGACTTCTCCAGTTCTGATGATCTCCTCCACTGAGCCTCATATGCCTGCCCCACAATTATGCCGGGCATTTCACCCCATCTGTCTGCTCTGCTTCCTCGATCACTGACTTAGCGGTTCTCTTTTGACAAGCTCTTATCGTTCCTGATTCATTCCTCTGATTTCACTAAGGTCATCCTTTAATCTCCTTCCCGTTTCAAACCCATTAACCTGTCTGTATCTGGTGTTTGTAGTGTTTCCACTTCTCTCTTTATTCATTTTAGACATCACTGCTCTTCTTGTGTTATTGACTCCGTCATATTCAACTTTGGGGAAATCTGTACATGGGTATATGTGCTTGTGCATCTAGAGGCCAGAGGTCAACCTCGAGTGTCGTTACTCAGGTACTGTCCACCTTGTTTTATGAGACAGTCACTATCCTGAAACTTACTATTAAGCCAGGTTGACCGGCAGCAAGCCCCAGGGACCCACCAGTCTTTGCCTTCCTAGTTCTGGGATTACATGTTATATAATACATACAGCGCTTAACTTTTTTTTTTTCTGGGTCCTCATGTTTGCATAGCAGACACTTTACTGACTGAGCCATCTCCCCAGTGCTAGTATGTGACTATTTAAGAAGAAAATCCCCCTCTTCTGCCAGCGAATGTACTGGGTAATTAATGGCTTTCTCTAAGAAAGCCATGTAACAAGGCAGATTAGTGTTGCCATACATTCATCATCTCTCCCAATTGGCCCTCACCACTGGAATGATGTTGCATTTCTCGGACCATCCTGCCCTTTGCTTTCTGGGAAACCATCAGTTGAGGAAGTCTTTGTTCTCCTTTCAGCAGATCTTTTCTTACTATAGAAAATAGAAAAGGCTTTTTTTTTTCTCTGTAGAGAGAAACGCCTTGAGACAGGCTCTCCCTCAACTCTCTGCTTCTAGGTTTGCTCACTTGTTCATATTCTACAGATTCTTACTTGGTACTTGGTACTTAGTTGACACTGTTGTAGGTGCTAGGGTTTCCCTGGAATGAGCTGAAAGTCTGCACCTTCACGGAGTTTGCATTGAAAAGAGAATAGATGAAAGCAAACAGCCAAAACCCTGAGTTCTAAAATAATACATGAAGAAGATATCAAGTGGCGGTTCCCTGTAGAGCGGTAGAATGTGATCTGACAAGAGGGAGGTAGCGATGTAAGATAGGGCCGTCAGCAAGCTACTGACATCGATTCAGGCCCCCAAACCATGCTAGGTACCAGCCCCTACCTAGCAATGCGAGACAAATGTTCTACCACTGAGCCAAATCCTCACTCAGAAGAGGAAAACCTGAACTGACTTAACACGCAAAGGGGTTGAGTCAGTAATCAAAAATCCTTCTTACAAAGAACAGACCCTTAATCTTTGCACTTGGGAAGTTGAGGCAGAAGAATCAGCACTTAAAGGTCAGCCTCGGGTTGCATGAGACCCTGGTGAGGGGTGAGGGAGAAAGACAGACACAGACAGAGACATATAGATCGAGACCAACCAACCAGGCCTCAGTGGTTTTGTTGGTGAGTTCTACTAGACATTTAAAGAATTATTACCAGTGATTTACAAAGTTTCCTTAATATACGAGACCAGAACACTTCCAAACTCATTTTATACAGCCAGAGTTTTCATGATGCCAAAACAAATAAAAGCAAAAAAAATAGACTAATAAATGTATGCAAAATACCTTAGCAAAATATTAGCTATATTAAAAAACACGATTAATGCAATAAAGTACATAAATTACATGATTTTCTTAATAAATGTTAAGAGGGCAAAACCTAATGCCTTTTTATGATTAAAGAAGTCTTATGGGCTAGAGAGGTGGCTCAGGGGTTTAGAACACTAGTTGGTCTTCCAGAGGTCCTGAGTTCAATTCCCAGTAACCACATGGTGGCTCACAACCATCTGTAATGAGATCTGATGCCCTCTTCCTGCCTTTAGGCATACATGCAGACAGAAAACTGTGTACATTAAAAAAAAAAAAAAAGAAGAAGTCTTGTGCTAGGGATATAGCTCAGGTGGCATAGCGCTTGCCTGGCATGCAAGAATCCGAGTTAAGTCCCAGCACCAAATAAGTTGAGCACTCAGGTGGCAGAGGCAGGAGGATCAAGATTATCCCTGATTACATAACAAGTTAAAAGCTAGCTTATGCCATGTGGGAGCCCTTCTCCTCAAAAGGGAGTCAGGGAGGAACAAACCAGAAATGCTTGAGGAGAGTTGAAGGGAGTATCTTCAGTCTAATAGAGGATGCCTGTCAACCACAGCGAGCGTCATGCATGCTGGTGAAAGAATGGACACTTTCTTCATAGAATCAAGGAGACAAAGTTGTCCACTCTTGTTACATTTGTTGAACATCATGCTTAAAGTTCTCACAGGGGAATTACACAAGAAAAAAGAACCAAAAAGTACAAAACAGGAATGAATTTAACCAAAGAAATAGTAGGCTTTTACAGCACATCAGAAAATACCACTGAAAGAAGACTAAAGGAATCAGAAAGAGTTGCAGGCTCGTGGGTCAGGAGGAGCTTCGTATGTTCCAGCAGCAGCACTCACTCAGTTGTTCCGCAGATTCACCGCCACCCTTTTGAAACTCTCAGCTGCCCTGTGTGACTCCATAAACCATTCATAGCATTTATACGGAAACACGAAAGACCCCTTCCATATTCCCAAACAAAGTTGATGGGCCAACATTTCCAGATTCCAAAACTCAATTCCCGCCACAGAAAAAGGACAGTATAGCACTGACTTGAAGAAGTGCATGAAGACTACTGAGGTAGAATTAAGCCTCTGAAAATGAACCTCTATTCACCCCTTATTTTTCCTCAAGGGTGAGAATACCATTTGCTGTGTTCCAAGAGTAGTCGTCTCAAAATAGGGTGCTAGGGCAAGCAGATGGAGGTGGACCCCTTCTATATATAAGTTACTTAAAGCAGTTCACAGAGGGTGCTAGGAAATGGCCCGGTGTGTATGAGTGCTTTCTCTGTAAGCATGGGGAACCAAGTTCAGATCTTAGTACCTACAGAAAACCAAAACCAGATGATCATGGCTACACAGACCTTTAACCCCCACACTGGAGGGGAGGGAGGCTGAGACAAGATGATTCATAGGACTTGCTGCTGCTAATGTATCCCCAAAACTTGTAAACTCTGGCTTCAGTGAGAGACGCTGTCTCAAGGACTAAGATGGAGGAAGAGAAGGGCACCAGTGTTCTCTGATCTCTACGTGTGCACACACGGGCATGTGCTTTGCATGCTTTACACACTGGCACACATCACACACACACTAAATAGGTTACAGTCCTAAACAGAAGAGCGAAAACACAGGTACAGTTTCCTCAGCTCTCTGAGTTAGACATATGACACCAAAAGCACAGTGAACAAAGGAAAAGTAGATAATTGGACTTAATGAAAACTAATAATTTTGATGCTTTAAAAATTGCCATCTGACTGTTTTCTGGCCCCCAAGAGTAACAATGTGGCCAATGTATGTAGACATACATACTTATGAATTTTATTAGTAATTTAGTGGCTAGGTATGATGGCACATACATGCCTGTAATCCCAGATCTTGGGAGACAGGGGCAGGAGAATCACTGCAAAATCAAGGCCAACCAGGTTTACATAGCATTGACCTTGACTCAGAAGATAAATTAACAATGAAAATAACGAGAAAGGCGTTTGAATGCATTGTTTCTCCAAAGAAATACACAAATAGCCAACAAACAAATGAAAAATGTTGGATATGATAACCATTAGGGAAATAAAAGTTTGAAACATGAAATGCTGTACATGATGGTGGTACATACCTCTAGTGGGGGTAGGTGTGGAAGGATCCTGCAGTCAAGGCCAGTCTGGGCTGCATATTGAGATCTTGTCTTCAAACAAACATCCAAACGAAATTCATATGAGATGTCTCACTCACGAGGATGGCTAAAATAAATACTGTTGACAATACTAAGTACTGGCAGAGATGTGGAAAAATTAAATTCCTCATATGTTGATGGAGAGATTGTAAAATTGTTCAGCCATGTTGGAAGAGAATGGGGGTCCTTGAAGGAGAATGGCTCCCATGGACTCTTATGTCTGAATGATTGGTCCCCAGTCAGTGGAACTATATGGGAAGGATTAGGAGGGATGACCTTGTTGGAATGTATCATTGAGGGTGGGGTTGATACTTCAAAAGCTCATGCCAGGCACAGTGTCTTTTTCTTTGCCCGCTGGTTGTGGATCATGATGTAAAACTCTCAGCTCCTTTTCCAGCACCACACCTGCCTGCCTGCCAATATACTTCACCGTGATGATAATGCCAATTTACTTCACCATGATAATAATCCCTTCGGAGCTGTAAGCAAGCCCCTAGTTAAATGCTTTATAAGTTGCCTTGGTCATGGTGTTTCTTCACAGCAATAGAACAGTAACTAAGGCAGTCTTCAGCATGTTAAACAAAGTTGCCATGGGATCCAGCAGTTCTTATTCTAAATATATACACTTGAGGGTAAAACTTTACATCTGCACCTCAGTAGGAGGGTTTGCAGACTAAGGATTCATAGAAGAAGGGATCTGTAAGACAATGGACAGAATTTTAGGGGATAAGACTACCTCATCAGCTTCGTAGAACGCTGAGCTTCCTAACATCATTGAGGCTCGAGGGGTCCTGGTAACAGTTATCAGCTTGGGATGTTTTAAATACTATTTTTGTCAATTTCTGAACATTGCCCAACTCTGCTGTGGTATTTGGCAGCACTGTTTATTCTTAAACCCATTTACAGCTGCAGAAATGTTGCATTTGAAAGCAGAACATTTGCAGTGGACCCAGCTGTTTGAAAAGATGGTGCTTATCAATGAAAGGAGTGGCGTGTCCTCTATAAACAATAAAGCACTTCCCCGCCACCAACTGCAGCCTGGTTTTCCTTAGAGCAAAGGGATTGCAAGGTCTGCAGGGAAGTAGAGCTGAAACCAAGCTGTCCTTCAAATGGGCAATTTCCTCTGGCTGTCATCACTCACCCACAGCCCTTTCTTCAATGTCAGATCTCCTTTGATTTGTACAGGTGGCCGCCAGAGCCAAGCGGGAGAATGTGTGCTCTGCACCCATGTGTGGGAGCACCAGTGTTCCCTTATGATCCGGCCACGAGAATGGTTTTATTGTCTCTGCCTCATCTCAAGTCTTCCAGTGATTACTGCTGAATACTTGAGAGCTATACACATGGACTTAGGGGAGATTCTCTAATAAATTAGTAACTGAATGTTATCTGTATAATTTCCTTTTACTGTCCCATTCATTGTCTGTTCATCTTCATTTAGTATCTAATTATAAAAACACTCATGTCATTTATTCATGAGACCTTTGGCTCACCTTCAGTAGAACAGATACTGTCTCTTCCAGTGTTCTCTCCCACTCCTCCGTGAACACTTTTCTGTAGTTTCAGCTTTCAGATGCCCAACACTGATAAATTTTCTAGATGCTGCTTAATTTCAGTGCCTCTATTCACTGACCTCATGGGCATCTCGTTGTCTTACCTGCTTTTCTGTGTGTAAACAGTTCTACTAATGTTTCCATTCATACATTTGGACTTTTAGAAGTTATTTATATTCACTTCCAAGAAGCAATAGCCGAATCCCTTTCAGATAGTTACATATCTGACTTGGTAGGAAGAATTTCAAAAGCACTGTTTCCCAGCCTTCTCTGAAAAGGATTCCTTGCACTGCTCATTAACTATGCAAATTACCAGGTCCCAGCCCTGGGAATTCTCACTCAGTGGCTCTGGGTTGAGGCAGAGGAGTCTGTTTTGTTTTGTTTTTCAAACAAGTGCCCAGAAATTTCTTATGTTCAGACAAGTTTGGCAAACACCGTGTCAGAGTGGTGCTAGGCAGTCAAGCTGGTCTTCGCTGGCTGACTTTAGGTGCTCTGAGCATTCTGTCACTGGACTGCTGACTTCTCTAGACCTGTTGCAGCGCCTGGCAGCTGGGTATAGCCAGACAGCGGGCAGCTGTGCTGGCAGAGAGCCTTGTGCTCTGGACTTTGCTCATCAATTAGTTTAGAGGATGCAGGGCTGGAGAGGAGGGCAAAAAGCATCGAGGTCTGCTTCACTTTCCAGACTGCATCCTTGACCCTCCTTCCTGGGACACCGGCTACTTGTGTGATTCACTCCTTCAGGACTTGTGACCCCTCCTTTCATTTCAGCTGGGTGTACTTGTTGTTTGTCCATCCCTAACATCCTGGTTGTGCTCGGCCTCATTTTTCCACCATGTAATCTGTGAGTGTGTGAGAGAGCCAGATAGCTGTCTGCTCAGCGTTGGCTAGAAGCACCTTCCAAAACTAGTTTGCCTCATAGTATGATATTTTGAAAGCTTTTATGTCTTTGGCCTGGATGTTTTATTCTTTTTTATTCATAGTCAGCAGTACGACAATATGAAACTATTTGTAGTTGCCTGGTATACTGTAGTTTCTTACTTTTATGCTTTCGAATCTGCTGTCCTAGCTGCCTTTCACTTCTCTCTTCTCCATCCTTCCAGCTTTTCTTTGCCAAATTCTCTGGGTCCTATAAAAATTAGTTCAGTGATTGCTTCTTTTTCTAATAGCCTAGGCTGATGACCATCTCTTTAAGGTTTGTCTGTTCTGCATGCAGAATAACTTATTTGAAGTATTTATCATACTTTTAGCATCATCTCTGTATTGTCTGTTAATTTGTCCACATAGTCTGTCAGATCACTCGTATTTAGTATGTTATGGTATCAGCCTTTACAAACCAATTACCTGGCACACAGCTTCAGTGTTGATTAAAAAACACTAGGAAAGTTAGGATTTCTCACTTGTTCCAGTTTTAAATGATTTGTGGCCATTAAAATGTTCATGTTATGCCTACCCCCACTTGCAGAAGAATGCAAACAATTAAGACTACCCAGATTTGCCAGAGGGTGGAGAAGAGGTGCTCTCAGGGTTCTGGTGTAGGGTGAGAGTTGTTCGGTCTGAAGGACAAATCTTAAATTACGTGTAACCTTGGGCCAGCAACTTTCCATATGGGAGTTTTCCCAAAACCACATCTGTACCAAATACACTCGGACTTTTGTAGGAGGATGTCATCAGCATAATTTAGAGTTGCTAATAGAAGAGTAAAAACATCGATCTGTAGTGAAGTGTAGGTTTACTATAGGGGCTGGAGAGATGGCTCAGAGTTAGGACCACTGGATGCTCTCTCAAAGGATCCATGTTTGATTCCTAGCATCCATGTAACAGTTCACAACTGTATGTAACTCCAGTCCCAGGGAATTTAATGCACCAGGCATACATGTGGTACACAGGTATACATGATGACAAAACACATGAAAATAATTTTTAAAATGTGCTATGGTATGTAAATTTGGTGGAATCCTGTGTGGTAGTCTGTTAGTGAACTAGCTCTGTATGTACAACTATGAAGGGGGTATGCAGTATAACAAGTGAGTGTGCTTGTATGGGGTAGCTAGGGACTAAACCTGGTTCCTAATGCTCTCTAGACAAGTGCCCCGACACTGAGGCATCCCCCCTCGCCACCACCCCTTTTTACTTTTTCAAGTTGGGGCACTTGGTGTTTTTCTCATTGGTCCTCCTGCCTTAATTTCTATGTGCTTGGGGCTATAGGTACATGCCACTATACCAAACATATAATTGTTATTGAATGAGAAAAACAGGTTGCATATCTGTATTCTACAAAGTATAATCTCATTTTTGTCAGTACAGATGATTTCCCATGTGTTTACTGTTTTTTTGTTTATTCATAGGAACCTGTTTAGTAAACAAGGGGGAAATTCTGCTTATCTAGTTACATTATTTAAATATTGCGTTGCACCATTTGATTTTTTTCCTAGTGCACATGCATGTGGGGTGCACGTGTTGAAGTGCATGTGGCAGAGGATAGCCTCCAGGTTGTCATTTTTAGGAACACTGTCTACTTTCTTTGAGACAGGGCCTATTATTGGCCTTGGACTTACCATTTAAGTTGGACTAGTGAGCCCCGGGGACCTCTCTTCCTTCCCGTCTCTGGTATTACAAGGGTGTGCCACCGTACCTGGCATATTCATGTGGTCTCTGAGAATCTAACTCAGGCAGGCATTGTACTAATTGAGCCATTCCCCCAGCCCCCATTTGTACCACAGCCTATATATGAATAGAGGCCAGAGGTCGGTTTTCATGTGTTGTTTCTCTATGTCTGTCATGGGATCTGGACAATGAACTTAGTTGTGTAGCAAGCAGTTAAGTGATTTTACCTTCTGCCATCTTCCAGTCCATATCTTCTACTTAAAAACATTTTTTAATTTAATTTTTGAAACAAGATCTTACTATGTAGACCAGGCATGTCTGGAACTTGCAATGATCCTCCTGTCTCTACTTCCTGAGTGCTGGGATTACAAGCATGGGCCTCTCTGGCTGGCTGGTTATTTTCAGTGCCATCTAGAATTCAATTCTGCAAATATAGCAAATCTTGTTTGCTCCCTTGCTAATAGATATTCAGCCTGCTTCTTGTTTCCTTGTTTTCCAAATATAGTTTCAGTGGTTCTTTTTTTCTCTTCTTATGTGGCATGGAGAGTGACCTAGTGAATGCTTTTACAACAGGACTTCATTTTCGATAGTAAGATGGTTTAATCTGAGGAGGCCTGACTACTTTGCACTCCTCCTACATATGAACTTCCCTGTTTGTTGACATCCTTATTTATAAACAATATGCTGCTTTTGTGATGTCTGGCATACACTCATGCACAGGAACACAGAGGTCAGAGAAGCACATTGGGTGTCCTGTTGTATCACTTTCTTTGCCTTACTCCCCGGAGACAGAGTCTCTCACTGAACCCAGGGCTCACTGATGCATGCATCCCCTAGGCTGGCTGGCCAGTCAGTGGGCTCCACTGGTTTTCCCGTGTCCTTGCCTCCTTACCCCACTCCCCCAGTACTGAACTCAGAGCCTCATGATTGCATAGCAAGCTCCCCTACCCACTTATCTAGCCCCTCATCCTCTTAATACAGAATCACTGATTCTTATATAAGGCAACGAAAGTACACAAATGAGAATGTGAAGTACCAGTTAAACTACACCAGGGGATGTTCCTCCCTTGGAATTCTTCCCACTTATAGGAGTTTTTTTTTTTTTTTTTTTTTTTTGTTCTTCTCCTTAGTAAATCTGCATTCATGCAGAGAAAGAAATTCTGTCTGTGGTGAACTCAAACTGCTGTTTTATTGGGTGCTGCAGTAGTTGGATAGTGCTTACCCAGTGTGTGCTGTGGAATGCCAGACCCACTCAAGAACATTGCAGGGATCAGCTCAGGACTTCTCACTCTTGCCACACTGATGACATACCAATTAGGAAAACCCTGAGCCCAGGCTTTGCCTATATTGCACCCACACCTTCTTCAGTCTTAAAGGGGCAGCATTTAGTGCAGCAGCTCTCCATCCTTCATCCTTCATGCCCCTCTCAGCCTCGGGGGTGTCCTGAGTGGGAGAGTGAGTGCTGCCTTGGCTGTTGTGGCACCCAGGAATACCTCTGTGGATGCTGAGTGACAGCAAGTTTTTCACCCTTTCTGTTCTACAAAGGAACCTGAAGGGAGTTGCTGAGCAATGTGAAACACTACTGTTCCTCCCGAGCCTGTGGGGGCAGGTGGGACAGCAGAGGCTTCTTTGGTAGGTAAAAGGGTTTTGTAATTTGTATAGACATGTTTCAGAAGCTGCGTGTGAACCAATTATATTTAATTCTTTAGTCATATTTTCTTGTCAGAGAGTTTATGCTCTTAAATCTTGGAAGATTAACAAAAATTACATGAATTACATTTCTCTCATACATAAGTCATTAAAAATTATAGCTTTATTAGTTAAGTGAAGCTGGAGATTAGCAATTCTAATTTTCACTTTTTAAAAGCAATCTCAAAAAAATGTATATTTTAGAATGAGGATTCCACTTCAAGCTGGGGGACTGAGGACATGCCTTGTAGCCTTTCCATCTTATACCAAATACTTAAAACTGATAGACTAGAATCTGAAAAATCACTTGCAAATATACTAAAAAGGAAAAAGGAAGGCAAACCTTAACTGCAGAATATCCATGAAAAGCTGGTCTAAAGCAGGGTAGGAAAGTGCTGCTGCTGCTGCTGCTGCTGCTGCAGATGGAACAATGCCCAGAGACATTCCACTCGGAAATAGTTGCACTGGGAGTACAAGGGGCTCTAGACAAGTGGAGAGACACTCTGGCACTGTGCTTGGGGACAGAGGCGTCTCAAGCAGATTCAGTGCGTATAGGAGCGTGGGCTGGAGACACAGGCAGTGTTCCAAGTGCTGGCAGAATCTAGGAGAGGAGGGAGTCCCTTGCTTAGGAGGCTGCAGAGCTTTTCCACTAGGAGCCACCACTGTCCCTCCTGCACGCTCACTGAGAACACATCCCACTCTTCAGCTCCAAGAAGGCCTTACAACAGAGTGGGGCAGCCTAAGCAGGAAGCAGGGGCACACGGCCACGCATTTGTTTCAGAAATAGAATAAGTAAACTACGTTTGAAATGTGTGTGTGTGTGCCTCTGTGTATGTGTGTGCACCTTTGTGTGTGTATGTGTATGTGTATATGCGCGCACGCATGCACACGTGTCTGTACAACTCCCGGGAGTCAGTTCATTCCTATTACCTTGTGAGATCCAGGACTGAACTCACGCGGTCAGTCTGGGTGCAAAGGCCTCTACTCACTGACCTATCCCACCTCTCCAAAGCTACCTATAGAGAGCCTACTTCAGTACTTTAAGAGAGAAGAACAGCTTTTCTTACTAAGAATGTTAAACTTTTAAAGATTTTACATTTTATTTTACTTATGTGGATGCTTTGTCTATACATATACCTGTGCACCATGTCTGAGCCTCCATGTGGGTGCTGGGAACTGAACTCAGATCCTCTGCAACCTATTACAGATTCCTTAAGAAAAAGGAACCAGAAAAAGAGAACCTGCTCCCCAGAGATTGGAGTATTGAAAAACTGAAGCTGTAAATGTTTACTTAACTGAAGTATCCAGTGAAACTTTCTACCAGTGAGTAGTTACATAGTCACGTCTTTAATCCTAGCTCTTGAAAGAGAAAGGTAGGTGGAACTCTGTGAGTTCTAAGCCAGCCTGGATTATATAATAAGTTCCAGGCCAGTCAGGGTTATATAGTGTGACTCTGTCTCAAAAGAAAAATATACTAAAAGTAATGCAAATATTTAACCAAGAGAAATGAAACTCTAGCTGCATATTCTAGTGTGGTAGTCATTTTACACGTGGCTATTTAATTTTAAGTTAAAATTTAAAATGAATTTCTTACACATAATAAAAAATTATGTGTGTCCTGTTGCTATCATACTTGACAGAAGCAGCATACTTCCCTTAAAATTTTGTTGTATAGCACTACTCTAGGCAGAATTCTTATTGGATATAGCCTCCTACCAAAAAATCTCTTTGTGGCAATAGTGCTTAACAACTCAGACCAAATGGGACTTCAGGACAGAGCACAGTCCCTACTGAAGGAAAGCTCATTTTCAGAGAGGAAAAATTCAATCACAAAGCAACTCATGAAGGAGAACCAGCAAACAAAAATACACACAAAAAAGTAAATTAACAAATCAAGAACTTTAGAAAATGGTATGTTAAAAATGCTAAAGAAGTAAACTTGGAATATAAAAATAATTGTTTGGTTTGCTAGGAGGAGGTCATTTGTTGTGTTTAAGGTAGAGCCTTGCTATATTTCCCAGACTGGACTCAAACTTTTCTTTGATACTTCTCTATGAGTCTCCCCAGTGCTAAGATCACTGGTATAAGCTGCCACATCTGGCTATTGACTTAAGAAAAAAGAAAAAAAAAAAAAGGAACAAGAAAATGTGAAAAAAGACTCCTAATAGAATCCTAAAAGCAAACGAACAAAAAAACCAAAAAACCCATTAAGGATAAGTGCAATGAAGAGGCTGAGAATCAAGCCAGAGGCAGCTAGAACGAAAGAATGAGAAACCAGTTTGAAGATGATTCTGAGGGCACAGAATACTGAACGCAGATAAAAGATGGAAAATGGTGGACAACAATGAAGGACTTAAAGAGGAGAATGAATAGGTTGTTGTAGAATTCTGTGCCCAGCTAATCTGTTTAGGGTAAAGAAAAAGTAAATTTGTTTTTTAAGAGGAAATCCATGGCTATTGGAACAAAGAAAGGATAATACTTTTGGGGAAAAGTAAATTGAAGCGAGGGGAGAGTTGGGACATGGAAATGGTGCATTTAGTGAAATTTATAAGCATTGGGGAATTTTAGCACACAAATAATAACAAATTAATAATAATAATAACAATAATAACAAAATAGTGATAGTTCGTTAGCAGTAACTGGCTTTTCTGGGATTAAAATAAGATGCAGCGAACACAGCTGTGACATGAAACTAGTTGAGACATGATTCGATTGAAAGGATTTTAAGTTACTGAATAAAGTGTTCATGTTAAAATACAGAAGATTCCAGACTTACTGGAAGATTTAATAGGCTTTGGATCAAGGGCCCTCTACTGCAGGCTACTTTTCTGCTTGAATCCCTTCAGATGGTTTGGCCTGGAGCTCAGGATGATGTTCCAAAGGGGGTAATTAGAAGAGAAATGACAGGAACGGCCTCTAAGGCACCAATCTTAAGCTTTTTCTGGTAGGCAGTTATACTCCCAGGTGTCAGGACCTGTCTTCATGTACCCTGGCTGGAGTGTGCTGTGCAAGGAATTAGCTTGAGGCTCATTGAAAATACAGTGACATGAGCTCAGAATTTAAAAAAAATTTAGTGTCTTAGAGCCTGGTCCATGGCCACCAGAGGAAACAAGTCTCAGCTCTGGTAAAGGAAAGCCCATAGCAACAGTTAAAGTTCAGGTTCCCTCTCAGTGCCCACATTGACAGTTGCTCCTTCCTATCTGGAGGCTCTGTGTCCCAGTTGTGGCACTTGGATGTCCCACTCTGTGCTCTGGATGTCCCACCCTGGACTTTGGATGTTCCAGCCTGGGCTCTGGATGTCCACACCAGGCTCTGGATGTCCCACACTGGGCTCTGGGTGTCCCACACTGGGCTCTGGATGTTCACATCAGGCTCTGGATGTCCACACCAGGCTCTGGATGTCCACACCGGGCTCTGGATGTCCACACTGGGCTCTGGGTGTCCACACTGGGCTCTGGGTGTCCACACTGGGCTCTGGGTGTCCACACTGGGCTCTGGATGTCCCACACTGGGCTCTGGGTGTCCACACTGGGCTCTGGGTGTCCACACTGGGCTCTGGGTGTCCACACTGGGCTCTGGGTGTCCACACTGGGCTCTGGGTGTCCACACTGGGCTCTGGGTGTCCCACACTGGGCTCTGTATGTCCACACCGGGCTCTGGATGTCCACACCGGGCTCTGGGTGTCCACACTGGGCTCTGGATGTCCACTCTGGGCTCTGGGTGTCCACACTGGGCTCTGGGTGTCCCACACTGGGCTCTGGATGTCCACACCAGGCTCTGGATGTCCACACCAGGCTCTGGATGTCCACACCGGGCTCTGGATGTCCACTCTGGGCTCTGGATGTCCACACCGGGCTCTGGGTGTCCACACTGGGCTCTGGGTGTCCCACACTGGGCTCTGGATGTCCACACCGGGCTCTGTATGTCCACACCGGGCTCTGTATGTCCACACCGGGCTCTGGGTGTCCACACTGGGCTCTGGGTGTCCACTCTGGGCTCTGGATGTCCACTCTGGGCTCTGGGTGTCCACTCTGGGCTCTGGATGTCCACACTGGGCTCTGGATGTCCACTCTGGGCTCTGGATGTCCACACTGGGCTCTGGGTGTCCACTCTGGCCTCTGGATGTCCACACTGGGCTCTGGGTGTCCCACACTGGCCTCTGGATGTCCACACTGGGCTCTGGGTGTCCCACACTGGCCTCTGGATGTCCACACTGGGCTCTGGGTGTCCACACTGGGCTCTGGATGTCCACACTGGGCTCTGGGTGTCCACTCTGGGCTCTGGATGTCCACACTGGGCTCTGGGTGTCCACTCTGGGCTCTGGATGCCCACACTGGGCTCTGGATGTCCACACTGGGCTCTGGATGTCCCACACTGGGCTCTGGATGTCCACACTGGGCTCTGGATGTCCACACTGGGCTCTGGGTGTCACACTCTGGCCTCTGGATGTCCACTCTGGGCTCTGGGTGTCCCACACTGGGCTCTGGGTGTCCCACGCTGGGCTCTGGATGTCTTTCTCTCCAGCTGCTCTGAAGAATGCCACATTGTTCTGGGCTGCCTCTCCTACTCTCTGCATACTCTTTCTCTAAGTAATAGTTACTGTTGAGGAACTGGGTTGTGGTTGGAAAAGAATAAGACATATTGTGATGGTGTTTTACTTGTTTGGCTTTATGAAGGGCCTGCTACCCAGCTCTCAAATAACTCACACATGGAAGCTTATTCTTAGTTATGAGTGCCCGGCCTTAGCTTGGCTTGTTTCTAGCCAGCTTTTCCTATCTTTAAATTATCCGGTCTACCTTTTGCCTCTGTAAATCTTGTGGTGTAGATGTCTGGCTGGCCCGTGGTGTCCTCTTCTGTTCTCTTTTTCTCTTTTCCTCAGTTCTCCTGTTTATCCTCCCTGCCTGCCAGCCTCACCTATCCTTGCTCCTGCCTCACTACTAGTCATTCAGACAAAGAGTCACAGCTTCACAGAGTTACACAAATGCAACATATACAAAAGTCACACACCTGAAAACAATATTTCCCAACAAAGACACGTCTGGTACTGTAAGCTTTAGTTTCTATACCACATTTTAAAGTTTATAGCCATAAAAGCTGAGGCCAATAACACCTAATTCACAAGACTGTTAGCAGGTCAAAATGAGCACGTACATAGATACATGCATACATACATATTCAAGCAGTAAATTTGCCAAAATGGAAGATAGAATAAAATGAGAAAAATTAAGCAGAACTTAAAATAATTCTGGTCTTGTGCAGTTTCTGAGATAGTTAAAAAATGAAGACATGGAAAAATGGAATATTAAGGATTTTTTAAAAAGAGACATAGCATGCAGTACTAATCAAAAGACATTTAGTACAATCATATTAATCTTAGGAAAAGGACCTTGAGGCAAAAATCTTTATCAGAAAAGTTAGTATGGTAGATTGTGTGTGATACATGTTTATCCAAGTTCTAAAGAGTCCTTACCAAAGATATAGCTTACCAAAGATAAAAAGAAAATGAGCAGTGCTACAGTAATAACATCTAGTAATAAATACACCTACATGATTTAAAATCCATAGTTCTGTGAGATGGCTCAGGGCTTAAAGGCACTTGTTACCACACCCAATAACCAGCATTCAATACATTGGACTCACATGTGGAAGGAGAGGACCAGCTACTGCAAGTTGTCCTCTGACCACCACGCGTTTCATGGCACATGTGCTCCCACATATAAAAAATATATGTAATAAATTATTTCAGAGCACACTAGAAATTGAGAAGTACACAAGCAGGTAGCCCTGACAACCTTTCTCAACAGCTGCTAGACTTAGTAGATAAAAATGAAGACTGTAGAAACTTTGAGCATAGGGGTCGGGTGGGTGGCTCAGTTGGAATTGTATGTGGTTTGCAGGCATAAGGACCACGTTCATTCCCCAGGGTATAGTGGAATATGCTCTTTCGACTCAATGGTGGAAACATTTCTGGACTCCCTAGCCAGGCACTGTAGCCTCATTGGTGAGAGCCAGGCCTGTCTCAGAGGAGGTGCAGCTCCTGAGGTTGTCCTCTGGCCTCCATTCATGTGTGTATACAGGCGCATATGCACCTGTACACATACATGTACCCCCACATACACACATGTGTAACACACAATAAAATAAAATTATTTCAACCATTCTGATTGTATCCATAACTGATTTCATTCTTAGAAAACACATAAAAGAAGCCTCAGAGAGAATTCCTATGATAGACTGTGTGCTCTGAGAACTTAGTAACAATAAAAAAGCTTCCGTGCATTTGGGTATTGAAAGCTTCATTGACAAGAACAAATTCCTAAAACAGCATTGCTCGACAAAACTGATTCCAGACGGAGCAGAAAAACCAAATAGTTGGGAAGGCTGAGGCATGAGTATCGAGAGTTTGAGGCCATCCATGGCAAATATCAAAGCCGTGTCTCAGAAGGAAAGGGGACTGGAGCAGCGTGGGGGGTGTCGGCACGAAGGACGCTCAGTTAGTATCCTTATCTTTCCACAAAGGAAACAGTCAGGCTGGCCTGGATGACTTTGTGTGAATAAACATTCAAATAAAAGATAAGTGCTAGTATTATAGAGAACTTCTCAGATTCCAGAAAAACTAAAAAGCATTTTTACTTAATATTTTAGGCTTTAATTATATTGGTACCATCAAGTTATAAAATAAAAAAGGAACATGACAAGCCACTTTCATGCATAGACGTAAATGAAATCTAAACAAAATAGTGGAAAACAAATGAAAACTGTTCACAAAAGATGCATTATGACCACACGTCTTTATTCCAGTAATTAAGGACTTAGTATTATAATTTAGCATACTTAGCTTTATAGCTTGATGCATTGAATCCACATAATCATCTCAAAAAACATAGATGAAAAATTTTACGAATTCCAGAATCCATTGAAACTCTAAACATGCATGTAACAACTGCAAGAAAACTGTTAGAAAACCACAAGTAGAGGAAATGTCCTCAACCTAGTATACAGTACTTTGCTAAATCACAGTATCCATTATGTTTACTGCTGAGATATGGAGTCAGTTTGTTTTAGGGTTTTAATAAGATGTGCTGTAGTCACTTTTATTTGTTGTTCCCCTAGCAATCCTGAACAGTAAAATAAATAAGGAAAAGAAAAGCTGTCTCATTTCTTGGTGACTGACAGTGTGGAAAGCTGGAGACATCTTCTGGGGAAGTCATTAGAATGAAAAAAGCATGGGGCAATAAAGCTAAACCACATCAAAATGTAAAGTTGGGGGGCATTAAATAATCAACAGAGTGAAGAAGCACTTTGTGGGATGGTGGAAAACACATGGAAGTAGACTGACTCCTGGGGAGTTAATACCTAAAATATATATATATTTTAGGTATTAACTCCATATATATATATATATATATATATATATATATATATATATATATATGGACCTACAACTCAACCAGAAACAAGAAGGCCCTGTATCTAAAGCCTTCTGCTCCCGCCCACCTTTCTCTTCAAAAGCAGTATATAAGTAACCAATGCTAACTCTACCATTGCAGATTTGGGGCACTGGCTGCATATGGAAGGATGGGAGTGTGCTCTCTTTGGAATATGGTTAATCTCAAAGGACTTTACAGTTTGGAGCCAGGCTAGATCAAGCTTAGACATTTTGCTGGTAGTTCAGCATCCTGTAACATTCTGAAGAATTCAAACTATCTTCCAGGATGAATTGAGTCCAGGTTGTCCTGATGGCTTGTCCAAAGGTTGAGTTCATACTAGGTTGAGTTCGTTGCTGTATACCACGAATCTCCAACATTCAGAGGTTCTGTTAACAGTGGAATACTTAGCCAGGCGGTGGTGGCACACGCCTTTAATCCCAGTACTCGGGAGGCAGAGGCAGGCAAATCTCTGTAGTTCAAGGCTGGGCGGGACCAATAGCCTCCAAAACAATACAGAGAAACCCTGTCTCGTAAAAAACAAGTAAACAAACCAAACAAACAAAACAGTGGAATACTTGTTGGTTCAGAGATCTGGTGTCAGGCCTAGAGAGCACCAAGAAGGCCAAGGAACCCTGCCAGAGAAATTAAGCATGTCTTCACCCCAGAATGAAGTGCTGGAATGAGGTCTGAAGCAAGAGTGAACTAACTGTATGTGGAAGGAATTGAAGTCTTCAAGGACAAAGATTTTGACTACTTGAAATGTGTCATCTTCATTTTCTTAATAAAATTGTTCTTTACCATTAAAAATGAGTAAAAGGAGTTGGAGGGATGGATCAGTGGTTGAGAACATACTGCTCTTGGTAGGATCTTAGTTCAGTTCCCAGCATTCACATCGGGCATCTCACATCAGCCTGTAACTCCAGCCCAAGAGGATCCAGTGACCTCTTCTGGACTCTGCAGGCACCTGTGCAAATGTAAACATATGCACGCACACAGAGACCCTCACACAGTTAGAGCCATGGCATAAGTGTAGCCATACACACACCGATAATAAGATGTAAATAAAAATTGAGAGTTGAGCAGGTTGTGTATGTAGTAGGTATAAATGACAGTAGTAGGTATAAATGACAAATTTATTCTGAAATTCAAGTGGAGCTGCAAAGAGTCCAGAAAAATGATGCCAGGTATGGTGGCTCACACCCCAGCACTCAGGAGGCAGAGGCAGGTGGATTTCTGTGAGTTTAAAGCCATTCTGGTCTACATAGTGAATTTCAGGACTGCCAGAATTATGTGAGACCCAGTTTCAAAAAAAAAAAAAAAAAGAGGAAGGAAGGAAGAAAAGAAAGTGTAAACACTCCTCAGGGACTCTTGTTGTAGCTGAGAGGATGATATGCTTTGGTAATTAAACTGATAGTGTCCTGCCCAGGACAAAATGTCTGCTAAATGACTTTTATACAGTTATCCATATAGGAAAAAAATGGGTTATTTCTTGATACCTACCAAAATCTATCAGTGCTAGGTTGGGAGGAGAAAGGACCATGAATTTGAGACTAGTCTGGGATATATAGCGAGATTTGCTTTTAAAGAAGAATCACAGCTAAATATATTGAGACTTACATATGAAACCTACAAATGACAAAACTTTAGTGTATGATTGGGGGCGTGCACATGAAAGTCAGAGAACAGCTTTGTGCAGTTGCTTCTCTCCTCCCTCTTTTGCCTCAGTTCTGGGATCAGCTTCACAGCATCACACTTGGACCGCACCTGCCCAGCCACCCCTGCAGTCGTAATTAACACAACTTCAGACAACAAATGTGGAGGTGCTGCTGGGGGGGAGGGGTGTCCTTCATGCTCTCAGGGAAAATTTTTAACATAGAAAAGGCACAAAATATGAAGAAAGTTGCAAAACTGGGATGGCTAATATTTAAAGCTAGCTCTTCATAAAAAATACAATACAGTGAAAAACCTAAAGGAGAAATTATACACTGTATCTTTCTTAGGCTTAAAATACAAAAACATATAAAGAATTGTTGCAAACCAGTAAGAGAGCCTATTTCAGAGAAGCATGAACAGCTTACAAATAGAGGAAATATACCCAGTATTTTTGGTTCTGAGGAAATTGCAAATTGAAATCACAGTACCATTTACTACCCATAGGCCTAGCAAATGTTAAAGTGTCAGGCAGTGACAGGGGCTGGAGAGAGTGTGGAGTTTTAGGAGTGCTCCCACACAGCTAATGGGAAATTAGTGTAACTGCTTTGTAGAGCAAATGAGTTGGCAGTGGTTGCCAAAATTGAAATGTACACAGCCATGGAAGCCAATAGTCCCTATATTACAAAATTCTGACATGTGGTCATCCATCATCATAAAATGGAACTTGTAAATAGTAGGACCTTGTAAATAGTAGGACCAAATGGATACAAACCAGCACTCATCGTGCATCGGCAGTGGAGTGACTCTCTAAGTTATAAGAAACTAAGCATGAAAGTGACATCACGCAGTGAAAAAGATTTGTGAATTATAATTACATATGCCCACATAGACAAATTATAGCAGTTTTGAATGAATGAAGCAAGTTGCTGAACACATTTGCACATACATTTGGCTTCTGTAGGTTTTAAACATTTCTTCACAATATATCATACATAATACACAACTGTGAGAAAAAAAATTAAGTTAAGGAAATCAATACAAAGTCCAAGTCAGTGAAGGAAATATGTGTAAGGGGGTCAAGGGAGAACCTGCAAGAAACATTCAAAGTGACTGTCATGTTTTTCAGGCAGAATGCTGGATAGATGAACATGATAGCTTTTATAGTTTTCTGGCTTTTACAATTATAGCACACATTTTATAGCCTCTTGATCATAGTATGTAATCAAGGATTGTCCTCCTGGTCATACCTGTGAGTGCTGGGATTATGGGAATATCACCACATCCAGCTCATGTGGTAGTGGGCATCAAAACTAGCGCTTTGTGCGTGGTAGCTAAGCATGTTGCTGACTGGGCTGTGTCCCTAGCTCTGTGTCTGTTTGAGGCTTGAAATTGGATGCTATCCTTTTGATTATTTGCAATAATGTATTGTGTTGTGGGCATGTGTAGGTTGCAATACATATGTGGAGGTCAAATAACAACTGTGGGAATCTGTTCTCTCCTTCCACCACATGGCTCCTGTGTATCCCACACGGGTCATCAGGCTTGGTGGCAAGTGCCTTTATCTGGCCTGCCCAAAACTGGATATACTTTTTAAGCTTTGACTTAAGGAGGTATTTTTAAGAGTACCATAGAATACTGCTAAGATTATTAAGGATTACAAGTGCAGACACTTACTTCACTAGCCAGATAATTTAATGTTGTTTATTAAGCCTTTGATTCCATGGTTGTTAGTGCTCAGGATGTAGCTAAAGTAAATCTGTCTCATATAGATGGCATGAATTAATGGCCCAGGTGGTTCTTTGGTATAGCAACAAATCATGAAATTAAAATTAGTTGTAAAGGTGAATTAAACTACTGTTTTCTGTTTCCATTGGTTGTCTCCCTCTTGTAATTCTCAAAATCAAAACAAAATAAAAGACTGAAAGTAGAGCTAGAAAATTGTGTTCAAGTCACATGCTCTGTTCTAAGAATAGGCTCTGTAAATACAGAGATGACTAAGACATGGCTGGTCTCTTCAGAAGCAAGAGTCTAACAGAGACATGAAAGGGATTAAACACTGTATATTCTAACATGGTCAGTGTGAGAGTGGGCATTTGCACAAGGTCACGGGCCGCCTGGAGAGGCATCACTGACCAGTGGAGCCGTGAGAAAAATCTTCTCAGAGGAAAGAAACTTCACTTGGGAAACAAGCAGGAGGCATATGTAAGACTGGTGGGAAAGGACAGGCCTGGGAAAGGTGTGTGCCCACATCTCTAGACCTAAGGGACATGCTATGCATCTGCTGTGCTCCCTGAAGGTAGGAGATGAGAGAGATATGAGCTGGAATGAATACACGTGCCCTTGTAGAACAAGACAGTGTTCCTTTAGCTCTTAGTGTATGTGGATTATCAGCCTGTGAGAGCTACTGGGAGAAGGCCTGCTCTCTAGGACCAGAGGTGGATGACAGACAGGGAGAACATTATAGCTACATGTCAGTAAGGAGGAAGCAGTAGTGAGCAGCTGGGGGACGTTCAGAATTCCTGCTGTGTTTTGCCCTACGTCATTTGAAGGAAACAAGGTTAGAAGTAGCCTTTTCTCAGAATAAAATGGCTTGAAGCATTCGTGGTTGTGAAGATATCCAAAATACAGTTTCTGAAGATACTGGTATTATCTTTAACAAATATTGACTTTGCCTATATGGTCTTAAGGGAAAACAGATTTGTGTTTATGTGGTGTTAAAATACAGCAAGCAGAATATAAAAGTTTAATGGTGGTAAATGCCAACATTTGAGGCTAAAGCAGCAAGATTGCAAGTTGAAGGCCAATCTGAGCTCCATGGTGGGTACTACTTAATAAATAATAAGTGGGAATGCAGTATTGATGAGGCACATAGCTGCACACAAGCTATACTTTGTATTCCAAGTGTCACATTTGATAATGAATTGTATAGACGGCAGGCTTTAATATTCAAACTTATTTTTCCTTAATATTCTGCCATTTCTCAGACAGCAGTGTTATTTGAAGGGAATTGGATGGACAGCATACAGTGTATGAAAGAGCCTCTGGGAATTTTCAGAGGCTGTGGGTGTATATAACTCAGAAGTAAGAGACCCCGGGTTTACTTGCCAGCTTTAAAAAAAAGCAAGAGGCAGGCTAAGTAAGGGCTATAGAATAGAATATTCTGTTCAGTATAATTGTGAAATCTTACTCACTTTGGGTGCATTTACTATTTTAATTAGCAATTAAATTGATGTTTCTGCTTTGTAGAGAATTACAGAATTCCATTTTTTTAATGTACCCTGTAGTACATCACCATGTATAGTCACAGGTCTAATGCTCAATGCTTGTATATAGGCTTATACTTGTTCAAATCTGTTGGCCCAGACAAACCCTAAGTACCAAATGCTCTGCCTCATTTTTTGTTGTTGTTTCAAGGTGGAGATTTACGAGGCCCAGGCTGGCTCAGATTAACTGAGCAGCTATAATGACCTTGAACTCCTGCTCCTGCTGCCTCCATCTCCTGAACGCTGGGATTATAGGCTTTCACCTCAATACCTGTCTGTCTTGCTTTTATTTGGGAAATATTCTAGTATTTAGGGACATAGCTTAGGCAACTGATTTGGTAACAAGCACAATCCATGTGTTCTTTGCATTGACTTAGTCTTTTTGTATGGTACCCATCAAAAAAAATTCCCCCAATAGGGGATTACCCTAATATCTTACCAGAAATGACCCGGAAGCCCCAAAAAGGGGAGGGGAAATTCCCAATATACATAGATATTCAGAAGAAATTTAGCATGTCTCTTTGGCCCCGTGGCTTGATAATGTGACTTTATGGTTGAAGGCAGGAACTGCAGGGGTCAAGAAGCTGCAGGAGACAGCAGAGCTCTGCCGGTCTTTGCTGCAAGGCTCAGTCACACTGACTGCAGTGAAATCTGATTTGTACTTGAAAAGGCCTCACTGCCTTGTTTTCTTCTTTGACACAGAAATCCCCTGCAAAGAAGCTGAGCCACGCAATTAGTAAATCTTTGGGCTGTGTACCCTCCAGAGAACCCCCACATCCTGTTTTTCCTGAGCAACCAGAGAAACCACTTGACCTTGCACATATAGTGTAAGTATACGCCTGCATGCGCTGTGCTGAAATGCAGCTTTCTGATGGGAATTCTAACTCTAATCAAGAGCTGATGTCCTTAAACCACCAAAAATACCTGCGTGTACCACTCTGCATTCCTCATGCTGGAATAGTACAGCAGCCTCCAGAAACACGAGCACATCGAAGAGCATACATGGTTGATAAATTGGGTTGCCTACCACGGTTTGTGTGTCCCTCCTTCCTGCAGTGTAGCCGCCATTTCTTTCTCTCTGGCAGTGAAACCCTCAGGGATTTAGATATTCACGTGGCAAGGGAATGAAAATCTACTGGGCTTTATCTTTTCAAACTTAAGGACACAGAACGACAAAATGCAACCCAGTACAACAGCTCATCATTCTTCTTTAGTGTACTTTAAGTTGTGAAACCCGTTTCTTCTGCATAGGTCTTCATTTCATATGAAATGGATTTTGTTGTGTAGTGTGTTGTTGAATTAGTCACACACACACACACACACACACACACACACACACACACACACACACTGGCACACCAGTGTGCATTTGAACAATAACTTGCTTCCAAAGTCATTTTTTTGCATAATAATTCATTCCCCTCATGGTTGATTTTTAGTGCTATCATTTTAAAAATTAAAATCTCCATAGCTGAGGAGATGTAGTTCACATAGCATGTACAGGCTCTGGGTTCAACCTCTGATACTGCATAAATAAGAAAAAAATTGTTTCCAAATGTACACAGGCTGATTTCTGGAGTCTTTATTCTGTTCTTTGGCCAAATTGGCTATCCCTTTGCCAAAATTACCCTATTTCAGTAACCATAGAGACAGTGATATTTTTTAGGACTATCTTCTCTATTCTTGTCCTTTCTTGTTTATTACAAATTTTGGGATCAGCTTATTGGAGTCGTCACAAAATTTTGTTCAGGTTTTCACTGACTTTTTTAACCCAAAGATCAAATTGGAGAGAATTGACTTTTAATAACATTAAATTTTCTATTGTGCATACATGGTCTCTTTACATTCACTTAAATGCCTTCTTACAACTTTAAGTAAAGTTTTATGGTTTTGACCTAGAAAAGGTGTTATATATGTTAGTTTCTTTGTTGAGTTTTTGGGATGGGTATTTTTTGGGGGGAGAAAGCATCTCACTATATAGTTCAACCTGACCTTAAGCCCTCTCTTAGCCCAGGCTAGCCTTAGTCTTCTGGGTGTGGAGTTGGAATGTCCCACTTGACTAGATTGATTCCTAAGAACTGTACATATTTTGTTGCAGTTACTAATAGCATCTTTTTTCCTACAAAATTCTCAAGGCATATTTAGTACTTCATAAAGTACCTTAAGCGTATAGTTCCTCTGAATTTGGGAACTATCTTGTGATGCCAGTGGGCTCTGTTTTGAATTATGTTTCTTAGCAGTTGTTGGCAGTTGTGGTATATAGCAAATATTGATGGCTTTTGTATTTTAGTGAACTTTGTACTTAATTTTTTGTTTGTTTGTTTTCAAGACAGGGTTTCTCTTTGGCTTTGGAGGCTGTCCTGGAACTAGCTCTTGTAGACCAGGCTGGTCTTGAACTCACAGAGATCCGCCTGCCTCTGCCTCTCAAGTGCTGGGACTAAAGGCGTGCGCCACCAACACCCAGCTGTACTTAGCTTTCTTAGCTTGCTCATTACTTCTGATAATTTGTATCCCAATTTTTTTTTAGAATTTTCTGTAAATAATTTTATAATCTACAAATGATGGCTTTGTTTCTTTCCACTTTTTAGACTTTAAATTAATCATGCTTTGGGGAGGGGGAGGACTTAACTGTGATGACTAGAAACCTCCGTAAAATTCTGAATAGAAAGGGTGTAATAAGTCTTTGTTGGTTTGTTTATTCTTTGAGTAGCCCTGGCTGTCTTGGAACTCCCTTTGCAGACCAGACTGGCCTTGAACTCACAGAGATCCACCTGCCTCTGCCTCCTGAGTGCTGGAGTTAAAGGCGTGCACCACCACTGCCAGGCACAATGGGCCTTCTTATGTTATAGTAACCTCAAAGAAAAGACTTGCAGCTGTACATAGCAGAGATGATGTAGATTTTACAGATCTAATTAGGTTAATCAGCTTCTCTGTTTCCAAAGAGTGCTTCATTTGGGTGATAGACAAATGCCGAATTGTATCAGATTTTTCTATTTTGAGATGATTGTATGATTTTTTCCCCATTAATTAATGTTGTGAATTGCATTAGCTGGAGGGTAACTTTGTGTTTGTGATGCTAGGGATTAAACCCAGAGCTTCCCACACATGAGGCAAGTGCTCTACCACTGGGCTACATTCCCAGTCGTATTTTTAAAAAACTCACTCTTACATTCCTGGAACCAACCTAAATTGGCTATCCAAAGTGCAGTTGAATTTTGTCTGGTAATATTTTGTTAGGTTTTGGCACTGTTTATAAGTGAATCTGAACTTCAGTTTTCCTTGTTTTTGTTTTTTTCCCTCTTTTTTTAAATACCTAAAAATGGTTTTATTTTAAGACAAAACAATTCACATTACTATATAGCCAGACTTCATAGTGTTCGTTCATCTAAAAAATATTTTTGCATGGTAATATGTACATGCCTTATCAGTGTGCATGTATGGGAATGAGTGAACATGTAGATCATATGTCGATGTTGAATGTCTGTTTCAGTTGAGTTCTACTTTGTCAGGTTTTAAGACAAGGTCTCTCACCCTGGAGCTCATCCATTTAGCTAGACTAAGTAGCGAGTGAGCTTCAGTGACCCACCTATATCTTCCCCTGTCTCCACCACCTCTGGAGTTGCAGATGTGGGCTGCCACACTCAGCTTTTGATGTGGTACTGGAGATGCAAGCTCAGGTTCTCCTGGGTACATAGCAATTTACCAATTGGTCCATTTTACCTTGCCTCTCCGTGTGTTCTATAAGAGAAAACCTGAGCTGGAGAGATGGTACAGTTGGTAAAGTACTTACTGTTAAAGCATGTGGGCCTGCATTTGAGCTCCAGAAACCATGTTTAAACCATGTTTAAACACTGAGCATGTTGGTATACACTTGAAATCCTAGTGCCTGGACTATCAAGACAGGTGGATCCCTGGGGCTCACTAACTAGTTGGCCTTGCCTAATTGGCAAGCCCCTGGCCCTAGTGAAAGATCCTGTCTCAAAAAAGAACAATACCCAGTATTGGACACTCAAGTAATAATTATAGTAATAATTTAGAAAATTGCTCAGATGTATCAGGTAAAAGCTGGAACTATTGATGAACAGCCAAAATAGCTCAGCAGGTAAAGGCATTGCCTCAAAGCCTGACAACCTGATTTGGATTTATGGGTCCAACATGGTGGAAACAGAGAACCAGGTCTTGCAAGTTGTTTTTGACCTCCACATACGTGACTTGTACACATGCTTCTCTCTTTCTCCTCTCCTCCACTATTCCCCCCAAAGCACAAATAGTCAAATGATTTTGTGTCTGTATTTATGTGGAAATGCATGACAAATACGATAATTAGACAATGTAAGACATATAGACTTTAAGACCTCTTCTGGCTGGGTGGTGGTGGCCCACACCTTTAATCCTAGCACTCAGGAGGCAGAGGCAGGCGGATCTCTGTGAGTTCCAGGCCAGCCTGGTCTATAGAGTTAGTTTCAATACAGTCAGAGCTACACAGAGAGACCCTGTCTTAAAAAAACAAAAACAAAAACAAAACAAAAACACAAAACAAAACAAAAAAATGTTTTCTGTCCATTCTAATGCACTGTTGCTCAGCTTTCTAGAATTAAAATAAGTAGCAGGTCATTTTACAAAGAATGGTAATATCAAGGAAAACTTGCAAAAAGTCTAAAAGAGATTCATAGTTGTAGTTGAAGTGGATTGGTGTTCTCAGAAGCCAGATATCACAGACACTAAATCTAGTCAAGCATGTTTGCAGTCCCATGGAAACATGGATGGATGCTGGTGTTATTCATGATGCCTGGGAACTCTAGCTCCCTCGTCTCTCCATCTCCATCAGCCTCCTGGTGTAGCTCCTCATCAGTCACGTTCTTGCTGAACTCAGCGTGCACTTCAGATTCATGCATGGAGTCTTCCCAGTGTCATCATCATGAAGCCAGAAGGCTTCCGGGGTTTCTTTCTGTTTCAGACATTTTTGGAATTGTCTCTGTCAAAAAAATCACCAAAGTTCACTTTTCCTGTCCTTTATTAGTTTTACCTATTATTTTCTCAACTTCTTCTTTCCTGGGTTCAAAGTCCAGGGCTCTCATCCATGTCTTTAGTGCTCCTGAAACTAGAGTTACAGAGGGTTGTAAGCCACTATGTAGGTATTGGGAATCAAGCCCAGGTCCTCTGCAAGAGCAGTGAGTGCTCTTAAACCCTGAACCATCTCTCCAACCCTGGTCACTGAACCCTGTCTTCTTCCTAATGTGGCCATTTGAATTAATCTGCCTTCTCTGCTTTTCACCGCCAGTTGCCCCTTTAATGGGTTTATTTAGAAGCTGTTCACGCCTAGTCAGGTGGCGCTGCCGGAGCCTTGGCTTTTGCCTAGAAACCCTGGTTACAGTAGGACTTTTACAGAAGGTCAAGTATATCATCACCATTTATCCAAACTTCAAAAGTAGGTGATTTGGGGAGGGCTGGAGAGATGGTTCAGAGGTTAAGAGCACTGGCTAGTCTTCCAGAGGTCCTGAGTTCAATTCCCAGCAACCACATGGTGGCTCACAACCATCTATAATGAGATCTCATACCCTCTTCTGGCATGCATACCAGAACACTGTATGCATAATAAATAAATAAATCTTTTAAAAAATAGGTGATTTGTATGAATGCATAAAAACATATACAGAAGATAACCAACAAACAGATATTAGTGGCTACCCTCAGGAAACAAATGGTAATGTGTATTTTGCCTAATTTGACATGCCACTTCACAGTTAAAATTTAATTTTGTGTCACGTCACTGGTGTCAGATCAGGGCCTTATTTACTTACTTACTGTGTGTGAATGTGTTCACGCGTATGAGGTACGAGGGGACGTCTGTATGCCTTGTGGAGGTCAGGGTTAACTTGTGTGAGTGGGTGCTCTCCTTCCACAATTTGTAGCTCAGGGCAGGCCATCATGCAGGTACCTCTACCACTTAGCCAGCCCACTAACTAGATAAATGTCTTTAAAGTTGAATGAGATTCTGTTTGAAAGAATAGCTTCCTTGTGTTAAGTATTCTTTAGCCGTGTGCCTTTGGCATTCTTTGAACTAAATACCAAGGAGCTTAAGAATTTCTTTAAATCTCTTGAGGATTTCTTGATGGACCAGTTTCATGGTTTCTGATCAGCTTCACAAATGTCCCATTGTATTCAGAAGAACTATCCTATTTACTTTGAATCTTTGGAAAATAATGCCTCATATGTGGCCTAATATGCAAACTAATTCTGTAACAAGATGTTTTTGCCTTATGGTCTGTCATTATCTTAGTGCCAAGCTAGGAAATGCACTCATGAAGAATGACATTTACAATGAAGCCAGAGATGACTAGGAATTAGCTGTGCAGGGTGGAGTGTCCTGGCAGAAGAAGGCATTAGGACCAGAGCCATAATGTGCCAGAGCAGGCTGTCGAGTAGGAATGGGCTGCAGGTTGATGGGCTTTCTCCCGAAGTGAAGACCTTAGATAGGAAGACTTACCAAGTTTTCCATTTTAAAAAGTTAAAAATGAAGAGCAAACAGAAACCCTATTGTCTAGACTAGCTGGCATTGGTGAGCTCTGGGGTCAGCAAGAGACCTTGCCTCAACAAGTAAAGAGGACAGTAACCAACAAAGGCATGCAATATCAGTGTTGGACCTCAATGCCCATGTACATGTGTGTGCCCATACACATGTGAACACATGCAAACATATACACATATGTACTCAAATAGATACATTTAGCTGGATGTGGTGATTCACACCTTCAACCCCAGCACTTAGGAGTCTAGATCAGCCTGAGCTATAGAGTAAGACTCTGTTAAAACCAAAAACCTAAACTAAACTTACATTATACAAGTATTGCACAGCAAGAAATAAGATTAAAACTCTAAGCTTGAGGTTTAGTGCTCTGTATCAGATGGTAAAGGTGCTTGCCACCAACCTTGATGACTTGAATTTGGTTCCCAAAACCCATATAGTGGAAGGAAAGAAATAAATTAAAGTTTATTCTGACCTCCGTGTTTGGGGGGGCAGGGGTGACAGGCACATTGCTACCAAGCCTGACCAAATTGATGTGCTTCAGTTGACTGAGACCTTGTCTGGAAAAATTGAAATGTAGAAAATTGTCAAGGGACGACAGCTTGTGTCCACCCCTGATCTTCCTACATACACAATCTTTACAAGATCTTACATTTTACCACTATTGCATGACAAGACAGAAAATTAAAACTCCAACCCAGGTGCCGTGACAGACTTCTGTAATTCCAGCACTTAGGAAGCGAAGGCAGGATGGTCAGGAGTTCAAGATTACCCCCAGCTACCTTGTTTCCTGTAGCCCTAGCCAGCCCAGACTACATGAGACCCAGTCTCAGAAAAATAAACAGACAAAAAATTCAAATCTATGGTAGTAATTTGGGGTGGAAACCTAAGCTGACTATGAGATAAAGTATATTTGACGATCTGATTGTTTGCACAGAATAGAGATTTGTTCAGGCCCACGGATTTGCAGGTCAGGTGTTGCTCCTGGAAACTCCCAGCAGATCTTTGCTTATTTATCTTTCACCACAACCCCATGGTATAACTGTCACTAGCCTGTCTTGGTGAGGTTGAATGACAGCCCTGTCACCATAGGAGCAGAGCAAGGGTGTTGGGGCTGTGTCCAGATCCCACCGTCTTCCCAGCCTTCTGTCCCGCCTGCTTCCTATAATGCTAAGAAACAGCACAGAAACAGGTAGAATTAAAGTGTAGCCTGAACCAATGGCCAGTTTCAGAATCGAGAGGGAACTTGGTTAGCAATAGAAGGGAGTGGTGGGAAAAGGCAGAAGGAAAGCTTTCTTTTAAGTTGGTGATAACCAGCCTACCAGTTACCTCAGGATAGTCTTAAAGGATAATGTGTGTGAAATAGCTTGTAAGAGGTTAGGGTTCTCTAAGTCTTTTCCTCAAGTAAGTTGAGTTATTGCAAAAACTTGTATCCAGAAGGCGTTGGCTTACTCTTCACTGAATTCTAAGTGTCTAAAATAGTGCCCAGAGCAAGGTAGGCACTTAAATGTATGGAAGAATAAATGCATGAGTGATGCTGGGCAGTGGCAACATACGCCTTTAATCCGAGCACGCAGGAGGCAGAGGCAGGAGTATTGCTGTGAGTTCCAGGCCAGCCTGATCTACAGCACAAGTTCCAGGACAGGCTCCAAAGCTACAGAGATTCCCTGTCTTGAAAACAAAAAACAAAAACAAACAAACAAAAACAAAAAGAATGAATGACACAGTACATGCCTTTTGCTGTTTTTGTTTTCTCCTTATAAAAGTCCTAATGGTCATGTACCTACATGTCCCCAAAGCCTCCACTAGATGGCAGCCATAATTCCTTATGTTCCTTTTGGGGGAGGTTGAGGCTATCAAGTAAACAAGGTTTCTGAAATCTCAGGGCTTGTATTCAAAACAAAACTAATTTGTCTATCAGAACTCTAGCAACTTTTCTTCTAAGTCTCTGAAAGAAATTAGCGTGTCTTTGATCAAAATATTTTCATACAACTTGCAGCTCTCAGTGCCTTTGATAAATCTTCTGTTGTTTAGTTCAAGCAATTTGTTCTTGCTCAAGGTCTAATTATCTAACCACATAGTCCTTAAACCTAATTTCTTTAATTAGCGGTTACTTGCTGTTTCACTTCGGTTTGTGGCTATTTATTTCTGACAGAAAGCAAAACTAGCTGGTATTGCTTCATGCCTGTATTATTTTTCATAATCCAGCAAGAAGAGCAGGATACGAATAGGAATCAGTGAGTTCTTAACAGGACTGACACATGGCTGCCCACGAGGGAAAGCCAGCCGATGGTCCACCATCTAGGAATGACTTTCATATTTTTACATCATTAGAGGTAATCTGGAGGGATGTAGTACTTGTGTACATGCATGCATGTGAAGGCCAGAGGTCAGGTGTGTGTTTTTAATTACTCTTTTCTATTACGTGTATTTATTTTGTGTGTAGGGAGAGTGAGTGTTTGTACATGCTAGCGCCAGTGGGTCTGTGGAGGTCAGAGGATAACTCAGGAGGGTTGATTCTCCCTACTGTGTGGGTACTGGGTATTGAACAGAGGCAATCAGGCTTGGCAACAAGTGTCTTCACTCACTGAGGCATCCCGCCAGACTTCTACCCTAGTTTTTGAGACAAGGTCACTCACTGAACCTTGCTAATTTGACCAACAAGCTCTAAAGACCCTCTTGTCTCTCTGCCTACCCAACATTGTAGGCACGTTCCACCCCTCACGGCTTTTTACAAGCATCCAACAGTTATTGTGCCAGCTGAACCATCTCCCCAGCCTTTAAAGATAAATCTTAATTTATCTCTAGATAAATTGTAATAATTAAAAAAAAACCACCTAACCAGGTATAGTAGCGCATGACTATAATCCAAGCACTCCAGAAAGTAAATGAGGAGACTTGCTGAGTGCGTCAAGCTAGCTGTGGCGATGTCTGCTCATCCATGATGCGGAGAAGTCAGGGAGTGATGGTGGATGTCTTCCTCAGTGTCTCTCTGCTTTATTTACTAAGGCAAAGTCTCTTACGGAACTGGGAACTTTCCAATTTGGATTGTTTAGCTAGCTGGCTTGCTCCAAGGATCCCTTGTCTTCACCTCAAAAACACTGGGATTACAGGTGAACCACTGTACCCACCTGGTTTCTATGTGAGTTCCGTTTTTTTTTTTTTTTTTAACTCTAATCCTCATGTTTGCATGGCGAGTATTTTTCTCAACCAGCCATCTCCCCAGCCCCATGAACTTCTTGATCATACAGTCTCTGCCTGTTAAGTACTGGGATTATAGGCGTGGACCACTATACCTAGTTTATGTATTGCTGGGAATCAAACCCAGCACTTCATTTATCCTAGACAAGCACTCTGCCAACAGAGCGGTGTACACAGCCTTATATCTTGTTTATAGCTGTTTTCAGTTACTGTGGCAGAATAGTTGCTGTAACTGACACACCATAACCCTCAGAGCCTAACATTCATTATCTGATCCTTTTAGAAAAAGCTTGCCAACCTCTGCTTTTAAGGAAGCATGAATGAAAAATTACAATTTTGAACACGTTATGCTTCTTCATATCCTTTTTTTCTGAATGTTTGTTGTCTTTGGTTCTATGGTCCAGGTTGACCTTACCAATTAACAGAAGTCTTATGTTTTATTATAATGATTTTGAAATGGTGCCCTTGGAGCCAGGCAGTGGTGGTGCATGCCTTTAGGCCCAGCACTCGGGAGGCAGAGGCAGATGGATCTCTGTGAGTTCGAGGCCAGTCTGGTCTACAGAGTGAGTTCCAGGACAGCCTCCAAAGCCACAGAGAAACCCTGTCTTGAAAAAAAAAAAAAAGAAAAGAAAGAAAGAAAATTGTGCCCTTGGTAGCATGATTTTGAACTCACCAGTGCTCCATCAAGCACTCAAAATTTCAGGCCTATACCATTTGACTTGGAAGAAGGAAAGTTGCTTTTGGGCATGGCTCTCAGACCATACACCAAGGCTGACTCTGACTTGTCTTCACAGCGCTGAAGTGGTTTTGAAGACCTAGCAGTTCATGAAGGGCTCCTTCAGAGGCCAAGCTCCAGACAGTCCTGCACTGGCGCTGGTCAGGCTGAAGATCCCTAAATCATTGTCTTCTAAATTTAGAGTTGGCTTGCTAGCCCTGAAACTATGCCAACCCAGTAAGAATGAACACAGAAGAGAGTGAACCAGCATAGTCCTAGAAATAGGATGATTTTGCCTGAGCATATGTATGCATATAGGGGTAGAGGAACTTGCATACACTCCCGTAAGTGTGTATGTGCGTGTGTGTGTGTGTGTGTGTGCACGTTACTCCTCTGTGTGTGCATGTATAACAGAGAGATGGCCACATGAACAGCAATGTAGTTATTCATTGTGGCGCATTAAGGAGACCCAACTCTATTTAATACAATAAAACTAAGAGCTGCCCGGCTTAATCCGAGGAGGGTAATGGTTTACAAGCAGCTGGGTCTTACCTTCCTCTAGGGATTGTCTCATATGGTTAACACCGGACCGCAGAAAACCACCTATTTTTAAACTCTAAATCTCACATGGCCACAAATTATGCCTTGGCTTTTTAAAAAGCTTTTTGGCATGTAATTTTTTTTTAGTTTTATGTGTATGGGTGTTTGCCTGCAAACAAGCATGTATATTTGTACACACATGCATGAAGCACACTCGGAGGTCAGAAGAAGGGTTGGGTCCCTTGAAACTAGAGTTACAGACCGTTGTGAGCCGCCGTGTGGGTGCTGGGAACTGAACCTGGGTTCTCTGGGAGAGCAGCAGCCAGTGCTCTTAACTGCTAAGTAATCCCTCCAGCCTTTTGCTTTCTTTTTTCAAGTGGGCGTTACATACATCTGCATATGGGTGTGTGCCTAGAGGTGTGCGTGCATGTCTGTGCACGTGGAGGGCAGAGGTTAATGCCAGATGTCTTCCTTATACTCTCCACCTTAATTTTGAGAGCAGGTTTCAAATTGAACTTGGAGCTCACCAGTTCAGCTAGACTGGTTGGCTTCTGAGCTCTGCCTGTGTCCTTGTCCCCCCTCCCCTCCCCCAGCATTGGGATTACAGAAGTCCTGTCATGCTCAGCTTTTACACGAGTGCCGGCAATCTGAACCAAGTGCTGCTAGCTTGTACAGCAAGCACTTTACCAACCAAGTCATTTCCCCGGCCCCCTTCTTCTTTAAAAAAAAAAAATGATATTAAAAAACACATGCAGTTGGGTTGGGAAGATGGCTGAGTGGTGAAGAGGACTGCTTGCTATTTCAGAGGACCTGAGTTAAATTCCTAGCACCTGTATGGAGGCTCATAACTGTCTCTCCCAGGGGTTACAAAGCCTTTTTTTTTGGCCTCTGTGGGTACTCTCCACCCATGGTATATAAACATACATACAAACACTCATACACACAAAATAAAATAAAAAATATTTTAAAAATACATAAAAGTTGTCATCTTAAAGAATTTTAAGTATATAGTTCATAAGTAAAGAATATTTGCATACCATAAAATTTGCTCACTTTGGCAAGTTACATTACTTTTACTAAGTTTGTATCATTTTATAACCATCACTACCATCTGGCTTTAGATGCTTCTATCATTTATATAAATTGCAGCTCACAGTTCGAGCCCTGTCATAGCTACTTTTCTATTGCTGCAAAGAGACACCATCATCAAGAAAGGTACAGAAGAAAGACCTTGTTGGGACTCAGTTCCAGAGGATTAGAGCCCATGACCTTCATGGCAGAAGGCGGGCCAGCAGGTATAAAGCTGGAGCAGAAGCTGAGAGCTCACATCTCATTTATATGCACACAGCAGAAATGGCCTAGCTGGGAATGGTGTGGGCTTTTGAAACCTCAAAGCTCATCCCCTATGACACACTTCCTCCAATCAGGTCACGCCTCATAATCCCGCCCAAACATTCCCACTACCTGGGAGCCAAGCCTCCAAACAATGAGTGAGCCTATGGGGGCCATCCTTATTCAAACCACCACAAACCTGAGGCAACTACCAGTCTGCAGTAGTTCCTCCTACCCATTAAGGATACATTCCAAGTTCCCCAGTGGGTACCAGAAACTGCAGATAATATAAATCATTTATGCGTTTGCATGTATATGCGAATGTATACTGCACATGTATGTATGTGTGTGCACTTACTGACTGTGGAGATAGCTTGGTGGGTAAAGTACGTGCTGGCAAGGCAGTAGCACAAGTGTCTATATATAGTCCCAGCATGCCCCAAACAAGAGATGGCTGGAAGATTGTGGGACAGCCAGCTTAATACTTGCAGCAGTCAACAAGAACAGAGATCCTAACTCAAACAAGGCAGAAGGCAAGACTGACTACACACACTAAAAACAACCTACATCTAAAACTGTTCTTTTTAGGAGAAGAAATACGGGGAAAGGGAGAAGAATGGGGGGGGGCAGGTTCAACATTCAGAGTTTTCAGTTTTAACGATTTGTGTATGATTTGCCAGTGCAGGCACGTGCACGCCAGGCATGCATGTGGAGGCCAGGGGATATTGCTCCTCCCCTCTCACGTTTGTGTGGCCTCTGGAAAATGAACTCAGGTTGTAGAGCTTGCACAGCAAGTGCGTCACCTGCTTCACTTCTCGTCAGCTGGGAAATTTAATCAAAATGTAAAACTGTTCCTTTTGAGGTGTTCTCCGGCTTGCCTGTCAGAAACTTGAGTCTTCTTCGAAGGATTGCCCTTCAAAACTGAGCTTCAAATAATCTCCTCAGTAAACTTCCAAGGAACCTGAGCTTCCCCCAAACCAGAAAAATACAAACTGGTGTGAATAAGAAGTAAAGGAAACCATGGTAAAGTCCCTGCAAAGAGTCTGGCTTGTCAAATGTAAAATATGTACACATATTACTTTTATTTTGTAACAGTAGGAGTGAGTTAAAAACAGAAAGTGTTACAAAGAATTTAAAATAAAACTGTACAAGTAGCAGAAAACATAAAGAGAAATCAAATCAAAGTCTAAGAACTGAAAAATAACTAGAAACCTCAATAAGAGAAAATAAATATCAGATAGGTCTAATCTGAACAAGGAGAGAATTAATGAACTGACAGATAAATCCGGAGTATTAGAATGTATAGAGGGCTGAGACAGAGATGAAGACAGATGAAATTCTGGCATCCAGGTTAAAGAAAGTCAGTAGAGGATCGATTAGCCTTCCAGAAGCACAAAATAAAGTCAGAGGTACAGGATGGCAGAGCCCAGCAAATCCCAGGGACTGTGTTCAGAGAGGGACGGGCGCACTGGGAGTACTGGAGCTACTTGAATGGTCTACAGTGGTGGCCCTGCTTTAAGAAAGCAGGTGTGAAAGGATTGCCACGTGCTCAAGGCCAGCCCGGACCACACACCAAGACCTCATCTTAAAAATAAAAGGGTTTGGGGGCTGAAGAGATGACTCAGCACTTGTTTCTTTTGCAGAGGAGCATCTATAACCTCAGTTCCAGGAGGTCTGATGGCCTCTTCTGACCTCCACAGGTGCCAGGGCGTGGTCAAATAGTGTTTGAACTTTGGAAATACAAATTTGGGAACTGACGACTTATAGGTGATATTTAGTATAGAAGAGAAAACAGAAGGATCAAAAACTATGACTAGTTTATTACTTCTTTAGATAACTCTTTAATAGACCTTTGGCAGGTTTTTTTTTTTCCTAATGTGCAATATAAAGTCAATTCCAAACAACCAAGACTTTGGTCTTCTTGGATGCTCTCTTTGGTAGTGTTGAGCTTGGTCAGTGGAGGTATTCTGTATGATGAAGATTCTTTAACAGATACAAGCTTTCTTCTCTGTCCTGGAACTCACTCTGTAGTTCAGGCCGGCCTTGAACTCAGAGGAGTGCTGGGATTAAAGCTATGCACCCCAATGCCCAGATGGAATGTTTTTTTTCCCTAAATATCTTCATGTGCTTAAAAATATTATCATCTTGTTGAGAGAGGGTCTCTACATCGCCATTCTATCAAGCCTACTTACTGGGTGCAGAATGAGCAAATTTGGACTTTTAAGTTTAAGAACGCATTGGATGATTGTAGGAGTATGCCAGCTGGTTTGGTGTTATGGGGGAGGCTGCTGTGAATTTTCTGTGGAGGACATTAGATGCAGAAGAGCAGCTTTTATCCAGTCTGTGCAGAAGCAAAGATGACACCTTGTGGGTAATTGTCTGCTGATTCAGAACCCATAGTGATAACAACAAAGGTGCTGATGTCAGGGATGCAAAGACTGGACAAAACCAAGTCTCACTGAGACTTTAACATTTTGTGATTGATGTTGAAGGAAGGAGAGAAATGGAGCATAGAATGGGTACTAATAAACTTTCCCCTTTGTGTGTGTGTGTGTGTGTGTGTGTGTGTACGTGAGAGAGATTTGTACGTGTTCATTGTATATGTGGCTTCTGAAGATTACACTTGAGGTTAGCCTTTAGCTTCCCTGTGTGCTTGTGTATGTGCTTGTGTTTGCAAGTCCGTAACGCGTGTGCGCGCAAACACACACACACACACACACACACACACACACACACACACACACACACACAGTTTTGGGGCTAGGGAGATGGCTTCATCAGTAAAGGACTTGGTGTCCAGTGCAAAGACTTGGGTTTTGTCCCCAGGACCCACATAAAAAAGCCAGATTTTGTAGCATATGCTTGTAATCCTAGCACTGGGGAAGTGAAACCAATCAGATTATTAGGGTTTATTGGCTCCTTGTGAACCCTAGGCCAGTGAGAAGCCTTGTCTCAAAAATAAAACAATCCAAAGTTCCTGAAGGCTGAGACCTGAGGTGGTTATCTGGCCTCCACATACACACACATTCATGCACACACATGTGCACCTGCATAAACACAAGCATACATACATATACACACAAAAGCTTAAGTAAAACTTCCAAAATAAAATAAGAGGAACAACCCCTACAAAATGCAGTCTTTCCCGAGCAGTGTTTCCAACTGCAGTCTTTCCCGAGCAGTATTTCCAAAGAGTAACTTGACTGCAAACCTCAGGTCAGATTTCTAACTGAGGTAGTCACTGGGGCAAAACCAAGAGGGAAAGGACTGGTGACTCCTCAAGTTAACCATCTTTAAAGGAAAAACACATTGTAAAATTCCTTCCTCTCTGCTCTCTGCCAAGCCCTTCAGCTTCCTGTGAGTCTGTTCATGTATTTTCCATTAATGGGGCCAGAGAAATGAAGACCTTGAGTATAGTACTGCTGCTGTGTGAACTCCATTTTGGGCCCTGTTACACCAAAATAAGTTTTAAGTCTGAAGTCAGGTGTTACATGTCATCCAGCTTTGTTCTTTTAGAATGTGGTTTTAGCTTTTCCATGTCCCTTGCATTTCCATTGGAATCAGCTCATTGGGTTCTGCATAAAAGCACAGATATTTCATTGATAAGAGATGCATTCCATCCATAGGTCAGTATGGGAAGGTTTTTACCTTAAAATTTTGAATTTTCCAACTCATGGGTAAGAGGCATCTTTCTGTTTACTTAAATGGTTTTTTAATTACTATGGTATGTTTTATAGTTGTAAGAATGTAAGTCTTACACTTTGGTTAAATTTACCATGGGTATTTTATTATTTTAGTGCTATTTAAATGAATGTTTTCTAAATTTCATTTTCAGATTGCTTGCTGTTAAGATTTAGAAATATAATTGACATTTTGTTCATTGATCTTGTGTCCTGCAGCTGTGCTGAGCTGGGTTCTAATGGCCCTTTGTGTGAGTTCTCAAGGGTTCTCTACATGTGAGATCATGTCATCTGAAAACAGAGTAGTTTCACGTCTTCATAATCTGGATCTCTTATTTCGTTTTCTTATTTCATTGTATGGTGCAGCTGTGTGTTTTTGTTTGTTCTTGTTTTTTAAGAGTGGTTCTCTCTGTGTATCCCAGGCTGATGTCAAACTCACTATCCTCCTGCCACAGCCTCCTGGGTGCTGGAATTATAGTTGTGGGGATGACACACCATTATCATCCTGAAATTAGAGCAACTGTTGTTACTTCAGGAGACCCTGGAAAGATCAGACCTTTACGTTGAGTAGGAGAGGAACGGTGGCATCAGGCCCTACCTGAGATCCAAGCCACTCACTCCATCTTGTTTCATGTAATCCAGCCCCAGCTGCACTTATTTTTGGAGATGCTAGAGTATGCTGGGGTAGAGCTTTTCAGGATGCAGTTTCCTCAAAGTCACAGATGCTTTGGTAACTAATTTCCGCAAATTCTTGTTCACCTGAACGTGTGTGGATTTTTTTTTCTTTGGTCTTTGATCACCTACCTGTTTGGGGTAGATAGATGTTTCTCCAGGAAAAGTCTCACAACACAGGTGTGACTTCAACCAGCCACAGGAATGGTTTAGCGGGCATATGTGGACAATTGTGTTTGGCTTATATGCAGAGTATTGCAGCTTCCGGGGGGTTCAGGTATTCTCTGAAAGTTTTATTTAGTCATCATGACTTCTGCTCTGGAATTTTTGCTCTCTTAGATAGCCTGTCTGACACCCTTCTTTAGTCGTCTGTCTAGACATCTGTCTCATTAAAGTTCAGTTCTGGTGAACCTTTCACTAGTTGGCCCTTTGGGGTTTCAGCTAAGAAGTTATTTGAAGTTGGTTAGAATGTTAAGTAGAATAGTAAGAATTTCAGATAGGAAAGAAAGGTATTATTTCACAGATCTGTTGTGGTTGCCGTTTTTGTTTGAGGCAGGGTCTCTTGTAGCCCAAGGTGGCCTTTAAAACCTCTGTATAGTCGAGGATGACCTTGAACTAGGACATGTTCCATCCTGCCTAGCTGAACTGATAGTGCTTGAGGTTCTACCATGCTCCAGTCAGGGTTTTAAGCGTGAATAAGATAAATAGAAAAGAGAAACAAGCCCTGCCCTCACAAGATGGCGCAGTGGGTAAAGCTGCTAGCTTCCAAGGCTAACGACCTGAATCTAATCCCTGGGGTCCACAAGGTGGAAGGTGAGAATCAGCCCTCAAGTTATACCGTGACCTCATGCATGTGCCATGGAAGAGCAGGTACACACACTAAGGCCACACAAGTAAATATAACAAGGTTTAAAAACTACTGAGTAAATCATTTGTAAATAAAAAGCAGTTGGTAAACAAAACATTAGTTACATACAGTCACAAACTACAATGAGTACTAAAAAAGAAAACAACTGGATATTAGAGAATACAGCAGGAACTTCTCACTTAAATCTTGCAGTTAGGAAGGGTCGTCAGGTTTTTTAAAGAGCAGCAGAGCATATTACCCACCTGAAGGCTTCAGTGGAGTAGGGGTGGAGTGTCTTACTGGAATAAGAGTGGAGTTAGGGACACATCCCAGAGGCAGCCAGCCCTTCCACACAGCCCAGTTGGCCAAGCCCCAAGAGGGTCACTGTCCAAAGTTACTCTAGTCTCATCGTTTGCTTAGTTCCCAGATTGGGAAAGAGCAGGCACAAAGCACAGGGTGGCCCTCCACCAGCAGGCCCCAGAGGCGGCAGATGTAGCTGGCACGGGACAGGCAGCACTGTGGAAGTTTAGAAATGGATCCCGTCCCCAACACTACCGTTTTCCACTCTCCCTCGTTCCCTTGTGATGCGCTTGTGTTTTGAATCTACGATGTTGAGGGATTTTTTTTAGGTTTTTTGTTTTGATTTTGCCCTCTCTCTTTCTCCTTCTTACCCTCCCTCTCTCCCTCCTCCCCCCCCTGTGTGTGTGTGTGTGTGTGTGTGTGTTGGGTTTTTGTTTGTTTGTTTTGAGACAGTGTTTCTCTGTGTAGTCCTGACTGTCTGGAATTTGCTTTGTAGACCAGGTTGACCTCAAACTCATGAGATCTGCCCCCCTCTACTTGCCAAGTGCTGGAATTAAAGATGCGTACCATCATCACCCGGCCAAGTAAGAGTATTTCTGTCTCAATAATCTGTTGCCCTTTTCCCTCCTGAAATTTTTTATTTATTCTTGTTCATACTCTGTTTATATTCTTTACTGTGCCCCCTCTTGTATACTATTAGAGCCTGTGTCCTTGAAAGATGCTAGCCACTGGCATTATATCTTGCTGTATTGTGATGTATAGACTCGCACACGCGCGCGCGCGCGCGCGTGTGTGTGTGTGTGTGTGTGTGTGTGTGTGTGTTTTGTTTTGTTTTGTCTGGGGGTAGGGTGTATTTTGGCTGGCCTGGAATTCTCTATATAGCTCCAGTTGACCTGGAACTGGTACTAATTTTCCTGGCTCTGCCTCCTGAATGGTGGTATTACAGGTAAGAGTCTCACCATGCTGGACTACATTTTCTTAAACAGGAAAGTTAGTATTACAACAGATACGGTGGCATACATTTTTAATCCCAGCACTTGGGAGACATGGGCAGGTGGAGTTCAAGGGCTATCTGGTTTAAATAGTAAGTTCCAGGACAGCCAAATCTTCATAGTGAGACCCTGTCTCAAGGGGAAAAATCTGATATTTCTATAAAGTAATAACAAATTTCTTCCTAAGTTTAATAAAGAGAGAAGAAGAGATTCATCATACAAAGGTTTTTAAAGTAGAATGGTGTGTTTCTGTGTTGGTGATCTGTACTACTTTCTCAGAATAAATGATTTTGGATGTGCTGGCCACTCATGCAATGCCAGCACTGAGGAGGCTGAAGAAAAATGATTTCTAATAGTTTAAGCCAGCATAGGCTTCAGAGTGAAACTCTGTCTCAAAAATTAATTCCATACATGTAAAAGGAGTTATTAATTGATCTACATAATAAAAGTTCAGAGTCAGATATAGAGGGAAATGCTGAGAGATCAGAGAGAGGGAGCAAGCCGCAGTCACTCTTTACCTCCTAAGTGTCTCAGCAGAGAAAAGAGCAACTTCCTGTTTCTCCCTGCTTATATCCTGTTTCTGCCTACCTACATAACTTCCTGTCTCTGTCTGTACAGACCTCCAGACCTCTATGGTTAGCTAGTGGCAAGCTCTGTTCTCTTACCCCCAGACAGTCTTTATTTTTGCAAGAAAGATATCAACACACTCTCACACACTCTCTCTCACACACACACACACACACACAGACAGAGAGAGAGAGAATAATGTATAGTTTTTAAAAAATTAAGAATTAATATTCTAAACTATCTCCTTCCTGAAAAAAACTCATTAAATAAGATCTTTATCACAAATGGTTATGTTGAACTACTAGAAATAGCAATTGAGGCACATTTACTCATTGATTGATTAACAGATTAATTACAGTCTGTTGAGATCAGAAGTTGATTTAGAAATTATACATCTCTTCTGTGGGTTAATCAGTATTAATGACTGTTAAAATGTACTTCCTGGAAGTCAGAGAAACCTCAAATAAGTTGCACGATGCTTTTGCTACACAATAGTACTACTGAGAATATTTTTTTTCAAGATTCATTTATTCTTAATGTGCTTGGGTATTTTGCCTGCATGTTTGTCTGTGTGAGGTGCCAGATCTCCTAGAACTGGAGTTGCAGACAGTTGTGAGCTTCCGTGTGAGTGCTGGGAATAGAACTTGGATCCTCTTGAAGAACAGCGAGTGCTCATAATAACTGAGCCATTTCTCCAGTCCCTAATATTTTTAGCCTTATGAGTTTCAAAAGGGTGCTTTAGTTTGTTGCTGTTTTGCTTTGCTTTGGTATGGTTTGGTTTTAGTGTTTTGAGATAGGCTGTCCTGGAACTTACTGTAACCCAGGCTAACATTAGATTCACAACATTCCTCCATCGTTACCCATCCTCCTACACAACATTCAGCCTCTCAAATGCTGAGATTAAAGGTGTGAACCACCATGTCTTGCTTTGTTTATTATTAAATGTCTTTGCTTTAGCAGATCATCATAGCACCTATTAGAGTAATAGGAGGTAGTTTATAGCTTGTGTAGAGACAGAGAACAAAACCTTACACTATTCAAAGAAGAAAAGATGAGCCACACTTATGTAACTATTGCCTACAGACATAGCATTCTGTGAGAAAATAATAGTCCTAACAATGAGAAGAACTTTAGGCTCTGCCTGTCTTAATATTTCAACAGAGCAATAGAATTCTCTTTGCCATCATGATAAGCTGGTTTTCTTCCTTGACAATATACTATTTCCATTTGTGAAATAAAGGAATAGGCTTACAAATTTTCTTGGATAGTGACTAAGTGGAAAGAAACAAATCTTGGGCAGGGCTTGTGCTGAGGACTCAGTGGGTAAAGTGCTTGTCATGCAAGCCTAAAGACCTGAGTTTGGATCACCTTTCATACTGACAGGAGCAAACAGACCAGAAAATCTACTAAGATGCCCAAGTGCACAGCGACAGCTGGCTGCCCAGCTGAAGAGTTTAATGTCTATAACTAAAAACTGCTGGGAAGGGGGCAAATCCACACACAAACATCGCAAAAACCAAGGCAGGGCTACGGAACCTACAGAAGGGTTCCGTCTAAAGGTCCTGGGGAAAAGGGCAGCCCTGACAGAATGGGGCTGTCACTCTGCTTCAGAGTCAGCTTTAGGCTTTTGTTCTTTTGTTTGCTGCAGGCAGCATCAAGAACATACTTTGCTTCTACAACCGTGATGCTCTACCCTCACATCCTTGCATGGGGAGCCCCATCTAGACAGTTATAGCTTGTATCTGAGCTAATTCAGAGGGCCAAAGCGTGGGCAGGAGAGCTGGTTCAGCAGTGAAGAGTTCCTAGCGCTGAGATGGCTGTTCATAGTCCTTTATAACTCCAGTTCCAGGGGATTTGGTGTCCTCTTCTGGCCTCCATGGGCACTGCATGCAGGTGGTGCATATATGCAATGATGTTCATGTGTCATTGTTACATCTTCATTGGTTTTAAAGTCAGCAATCTGGCAGATAATTGACTCACTAAATTTCCTTTGCTGTTATACTGAGACTAGGAACCTACATGAGCTTTGAAATTATTAGATTTTTAAGTCATTCTAAATGAATTAGAGGTGCAGAGGTGCTTTTTTGAAGGAAATAAGTTATTCTGTGTTATGAAGTTTTCTTTGTGGCAGAGTGGAAGCCCAGCTGGGAATGGTGGCACACACTTGTAATCCCAACCCTCTAGAGGTTGAGCTGCCAGGATATGGAGTTCTAAGCCAGTCTGGGCTGCATCATAAGACCCGGTTTAAACAAACAAACAAACAAAAACAGAAAACAAACAATCAAAAATATGGCGTGTGGATGGGCACTTACAATGCCATGTTGTAATGATGTCATGGAGAGCCCTACTCTGGGGCCACCATCATTGTTGCTCCTGTGAAGAGTGTCTAAGAACTATGAGCTAATGTTTTGTTTCTGAGGTGTCTGTGTATCTGAGTGTTTATATGTACAAGTGCCTACGGAGGCAAGAAGGGGACATTGGATCTCCTGGACATGGAGTTACAGGCAGTTGTGAGCTGCCTGATATAGGTGTTGGGAACTGAACCCCAGTCCTTTGTAAGAGCCGCAAGCACCCTTGGTTGCTAAGTTCTTTCTCCAGCCCCACATGATTGGTTTTCACTTAGCCAGTAAAAAAAAAAAAAAAAAAAAAAAAACAGCTTACATGAACATTTTGCTAAGTACAACAACCAAAGGCAGCAGAGGCACCAAGCCACCAGGACTGAGATAGCAAGAGCCATGCTGCCGTGGTTCGAAACCCTGATCATCTCACAGTTTGGCTTTGTAACCTCAAGAACATCATAGCTCCAGCCAGGCATAGTGGCTCATGCTCTTAATCCCAGCACTTGGGAGGCAGAGGCAGGTGAATCTTTGTGAGTTGGAAGCCAGCCTGGTCTACGCAGAGTTTCAGGACATGAAGAGAGACCTGTTCTCAAAATAGATAAATAAGTAAATGAAGCATTCCAGCTCTGTATGCCTCCATTTTTTAAATGTAAGACTTAAATGTAAATCCCTGAAAAATACCCCCACTGAGACTGGTACATGTTTAACACTCAGTAAGAACTGCTGTTGTTGTTAAAGGCACACTTCACTGCTGTCTCTGTCACTGAGTCATAGATTAGATTAATTAGAGGGGGAAAATGGCAGACCAATTAAGTACAGCAGAAGATGCAGTTTTGATACAAGGATGGGGAAATCCTGCTCCAGCTGCAAATGTGTCTACCAAACATAACATTCACCAAGAGTTTGACTAAAACTAAATTCACACATTCTCTGCTCTCTGCACTGTTGTGTGTTCTCAACATGGTGTTGACTCGCAACCAACAAATACTTTCTGAGTTCTATGCTTGGCACTTGAAAGATAATGATAAAAATACCACACAAATTTCCTAACAGTATAGGAGTGGAGATAACCCAGAATTAGCCATGATGTTTTCTCTAGTTCCTTTTAAGGGATAGTAGGGATGTTGGGAGGGTGTGAAACGTTGGACATGTTCTAACTATCGCACAGTTCTTCTGCTGCAAGTGTCAAAGTTCTACACAGATGCAGATAGATGCACTCAGCTGAGGACAGGGCTTGAGCATCATACCTTATGGAAAGCTTCCCCGTAGTTTCTGTGCACAAGCCTGAAAGGGGTGGGGGGAGGAATAGTCAGCAAGTGTTGTTATCCTTTTAAGACAAGATCCATGTATTCCAGGCTGAGTCTGACCCAAACTTCTAAGTGCTGGGTTTACAAATTTGCATCACCATGGCCGCTGCTTATGTGTTTGCTTGTGTGTTTGTTTCAGACCTTTGCTGGGGATGAAACCCAGGTCATATGCATCCTGGGTAAGCATTTCTTCCAGCTGAGCTGCTCTCATAGCCCTGTTTGAGTTTTTGTTTTGTTTTTATCTTTTGAGACAGGATTTTACTCTCGCTCAGGCTGGCTTTAAAGTTAATGGAATGTATGCTAGCTTCAAACTTGTAATCCTCCTGTCTCAGCCTCCCTAGTACTGGAGAGACAGGCATAAACCACCACATCCAGGTTACACTGTCTCTTAAAACCCTGCTATAGCTGGGCAAGGTAGCCATATTTGTAAGTTGAATATATGTGTGTGTGCTGTGTGCGTGACTGTGCATGTATGTGTGTGTGCTGTGGGCATGGCTGTGCATATGTGTGTGTGTGCTGTGGGCATGGCTGTGCCAGTCAGATTCCCTACAACTGGAGTTGTGGATGGTTGTGTGCTGTCATGTCAGTCCTCTGCAAGAACAAGTACTCTCACCCACTGAGCCGTCTCTCCAGCCCCTGACTACTGTGAATTTACAGCTAGCCTGAGCTACATGAGACTCTATCTCAAAAGATAAACAAAATCCACCAGATTAAAGCAATAAATAATGATGATGATGATGATGATAATCAATCCTCACTACTTATTAGAGGCCGGCTGTGGTACTGCACACCTGAAATCCATTCTCTTGGTGGTGATCCCAGTCAAATGACCTTCTGGAGACTTGCAAGTGCCAGTTACATTGGTCAGTAAAGCCACCTTGTCTCTTCAGTACTTGCTAAAAAGGATGGACTTGAGGGCAGTGTATGAGAAGTTTCTAGAATATGATGTAATCATGAGTGTCTGGCTTTGCAGATTAGAGAAGAGGCTTCTCTATGTGTGAAAAGGTAATAAACAGTTATCAAACCAAACAGAATGCTAGAGATCATGACATTTTGTCACCTGTGCCCATGTTCAGGAAATTAATTTTTTCTGCTGTATTTATTTCCTCTGAGAGTGTCAACAAGAAAATGGATGCAGTGGTCTCTTTAATATTGAGGTAAAGCAGATAACTACATTACCTCTGAAAGTAACATGAAATGTCATTATTTCGGAAGTGGATCACTAGTACTACTCCACCAAGAAGCAAACTTGCTCTGTCCATGACCAGCACGTGTCTGGTGCCCTTAGAGTGTGAACAGCCGCTTCTCTGACATGGTTCCTCCATAGGAATTATCTCCTTGTTTCAAGCAGGACAATTGATTTAAAAGACCCAGAGGCAGACATATAAATTTAGGACTAAAAGTAAGCTAATCTGTCCATTCTCTGCCATCATTAGTCAACCTAAAGCAATTAATTAATTGATTATAACTCCATATAGCCATTAGCATTAACAGTCATGAAGGTTTAGATGTTCATCTGGAAACAGGAAAGTAGATGAATAGCTTAGAACTGAAGTCAAGCCTGGGCAGGCATGTTTCTGTTATCAAGCAGAGTCCAAGCCAAGCACTGTGACTCGGGCCTTTTTTTTTTTTTCTCAATATATGTTTTTATTTAAATTAGAAACATGCATGCTTCACATGTCAATCCCAGCTCCCTCTCCCACCCCTCCTCCCTTGTCCCTATACCAGCTCCCCAGCTCCCCAGCCAATCCCCACATCATTCCCCAGGGAGGGTGAGGCCCTCCTTGGGGGGATCTCCAGAGTCTGTCATTTCATCCAGGGCAGGACCTAGGCCCTTCCCCATGTGTCCAGGCTGAGAGAGAATCCCTCCATGTGGAATGGGCTCCCAAAGTTCATTTGTTCGCCATGGTGAACACTGATCTACTACTCAAGCCCTCAGAGATTTCTGAGGCCTCCTCACTGACACTACATTCAAGGAGTCTGGATCAGTCCCCTGTTGGCCTCTCAGGCGTCAGTCTGGGGTAAAAGAGCTCCCCTTTGTCCAGTGAGCTGTCTTTGTGGGCTTCACCAGCATGGTCTTGACCCCTTTGCTCATCAGTCCTCCATCTCTGTCACTGGGTTCCAGGGGTTCTGTTCAGTGTTTAGCTGTGGGTATCAGTCACTGGATGAAGGTTCTAGGCTAGCATATAAGGTAGTCATCAACCTTATCATTATGGAGGGGCTATTAATGTAGACTCTCCACTATTGCTTAGTTTGCCAGTTGTGTTATCCTTGTAGATCTTTGGAAATCTCACTAGTGTCAGTTCTTTCCTCAAATCTATAAAAGACTCGGGCCTTTTATTACAGCCCTTGGACAGGTATAGCAGAGGCTAACCTGGGTTATCCCCCGAGACCCTGCTTTAAAAAAAAAAATTCAGAGGCCTGGCTGACCCAAATCTGTTCCTTGCATTCACTTTTCCATTTTGGATTCCCCCCCTCCCAATTGAATGGGAAATCATTTTTTTAAAGGCTTCCTACTCTGAAATAGAATTAGTTTAAGGAAAGTATGGAGGTGCATAGGTAGGTGGCAAGATAAATCTCTTTTCCTCTGGGCCCTCTGGCTCTCCCTGAACTAACTCCCCAGAGCCTTTGCATGAATGCACTGGGCAACCTGCAAAACAGTACAGTAGCAGTGCTGATGTAGCATCTTCAGAACATTTAGTGCACACCACTGTCTCTCTCAGAGGCAAGGAGGACTCAGCAGCTACATGAGCGTCTCTTACCGGGGCTTGGACAACTTTGTCAGTGGCTACACCCTGAAGACAATGACGCCCCTCCCCCCAGTAGCCTCTAACTGCCAGGAGTATCTCAGAAGGGAATGGAGTCTCATGAGCGTGAGTCCTTCTCCCATCCATGAGAAAATGCTGGCAGGCCCAATTCTGCGCCAGTCTTGTTCAGGGAACCCCAGCTGCAGTGAGTGAGCCAGCCACATCATGTCCAGAACACTGTTTCACAGCCCCATCCCCGTCCACTGGCTCTCAGACTCACCTGCTCTCTCTTCTGTGATGTTCCTGGAACCTTGGATGGGTGATACACATGTCCATTCAGGGGCCAGCACCAGTCACTCGCTCTCACTGCTTTGAGCTAGGGGTTTTTCCATTAACTGCTGCCCATTGCCAAAAGAAGCTTCCCTGAGAAAGGCTGAGTGAGGGAAGGGCTGGCCTGGAAGGCAGCTGACAGTATGTTCACTTCGCAAAGCAACAATAATAGGTTTGCCACATGACCTATGATCTCCCTCGCCATGGGCTCTGGACCAGGTTCATAATTCCAGGCATGACCAGAGTCTTATTTTTTATTTAGTATTTAAGAATCAAATACTGCAGGAGGGCTGGGGAAGAGGGGAGGGAGAAGGAGCTGGGATTGACATGTGAAACAAACTTGTTTCTAACTTAAATAAAAAAGTGGGGGGGATCAAATACTTTGGAGTCAGGTGTGGTGGCATACATCTATCGTCCTAGCACTTAGGAGGTAGGGGCAGGAGATCGGGAGGAGTTCAAAGTCATCCTAGGCAGCCTAGCAAATTTGATGCCATCCTGGGCTTCAAGACACCCTGTGTAAAAAAAAAAAAAAAAAGGAAGAACGAAAGAAATGTTTTATAAAACATTTGCAAATTGAATGTTACAGAACAATGAGCTGTAACTGAGTCTACAGAAAGTAGCATGTGGACATTATGACCTGTCCTTAAAACAGACAAACATGAATACTAGAAAGGTGGCTCAGTGGGTAAAAGAAGCATGTGCGCATGCACACAATTTTTAAAGGTGGAGAAAAAAAACAGATTAAAGTTAATTAAAAGTAAGAAAGTGGTGCAAGTTGGCAGGGTGACATATGGCTGCCACTCAGGCTGCCGAGGTAGAAGGATTTCCATTCTGAGGCCAGCCTGAGCTCCATGATGAGTCTCTTATCTCATAAAAGCAAATACACACATCAGGATGGGATTACAGCTGGGGGTAAAGCACTTGCCTAGGGTATTCAAGGCTCTGGATTCAGTTCACAGTCCCACCACCAAAAGAATGGGTACAATAAGCAAGTGGGTGGATTTGTATTCTTTTATATGAAAACTATGTATAGCAGAGGCAAACAGTTCTGTTCCCAAATAGACTTTTTTCCCTTTAGTATGTGTTGGGAGGTGAGACAGTCCACTAACTGTGGCCCGTGCTGGCCTTAAAAAATCCAGGATATGCCGGGCGTTGGTGGCGCATGCCTTTCAGCACTCGGGAGGCAGAGACAGGTGGATCACTGTGAGTTCGAGACCGGCCTGGTCTACCGAGCGAGTTCCAGGACAGGCTCCAAAACAATACAGAGAAACCCTGTCTCGAAAAAAAAAAAATCCAGGATATGCCAATCAATACACCCTTCTCCAAAGCAATGTCTTTATAATCTGTTGCCTCCCCGGTTTGCCATAGCCCTGGTGCTGTGGCCTTTGAGTGAGAACCTGTCTTGTTGAATTTATTTAGGCTTGAAGAATCTATTTCTAAACCCAAGTCCATCAGGCCCCGCACGTATCAGGAGCCATAGCTGGTCCTTTGTACTCTTTTGCTACCTTCAGCCCTGATAATTATTAATGCAATGGAAATATCTTTTCTTTCAGTCCTCCTCGACCTCTGAATATGAATGACACCGTGGTTAGCCACATGTCCTCTGGAGTGCCCACTCCCACCAAGAGGTAGGTATGTCTTGTACCTCGAAGCTGGGGACAGACTTCTGGCACTGATATCATTGCCCTTTCAGAAACGAGGCTTGGGCAGAGTGTCCCACTGAGCAGGAAGACTGGTGTTCTTAACCCCGCTCATAGTCCTTAATATCATTTTCTGCTCTCCTCCTCCCCTCCCCTCTGACTCATCGTGCAGCTGTTGGCATTCAGCTCTGAGGTGTACACGTGGAATCCCACTGTGGCCAGCAGCAAAGCTGTGTCAGACTGCATTGGGCATGTTTGAGATTTACTAACACTAAGCACAATTCACTAGTCGTAAGTTTCAACTGTTTTGTATTTGACTTTTTAATATCAAAGATCACGTCTGCATCTGATTACGTCTATAAATTGGATTATTCTCTCATAAAGCATTCTAAGTCATTCTGTGCATAGTTCATAAGCATTTAAGTTGAAAGGCCCAGGTCCTCCAGACTTAGTTATGAAAGAATTTGCTTTAGGGTCTCTCAAGGGAGAAAACTCTGTAAACTCCTGTCTCCTTTTTGTTTAATTTTCTCTTGTTCAGAATCCTCATAGGCAGACTTAAAAGTGCTATACTGAGTGACATACTTTCTATTTGATCTAAGCTTTTCCATGACCAGAGCAATACAGAAACTCCCTCATGGGCACAGCCATTAAAGAATTCTTTCAACAGTCATCACTTGAAAAGGAGGCAAAAAAAAAAAAAAAAAAAAGCACAGACATCTCACTTCACCCAGCATGACATCCCATCCTCCCTGGGGGGGGGGGACGAGAACCACTTTGTGCCATATGTGCTAAGCGCTTTGGATTAATGCAGCTATAGAAATGGGATCTTCCCTGTAATAATTTGACTCAGTATATGATCCTGAAGGCAGCCATGGTTGTTCCCAATGGCTAAAACTCCCAGAGCAGCATTTCTCAAACCCACAGAAGAGAAGAATCCCCTGGGGCACTTGTTAAAAATACACATTTCTGGGACCATGTCAGACTCAATGGATCAGAATCTCCGAGAATAGGATTGGGAGAGGCTGTGTGTTTAACAAGTTCTTCAGGCGATCTTTGTCATCAGACCAGTTTGGGGAGAACCTTAGCAGGAGGCAGAGGAGCTAGCAGCAGTGCTACCCTAGAAAGAGGACTTAAAGGCTGAGGAAATCAGTGACCTGGTGACAGCTCTGTCTGTGTGGAGACCCAGGACCTGGCCCAGGTAAGAGCACTTCTAGCAGGGAAACATGGGAAATGGCCGTGTGGCTAAGCACAGTCAAGTAGGACGTGATGCGGGGTGCTAGGGCAGAGTCTTTTGAGTCAGTGCCACCTGAGTTTGGTCCAGCTCTCTCTTAACTTTAGACACATTTAAGTTCTGTAGCCTGTGGTGTAGATGATGACATTTGCCTTGTGGGGCTTACTGCCTTTATTACTTTAGAGGTAACTGGAGTAAGAAACCTAGTGAGAAAGACAGAATAGGTTACAGATGATGTCCCCAAGGACCCAGTGCAGCTGACTGCCTGTCCTCAACTTTCACATATATATATAAAGCCATAACATTTAAACCTTGCACTCCCCATTGAGGATGATCTCACTTCACAATTAGAAGACAGGGCAGGTTATAGGAAGGAAGAATTCAGCTTGAGAATTTATGTTAACTTTAGTAACATCGCCTGTTGAGTAGGGGTTTGCTTCATCTGAGTTAGTTTTGCTCCCCTCCATCACCATAGTACATGAGGGCTCAAAGTGCTACGGAGTACCGGGATAAGATGCAAGGTGTGCAGTGCCCCGGGGTGAGTGTAGCTGCAAAAGGCCACCAGAAAGAGAAAAGAGTGACAGAAGGCACGCTGGACGCACAGTAACCACAGCCCCTTTCACAGACAAACCTTAGCCTTGCTGTGTTTATACCCAAGTCCCAGCTGCCAGTGTCAGCCCTAAAATTATGACTGCCATTTTTTAGAGCTGGTTCAGACAGCAGAATATAGTCCAGATTAAGGCTTAGAAAGCCAGCATTTCAGCTGGCACCTTGGCCTGTGTGAAATTAGTCCTAGAGCAGATATCCAGTGTATCCATGGCAACCAATGGGGCTATGCAGCATGGAGAAGCAGAGCTCAAGAGCAGCTGCCCTACCCTGACATTGTACCGCTGGGATCCTGGGGGATTTCATGTGTGTCCAGCAGGACATTGTGAGATGTCACATGGATAGTAATAGTTCACACGGGTTATGTTTTGTGGCTCCAGTAACCCAGGAGTCTAAATTGCAGGTAGCATGCTTGCTTCCTCCAGGCTCAGCACTTTTTATTCCTACTCTTGAGTGTAGTCAGACCTGTATTTCCAATCTGTGAAAGTCAAGTACCCAGTATGTTTTCCCTGCATGGCGTCTGGTGCTACTGAGGCAGGGATTCTCAAAGGATGGCGCTACTCTCCAGAAATAAGCACGTTCTACAAGAACAAAGATCAGACCAGATCAGACAAGAAATGTGTACTGTAATAAAAAAAATATTTAAATAGGAAGACTTTGAGGCTGGAGAGATGGCTAAGCAGTTAAGAGCACTGGCTACTTTTACAGACATCCTGAGTTCAATTCCCAGCAATCACATTGTAGCTCACAACCATCTATACAGGATCTGATGCCCTCTTCTGTAATGCAGGCATACATGTATACAGAACACTTGTATATAAAAATAAATAAATAAATATTTTAAAGAATAGAACATTTGAAGCAGTTTGGATTTTTTTAATTAATTTACTTGAGATAAAATTTCATATATCCCAGGCTGGCCTTGATCTGCCTTTTGAGTGCCAGCACTGCCACCTTATTTTGTGAACCTGGAGAGCAAAGCTGTGCCAGGCAGGGACTCTCCCAGCTGAACTACAGCCTCATCCTCTATGTTCTCTAATAGGCATTGCATGTATGAATGGTTTTGGCTAGAGTTGTCAAAAATAATGCTGTATTAGCCAAAAATAAAAGATGCAGATGACTTTCTAAATGGAAAAGATTAATACAAATTATATTCCTGGAAGGTTCTACTCAGAGAATTTACTCTTTGTAATATCCCCAAAGATATGCTTAGTGGTTAAACATGCTTACTATGAAGTCATGAGGACCAGAGCTTGGATCATTCACCCATTACAAGTCAGGAGCCCTGCACACACCTGTAACTTGAACACTGAGGACTGGAGACAGAAGGCTCACTACAGCTTCCTGTTCTAGGCTAACTAGGAAACCTGAACTCCATGTTCAGGGAAGAGACCACACCTCAAAGGAACGGGAACAGAAGGATAGAGGAGAACTCCTGGTGCGCTCTTCTGGCCTTTGACCAAGAGAACACACGCGCACACACTGGCTCTGTCTGTCTGTCTGTCTGTCTGTCTGTCTGTCTGTCTGTCTGTAGACAGGGCTCCTCTGAGTAGCCCTGGCTGTCCTGGAACTAGCTCTGTAGACCAGGCTGGCCTTGAGCTCACAGAGATCCGCCCGCCTCTGTCTCCCAGGTTCTGGGATTAAAGGGGTGAACCACCACCACCCAGTCACACTTGCTCTTATATGCGCACAAGACACATGTACACTTACACACACACAGGCATACAATGAATAAGCTTTTTAAAAAAACTATGGCTATTTCAATAGCTAAAAAGAAATTGTGTCTTTTGTCTTCAACCAGTTTCCTTCATTTTATTTTCTTTGTATTCATCAGATTTACACACTTTAAAACAATTTGAAAACTTAAAAATATATCCAAGAAGTTTGATTCCCTTCTACACTGTCTATTTTCCTCCCTTTGTGCCCCAGCCTTCCTTCTCCTTATGGTAAAGTTTTAGCGTTAATTATTTGAGGCTATTCTGGTGCTTACAGTTCTATGGAAATTTTATGTAACTGTACAGTAACAAAGACCATCAATATGAAACCTTTTGTTTTGTACATTTGGTCAATATACGAGTTGCAACTTCTTATGGTTCCAGGATTTTATTGCTTATTTCTCTTTTTGAAACAGGTCTCACGCTGTAGTACTTGCTGACCTTGAACACACTGTAGCCTAGGTTAGCCTCACACCTGAACATCTGTCTCTGCCTCCCAAATGCTGAGAATACAGGCATTACGCCACAACACTCAGCAAATTTCAGGCACTCAAACCTACCTAATAGATACAGACCACAAGGCAAGGCAAAGGAAGAGAAGGAGGACTGGACTGCACATTGATCGCTGGCAGGGGACACTACGTATTACTTCCTCCTTCTCTCATAGACATCAGCACTTTCCTTTGTTGGCAGATGGACACACTTGCCCCACTGGAACAGATACTCCCAATATTACCGGGTTTCCAGTGCATTATGAAGCCAGGGCCCTCCGGAGAATGCTTTTTCTACCCTGGAGAAAGGATTACTGAGGTTAGATTGTATATTGTGTTACTGCCTGTCCTGGGCATATGTGATAGGCCGTGCCTTTGAGATCCAAATCATCAAAATAAGATAGACGTTCTCTCTCTCTTCCCTCTCTCTCTCTCCTCTCCCCTCCCTCTCTAAATAATAAGGCCATGTTGTTAAGAAAGGTCAAGGTCCTGGGACAGGAAAAGATGAAGGTTACTACCCAGCACATAGCTATTTTCATATGTGTACACATTACACACACACACACACACACACACCTAATCAGACATGCTTCTGCTCCTAGGATTTTCCTCCATAGGCAGCTAGCTCTCTGTGCAAGTTTAGATACTTATCACACCTTTCTTTCCTGGGCCCTTTCTGCCTCCTGTGGAAAGTACCAAAATTGAGAATATATAGGTTGAAGCCATTGGTCCACATCAGGTCTGAGTGTCTTTTGTTACTCTTCAATCCTTTAAGCCGTGTACCAAATAATACACTTTTTTTTTCTCTAAATGATGCAGTTAAAAGGTTGCACAGAGGTAAAGGTCTGCAAATAGACTGAACATGGTGGTACGTTACCGTTGTCCCAGCACTCGGGAGGCAAAGGCAGGAGGATTGAAAGTTCAAGGCCAGTCTTGGCTACATGAGACCCAGTCTCAAAAACAAAAGCATAAAAACAAAGATCTGCAAATATGATGGTTGCAGGTTAAAAAAAAAAAGGAAGAAATCGAAGCTAACAGATAATATGGTGTATTAAGTCACACCTGGCTGTAGTTCTTTCTGACAGAGCCTGATGTGGTGGCGCACACCTGTAGCCCCAGCACTTGTGAGGCAGAGGCAGGCATCTCTTCATAGAGAATTCCAGGCCAGCCAGAGCTACACGTTAGAAAAACCCAGTCTCAAAACAGATAAATAAATAAGAACTACAAAGAAAAGAAAGCTATAAGAAGCGATAGTATCAAATTTTAGAAGAAGTCAAGCAAGCGTGTGAGCGATTTTGAATGAACAGACTAGAGAAAATGAGAACGGGACCAGAGATGCAGCTCAGTGGTAGAGCATTTGACTAGCATGTGTTGGGTCCTGGGTTTGACCTCCAGTCTGGGACAGAAGGGGAATTCTTTTTTTTTTTTTTTTTTTTGGTTTTTCCGAGACAGGGTTCCTCTATGGCTTTGGAGGCTGTCCTGGAACTAGCTCTTGTAGACCAGGCTGGCCTCGAACTCACAGAGATCCGCCTGCCTCTGCCTCCCGAGTGCTGGGATTAAAGGCGTGCGCCACCAACGCCCGGCCAGAAGGGGAATTCTTGATGAATGTTGTACACCTCCATGGGTAGTCACCATTTGCTAGGAATCCTGGGTAAGGGCAAAGGTATCATCTCTTTGGACTTTCTTACTTCAACGTACACTTCACAGGAGAGGAAAGTTTTTAAAAGACCCAAAAGCACCGCAGTGTGAGATACTCTTCCTGAGCTACAGAAAGTTTCAAGGTAGGCTGCCCCCGATGGCGGCAAGATGGCTTTCTGTCTGGGGAGAGCTTACTGAGTCATCCACAGAATCCAGTAGCACAGTGACAACCGTGGTCTGCTGGCTTTTTAGATGGAGAACAACAGAAATGTGGGGGAACTGAGAAAGGAGGCAAAATGAAATTGACTAAGCCAGAAAGTAGCCATATACATGGCCTGGTCCACTGAGTGACTTCCTATCCATAAAAAGAGGAAGCCAAGTCTGATTAAAAAGCAAGAATCAGTGAAGGTTTCAGGAAACAACTGGCTGGTTTGCATTCTTCGTGAGAAGCCCTCCAAGCCAACACAGGAATCATGTTTTTTTTTTCCTTTCCAGTCTCCTTTCGAAAGATGGAAAAGCATAGTAATTAAAAATTAACACATTATTGGAAGGAACTGCAGGGCGCTCTGTGTTGGCAGGCACCCAAAGCTGTCCTGGACCTGGGCAGCCTGCCAGTTTTCAGCCTCTGCTGGGTTGGGATTAGATTCCCATTCCATTTGAGATTTAAGGTGCACTTTCTACCAATTCTAACTCAGATTGGCACAAGCAGAAAATTTTACTATTTCCAGACAGTTGCAAACATAAAATTGAAAACCTGAAGCTGACAGAGCACAGTAACAGGTCCTTTCCTTCTCCCATTGGACTGAGGCCGACATCACATCTGAACAGGTCATAGCAGTGAAGGCAACTGGGGTGGGACACTTGGGACACTGCTCATTGTTAAACTGAACCCGAGAGCAGCTCTGGATGGTGTGGGTGACAGGCTCTGGAGGTTTTGTATATTGGGTGGCCAAGAAGAGTAAAGATAACATTCTGGGTTCTTTCCTGGCTTTCGTTAAGGTAACTTTGGTCAAACACAGGGGGGAAACTTGGGCAAGAAGCCAACAAGGTTATGTTGAGTTAGAAGTGCCTGTGGGATGCCATAGTGTTCCTAATACCTAGTTCTCCCATCTACCAGCAAAGAGCCTCCAAATGCTTAGATCCAGCAAATGACCAGTGGAGGCTACACTCACACTTTCTCCCCACTCCTCCCTTTCTTACTGAACATTCTCTGCCTTTCTATAGTACACATATGGTCTCTCCCTCCCCACCCCACTGTGATTTTTTTTTTCATTCATTAGTTGGCTTGGTTTTTGTGATAGAAGCTGGCCTCAAACTATGTAGCTGGGGGTGATGTTGAACTCCTGCCTCCACCACCCAAGTGCTGATAATACAGCTATGCACCTTCATGCTCAGTTTATGCAAGGCTAGGGCATGAACCCAGGGTTTCATATATATTACATGAGTGCTCCTCAAACTGAGCTGTGTTCGCAGCCCCGCCCCCAATACACATGAATGCACACACACACACACACACACACACACACGCACGCACGCATGCACGCACACACACACACTTTTTATATAATTTTCATATGCTCTGTAGGATTTTTGTTCACTTTTCTGTGTCTCCTCCTGAGGAGCTACCTCAGGGCTGTTCTCAGGTACTTGTGTTATGCCTCAGGTTTGCACGCCAGAGGAAGATCCTGTATCCCTGTTGGGCCCCTCTTATCCCTGTGACTTTCCGAGCTTACCCACAGATGTGTTGATGTTTTCTTTTTCTTTTTTTTTTTCTTCCGGGGTGGGGGGTGTTGTTTCTGAGACAGGGTTTCCCTGTGTAGCCCTAGCTGTCCTGGAACTCGCTCTGTAGACCAGGCTGGCCTTGAACTCACAGAGATCTGCCTGCTGCTGCCTCCTGATTGCTGGGATTGTTTTCAATAGCAAGCTATTAAAACACCCCCAGCTTATTTAGCTATTGAAGCTTATTCAGAGTGAGTCAGAGCTGTGACCCCATTTATCTTTTCAAGGAATTTATGTCCCCACCTCAGCCTCATCTTAGTCATTTCTTTGCAATCAGAGGGATTTTTTTTTTCCTGAAACTTGAGTCTGGTGGTGTTACCATCCTAAAAAGAACATTGCAGTTGCAAGTTTTCTCCAGCTTGTGATAATACCATCCCCATGCTAGCCATACTTCCATCCTTCATGCTAACTGTATAGCAGCCACTAGTCACATGTGGCTATTAAGAGCTTAGAATGTGGCTAATATGACATAGGAGATGACTTTAATTTCATTTTAATTAATTAGTGGTTAAAAACCTGCATATAGCTGGTGCATGTGGAAGAGAAAGGAGATATGTTTTTGTCTCTTTTTCCTTTGTTGTGATCTTTGCAAAGGTTTTTATTGTGGTCTGTATGAAGTAAAGTCATTTGGCAGACTATCTGAGATAACAGCACCTCACCCCATTCCATCAGTCAAGGTGAGTGGTGTCAACCAGGCTCAAAGAGGTCATCCTCTGTCACCTGGCTGGTGCAGATTTGCAGAGGACCTGACAGTATTTGGCCCATCCATCTTTCTCTGTGGGTTCTTATTGGACAGCATCATTTTTCCTCTTTGGCTTATATTGAAGTAAGGACCCAGAGGCAGTGAGTCAAATGAATGTCTTTTTCTTATTCCTTTCTCCTTCCTAAATGTTTGGTCCTTTAAGAAAAGATCAAGGTTGGGGAGATGGTTTGGTGTCCTCTCTGTACAAGCGTGAGGACCGAAGTTAGGATCCCAGCAGCTTTGTTAAAAATCCAGGTGTGGCCTCGTGTAACTCCAGCATTGTTGGGGCTGCGGTGGATACAGGAAGATCACTATGGCTACCAACTTAGCTCCAGGTTCAGTAGGAAACTGTCTCAAAGGAGTAAGGCAGAAAATAGAGAATAGTAGAGCAGTAGAGCAGGCCACCAGACATCTTTCTCTGGTTCACACACACACACACACACACACACACACACACACACACACACACACACACACACACACATTGCAGGTATGTGTATGCACACATGCACTCTCCTTGCACAAAATGAAAATGAATCTGAATGAGGAAAGAAGAGAGAATCCAGACGGAGACACTCTGTCAACACAGCTCTCCCACACTAATGCATTGATACTTTGTCTCTTTTAGTGACAGGAAAAAAGAAACTTGAGTTGCTCACAGGACTGCTTACAGTGTCATGAACCAGAGTAGCATTTTCTGCCTTATAGAGCCTGGAGTCTCAGCATCTGGAAGTGACTGTTGGTTGTACACTGATGACTGTGCTTATTGTACATTTTGCTGTAGAGTGATGTCCCTTCACCAAGGGTGAACCACAGCTATGTAGCCTTCTACCAGAACTCTATACTGCTGCTTTCAGTGTGTGTCCCTAGCCTGTCTCCATTTCCAGAAGGGATTTCCTGCTGAAGTCATTGGCTATTCTGGGTATTTGGTATGGGTTATTCTGTAGGTTGTTTTTTGTTTTTGTTTTTTGTTTTTTTTTTGAGATAGGGTTTCTCTGTAGTGTTGAAGGCAGTCTTGGAACTCGCTCAGTAAACCAGGCTGGCCTCTGACTGGTCAAGTTCTGGGAATAAAGGCATGCACCACCACCTCCCTGAGGTGTTTAAATTTTATTTTGCATGTATGAGTGTTTTGCCTGCATGTGTGTTAACCACACATGTGCCTAATGCCTGCAGAGGAGAAGATGGTGTTAAGTATCCTAGAACTAGGGTTACAGGAAGAGTTGTAAACCCCTGTGTAGGTTCGAGGAATTGTACCTGGGTCCTCTGCAAAAGCAGCAGATGTTCTGAACTTCGGAGTCATCCCTCCAGCCCCTGGGTGTTTGTGTTTTAATTAGACTCCCCTGGATGTCTTCCAACCCCTTTGACAGGGGCCAGGTTTCTCCTGCTGTAACAAAACACTAACATTTCTCTGATTTTGAGTGCTGCAATTAAGAGCCTTCTGATTTGCTGTTGGAATCAGCTGGTTCTGCTGGCTGATGGCGGAGAACACTGGCAAGCTCTCTGAGTTTGTTCAATAGCATTGCTAATAGGCTGCACGATGGGTCTTCTTTGAAGTCCTTCATTCCAACTGACCAAATGGTCTCTCTCCTTCCTAGTCTTGTATTTAGAAGATGAAAGAGGAAAACAACAACAAAATCTCAGAGGAACTGAATTTTTTGCTGTATTCCAGATTCCAGTGTAGCTGAAGTTTGATCTCTGTCTTTCCTTTGCCAGGCTCTCAGTCCCTGCAGTTATACAGTCCCTTGTGTGCTGGGTTTTTTTGGGGTCTCTGCTTAGCGCCTCCTATTGCTTCCATTAGTGATGCCATATCTTAATTTCCAGCCACATCGTTTTCCTGAAAACGCTCAGAAACGCTGGGGTGTTTCACAGGTGTCTCAAACTCCATACGTGTGCACCCAAGCTAACCTTTCCTCTCAAACCTCTTCCTCCTCACCCCCTCTCAGTGAAGAGTAGCTCCACTTAGTTCTTTACTGCTCGGCTCCAGCAAGCAGTCACCACATCACTATTTTGATCTTTATTGAGTTATAATCTAAATGTAATTAAATTCACCAATTAAGTGTATCCATTAAACAGCTACACACCAGTAGTTGCATTGTTTTGCATTTGGCTCTTATTTATTTATTTATTTGTTTGTTTGAAGCTGGCTTTTAATCATAGCACTTGGGAGGGAGAGGCAGGCAGATCTCTAAGTTCTACACCAGCCTGGTCTACATAGTGTGTTCCAGAGCGACATAGTGAGAACCAGCCTCAAATCAAAAAGTTCCATTTGATATGTACTTTTAAAATTTGTATTGTGTTTTTACTCAGATGTGGAGATACACACGTTTAATCTCAGCACTCAGGAAGCAGAGGCAGGTAGATGATGAGTTTGAGAGCAGTCTGGTCTATATATATTATCCCACATGAGCCAAGAGTATATAAAGAGAGTTTGTCTCAAGCTCCACCACCCAAAACAATAGTTTGTATTATGTTTGTATGTATTTGGGACAGGGAGGCATGTGCAGGTCAAAGGACAACTTGTAGGAGTTGGTTTTCTCTTTCTGTCCTGTGGGTCCTGAGGATCAAAGGCAGCAATCACCTTTACCTGCTGAGTTGCATTTTACTTTTGATTTAGCCTTGTTTCCTCAATATTGGTTCTCTTGTTCTCATTTTGATCTCTGGTTCAACCACAAAGGCCAATTAGTTCATATGGCTTTGTCCTGTTCTTGTCTATTGTCCTTCATTCGATTTTTTAAAGTGTTGTCTAGTATGTTTTACCATATTCCCTTCAAACTTAGACCAAATTGAAAAGCACCTGAGACTTGTGTGGCCATATTTACAACCACAAGCCTGGCAGGAATAACACAAACAATGTGTTGTAGCTTGGAACGGCCCTTTTAGACTTGGAGCACCTTGCAGTTGATTCTTGGCTAGAGAGGGTTACCTGGAAAGAGGACATGCTAATCCCAGAGCTTCTCTTCCCTGGATTGTGACACCATGGGAAAATGTAACTACCATCCGTAGTCTTTCACCAACATCACAGTGCATCCCTAGGGACACCTAAAATTCATCCAAGGTACTGAGGACTCTGAAACGTATTTGGAGTGAGAGTAGATTTAAACACCTCAGTCAAATGTGTCAATGTGGCTCAATGCTTCTTTGGTTCCTAATATTGACCCAAATTTGAGAATATAAAGCAAAGATTCCTGAACCCTGCAGAGATATTGGCATAGTGAACGAGATGTGTCTAGCCTGAGACTACTTTTCATCTACCACATAGACTGAAAACTGAACTCTGCAAGTAACAGTGTGGTTTTGTAAATAAAGTTTTATTGCCACACAGCCATGTTTGTTTGACTGCATGTTGTCTGTGACTGCATCCTCCTCAATGGCAACTGAATAGTTATAACAAAAACCCTGTGGACTCTAAAGCCTAGAATATTCACTCTTGCCCTTTGAGAAAAGCAGGCACTTAGCTTCATGAATTTAGAATAGGGGTGAAATGATGAGCTGCGTTTCTAAAGATAAACTGCTCTTATTAGACTCTGGGATATCATAGCCAAGAAACAGTACTTTGGAAAACAGTCTGTTGTGGTTCATTATTGAATTCAACACAGGAGATAATGACCTCCAATTACAGCAGGTTTTGGAGGCCTTCACATCTGTTTTGTTAATACTATCTTCTGATTATTGCAAGGGGGGAATCAAAAGTACAAAATCTGACCCCTGTGAAATTATTTAGGATCTCAAATATGGAGATGACTCTTATTACTTCACTTCAGCATGCCCATGGGCCTGGTAATGAGGAAGAGAGGTTTGGCTGAGTGTTTGAGCGCCTTCAAACTAAAAGTATAATAGGCATTTTCATCAGAGCAGCTGGCCCTTAAAATTGGGAGGACTGCTTCCACTAAGGCAGACAGTATTAGGGAATAATTGTCCACCAGTACATTAGAGGTCACTTGATGCTTTTAGCCTTCTTTGGAGATCAGTCCCCTAAATGTCTAGCACTTTGACTGGAAACTAAAAGAGTTGCAAGACTGACATCATTGTCTGAAATCCCGTCATAATGTCGCCATCTAATCTAAAAATCTGGACTCTCCATCCATTCCACATTCTATTTACTTCACAGTATTTATCGTTATCATTTGATTATGCTGTAAAGTTATTACACGTGGGCTGGTGAGATGACTCGGTAAGTCAAGCTACTTGCTGCCAAGCCTGAGGACTTGAGTTCCATCCTTAGAACCCACATGGTTGAGACGAGAGAAACAGTGTCAGTAAGTTGACCTATGATCTCTACACTTGCCATGATACCCTTGTTCCTACATATGTATGTGCATGCACAAAATGAATAATTTTTGAAAATGATTACTCTTCAGCTTCTCCACTAGAATAGAAGCTGATTCAGTTGCTATCAGTAGTTAATTAGGACTAAAGAAATAATTATGCTTGAGTGTGTTCAACGCATGCTTGTAATCTCAGCATTTGGGATATAAGTGAAGGATGATCAGAGTTTAACACTGCCATAGTAGCACTTGGGAGGCCAACCTGGTCTATATAGGGAGTTCTAGGACAGCTACAGTTACACAGAGAAGTCCTGTCTCAGGAAAAGAAAAAAAAAAGAGAGTTCAACACCAATCTCAGCCACATATCAAGTTTGAGACCAACATAAGGTGTATGAGACCATGTCTCAAAAAGTGGAGCCATAGAGGTGGCTTAGGAGATAAAGGCTCAGGCCACCAAACCTGATAGCTACTTCCATCTCTGGGCCCCACATGGTAGAAGGAGAGAAGCAACTCATGTAGGTTGTCCTTTGACTTCATACACATGCCATGGAGCACATGCACCCACACACATATACACACGTCTGCACATACGCTGTATAGTTACTTCTGGTTCGATGATGAAATGCCATGACCCAGGGAACTTATTATGTAAGAAGTTTTGGCTTATAATTCCAGAGAGTTAAGAATCCATCATGGCAAGGAAGCATAGCAGCAAGCAGCAGGCGGGAAGCTGAGAGCACCTATCTTCAGATGCAGGCGTGGAGCAGAGAGAGCAAACCAGAAGTGGCGAGAGGCTTTTAATATTGAAGCCTGTTCCCAGTGGTGCCTCTGCCTCCCAAGTGCTGCTGTGCCCGTCCGTGTTGAGCTACCTAAACATCACCAAAACTCACTACCAACTGGGGGTCAAGTGTTCAGATGCCTGAGACCATGAGGGTGCATTTTTCATTCAAACCATCACATGCTTAAAAAATAAAAATTTTAAAAAGGAAGTTCAGGGCCAAAAAAATGGCGCAGTGGGCAAACGTACTTGATGTACGAGCACCCTTGGGACCCACGAAGAAGCCAGGTAGAAAGGTGCATGTTTGTAATCCCAGCACACCTGCTGCTGTGCGATCAGAAGATCAGAAGCAGAGACAGAAGAGGCCCCTGGAGGCTTGTAGACCAGCTGGCCTACTTTGGTCAGCTAACAACTGTGTGTAAATCCAGCTCCAAGGGATTCAGCCCTCTTTTGGGCTCCAAGGCACCATACTGATGCGCACAAGCTCACGCTTACACAAATGCACACGCATATTTAAAAATAGAAATAAAATATTTTTTAGATGCTAGAAACATCCCGGTTTGGTGGCATACACCTATAATGCCAGCATTTGAGAGGCAAGTAGATCTCTGAGTTCAAGGCCAGCCTAGTCTGGCCTACATATTGAGCTCTAGGCAAGTCAGGACTACATAGTCAGACCTTGGTACACACAGGCTAAAACCATAAGGTAAAAGGCTGATGGAGGGGGCAGGTGACAGTGGAGCAGTATGGCCAATAATATCATCCACAAGTCTGCAAAAGAGGTGGTCTCTAATGTTGCTGGAGAAATTCTTGTCTTTTCTGAAAACAAACAAGAGCAAAAACTTAAGCATCTAGATGTAATCACAGAGAATAGAAAAACAACCAATGAAACCAAGAGTGTGGAGCATTTCTCAAGGTGTCTTGGCTTCTCCACAAGCATAGGAAAGAAGCAGGGGGAAGGGAGGACGGTTCTGGATTAAAAAACAGAAATGTGTCAATCAAGCACAAACATGAACAAGATGTATCGACCAAATGTAGTGGGAACCTACTTTGAATGATTTTTTTTTGTCTGAAAAGGACATTCTATAAGATCTGAAAATTTTTCAAATGGGCTTCAGACATTAGAACACTATCAAAATTATTAGATGCAGTAAAGATTCTATGAAATGTTTTCACTATCTCACAGACACATAATCAGGGGTTCCCCAGGTAAAAGATTGCCTGAGATCTAATTATGATTAGATCTGCGTGCTTAGTCACCTTAGTACAGGAGCAAGGTGACCAAGGGGAAAGGGACCTGTAAGATGGCCCAGTGGGGAAAAAGCTGCCAAGCCTAATGACTGGAATTTGATACCTGGGATCTACTTGGTGGGAGAAGAGAACTGACTCTCTGATCTCCACATATGTACTATGTCATACCACCCCCCCAAAAATGAATGAATGCAATTATAAAAAATAAATAAAATTGGGAAAGGAAGACTAGAATAAAACAAGATTGATTGAGTGGTGAGGTTTGTTCAAGTTTGTGATAGATGCGTGGAGAGCAATCACTAGATTTCTCTGCAGTTTTGTCATTTCTGTAGCTAAAGTGTTGTTGTTTTTAAGCTCATATGTTCATGGATCTTCCATGTATCTGTAGGAGAGGGCCTCACTGTTCCGTCATATTGTTAGATTCAACTCCAAGGCGTTCATCCAAGTGCTGCTTCTGTGAGGACTCTGGAATAGAAATAGAGATACTGCAGCTGGCAGGTAGCATGCTGTAACACTGGAAGTTCTTAAGTCTAGAAAAAAGCCATAAAAGCAAACCATTAGGGTGTCACTCAGTAATCAGTTGATTGACTGTGCTTGGTTTTTTCTTGCCAGAGGGCTTTTCCTAAAAAGTAATTCTATCCTAGAGCCCACAGCCCGGGCAGAACTGGGGAGCAGGGTCCTTCCTTCAGGACGTGTTCCAGTCAACCAAACCGGAAACAGAAAAGACTGCTGTGTTGTAGTAGGGCACATCTCCATGACCTAGCACCATGTTCCATTATGCATTGTGGTTTTATTATTTTCTTTATCGTGGTTGGTTTGTGTCTTCTACTTTTAAGTTACTGGTTTTAATCCATGTTCATCTCTCCTCTGTGCTTGTGTCTTGCTTGCTGTCTTTGCTTCCATCGTTCCCAGGTTACAGTGTAGCCAGGACATGCCCAATCTCTTGGCCGATGAGCATGCGCTGATAGCCTCCTATGTGGCCCGTCTGCAGCACTGCACACGGTTAGTTGGTAGAGCAGCAGCAGCACCGGGAGCGCAGCCAAGGCTGCTCTGAGGGAGGGGGTGAGGTCTGGTGCCTGGGGTTGCCAGCAGGAGCAGCTCTGCATGTGTGGTGTGACTGACCAGCGGCCAGTGGGGATTGGCACAGTTAATCGCCAGAGCATTGGCTTTCCATAAAAGAAGGGGCCTGGCCAAGCCTGGTGCTCACCTCAGCATGGAGTTAAAAAGTCTCCTCTGCAGTAAGGCACAGTCCCTACCGGTTACGCTGGAGGAGTCCCACACCTAGGAAGCTTCAGGTTCCAAACCTGGAACATTCTACTTCAGCAGTTGTCATTGAGGAAAATGTACATAGGAAAAGCACTGTTTGGGGCCAGTGAGATGGCTCAGCAGATAAAAGCCCTTGGAGATGAACTTGATAACCCAGGTGGTGGAAGGAAAGAACCAGTTCTGAAAGTTGTCCTCCCACCTGCCCTGGCATGCTGCGGTAGCCTGCCAACACACGTGCATGCATACATATCACACACAAGACAGATCAAAGTAAAAACACTCAATGAAAAGGACTATTTTATTTCATACTATTTCCAGTTACCAATATGACTAAGCGCCAGGCATTGGTGGCGCACTAAGCAACAGCTTTACTTAGGGGCATTTCCCTCTCCTTAAAGTCTTGGGGGAACAATCAGATCCTACAGACTCTCTGGAGGGTTTGATGAACTTCTCCAGTGGGAGGGCAAAAGGAGCTGATAATTGCATACTCTGTTAGAGAATATCCCAGCACACAGATAGTGTCTGTGTACTTGTCCCAGCCTTGTGGTCTTGAGAGCAGAAGTGTTTATCTTAGGCAGGGTAAGAAACATTCTGTCAGTAAAGGTCATTGCCCAGGGTGCCCAGGCTGTGGTAACCCAATAGCAGAATACTGCAGAGACTGCTACCTGGTCCACCAGCACATGAGTTTATGGTAGGTTTAGCTAGCATCCTCAAGTCCCTGAACAAGGGTTGGTGGCCATTAGTTCAGACAGAGCAGGCGGAATGGATGGGTACTGTATCCTCTATGGAGCTACAGTATAAGGAAATGAGCCCCACACTGCCTTGAAGGAATCAGAAATGTCTTGGCTGATTCTGAAACTGTAAGTTGACCAGAACAAACAAACAGTAAAGCGGTGATTGTTTTGTTTTGTTTTATTTCATGGCATGAGAGATTGACCTGGGCACTTTGCACACGCTAGACAAGTACATAAACACTGAGCAAGATCCTTAGCCTCTTTACTTTTCATTTGGGAACAGATCACCCAGACTGTCCTTGAACTCATTTTGTGACCCAGGTACATCTTGAACTTTCGATCCTCTTGCCTTAACCTCCCATGTTGCTCTGGTCAAGTCATCATCCCTGTCTCTCTAAAGCTTCTTAGTAGCTGTGGCGGCTCATGACCATAACCCCAGAATGCAAAAGGCAGAGGCAAGGAAGGTTACTGTGAATTCAAGGCCAGCCTGGGCTACAGAATGAGAGCCTGACTCACTCACTCAATCAATCAATCAATCAATCAATCAATCAATGAGCTGTATTTGTGGAGCTGATTTTCTTTTATCCGGTACCATGTTATCTGGTACCTCATCTGCATGGATTCTTACATTGTTACAATAATGAATGAGTCAGGACACAGTGACACACATTTGTTTAATATTTATTTATTTATTATGTATACAGCGTTCTGTCTGCATGTATGCCTACAATCCATAAGAGGGCACCAGATCTCATTACAGATGGTTGTGAGCCACCATGTGGTTGCTGGGAATTGAACTCAAGACCTCTGGAAGAGCAGCCAGTGCTCTTAACCTCTGAGCCACCTCCCCAGCCCGTGACACGCACTTTCAATTCCTGTTCTGGGGAAACTAAGGCAGGAGAATTGGAGGGAGGTGGAGGAGGATGGGCTGGTTCACCTCACACTGGGCCCATGAGTGAAAGGAGCTTTGTAGGACAGGAGAAAGGGTGTGTCTAATGCCACGGACTCTTTCCAACTTGACAGTCTTCTTGGCCCACCCTGCCTGGGATTCTTTTTCCTTCAGCCAGTGTTAAGTACTTTCTCAGTCCTCTTTTACATGACACCATAGTTTTCTTAAGTCTTTCTTTCTTCTATTTTTTTGTTTTAGTTTAAGACAGAGCTCTATAAAGTTAGTTTTCCCAAACATTTGGTTAGAAATCCCTGTCTTGGATCTTTGCAGGGTGTCTTTTCTTAGCCCTTCATTGAGAAAGAAATTGCCCCTTTGCTGATGGGGATGCTTGAGAATGGTATTTGCAGCCTTATTATTTCTCTAAATCCTCTTGTCTGAGGAGACTTAGTGTCTGTGACTCAGATGTCTCCTTGTTGTTATATTCTTAGTTATAAGTCTTTCTCTTTGAGGAACAGAACAAGAATTAGAGATGTCTAATAGGCACCTGTTGAATTTTATCTCTTTGGCAGTGTCCTAGACAGTCCTAGCCGATTGGATGAGGAGCACCGGCTTATAGCTCGTTATGCTGCCCGTCTGGCTGCAGAGGCAGGAAACATGGTAAGTGAATGGAGGATCCCAGGGAAGTACCAGGGTGAAGCATTGTTTGAATATATATCGAATATGCATATTACTTAGAAGATAGTAATTGTGACACTCACAAGAAGCAGTTGCTGGGGAATAAAAGGTAGGGGGATTTGTAGGAAGACAATGAATGACCCTTTAATTTTATCTGTAATGTTCTCTTTGAAACACAGATCAAGAAGAAAGAAAATCAAACAGAATTTAGTTATTCAAAAATATCAATACATTTAGTGTCAACTCCTAATGATACCAGTCAAGGGAAAAGGAGAGGCAATACAGATTACCAATATCAGGAATGAGAGAAGGGACATCACTACATATCTTACAGAAGTTGGAAGTATGAGGGAAAATAATTAATAACCCAGTTCATGTATGATAATGAATGCCTTTAATTCCAGCACTCAGGAAGCAGAGGTGTGGGTAGAACTCTGAGTTTGAAGCCAGCCTGGTCTACAAAGCAAATTCCAGGCCAGCCAAAGCTGCACAGTGTAGTCCTGTCTCAAAAAATTAACAACAACAAAAAGGTTAACGGAGATACAATGTACATACTTCTCGAAAGACACACACACAAAAAAAAATGAAATGAAAATTAGCAAAAAAAATCAGTTAAATGATTGTTAAATTGAATTTATAATTAATTTCCTACAAAGAAAACTTTATGCCTTGATGACTTTACTGTTGAATCTATCATGCTTAAAGGAAGGGGAGGAGGAATGTGAAAAGGTTAATACTCCTTGGTCAGCTTAATTTATCCAAGAATGCAAATTTATATACTATATTAAAATGAATCAATATAATTCACATTAACAATTTTAAGTAAAAATTTGTAAGGTCATTTTAGTAAATGCAGAAAATGCATCTGATATAGGGCCGACTTCCTACCCTGAGCAATGCCTATACAAAACCTCCAGCTAGTGTCAGCATTTAAAGACTAAATTCCAGAACATTCCTTCCTATATGTCCTCCAAATCTAATTTTACTATCTCTACTTGTAGTCAGCTACATTAGAAGACCTAGCCAGTGCAACATGAAGCATAAATCCTGAAAAGAAGAAAAATAGTCTTTGAAAGTCTAAAGCACTCCAGAGAGTGCTATAGAATCTGTGCAGACACTTTACAGTAGAGCTACAAGATAAAGGGTATCTAAAGAGCACTGGGAGTGTATTTCTCAATGCTAGAGTGCTTGCCCTGCATTCAGTCTCCAGCACCACCAACAATAAGGTTAATAATAATGAAAGGGGGGCTGGAGAGATGGTCAGACGCTAAGAGCACTGACTGCTCTTCCAGAGGCCCTGAGTTCAATTCCCAGCAACCACATGGTGGCTCACAACCATCTATACTTACACTAGTTTCTAGCCTGGAGGCATACATGCAGACAGAATATTGTATACATAATAAATAAATAATTCTTTAAAAAATAATAATGATGAAAGGGATTTAAGCCCGAAAGGTATAATAATACCTTGCTAAAAGGAGTTAAAGAGAGCCTGTGTATATTGAGAGGTGTGACATGTTGTTGACTGAAAGATTTGGTGCTGACATAAGGATATATCTTCAAACTGACTTACAGAGTCAATACCAGTCAGCAGCCCAGCAGGTGTTTGGTTTGGGTTGGGTTAGGACTGGGATTTGGAATCTAAGAATATAACCCTAGCTGGCCTCTAACTCACTGGGTAGACTGAGCATATACTACTGTGACATGTTCAACAGGCTTCTGCTTGTTGTCAAATTGGCAAACTCATTTTAAAATATGTTTAGAAAACTAAAGGACCTGTCTTAGTTTGGGTTTCTATTGCTGTGAAGAGACACCATGACCACAGTAACTCTTACAAAGGAAAACATTTAATTGGGGCTGGCTTACAGTTTCAGAGATTAGTCCATTGTCCTTAAGGCGGGACGTGATGGTATGCAGGCAGACATGGTGCCGGAGAAGGAGCTGAGAGTTCTGCATCTTGATCCTCAGTCTATAGGAGAGTGCCACACTAGGTGTGGCTTGAGCATATATGAGACCTCAAAGCCCACCTCCACAGTGACACACTTCCTCCAACAAGGCCACACCTACTCCAACAAAGCCACACCTCCTAATAGTACACCTCCCTTTGGACCAAGCATTCAAACACATGAGTCTGTAGGGGCATACCTGTTCAAACCATCACAGAAACTAGTGTAACTATATCAGTCTTGAAAAAGAACGGAGCTGGCAATGTCACCCTCGGTGAAGCCAAGGCCTACTATGAAGCACTAATAATCCAGAAAGTGAGGTTTAGTCCAGGTGTGGTGGTGTATGCCTTTCTAGCATTTGGGAGGCAGAGGCAGGTGGATCTCTGTGAGTCTGGGGGCTACCCTGGTCTATAGAATGAATTCTCTGTCACAAAAAAACTAACTAATCAAACACACAAACAAAAAATGAGGTTTAGTCAAAAGATGGACAGATAAACCAAGGGAACAAGTAGAGTAGCCATAAAATAGACTCCCAACTACGGCACAAAAGCAATTCTGTTAGGACAGGAATATTATTTTAAAGGTTTCTTTTTATTTTATGTATGTGAATGTATATGGTTTTTGTTTTTGCCTACATTTGTATCTGTGTACTGCTACTGCTCCAGAGGTAGTGGGGCCTGGAATAATGGAGCCCATAAGTGAGGAGGACTAAAGTCTCATGCAATAGACAGTTTTATTCAGTGCATCAGACAATTTACACTCTGAGGGTTAAGAGGAGTCACATGAGCAACGTGTCCAATCACAAGCACAAGCCACACACGCCAAACCATGTTTTTCTGTAGGGGCATATGAGCAAATAAATAGACATTTATAATGAATAATCTGAAGCAAACTCACTCCTCTCCCTACACCTGGGAGGCACACAACAGCATAACCCTGGAACAGTTTTGTGTTTTTGAAGAAACAAGACTCTTGTTTCCTTGGAATTTTCTCACACGCACTCAGAATTCTCACTCAGCTGCGTTCTTGGACTGTGTTCCAACTGTGTACCATGTGTGGGAGACAGCAAGAATGCGGCCTCAGATTCTCTGCAAGTAGAATTGCAGGTGGTTGTTAGCCATCACGTAGGTGCTGGGAACTAGACCTGGGTCCTCTTGAAGAGCAATCAGTGCTCTTAACTGCTAAGACTTCTCAACAGCCCCCAAGTTTCTCTCTTATTAGTTATCGAGTTTAAAAACTCTGGTGAGGGGAGGTGCTAGAGAGACACCTCTGCAGTTAAGAGCACTTGCTGCTCTTGCAGAGGACTGGGGCTCAGGTCCCAGCATCCACATCAGGCAGCTCACTATAACCTGAAACTACAGCTCCAGGGGATTCAGTGTCCATTTCTGGCCTCTGTAGGCAGCTGCACTCGTGTGCACAAATCCATACACAGAAACACATGCACCTACAAAACCAAGAATAAAATAATTTTTTACTTAAAAAACAGTGTGTTTATGAAATATCAGGCAGAATTGAAAATAAAATTTATGAGGTAGAAAAATATGCAAAAGACAAATTTCCAAAATTTTGGGACAGAGTGGCTTGTGCTGTAACCCCTGCTGCAAGTTCAAACTTAGCCTGATATATATATATATATATACACACACACACACACACACACACACACACACACACACACACACACACACACACACACACACACATTGTGAATCCCAGGGCATCCTGGAATATGCAGCACATCCAAAATTCCTAAACATGAGAATCCAATGTTCACTGTCATCTTCATTACACTGGGAATTTGAAGCTAGTCTGGGCTACATGAGACCCCAGCTCAGAAGAAGAAAAAAAAAAAATAGAAAAATTTCCAAAACACAACAGAGTTGGAAGATCTGAACTATTCTATTCAGAGGTGGCGTAGAGAAAACCAACAGTCATCTAATTGGAATCCAAACACTTTAGAATTAGGGTTAGAGCCAATGGTTAAAATTTTCCAGAGTTTATGTAAGATAAAAGTTCTCAGGAGCGTCAGAGTCAAGAATGAAAGTGGGGGATGCTGCCGCTAGGTTTCTCAGTAAGCTGTGCTTTCCCTGTGTGCACAGTTGCTCTACGTAAGAGAGGGAGAGTATACTGTTTACAAAGGATTGGCAATTTCTCCGCAGCAACAATGGGGTAATTTCTCATAAGTGGTGAGAAAAGGCTTTATTCAAAGATAAGATGTCTGCATACATCCTATGTTGCTGATGTTTTTGACAAACCTTAAGAATATTCCTTAGAGGGAAAACAGTTGAGTATCATTACTGCACTGAAAAGAACTAGTTAAAATGTTAAAAGGAAAAAGGAGACTCGGACTCCAACGGGCTTGGAAAGGTCACCGTGTGCCACATGTTAAGCAGTAGTACTAATGGCTCACACTTACTGAATATGCACTAGGTGGCAGTCATTATTCTAAGTGCCTTGCATATCTCAGCTAATTGATTATTCAAAATAGTCCTGTTTCCTGTGGCCTGAGAGATAAACACCCAGGGTTGCAGTCTGTAAGTGGCTGAGCTGAGAGGGGGATGCCCTTTTTATCTCTCAAGCACTGGTAAATTAACTGTTAAAGGTTGAGGTTCTGGATGAAAAGAATTAACAAAAAAAGCAAAGAATGGGATGAAAGGAAAGATGAACTGGAACCAAAAACCGTGGACTCTCAGACTCTCCCAGGTAAACAGAGCCAGGCTTTCCCGGAGCTAATTCAGCTTTTGTAAAGGTCTCTGAGGGTGGAAGTGGCAGGGCTTGGAGACCAGGACTGGAGATGAGTGAAGCAAAGCAGAAGCAACATAATCAGATTGGACAGTGCATACCCAGTTAGGGTTCCTTCTTCATGGGGAAATAGACTTGCTTGCCAAAGCTGCTAATGGAGATTCCTGATGTGTCTCTGCTCCCCAAAACAGTCCCTTTGGGCTTTTGTCTTGTGAATCTAACACTGGGTCGTGTGTCTGGCTCCAGTATTGCAACTCTAAAGGTTGGTGGGATGGAACGAGCAGCAGTAGAAGAAAAACAAGCTAGGGGAAATGCAGAGCAGTGTAGAAGAGGCCGGTAACCGTGCACATGCCCTCGGTTCCTACAGTGGTCAAGTGGCTTAGAAATTAAGATTCATGGGTTGAGATGTGCTGCACCATGACTCTGGCTGGATTCAAATAAGTGTGCTTAATGCTGTTAGATAGCCCCGTTGACCTTACACGGTGCTTTAAAATACTGTAGATAAGAGGTAAAGCCTTTCACCCTGAGGTCCTGGTCTCCTTTGCCATGAACCCAGATAAGGATGTTTACACCTGCTGGTTTCCATGGCCTGGTGTTGAATTGTCATGAAAGTGATCACAGCTCAGATGAGCTGGAGGCCAAGTGCTGAAAGGGTCCCTTTTATCTTGGTTTATTTTGCCAAGTATGGTTATCTTCTAAATATCAGGCCTCTCAAGGATTCTTCTTTGCCAGTTTCTGCCTGACTCAAAACCCCTAATCCTCTAATCTCACCCTGATACAAGTGCTTTGCATAAAGTGGGTGTGATGCTCTGAAGAGTTTGTTTTATAGCCTGCCGGATAGGCTTTGTATTGATTTCACTCAAAGACCTTCTTCCACAAAGAGAGGCCGGTCAATCATTTGTGCAGGCAGCACGCACCCTGTAGAGTGCTTCCCCAGCAGCCATTGGACAGCTTCCCCCTGGGTGCATAACAGACCATGCAGCACCTCAGGCTGACACTTGAAGAAAGGCACTGTGGGTGTCTTAGATGTGCCAGGAGAGCTCATTTGTTTTCCTCGAATGCCTAGGTTTCAAAAAAAAAAAAAAGAAACGGAAAAGCCTGTAATGTGTCATGAGTCATAACAGTAACAGCAGATTCTTAATTCTGTCACTTACCCAGCACTGGATGTGATCTTATTGTTTATTTTTAAGGATTGTTTCATGAAAAAGAGCAAAACAAAAAAACCCTTAAAACCCATTACAGAAAAGGTGAAAGGGAAGGGAAAGCATTACCCAATGTTATTCTCCCTCAAGTTTAAACATTCCTGAGAGACGGTCTCCATAGCTGCACCTCAGCCTTCATGGCCTCATTGTCACAGTTGCTCGAGGCACACACTGTCTCTAGTGCAGGTTTGTGTCTTCTCAAACTTTAGGGACCAACAGTTTTGCATGCTCATAATGACTTCAAGCCCCACTAAAACAGTCACCACAAAACCTGGCCACATAGTATGATCATATGTGAAGCACTTTAAAATGTGTAGACTTTGCCTCTGGCCTACTGAATGAGAACCTGTAGGTTTCAGGCCCATCTGTCTTTACTGAAGAAAAAAAAAGGAAGAAAATTTGCTGTCTTGTGATTTACAGCCAGCCTGGGAAACACCATCTTAAACAGCATTATTGGATTCTGGGGAGAGGTTAATAACCCATAACCCTGCACTTATCCTCTAGGAGGTAGGGTTGTGTGCAGACTGCCCAGGGATATAAAGACAATGTAGTGGCTCTCAGGGACATCTCTTTGGCTTATCCTGTCAGGTTCATAAAGGTCAAAGACACTGATCTCTTTCTTAGGAGGCTGCAGAAATGCATACTAGGCTACATCTGACTCGATGTCTACTTGCCTGGATGTGTAGCATTTGCTCTGTTCAACCAAAGGGACTTGTTTCTTACCCTGTATCTGCCCGATGCGTCTGAACCTGAGAGGATGCTAATGTGTGAGAAGCACCATCTTTCCTAGGATTACAGAGACTGCAGCCCAAATGGATCCCACTCTTTGCTCTCTAATGGAACCTTCATTCTCCATTTTTAAAGTTTCCCTCCCCTACACCACACGGTCTAGGCTGGAACTGGGTTACTCTGTAATCCATACTCTGTGTGTGTGTATGTTCATGCATGCATGCATGTGTGTTCTTAATGAGTGCATCATTAACTCTCCTGGAGCTTGAGTTATCAGGTAGGAGCTGCCCACTGTAGATGCTAAACCAGTCCTCTGGAAGAGTAGCAGGTTCTCTTAACTGCTGAGCCCTCTGGCCTGGATGTCTTACCTGGTCCTCAAGACAACTTTAGGAGATAGATAAGATTCCTAATGTGATTTACAAATGAGAAAATGTGTACATCAAAGTTGAAAGTCTCCACTAGACTTGAAAGTAAATATAGGTCTGTATGGATTCCTGTGTCACTGATGATCACCTCATGCCTTTACAACATTGGTGATTTAACAAACATATCACCAATGTTTTTGCTAAGTAAATTGTTGGGGTTTGTTTGGGTTGTTTTTTTAGACAGTGTCTAATGTACTCTGGGCTGGCCTCAAATTTGATAATGGAGCCAGGAATGACTTTGAGTTCATAATCCTCATACATCTACCTCCCAAGTGCTAGGATTTAAATTGATTTGCTTTTAACAATGTTCTGTGTGTTTGTTTATTTGGGGAGGTTATCTGCCACAGAAGTACTTGCAAGATTCAGTTTCTTCTTTCACCATGTGGGTCCCCAGAGGCTGAACACCTGTCATCGAGTTTGGCAGCAGGTACCTCTACCCACTGAGCAGTCTTTGCCAGTCTATGCCTGAAGGACGGAAGAAAGGAAGGAAGGAGGGAGGGAGGGAGAGAGAAAGGGAGGGAGGGAAGGGTGGAGGGTGCTGGAGAAATGCCTCAGTGCTTAAGAGCACTGGGTCACTCTTTCGGAGGACCTAGATTTGCTTCCCAGCACCCGTACGGCAGGTTCCAGGGGACCCACCCCCCCTTCTGATCTCCAGGGCCACACATGTGGTGCATAGACATACATGCAGGCAAAAACACTCATACACATAAAAAATCTTAAAAACAAAGCCAAAAGCATATAGGAGACATTCTAAGCTGCTGGGGTTTTGTCTCTTCCAGGAAGTCAGAGTTCTGACTGCTCTAGCAGTGTTTTGAAATAGCTGACAACTTAGAAAAGTATTTATGTGTGCATGTGGTCAGTGTACGCTCTGCGTGCAGGAACCTAAGTATGTCTTTTTCCGCCTGTTGCAGACCACCCAAGTTTCAGAAGTCAAGAGAATTTCAGAGTTCAAGTTTTTATTTAAATAAATCCAGAGATTAGCTTTTATTCAGCAGTGACTAAATCTTGATAATTTTTTTCTAGTCTAAAGTAAGCTAATAAAGGGCCTGTTGATGGACAAAGCATGGCTTAAAGAGAAAAAGTATTTACGTAGGGGGCAAACTGTGGAGAGGAACTCAATGCGCCAGCAATAGAAACTGAAATTGTTGCCTTTGGCCAATTTAAAAGGTCTAACAGGGCAGATGTTTGTGGCTGGATACATTAGAATCACCGGGCGAGATTTCACCCTCCCAATGCCCAAACCATATTATCCCGGACCAGCTATGACAAGCTTTAGAAGTGGGCCCTGAAATTAGTAGTTTAAAACATTCATAGCTGGAGCTGGAGAGATGGCTCAGTGAATAAGAGACTGGCTGCTCTTGCGGAGGACCTGGTTCCCAGCACCCACATGGCGGCTCGCAACCACCTGCAATTCCAGTTGTTGGGACTATGAGGCCGTCTTCTGACCTCTGCAGACTCATGTATCTTAGACTGTCTCCAACATCTTTTGTCTTGTTTTTAGATTTATTTAAAACTCAAAACAAAATGTAAACAGCTGAAAAGTTGCAAGCCTGAATGAATCAAACTCAAAGTGAGGGGCTGTTTTCTACCTGTGAAGTCTGGACCCTAAGAAAAGAACAGAAGTCTTTTCTTCAAAGACAAACCCGACTGCCAGGCTCCGACAGTGGAGACAGGATTTCTAGAACCTCGGGGTTAAAGTTCAGTCAGTTCCACCGGGACTGGGGGGTGGCAGTGGAGCTTTAAGCTTTGTGAACATTTTGTTAAAGTCCTGAAAGGCTTTTGATTCAGAGGTGCTCATAATTTCTCCATCTTTTATTTTGTTTCTAATTTTTCCTTTTTAGATTTAAAAACATTTTTTGTGTGTACGAAGGTTTTGTCTGCATGTATGGTATATATGTGTACCACATGCACACCTGGTGTCCATGGAGGTCAGAATAGTGCTTAAGAGCTCTTGGACACTGGGGTAATGATCCCTGGAGGCTGCTATGGGGGTGGGGGCTGGGGGTCTAAACTCACCAGTGCTCCTAACTTCTGAGTCATCTCTGTAGCCTTTGTGTTTGAGACAGTCTCATACTGTGTCCCAGGCTAGCCTGGAACTCACTGTGTAGCTCAGGCTAGCTTTGCATTTGTGGTAATCACTCTGTTCCCAGCCTCCCTAGTACTGAGGTTACTGGTGTGAACGACCGTACTGGTCTTAAAGAACCCTTTGTCGTCTTGTTTGAGCATCTCTGGTCCCCTTCCACAGCCGCAGATCTGATCAGTTTCCTCACCTGGAGGCCTTCTGGGTACAAGGAGGGAGGGGAGAGGTCAGGCTCTGGTTAAAGGATTTGCTGTGTAATAGAAACCTTCGTCCATGAATGAGAGTTTGGCTTTAAATATTTAAAGAGCTGTTGGCTGAATTATGAAGTATGACACACATTTTGCATAAAGATACTTCAGCAACGAGGAAGTAAACGTGGCGGAGTCCCGTAACAAATTAGGGAGCATGTGGAAACAGATTTATTTTTGCTATTGTCTGCTTAGGGCGTCCGTCTGTTAAGGTGGGCTGGCATGAGGACCCGTCTGTTAAGGTGGGCTGGCATGAGGACCCGTAGACACGGTCTGAATGTCTCAGTACTTATTTGTGTACGCTCACGCATATTTTCCCGGTGAGGCCTCCCAGGAGCAACTTGTCTCCTTCCCATGAAGCGCTTTCCCCCCAGCTTCCTTTTTGAGTTCTGTGCTGACATGACTGCATGGGAACTGATAAACTCTTGACTGCCAGATTCTTCTTCCTTACTTTCAAGCCCTTAAACTGCCTCAGCAGGGCCAGCTGCCCAGGCGCCAGCCCCTTTCACCCCATGTGAACGTGCTCTTCCCCAGTCGCCTGGCTCGCTGCACATGCTCGGAAGCACCTCACTGGAGGCACCTCCGCCCCAGTGAGGTGCTTCCTGTGCCTGTCACTGCTGGCGTGCGTTTATTTGCTTATTTCTATTTTTTTGCTTTATGGTCTCCCCCAATGTAACGTTAGCTCCGCGAGGTGAGGGTTGTCTCCCATTCACCCGGCATCACTGGCTTGAATAGTGTCTGGGCACTGAGGAGCCAGGAAATGAATAAATTGATTTCTTTCTAGAAAGAAATTATCTAGAGTCTCTTCTAGACAATGTATCCTGTGTCTTTATGAACTAATCATTCTGCTCCTGTCTTAGCCTCTGCAGAATCCAGAAGATAGGAAGGGAGACTTGCCTTTGTTTTATTATATCATGACTATTATTATTAAGGAGTCCCACAGTGTTGAGATAGCAAGCAAATACTAAATGTGTCTGTTATATAATATGTAATAGTTCATTTTTCAGTGCTAAAATGCCTAAAGTAAGGTACTGATAAAGAAGAAAGGTTTATTTGGACTCACTATTCTGGTAGTCCAAGGTCAAAGGGCCACCATCTGGTGGTGGTCTTCTTAAGGGAAGGGTCCTAAGGCAGCTCAGAGAGTAATATAGCAGGAGACAGAGACGAATGTATGTGTGTCCTATAGGATTCAATCCTGGGGAAACCACCAAAATCATGGTATCTATCTTAAAGACCTCTTCAAGTCCTAATTGCCTCTTGAAAATCATGTCCGAAAATGCCATGGAGTTCCTACCCTCTTTAATACCTTGAAGTGGGGATTATAATCTAACACAGGAAACAATAGGTCACACTCAGGGGAGAGAGCACCTAGGCTATATTTGCTGTTTCAGTTTTGATTTTTAAGACAGGGTCTCACTATGGAGCCTTGACTGGCCTGGAACTCACTCTGTAGAATAGGCTGACCAAGAACTTAGAGAGATCTGCCTCTGCCTCTCTGCCCCTCTGCCCCTCTGCCCTTCTGCCCCTCTGCCTCTGCCTCTGTCTCTGCCTCTGCCATGCTGAGGTTGAAGGTGTGCACCACCACTTATATTTACATTTGATCAAAGAAGACAGGGCATGCTAGACATTCACTGGGGCTAGACTGGGGGGGGAGGGGTCTGTGAGTCCAGGCAGGTGGGAAAGCCCAGCCCCATTCTGTCTGCAGGAACTGTTGCTTGCCCACTTCTGTTGGAGAAACTACTGGGAGCTAAGGAATCTTGCCTGCTTAGGGGTCTCTACTAATGGCTTTGGATTCCTACTTCAGTCTCCACTATAGAAGACACCAGGTTTACAGTCAGATACAAAAAGTACCCAAGGTTACTTAGACATTTCCAGTGAATAGCACCAAGCATGCTTGTTCTCATCTGATGCAAGTCCTTCCCAAATCTGTAATTTCCCCTGCTCTCACCCTAACAGAAACTATAATTTTCGATTCTACTTTTTTGAAATTAGAAACTAATTAATCATAGCTAGGTTCATTCTCAGACCATCTTTGCAAGGCTCAACCCAAGGTCTCACAAGAGTCTAAATACAGCGTGGGGAGTTTGCTCAGCTGGCTGCTGGTCAGACTTCTAAGGAAAGAAGAAAGTTATCTTGTTTTTCTTTTTCTTAAGAAGGAAAATATGAGTGGCCGTGCCGTTGTGCACGTTTATGTAGAAAACAGCCTGTGAGAGGGTTTTGTCAGTCAGTCTTTAACGAACAGGGTATTGGGCTTCTTGCAGGTGGTGCTTGAGGCAAAGCAGAGAAAGTACGGAGTGAGCATGGCTGTGCGGGGCCTAATTGAGAGCGTCCGTGCTAGTTGCTGAGTCAAAGGCAAGTCTAGACACAGTCTCACAGCTTTGGACTAGCTATGGAGCTGAGGATGACCTTGAACTCCTGATCCTCCTGCCTCCACCTGAATGTGACGATTACAAGTTTGTGTCACCACACCTGGTTTTTCGAGGTGTTGGTTTCATGTATGCAGGGCAAGCGCTATCCCATCTGAGCTACATGTCTGGGCCCTGACCCCCTCTCTACAGTGTGTATATGGTCTGTTTCTATGTGATTGTTGCATTCTCCCATATTCTTGAAGGAGCTAATGAGGGTAAAAATCACACCCACATGGTCTGTCCAAAGATAACACAAATAATGATGAAGCACATGAGAGTGTGCTCAACATTACAGTTCTTAAAGGAATCCACAATGAGCTACCACCTCACACCCATGAGAATGACTCCCCCGGAAGATGAACAAGTGTGAGCATTTACGGAGGAAAGCCGGGATGCCATACAGTGTCGACGGGAATCAGTCTGACCCCTTAGGAAAACAGTCTCTCAAAAGGCAGTTAGCATGAGGCTCAGCAGTTCTACTAGATGAGTACTCAGGGGAAAGAACATGTTTCTACACAAGTTTGGGAACAACCCAAATGTAAATCAACTCATAGGAAAATGTGGTATGTTTATATTGTGGAATATTATTTATCCATAAAAAAATAAATACTTAATACAAGTGAAGCTTGAATGCATCTTGCTAAGTTAAAGAAGTCAGATATAAAGGCTACAGATTGTATTTATGCCTAATATGCAGAATCAGTGAAACTACAGAGACAGAAAGAATGGTGGTTCTCAGGGCAGGTGGGAATGAGTCGTATGATTGCTAATGGGCGTGGGATGGGGAATAGTAAAACTTTGCTGGCATGAGAGGGTAGAGATGGTTTCACAGTCTCATGAGCACACTAAAAAATCACTGAACTGTATACTTAAAAGGTTAGGGGCTAGGGATTTAATGCAGTGAGTGTTTGCCCAGCATGCCCAAAGCTCCAGGTTCAACTCCCAGCACAGTGTAAACCAGGTGTGGCCCCAGATGCCTGTAAGCATTTGGGTGGCAGAGAAAGGAGGATCCGAAGTTCAGGGTCATCCTTGACTACATAACGTTCTAGGCCTGCACAAGCTGCTGTCTGAGAAAAAGGGAACGGGCAGATTTGTGAAATGTGAGCTCACTCCTGTTGAGATAAAAGGAAGCCTCACAGTCACAGCCTTTACAGTGAGGATGTTGAAACAAGAAAGATATTAACAGGCTTCAGTGAGACTGCTATGTCATTGGAGCTGGCTTAGAGGCCAAGATCACTGGATGATCTTCCAAAGGGCCTGGGTTCAACTCCCAGCACCCACCTGGCAACTAACAACCATTTGCTACTCTAGTTCCAGGAGTTCTGTAGACACCAGGCATACAGGTAGTTCGCAGACATATATGCAGGCAAAACACTCATGTGCATAAATATATAAAACAAAACTTAAAAAAAAAGAAATAGGTGTCCTCAGTCATGGTCAGAGGGGGGATAAGGTGGCTCAGCTACTTTGGGAAACAGTATGAAAGTTCCCAGACCTTGTTTATAGGGCTAGCATGCAGCAGCTCCATGTCAGTGTGCTTATTGAGAAGAAATAAAACATGTGTCAGGACTGCCGAGTAGGTAAAGGCTCTCATCACCACGCCTGAGTGCAGTCCTGGAGCCTACATGGTAGAAAGATGGAGGCAACTCACGCAGATCCTCTCACCTCACACCATGCATGCTCGTACACACACACACACATACACACACACACACACACAGTGGCATGTGCACATGTGCAAAGTAAAACACAAAGTATACATTAATACAAAACCCCATAAGTGAAAGTTCATTACTGCTTCATCTGTAGTTGCTAAAAGCTGGAAGCAAGGGTAAGCGTAAGTGGACGTACAAAACCCACTGTTACCTCAGAACAAGAACTATGCACGGAATGATTCTGTTGGGTGACATTTCTAGGAAAGAGCCATTTAGAAATCCAACCCGTCGGATATCCCCTGTGTGGAGGGAGGTGGGAATGGGGTGGGAGGCTGGGGGGGGATGGTGGGGAGATGCGGGAGGAGGGGAGGGAGAGGGAGCTGGGATTGACATGTGAAGCAAGCTCTTTTCTAAAAAATGTAAAAAAAAAAAAAAGAAATCCAACCCGTCAGTGCCCAGTGGTTTCCAGGGCACTCAAGCTCACTCGGCAGTGGCGTTAGCAACTGAGAACAGACTGTCCTATGGGATTATTTTATGGTGATGGGAAATGTTCTAAAACTGGATTGTGGTGGTTGCTTATCCAAATGTTTAGATTTACTAAGACTGTTGGATTGGTTTTATGGTATGCAAACAAAACCTCAAAAATTGTTTTTTTTTTTTAATATCAGCAGTCAGTCTCAGATTCTAGATATTTGAATTTGGGAAAACAAAATAAAACAAAACAAAATCCAATCCTCTCCCCTCCCCAGACCCGTCCTCCCACGGATGCCAGCTTCAACTTTGATGCCAACAGACAACAGAGACAGCTCATTGCGGAACTGGAAAACAAGAACAGGTGAAGACGTGACTCTGACCTGTTTCCCACGGTCATGCTGTCTTCTGTGTGGTCCTGGTCGCCTCACAGACTCCTTGGCTTGTCCGCTTGCTCTTTTTGCTTCTCTGAGACGGTCCCTTGTAAATGAGGCTGACCTCGAACTCACTGAGTAATACAAGCTGACTTTGCTGTCTGTCTCGACCCTCCTCCCCTCTCCCTCAAGTGCCAGGGTCACAGCCATGTCATCACACCTAGCTCTGCATGACTCTTCAGCAGACAAGAGTGGTCCTGCCATCTGATCTGTCACCTCTGGAGAGTCTCTGTCTGAGGACTCCTCCCACCCCCCACCGTGTCCCTCACAGTCCCTTACCCCATGCCTTCCCAGTAGCATTTTGCTCTGTTTTAGCAACTCACCGTGGCCTTTTCATTCTGCATGAAACCTGTCTCGTTTTATAATTAAAAGGCCCTGTGAAATGTTGCTAAAGGGCCTGGGGAATCACACATTGCACCTCTTTGCAGTGGGAGGCAGAAACCAGAACTAGGAGACTGGCCCTTGTATAGCGTGCTCTGGGGAGGACGTGGCAGCAGCCTCCAGTCAGGAGCCAGTCTCCAAGCGAAGTGAAAGGATGGCGGAAGAGTTGGGAAGTCCACATAGGACCAGCAGAGGAGGCACTGAGGGGTAAAGACAACTAATGGGAAAACAGAGCCGTCAAACACTAACAGCGAGCGCCTCTCCCCTTCCCCAGAGAGATCCTGCAGGAGATCCAACGCCTGCGTCTGGAGCACGAGCAGGCTTCCCAGCCCACTCCTGAGAAGGCCCAGCAGAACCCCACGCTGCTAGCAGAGCTGCGCTTGCTCAGGTTAGTGCGCACCCACCTGCTCCCAAACTGTAGCCTGCGGTGCAGTTTTAGTGGGCAGAACCTGCCCGCCAGCGCAGACTGCCTGAGCTCCGCGGACCACACTGGAGAGCATGGTGTGAGAGGGAGGCCTGTAGTGAGAGTCACTTTCCTCTCTACACGTGTGTTCCCATAAGTGAGGATGTCACAGAAACCAAATCCGACGTCTTAGATCTTACCAGAGCTCTGCATTCTTAAGAGTGTGCCTTTCTGTCTCTGTTGTAGCATTTAGAATTCTATATTTGATACTTGACGGGGTGGGGGTGAGGTAAGCTCTCATTCTGTAGCCCAGGCTGGCCTAGAACTTTTAGTGGTCTGTAGTACAGGCTGGCTTTGGACTTGTAATCTTCCTTCTTCAGCCTCCCCAGGGCTAGGATGATAGGCGTGCACCAGTGTCCTGCCAGCCTCACACTTAGTTATGAATAGGCTAGCATCTGACATATACATAGCTGAGTAGTGGAGTTTTCAGCGCTTCCTTTGTAGCCTTCACTGTGCTTTCTTTTAGGTAGGGAACAATGATTATTGGTTTTCTACTTGTATCCTGTCATTTAGATTCTTATCATCAATAAGTAAAACATAAAGAATGGAATTCACGAGATGAATGTATCCCCACAACTTCATTTCAGGCTGGACGTGTCAGCACACACCTTTAATCCTAGCACTTGAGGCAGAGGCAGGAGGATCTCTATGTCTATGAGTTCAAGGCCAATCTGGTCTACAGAGTGAGTTCCAGATCAGCCATGGAAGCATAGTGAGTGAGACCCTATCTCAGAAAGAAAAAAGTTTCATTTCAGTTTGGGATTTAGTTGGGCTGTGTTTTTGGTGGCCCCATTGTTCACTGTGGCACACTGGGATGGTCACAGGGTAAGTGCTTTACTAAGAAAGCCTGAGGAAGCGGATGCTGATCCCAGCAGAGAGGAAGAGCAGCTGTCAGCCTCAGACACACTCGTTTCACTTCCTATGCTCGGCTCACACACAGGTGACTATTTTTATATCTAGAAAAGCAGAAACTGTCATACCAGAATCTATTGCCGGAACTGTAGTTACCAGAAGTATCTGGTGATGGTATAAGGACCTGAAAAGTGTTGCAGATTCAGTCGGCCCAGGCTGAGTCCAGGGATGCCGCACAAAGCAGCAAGAAGCAGGAGATTAAGTCCAAGGGAGGGATCTCGTGCTAGGGAAGTCGGGAGCTCGTTTCAAGCCGCAGCTTCTGTGGGGGGGGGATATTGGGTCCCTGAGCTAAGCCAGGTGTCTGTGCATGTGGACACACAGCACAAAGCCAACAGCAATGAATTAAACAGAAAGAAAGAACTTGAAAACTTTGGGAGAAAGCATAGAAGAATTCCTTTAGGATTATGGAATGGAAAATAATTGTTCAGAAGTACTTACCGTGAAGAAGCTGGTAGAGTCGTCTACATTGATGATGACAGCGGGGGCTAAGGGTGTAGCTCACTTGGTAAAGGGCTTGCCTAGCATACTCAAAGCCCTGGGTTCAATCCCAGCACAGCGTAAACCAAGAACGATAGTGCATGCCTGTAACCCCAGCACCTGGGCAGCGAAGGCAAGAAGATCAGATGTTCAGGGTCACCCTCAGCTGCATAGTTTAAGGTCAGCAGGAGATGAAGGAGATGCAGGTATTTTGTGCCCTTTTGGTTTTGACCGTGTGTGTGAGTTAAGGACCTGCCAGTCACAAAGCTTTGTTTCTGACCAGCTCCTTCCTCCTCTCGGGCAGGCAAAGGAAAGATGAGCTGGAGCAGAGGATGTCAGCGCTGCAGGAGAGTAGGCGGGAGCTGATGGTACAGCTGGAGGGGCTGATGAAGCTGCTAAAGGTAAGAGCCTGTGTGCTCCGCTCCCACGGCATCCCTCACCGAGTAGCGTGGGACCCAGGCTTGGCTTTGGGGCCTGGAAACAGTTTTCAGGTAGACGTGCATAAGTGTAGCCCAATTTGGGTATCAGTCATCAAAATTAGCATAGAGCCTAGATGCCTCAGCAGGTAAAGGTGCTTGCTGCCAAGCCTGACCACTTGAGTTCAAATCCCGGGGACCCACAGGATGGAAGGAGAGAGCTGATTCCTAACTTCTACATGCACACGCATGTGCACACAGTAAATAAATGTCAAATAATAATAATAGTATTAGAAACAGAGCCGTGTTCTCAAGTAATTTCTTTGCCTCAGTGGCTAAGAGCACTGGCTGCTCTTTCAGAAGACTCACACCCTATTTCCAGCACCCACATGGCAGCTCACAACTGTTTGAAACTCCAGCTCCAAGGGATCCGACACCCTCTTCTGGCTTCCATGAGCACCAGGTACACAAGTGGTGAACATACATAAATGCAAGAAAAATGCTCATACACATAAAAATTAAGTAATTGCAAATAAAGATGTTTGCAAATCAGGTATTAGCTACGTATAAATGAAAATTATTTCTCAACTATTTAGTTTCTTTTAAGACAAGTTTCATATAGCCTATCTAAATATTTGACCAACATCAGTTGTCCTCTTCTTAATAAGAAGTACACCAGTAGACTGTATTAGGGTGTTTTCAGAGAAACAGCACCAACAGGAGATTTGTAGCTATATAAGGAAATTTATTGTGGGAAGTAGCTTGCTCCATCATGGAGGAAGAAGAATCTACAAGGGAGACACAGGAAAGCCAGTGGTGTGATCCAGTGTGTCTGGAGGTCTAAGAATCTGGGTTGCTGACTGCCCATCCCAATCCAGAAGGTGGGTTGTAAGGAATGGGTGTTGAATGGACCTAAGTCCTGGAGCCTGGGAACCCCCGCCCCCAGTGTAGATAAACTGATGGGGATGTCCTTCTGCATATATGTTTCTCTTATTGGTTGATGAATAAAACACTGTTTGGCCATAGAAGCAGGAAGATAGGTGGGACTAGGAGTCGAGGAGAATTTTGGGAAAGGTAGGCAGAGAGAGGTGCCACAAAGAGACGCCATGTAGCTGCAAAAGGAATAACAGGTCTGGGCATTCTCCAGTAAGCCAGGACCCGTGGAAATACATAGATTAATAGAAATTGATTAATAATTTAACAGAGCTAGCCAATAAGAAGCCGTAGCCATTGACCAGCAGTTTTATAGTTAATGTAAGTCTTTGTGTGCTTATTTGGGGCTAAAGAGGCAGTGGGACCTGGCAGGACTAGAGAAACTCCAGCAACAATAAACAACACTTGCTTTCTTTGCCTTCTGGTTGTATACGGTTCCTCTGTGGTCTGGATGACGCCTTTCCCTGTTGGCAAAAGCAGGTCTCCTGTCCTTGGTCATCAAGCTCTTTTCAATACTCTCAGGACAAGCCTGGGAATACTGTAACCATTTCTGTGGATATCCGTTAGCCCAGTCAGGTGGACACACAGGTAAACATCATGTAAACCAACTTACTCATCCTGATTCTGAATAGTAACTTTACTATACTGGGGAAAAATAAAATCGGAATATCTACCCTAGGTTTGGTGTTTAGGGACAGTGAATAAATCCATACATGTTTGCTGGAAAGTACATGACAGCCCTTTACTCTAGGTCAGAGACAGGCAGTGGCTGGTGTTAAATGTCCTCATCTGCACAGTGTGCTAGTGCTGAACACTCAGTGGATTATGTAGCAGAGATTCAAGGATGGCTGCCTGTGCTGTTGGTATTTAAGGTCCTAGCTGTGCCTAGCTGCACCCCCCACCACATTGTACAGTATGCCACACACAGCAGCTGTGCCCTCCACACTGTATGTACAGTATGCCCCAGCAGCCACAACTGCTGAAGGGAGTGTACCAAATATGTGACAATGAGGAGTTATTAAAAAAAAAAAACAGGTTTGAGACAATACTTGGCAGGCTAGAAGAGCAAGAAACTAAATGATTATAGGAGACTTGTGTAATCACCCAGGCCTGGGGTGACAAGGGTCCAGAGAGGGAGTAGTAACTCAAGGAAGCCATAGCTGAGACGTCTCCTCGGTGTCTGCGTTCTCAGCCAGCCCCTTAACAATAATAAAGTGGGTCCTGGCGACTGGCACAGTGTTATGTTTGTGTTGGAAACTGAGGTTTTACCTCCTCAAGCACTTACCGCTTCTAGTCTTGAGCTGAGGTTTTTTTTCCCCCTAACTTGGTCCTGGTATTTGGTTTATTTTACACGGACGGACGTGTTTCTGCATAGACCCTGCGACAGATTTCCTCTCAGAAGTATTTTATGTGCAAAGGAGTCTAATTTCAAGAAAACCTTACCCAGAAACTTGGTCAGCCCCATCCCCACCTCACAACAGCAGCTGGGTACATAAACATTCATCTCCTGTGACTCCTCTCACCTTGTGAGGTGTTGAAAACCCCACCTCATGGGATTGGCACACTTGTGGGCCAGGAGATGGTGTGAGCATGCCCCACCCCTGTGTCAGCCTCTCTTTCAGGGAGAGGCTTCCCAAATGTTAGCCACATGTGGATGGAAAGGTGCCCAGCTGTGATTTTTGGTTTGATTTGCTTTGTGGGCTTTTTGTTTGAGTCAAGGTTTTACTCTGTACCTTAGCTGCCTGGAACTCAGAGATCTGTCTGCCTCTTCCTCTCAAGGTCTGGGGTCGCTGTGCGCCGCCATGCCCTCTTCTGACCCTCTGTGCACATATAGACAAGTAGGTGCACATACCTACACATAAATAAAAAATAAACCATAGACCAGATGTGGTACTACACGACTTTAATCTCAGTACTTGGGAGGCAATGGCTGGAAATTTCTATGAGTTCAAGGCCAACCTGGCCTGCATAGTAACACCCTGTCTCAAAATAGTAATAATAATTATTATTAGTTATTTATGTATGTATATATTTTCCAAGTTTATAAATGTTAAGTATTTGATGAATAATAACCAGACTCAATCCCTATCACAAAGATCACAAAGGAGTGTCAGCAATCATCTCATTTTTTTTCTTTTAATGATATGTCATTAACATTGAGGCACCTGAGTTCTCTACATGGTTTCTTTATTTTTTCCTTGATTCAATATGTAAGTAACCTCTGTCTCAAACTACTTATTTAATCTATAAGTAATTATATGTCAGTATTTCTGTTTCTAACTCTTGCTTCTAACATTTTTACTTCATTTTAATTTTCTAATATTGCTTTTGTGTTGGTTTTTAATACAGACTGCTATAGAATTTACTTGTAGCTATAGGCTGGCCTTGAACTCATGATCCTTCTGCCTCAGAGCTCTGGGATTGTAGGCATCAATGTTCATGTTAGACTGTCAGTCTCTTTGTAGATTATTGCAGAACTATGCTACTACTACTTCCACTATATGGAAGAGACAGATTCATGTGTTTTTAGGGAACATAAACTCTTCTAGATTTGTGCCTCATCACTAAGATGTTATGACCCCCTTTAAATGAGATTAGTACTATCTTTTATCATCAGTCTATGTTGACTGACCCTAGCGGACTGATACAAAATGCTCTCAGACCGTATATCAGACCTTCTCACTTCTCACAGAGCCCTAGGGCTTTATCTGACTAGCTTTTTTGAGTTTGTGTGACACCAGCATAAGGAACACTTTGCCAAAGTCTGTCCTCTCTCAATGAAGAGACCTCTTCACTCTTGAGAACACACTGACCCTGTCCATCAGCCCATCCGAACCTGATCCGGTTTTCCCAAAAAATCATTATGGTGTTATGTCCTGGGGTAGTCTACATAGCAGAGGGAGCATGGTGTGGTCTTGAAACATTGTTTCTGAAATTTCCTTACTTCGTTTCATTTGTTGTCTTTCAAGACTGACCTTGAGACAGTCCTTTACCTGAGCCACCCCAGTGCTGGGAATACAGGCATGAGCCAACACAGCAGCTTCCTTGTTCGGCTAAACCAAAGCCATGGTATCTTCACTACCAAACATGGGGCACATGGTAATATTTAGCATTCTCAGTACAGCTAGAATTTCAGCCTGTGAAGAGTGCCCCACCCTCCCAACCCATCTCACTACGTAAACATGACTGTCCAGAAGCTCACTAGGTGTTCACAATGTAGACCAGGCTGGTCTTGAACGCTGTCTACAGAGATCCTTCTGCCCCTGCCTCCTCAGTGCTGGGATTAAAGTTGTGCACCACCATGCCCATCCCATCTCAGTTTCTGTTTCAGCAAGCAGTGCCAGCGATTTTTCGATTGCATAAAACCTGCCCCATGGCTGCCTCCTTGCTCATTAGAGTTGGAGATTCGCTTGCCTCAGAGAAGCATCCTCCACGCTGCAGCTTAGTCCCTCCATGCCGCTGGTGTGATGGGAAGCCTCTGACTTCTCAGTGACCCAGGCAGCTCAGGGACTCTGTCTGGCTACTGGGGTTAAGTCCCAATGCAGACAGCTGACTTTCAGCATGAAAGCTCCCTCCCCAGCTAATCCGGGCCTCAAGGGATTTCTTGGTGCTCACTGAGTTTTGAGTCCATATTTGTCTCTCCCTTGCAAGAATAAGAAATATTCTCCGTGTCTCCCCACTCTCCTTTGTGCAGGTTCTTTGCAGTACCAAATGACCCTGCCCTCAGACCCAGGCCTGCAAACCCTTCGAGAGCAGGAGCTTGCCCATTCCTGTGTCCCTCAAGCCACTGCACCCATGGACTCAGCACAGGTGGAGCCACCATAGCCACATAGTGATTTATATACCGGGGCCCCACAGAGGCTCCCTGACTACAGTTACCCATGGTGAGGCGCAGAGAACAGAAAGACGGTGACTGAGGAGCTCAGGACCAAGGCTAGAGAAACTCTGCAGGTTTATCTTTACTGCTTTTAGCTTTTTGCTCCAGTTCTTGGCACTGCGTTCATCTGTCAGCCGTGGTTAGCATGTCCTACGCTACCTGCCCTCACTGGAAGGCTATAAAAGGGAAGCCCATCTATGTTCCCAGTGCCTTATGCCTGAGAATTGCTAGATGGACCTGCACTGGAATAAAAAGAACTAGACCGAGGGTCCCATTCTCCTCTCCCTCAGACAAGCCCTTGCCGTGAAGCTCACACTGTCCTAGAATGCAGCTTCCTCCTGCCTCTGCCTTCCCAGTGCTAGGTTTACTAGCTTGTACCACAATGCCTAACTGAAATTCTTTTTTCCCTCCCCCTTGTGGGTTTTGTGTTTTATTTTATTTGTTTTATTATAACATGGTCTCATGTATCCCAGTCTGGCCTTTAACTCACTATGTGGTCAAAGATGGCCTTGAACCATCTGTCTCCATCTCCCTAGTGCCAGAATTACAGTCATGAGCTACCATACCTGGTTCATGTTGTGCAAGATATCAAACCGCGGGCTTCATGCATGCTAGGCAAACACTCTACCAACCAGGCTATACCCCAGTCGTTAGGATTCAGTTTTTTGAAAGGCCTGCCAGGGTTCTGAAGCAGTTTTCTGATCACTGAGAGAAATGGGCATGGGTGTACATCCCTGAAGGGAACCACAGAGCAGCTTGAATGTGAGTGAAGTGGTTACTGCTGAGAAGACACTGGAAAAGAAGAAAAGCAACTATGGCCTGGAGGACCCATCAGACTGGACACTAAAGCAGTGGTTCTCAAATAGAACCCAGGGCTCTTGGGACACATTCCAGGTGTCCTCACCCCCATCAAGGTGACAAGGCTCTTGGGACACATTTTAGGTGTCCTCAGGGATTTGGCTTAGTGGATCTCAGGTGGGGCTTAAAAAACTCATCTCTGAGACATCCCCAGGTAACCCTGATGTTGGTGGTCCAGGTTCCCACCTCAACAACAGCTGCCCTAGAAATACGTACCTAAACATATGCGAACATTGTAAATGGGATTTTAAGTTGAGATTAAACTTCCTCTTCCAGTCTGCCTGAAGTAGTTGAGACTGTAGGCTAGCCGGGACCTCCAGGAGGTTTAAGTAATTGGTTCCTAAGGTTCTTTGGAAGGCATCATTGCATTGATTACCTGGTTGGGACTGAGGACTGCCATTCACTGTATCCTACTGGTCCCCTTCTGGTGAATCGGACGTTGCTCTCCAGACCTGTGCGTGGCCACGTTTGCCCATTTTCTCCTGTCATTTCTTCCCAGCGTTTGTGGTGGTGGGCACTAATCTTTCTTTTTCTCCTCTGCCTCTTCACCTTCCACACCTCTAGGAGGAAGAGCAAAAGCAGGCAGTAAGTGGATTTCAGACTCCTCCCCCGGCCTCTCACTCCCTTTGCATGTCCCTCTGTTCCTTATGCAAGTGTTGCACACTCTCCCTTTTGCTCCTTGCATCACTTGGTCTCCGAGGAGTTGATTGCTTGTAAAACCCTCAGAAGTTTCCCTCCATGGCGGTGTGCAACGGCCTAAGACTGGTCCTGTTTACCTAAGGGGGCATGTTCTTACTTTAAACCCAAGCTTGTTTAATTTGTGCTTATTTAAATATGCATGATTAACCAGGATACCGTTTCATTTTCATGTTCTTTTATTTTCTGCTGGTTTTGTGTCCCAAGTGACCTTAATTGCTTGAAACAGCTTTCCAAGTGGTGGGAGTAACCTCAGGTCTAAATGATACGTTCTGAATGAATATGCATGAAAGTGAAGTGTTCCTTGGATGCCTAGAGATACCCTATGGTTGCAAATAGGTCTTGGCTCTACCAGCCTTTTTGACAAAAGTAATTATATTTCCTGCTCTGAGCCTTTGGGTGCTGGAAAAGCAAGTGACTCAGGGTGTTCTGAGTGACATAGTTATTAATTAATGATGTGTGGAGATGGTTGAAGGTTTCTTTTTTTCTTGGTAGCTGTTATCCTATGCAAGAAAAATTGAGGACCTGTCCATTATAATAAACTGGGATAAACGAAATTCAAGAGAGAAATATAAAATACTGATTCAAAAAAGAAATGTAAAATGTTTACTTTAAAAATTGCCCATCTTTTGGGACTGGAGAGACGGCTCAGCAGTTAGGAGCACTGACTACTCTTCCAGAGGACTCAGGATTGATTCCTGGCACTCACATAGTAACTCACAGCCGTCCGAAACTCCAGTCCCAGGGAAGGTGATGCCCTCTTCTGGCTGCTAGGGGTACTGCATGTACTTGGTACACATCCATGCAGGCAAAACACGGGTATACATAAAATAAAATGAGAAACAGTTCTCCATCTTTTTCAGAAACATGGATTTATCAGTGTGTTAGATTTTAGAGTATGCATATTTCAGGAAGGAGAACATTGGCAGTGGGCAGCAGAAGCAAGAAAGAACGATGAGAGGCTGCCAGTGAGGGAAGAAAACATTGGGCCCAGCTGAGGACCCAGAAGTCCCATGAGCTTTAATGAAATGAGCTTGCTTGGTTTGGTTCTTGCCTGGTTTGATTCACCTGTTTCCCTGAGTCACACAAAGTTTTTGAATTGCATCTCTCTGTCGACAGGTACATTCACCTGAGCAAAACAGAAAGATGAAAAATCAAACCCAGTTTTAAACACTTTTACCAGGAAGTGACAACTTAATCACTCCCATCCCCCTTCGTTGATGAAAGCAAGTCACATGGCCACACTTGACTAGAAGAGGGTTGGGGGTGTGGCTCCAGCTTGTTTCGAAGACACAGGGAAGATGCCGGGGACAACTCCCCACAGTAGGAGAATGAGTGACTGGGTTGAGGGGAAAGCACGGGGGCCTTAGTCCTTCCTGTCCCTCCTGCACACACCTCTGGGAGTCCCTCCTCCTCACCGGATGAGGCCAGCTGCTCACGCAGGGGCTGTTTTATCCATAGGCCCCGGCTTCCAGTGCACCCCTCCTCCTCTTCACTCCCGTACCCAGAATCTCACTGTAGGGCTGGCAGCACTTTCTGGGAGTCTTCTTCCAACGGTCTCCCTCACTAGCACCTCCCTGATGTCGCTGTCCCTGAATGTGACAGCCCAAAGGGACCCAAGAGCTGGAAGGATCCTCTTCCCTGCCCAAGAAGAGGGCAGATGACAGCAACAGAGCTCCCCGAGAACATTACATTTTCTTCAGTTTTTTATGAAAAACATGTAATCTATGAAATATGAATTGACCAGCAATGGGAGGCTAATTTAACGTTGTCCTTGCTGTATGTGGTGGTCATGATTGTGATCCTACCACCTGGGAGGTAGTGGCAGAAACATCAGGAGATCAAGGACAACCTGGGCTATATGAGATGCTAACTCAAAAAAAACTAAATAAAGAAGCAGAACTAACCTTGAACAGACATGATCCAAGCAAGCATACTTGCCCAGTGACCTTCCATTCTGCATGACATCACCATCTCTTGAGAATGAAAATGGAATTTTCCACATCTAGCAGTCCGAGCACATATCCTGGCCCTTGCAATCTGGTGGCACTGTGTCCATCTAGATGGGGAAATCCTTCTGTCCACCCCACAGAGCTTACACGGCACTCACCCAAGATCAATTCGGAAGCTCCGTTGTGGCTTGAGACATAATTCAGCCACTTTTTTATTTGTAAGATGAAAAGATTGCTAGTCTTTAGAGCCAAACCTTCTATAGCCCATATCATTGTCAAGTATGATGACAAAACTTTTTAAATGAAAAATTACTTTGGGGAGGGGGTGGGACAGAGCAGCCAGACGATGTCAGATCCCTGGAACTGGGTTACAGGTAGTTGTGAACCATCCAGCATGGGTCCTCAGACAGCAAATGCTCTTAACCACTAAGCTATCTCTCTAGCCCTAAAGGGTTTATTATTAAAGATTCTATTCATAGAACAGTTCAGACACCAAGTATTTGGGGGTTTTGCACCAAACAGTTATATACATATATTGGTCTTTCGAAACACGGTTTCTCTGTGTAGCTTTGGAGCCTGTCCTGGCACTCACTCTGTATACCAGCCTGGCCTTGAACTCACAGAGATCTGCCTGCCTGCCAAGTGCTGGGATTAAAAGCATGCACCACCACTGCTCAGCCCAAACAGTTTTACAGTTCACTGAGGTTATCAACTGGTGGTGCTGCCATTTAACTATTTATAACTAACTAACCAGATTTAACCCCAAACCCCCAGGTTAAGGGCTCATCTCACAAGACTGACCCAGACTTAAAATACCAATTGTAAGTACTAGGTCTCCAGGTTGCCTGCACTTCAGTATGATTTGAGTGTTCGTGATTTTCGTGATTCCCTCTTCCTCAAGATTGATCGTTTACATTAATGGCTAGTGCAACTGTTACCACCTTAATGTAAAGGATGTTATAAAAGATACAAATGAGCAGATAGATAAAGAGGAACATATGTCAAGGCCCAGAAGGTCCCCAGTGCCAGAGTTCTTTCTGTGTATTGGGGACGCTGCTCCCTGGCATGTAGATGTGTTCACTAATCCCTTCATTCAGGGGCTCACGTTTCATAGGCACAATGGATTCGGTTACTGCCCATTGGTAATTAGCTTCATCTCTGTTTCCCTTCCTCGGAGGTCTGGAGATGGTGGCAAGTTCTAACAATCATGCTGTGGGCTTTCTGGCATCTAGCTCCTATCTTGAAAGCTTCTTTAGCATATAGACACGCTTATCATTCTGGTCGTCCTAAAGACTTTTAGAAGTTCTTGTGGCTGAACCCAGGACAGAAGACTGAATATGCACTTGTTACATCACAGTATTATAAAGTCATTTTGACTTTACAAGAACTTGAAAGTGATGGATGGAACTGTTACTTTAAAGACTTAGATGATACCTCCTCCCCTCACGCCTTGACGCCTGCACCTCATCTGGGTGGCCCTGCAGAGCTGACCCTGTTGGCAGGGGGCATAGGTGAGCTGCCCAGAGAACATCACCCCTCATCTGCCACATGGCGACATGGGCAGGAGAGAGATGCCCCGTTCCTGAGGCAAGTGGGAAAGCAGGCCCTGAGGTCATAAGAGCTGGAAAGTTGCCCCTGCCCCCTGCATCTTGGGAGAGCAGGCCCTGCATCTTGCCTGGGCAGCACCATAAAGCCAGACCTTTTGGTGGAGTTGTGGGAGAACCGCTCTCACTACTTATGTCATGTGGCAGTGTGGGTGGGGAGAGACGCCTGCCTTCCCCCCACCCTTCCAACTGCAGCAGGTGGAGGAGCTGGCCCTGAGGTCATAGAAACGGAGAGCGGTCCCTGCCCCTCACCAGCTGCAGCACTCGGGAGGGTGGCGCCTGCAGCTCGCCTTGGCAACACAGTAGAGCTGGCACTGAAGGCATAGGTGTGGGAGAGCAGACCCTGCGGATGTGAAAGGAGAACAGGCCCTGCCCCTTGCTCACTGCTGCAAGAGGTGAACCAGCCAGGGCAATGCAGGAGCGCTCGCCCTGGTGGTGAAGATGGGAGAGCTGGCGGACTGACCAGTCCAGCAACTACCCAGGCCCAGAACCAGGGTTAGGAGTTGCCCACCCCAACTACGATCTGCTGGAGCACAGAAGGGGCCAGTCCTGCAGACCCAAAGCTGCAGGATCTCCATGAGACAGGGCAACAACAGAACATCCAAGAGGAGGCCCAGTGAGGGCCCAGCATCCATAGTGTAGCAGAATCCAGAGGCCTCAAACCAGACTCTGCAATGAACACTTACAAGTAAAGATAAATGGATAAAAGGGTTTACTGCGTGATGACTCACTGTGTCACACTACAGCCTCCACAACGAGATTCCCCCCCCCTCGAATTTTGTTTTATTTTATTGGAGGGTGTGTTGCATGAGCAGAGGGTGGATACAAATGGACAAGAAAGAATGGGATCGAGATCCTTCATGTGAAAGACACATAGAATAAATAAAAAGTTAAAAAAAATTTGATGCTAGGAGTCAGAGGTATAGCTCAGTGGGTAGAGCCATCTGTAGCTCAGTGGGTAGAGCCATCCTTAACATATGTGGGGCCTTGGGTCCCATCCGGAGCACTGAAAATAAGTGAATGAGTGAATGAGCACACCTTACTGAGGCTGGGCTTCTGCCTTCAGTCTCACCCCTTTTCCAGCGCCTTGAGTAGCCTTAGCTGGCAGTCCTTCTGTCTCACTTCCCCCACCCCCTTTCCATCTCTGTCCTCAGATACAAAGATTGTAAGTAAGGGCAGAACTGCATGGCGGCTTCAGCTGAGACGGCTCAGCCAGCGGTTTACACTGGGCCGGGCGATTTGGGGTTAATCACACCCAGAAACATCATGAGACGGTGAAGGACCTTGCCAGCTCTCTTCACTGTCGTATCTCCAGTCTCTAACCCAGCCTACTGCACGGCAGACAATAAATATTTGCCGAGGGAAAACCACTATTAACCAGAAGACCGCATGAGTTAATCATTGCGTTAATTGTGAGGAACATAACCAGTTCAAATGCCTGTGGCAGTGATTCTGCCCCAGCTGCTCTCAAGTGATAGACAGGACACTTGAGTTCTATCTCAGAAATCCTCTTTACAATAGCAATCAGAAAAACAAATTTCAGCCCCATGTGGTAACACACATCTTTAATCCCAGCGCTCAGGGGACAGAAGCAGATGGATCCCTATGAGTTGGGGGCCAGCTTGGTCAATGTAATGAGTTGCAGGACATCCAGGACTACATAGAGACTTTCTCAAAATTGATTAGTTAAACAAAAAAATAAGAAAGTCAGAAAGACAAATTTCAGTGCTTCTAAAATTATAGGAGTGTCAAGCTCATATATTGATATGATATACCTCTACTAGTTCTGCCTAGAGAGCAGATTATATAAAATAAAATCGCTATTTGACACTTATAGTCTATAACATTCAGTATGCTAGTTGTGTCATTTAAAAATAATTTAATCAGCTGGGTGGTAGTGGCACATGCCTTTAATCCTAGCACTCGGGAGGCAGAGACAGGTGGATCTCTGTGAGTTCGAGGCTAGCCTGGTCTACAGAGTGAGTTCCAGGACAAGCCCCAAAACTACAGAGAAACCCTGTCCTGAAAAAACAAAAAAGAAAGTAATTTAATCATTGCTGAGCAGAAAAACACCAGTGCCAACAATCAGAGGGTGGTTGTGGGATTTGTCTGTGTGTTACAAGGCAAAGGTAGCCACAGACTGACGGTGACTATAATACGGTCACCAGCACACTTGACCCCAAAGCTGCTACAGTCCTCGTCTGGAAGGACTTGAGATGTTCAGGTCCCTTTGGAGACATCTCAGATCTGCATTTTCCTCAGTGACTCAGCGTACCACATAGTTTCAGTTCTAGACCTCCAAGGCTCAAGGGAATAAGCTGTCCATGGCCAGGGGTTCGGCTTCCATGAAGAATCTGTTTCCTTGAGCATTTCTCTTCTCCTCTTACCCAGCTCCCGCTATGTTCCTCACGCCGGGACAGAAGCCTGAATCCCCTTCCAGCACAGCAAGGAGTTCCCATTTAGTCGCTGACTCGGCAGTGCTTTACTGCATGTGTTGCAGTCAGTGGCCTTAGTCTATTAGAGGACAAAAGGGGAGATCCAACACAAATCCCATTCTCACATAGTACAAAAGTAATTTTCTGGTTAGTAGGAAAGTAGTCACGTTGATACAATGCCTTAAATACAGATATATAAGCCCCATGGTCATCCCGAGCCTTAAATACATTCCTACCACCCTAAGACTGCAAAAAATGTAGCTTTTGGTGAGTGAGGATTGATGTTTGGTACAAGACAATCCCACAACCCTCTACCCTGGGTCCCAGTGTCTAGGCACACAGACTGACCACTGGGCCTAGTGACCTGCAGGCGGCTTGTGGAAGTCTACACAGCGTGCTTGTCCATCAGTCTTGCACTTATGCTCACTGTGGGGCCCAGCAGCTCCTTGTTCTGGTTTCCTTCTGTAAAAAAAGGAAATACAATTATACTCCCATAGAGTCCCTTGAGTGATGATAAAGGAGAGAGAGTTCTTGGCTCTGAGGAACATAGCCATGTTTCACTCCTCCATGAAAGACAAGCTAAGAGAGTTCTGTCCTGTAATGTGTTTCTGTCTTCTTCTTTCCTGACCGTAATGTGTATACGATATGGGAACTGTCCCCCAGAGGCTCCAGGGAACCCTCCACACTACACTGGAGAAATTCCCCCTCCACTGAAAGAACATTGAATTCTAGTCTAGGATACACTCTCCCCAGAACTACCCACTGTCTAGATCTCAGCAGAACATCCAAAGGAGAGGCACAGTGAGGACAACCTCTAGGTTTGGAACCCCAGAGTCTGGAAAATGAAGGCCCCTGCCAACGGAACAAGTGGAAACGGGTTATTCAGGGTTAGGTATGATCTCCGTTGTCAAGTGCTTGGTTGTGTGGCTAACCAAGCAGTCAAGCAGGAAGGCCTGCTAGATACTATAGCCGTGCAGCTTTAACTCCAGTGGGAAAAGTGGGCTAGCAAGGTAGATTTGGACATCTTCAATGTAGAGTCAGTGTTGAAACCATCCACAGAAGTCTGAGGAAAAGCACAGAGTAGACAAGAAAGAAGAGGAGAAGGAAAAAGAAAGTGGGGGAGGACTGTGAAGTCTCTCAAAAGCCCATAGAATTTGAAGGGGACAGTAACTAAGACAAGGAAACCCTTGCATTTGGTAACAAGACAGGGTTACCGGTAACTCTGCCAAGATGATTTTCTGTAGCTTTTAGAGCACAAATTCCTCTGCTGTTTTGTGATACTAGAGTTTGACCTGGGACTTCACACATGCTAAGTCAGCACTATACCACCATGCTATGTCTCCAGCTCTTACAGATAACTCTTTAAAAAATTTTTTTGTTGCCGGGCGGTGGTGGCACACGCCTTTAATCCTAGCACTCGGGAGGCAGAGGCAGGCGGATCTCTGTGAGTTCGAGGCCGGGCTGGACCGACAGCCTCCAAAACAAAACAGAGAAACCCTGTCTCGTAAAAACCAAAAAAATTTTTTGTTGTTGTTTATCAAGACAGGGTTTCTCTGTGTAGCTTTAGAACCTATCCTAGACAATTTCTTTATTTTTATTTTATGTGCATTGGTGTTTTGCCTGCATGTATGTCTATGTGAGAGTGTTGGATAACCTGGAACTGGAGCCACCATGTGGGTGTTGGAAATTGAACCCCAGTCTGCTGGAAGAGCAGCTGGTGCTCTTAACCACTGAGCCATCTCTCCAGTCCCCAGTTACAAATACCTCTTAAAAACAAAACAAAAAAAATTTATCTTGCTCAGTCATCATCCTATCCCTCCCTCAATAACCTCACCTCTTCGAGGAAAGGTAAATTGGGTATTAATGAGTGGTGTGTGAGTGGACAGCCCTTCTGAATGATAAGGCCTTGATGGTAAAATTTCAGTTCTATCTGAACAAGTCCACAAACCTGCTGGGCAGTAGTGGCGCATGCCTTTAATCCCAACACTTCGGAGACAGAGGCAGGAGTATCTCAGTGAGTTTGAGGCCAACCTGGACTACAGAGCTAGTTCCAGGACAGCCAGGGCTACACAGAGAAACCCTGTCTTGAAAAACCAAAATAATAATAATAATTAATTGATTGATTGATTGATTAAAAAGCACAAACCTAATAGACCTCATTTTCTTTATCTGTAAGCATCTAATGCCATAGTTCTTTGGTCTTTTGTCATTGTCTCTGATGAGAATATTAGAAAGGGCTATACACAAAGAAGGGTGTACCGAAACCTAGTTGGTTCACATCACTAGCTTCTTTGGCGACTTTGAAACCTGCTGGCCCACACCTCACTGTCTGGCCTCTCAAGATACTGCAGGCCTGCTGGAAGGAGGTGTCACTTCCTCCACGTCACCGCCCAATGCCTAGACAGTGGCAGAGACGGATGTGTATAGTACTTGGCGGCCGTCCTCACCAGCCCTGTGAGGCAGATACAGTTACCTCCCTCCATTCTGCAGATGAAGACCCTGAGACACAGAGGGGTTAAGTTGCCCAAGAGCTCACAGCTCGTAAATGGCAGAGCTGGAATCTCGGTCTGTCTCATGGCAAGGCCCAGACTGTAATGGCCACATTGTGTGCCCAGGCATATGACGGGCAGGTGATGGTGGGGTTTGCTTTCATTTTAATGTACGTGTGTCCATGTGCCACATGTGTGCAGGAGCCGGTGGATGTGGAATTCAGGTGGCTCACAGGTGCTGGTCCTCTAGAAGAGCGGCGTGTGCTCTTAGCCACCGAGCCATGTCTTAGGCCTCGAGCAGAGTATTGTTGAATAACAGTACCTCTTCATGCACACAAGTGGCATTCCAGCTTGCCTCATTGAGTTGTGAAGTACCGTTGGTGGGTTTGAGCGCCTGCCTTCTCCACTGGCCTAGCTTTCCAACAAGGACCACGTCCTCCCCGGTACCAGCCTAGTTTTGCTTCTTATGTGTATCTTGGGGTTTTGGTATTGTTCATGCGAGGTTTTTCTCTTAGTGAGGTTCCTGACCAGGTTGCTGAGAATTGGCTTTGAAATCCTGCACTGGGAACTCAGTGGAGAGGCCATCTTTACATGGGGGTAGCCAGCCCAGGAAAAACAGTAGTCTTAGAATGTATGAACGCTCTCAGCTAAAAGTTTACATATCAACTTCTGTTCCTTGAGTTTATTATAAGCTATAGTAAATTGTACTTTGTTCCAGAATTCAATATGCTGTCTTCCTCTGACCCAGAAAGTTAAGTAAACACCTTCCCTTCTACCCTTTACAGTCCAGAAGTGAGTTCTGGCTTCTATTACACCTGTGTGTGACTTACACAGAGACAAATCATGGTGATTGGGAGCCAAATATATGCCGCTCCACCCTGCCAACACTGTTGATCCACTTATAGAACATTGGCAATCCCAGGGTTGGTCCTCTGCAGGCCCGTTGGTGGCCTTACCATTCCATCAGGTATATAGAGATGTATTCTCAGAGCAGAGAAGCATCATAGAAAGTCTCCTCGGTGCTCTAGGAGGAGTCTGGAAACTAGGTTTGCCTTTTGAAGGTCATGCTGGCCTGTTGTTGCCAATGGGCGCTTCCTGAGGCAGGATGCTCAGGTGCCTCCTTCCCTGCTTCAGTTCATGGAATGCATCCGCTACCTTCCTCACTGCTGCTGGCCCTTTCTCGTCCCTGCTGCCCGTGCCCAGCCCTGTCTCCCAGCGGTCCGATGAGCTGCAAGGCTGCCTACTGCGGTGGAGACAGCCCACCCTCTCGCCACACTCGGCGGTGCAGCCGCATCTTCCCAGCTCCTCCTCCCGTGCAGCTCAGGGCTGGAGGCTTTTACCTGCTCTTCCAGGGAAAATGTTCTGAGCCCGTTCTTTATCTGCCCCCATTCTCCACACAGCCCCAGTTGCCTTGCCTAAATTTCAGACTTAAGGCTCTTTTCTCCCAGGGTTTTGTTTTTGTTTTTCTGAGAGGGCATCAACATCAGCAGCAAAAAGGCCAGTTTGTTTAATTTAAATACACTGCGGCAAAGTGAAGGTAATCGTCCACACAGGCCATCTGCTGCCTGGCAGGTATCCATGTGTCGGGGAGAGGGATGGAGACTGAAATGTCCTCGTCCTGTTGCCATGATAACAGCCTGGCTAGCTAGCGGGAGGAGGGGTGTTTGGGGGAAGGAGGGCTTGCTCTCTACATTACGTGTCTTACCACAGGCCTCCCTGGACTTGGTTACTTGCCTATAACGTGTACCAAGGAGATTAAAAAGTCTTACCTGTTCCATACAGAAAGAAGAGAAAGAAGGGCTATTTATGGAGTCCCTACTGTGTGCCAGGCACCATACTGGGGATGCCTAAAGACAGCCAAGAGCTGCCCTGGTAGTTTTTACTAAAGACGGTGCCCTTTTCTCTCTGCAGCTGGTCCTCTGGCAGGTCTCTGCCTTTGCATCTGACTTCTCATTGCTGTGGGGAGGGGTCCCTGTCCTCCCCTCGCCTTGTCTCGAATTCTCTGCACCTGTTTTGACCCCAGGGTTTGATCTGTGTTCTCAATAAGGGACGAAGTCGTCTCCCTTCTCCATTCTCCCTTCCTACATGTCTTGTATGCACTGGAAATGAAATCGATTCTTCCATAGAAAAATTACAGTAGTGCTGGGATTGTCGCTCAGTGGTAGAGGCCCTAGATTCTGCTCTTACCAAAGGGAAGTGGGGGAAATCATAGTTGCCTCAGTCATGGGAAGTCTTGACTAATTCATGTTCCTTCTGATCTCTGGACTGCGGTAATATGATCCAACTATACTCAGGCTTCTCCTAGCCACTCTGAGTCCTTCTCCTGGCCTGTTTGTAGCCTGGTTGACCTCTGCGGGTCTCAGTCTCTACATGTATAAAATGAGGTAGGTCAGCCGGGTGGTGGAGGCACACACTTTTTATCTCAGCACTTAGGAGGCAAAGGCAGGCACATCTTAGGAGTTCAAGGCCAGCCTGGTCTACAAAGTGAACTCCAGGACAGCCAGGGCTGTTACACAGAGAAACCCTGTCTTAAAAAACAAAACAAAACCAAAAATGAGGTAGATCATAAGACCCTTGAATACATAGTCGTAATTTCCACACACTTCTGGAGCCCAATGCAAAACTTTCTTGAGTTTGCCGCGTCTTTGCTGGTTTGAAAATGAGAACTGGCAGTCTGGACTGCTGCTCAGACTGGAATGTGTCCCTAGTTCTATATCCCCAGCAAGAGTGCTTCCAACTGTAAGGGTGCTTGCTTATAGGGAATCTGAGTTATAGGACGTTTACTATATGTGCTTATTGGTTAGACATGTGATTGCACATGCTGAATGCCATCCTTAGCTAGGGAGTGTGTTACAAGTGCTTTGTGGGGGATCCTGAAAGTTCTGCAGTATGTGATGGGGGTTCTCTTGTTCCCAAGGCCAATGGCCTCCTAGCTCGGAGCTGTCCCAGTAATTCTCTTACTGTTGCTTAGGGTTTTATTTTACTCTTAGATTCCCCTGCACCCCCCTCTTCCCCGGCTATCCACTGTGCTGCTCATCCTGGACTAGTTGCTCTTAACGGGGAAGCTTGGCAGTCCCTGTGGAGAGGGCCTGCCTTGACCATGTCGACCATGTCCTTGCTGTACCACAGCTGTCTGGCCCTAGCCTGTCAAGTACCTGATCACAGGTAAATCGCAGCACTTTTTTTTAATCTGAAAAATGCCTCATATGTCAAATAGCACCCTCCCATTTATAGATGAGAAAGCTGGACCCCAGAAATGGGAAGATGCGTCTGCCATGCGAGACAAGAAGCCAAGTCTCCAACTTTTGTTTCCAATGCCTTCTCACTGACACACTCCGCCTCCCTCTGTGCTCACCTGGGAAGGCCTGGGATGGCATCTCAGAGCCTGCAACTTCCCTTCTGCTCTGGGTACAGAGCAGTGCTACAAGGTGCTGATAGTCATGGACAGGGAGCCAGAGACGGGGTATTGGGCCAGGCTACTGGTCTCAAGGCCCTCAGTGCTTTCTCACATTAGGGATATGTTTTCCTGGTTACCTTTCCTTGCCTCTCTTCCCTCCCATGGGCCTCTTTCTGGGGGCCTTCATCCTGTCATTGTGGCCTCTGATTCTAGTCTCTTCCTAAATCTATGTGTCCACTTTGTCCACCCAATTCCAACTGTGACTGCCCTATTAAAGTAGTTATTTAAAAACAAAAACACCATAAGTTTGGCACATAGATTGTTTATTGCTACCCAGTATCATCTCAAAACTGACTTAGAAAAAACATACCAGGTGTGGCCGTGCACGCCTGTAAATCAATTATATCACAACTCTTATGGGCCAAGAACCCTGCAGAGGCTCCTATAAGGCTCTGGGTCACCCAGGCTACAGCCACCATCTTTTATAACCTAACCTCAAAAGTGATTCATTAGAAGCAAGTCACTTGGCCCAGCCAACATTCCAGACCAAGAGATTGTTCCAGGATGCGTGTGGCGGGTCACTTTGTGCTGTCTGAGGTCTGGCTACCACATTTAGTTAGCTAGTTAGAGAATTTCACACAGGATTTTCCAATGATGGATAGAGTTGCTGCTCACTGGGGAATCGTTGCCTGCCCTCAGTACTTTCCATTACGGAAGGAAGGGCGGAAAACTCGATGCCCCTCATCATTGCTGGACAAGTACTTACGAAGCATCAGCCTGTACTGGGGTGTAGGCAAGGAACGTGAGAAGGCATTGCTGCAACAGAATAGCAGAGCTGAGTCTCAGGAAGATGTAGGCTCAGCCGCAAGGCTGGTGCCTGGGGGTCCAGCAGGTACTAGTCGGGGGTACAACAAGCAGAGGGCAGTGTGAGGCCTGCTGGCATAAGGGTGTTGAGGACACAGTCTTCCCAACAGAGAGAATGCAGCGTTGCCAGCACTCTTGTTCTATTAGACTACAGAGTAGTAGTCTCTTGGCATCCCTGGACCAATGGCATTCCACAGCCAAGACCAGTTCCTTCTCCAGCAGTGCTGAGCAACTGGGTGTCCATGAGCCACACGTGGTGTCTTTGAGCTAGCTACCCTGGATACTAAAGTACTCGTCCTCCACCCAGACAAGAGTTCAGTGGGCCTGTCAGCTCTTTTTTTTTAAGCTTAAGATTTATCTATTTTTCATGTATACACTGTTTTGCTTGCATGTACGCCTGTACACCAGAGGAGGGCACCCGATCTCATTACAGATGGTTGTGAGCTACCATGTGGTTGCTGGGAACTGAACTCAGGACCTCTGGAAGAGCAGCCAGTACTCTTAACCTCTGAGCCATCTCTCCAGCTGCACTCCTCTCAGCTCTATTGCAATATTTTTTTTCAGCCTGTTGGTGGTACACACCTTTAATCCCAGCAGGGAGGCAGAGGCAGGCAGATCTCTGTGAGCTCAAGGCCAGCCTGGTCTACAAAGAGAGTTCTAGAACAGACTTCAAAGTTACACAAAGAAATCCTGTTTCAAAAAAACAAAAAAATGTTTTTTCAATTTTATGTGTATGAATTTTTACCTGCTTGTATGTACATGCACGAAGTGCTCTAGGTACTTGAAGGGGTCAGAATACGTTAGATTCCTTGAAACTGGAGTTACAGATGATTGTGAGCCACCACGTGAATGCTGGGGATTGAACCTGGGTCCTCTGGAAGAGCAGCCAGTGCTCTTAACCACTGAGCCATCTCTCCAACTCCCAGTTCCAGCTATTTTAATATGTGAATATTAAATAACCAAAATTGGTGGCTACTGGGAGAGGGAGAATCAGTTCTCTACAGGGATGCAGGCCCTGAGAAACCACTCACATGGACAGTCCCACACCCACCACATGCTGGGCTAAGGGCTTCCTTTCTCTCTTCTTTCCTTAAGTACATGAAATTGGGAGGGAGTAGTGGTGGGGTGAGCTTGTGTAAGAATTTCAGGGGAGGGATTGGGAGTGGATTTGATCAAAACACATTATATATATATATGTATGAAACACTCAATTTAAAAATAATAATAATTGGCCATAAGAAGATTCACTTATAACTGGGAAGAAATGATACAAACTCTGAAAAAGTAAGGAATAATGTGTAATAATTACTGACAAATAAAAATGAGCATTTCACAAAATAAAAAAAATTTAGTCGTGTCACATTTTATTAATCCAATTTAAATTGTTGCCAGTAAACATGTGCATGTTTAGGTGAGCTTATGTTTTCCCTTCTCTCAGGGAGTGGAGTTGCTGGGTTCCGTGGTTCCGTGGTTCCGTGGTTAAGCTTCTGTCTGTCCTAAGAAACTGCTAGATCCTTCCTAACCTGGCCACTTCTCAGCCTCGGCAGCAGTAGGACGGGTTCAGGTTCCCCACATCCTTGGCAGTCTCTCCAGTTGTAGTTTCTGAGCAGAGTGTACTGCATTGAGTATGCCGTGTCCTCTCCCTTGGGGCTTGGCCCGTGTATAATTACGATACTCAAACACCTTCTTCGAGGAAACACATACTCAGATTTCACCCATTCGTGATTGGATTGTTTGTCTCCTTACTGAGTTAGGAGAAACCGTCCTATGTTCTCCTCCAGATATAATTTGTGGATGTTTTCTTTCAGTCTATGCCGTCCTCGTCACTTACAGCCAACTTAAATTCACTGTTTTTAACTGTAAAATTCAGTGCTGTCTTTTTTTAAAACTATATTCAGAGTTGTACCATCATCATTACCTTCAGTTTAAGAAACTCCATCACAGGCAGGGCATTGGTGGCGCACGCCTTTAATCTCAGCACTTGGGAGGCAGAGGCAGGAGGATCTCTGTGAGTTCAAGGCCACCCTAGTCTCCAGAGCGAGTTCCAGGACAGCTTCCAAAGCAATACAGAGAAACACTGTCTTGAAAAACCAAAAAATAAAATAAAAGGAAGAAAGAAAGAAGGAAGGAAGGAAAGAAAGAAACTTCATCACTTCATCAGCCTCAAAAAAAAGTTACACCAGTTCGCAATTATTCCTCAGTCTTCCCAACCCCCACTGTGCCCATATAACCACTAATGTACTTTGTCTGTGATTTCCCTATTCTGAAATTTTCCTGTAAATTTAGAATGTGTGTTTGTTTGAATGGCCCCCTTCACTTAGCAAAATGTTTTCCAAATATTGTGAATGTTATCGGTCCTTCGTTCCTTTTTATTGCCTAATACTATTCCATTGTATGGGTATAGCGCACCACGTTTACATCTTCCATCAGTAGCATTTGAGTTGTTTCCGCTCTTTGGCTGTGTTAGTGTTCTTGTGAACATCTGGACACCGATTTTTGTTCAAACGTGTTTTCATTTCTCTTGGGTGGGTATACGCCTGAGAGTGATTGCCGCCGCATCATGTGTTACTCGGCCTTTTGAGGAGCATCCAGGCCGTTTTCCAAAGCAGCTGCCTCATTTTGCATCCCTTCTGGCAGTGTCTGAGGATTCCGGTTTCTCCGTATTCTTGTTCCTGTCTGCTCTGAAGCCTTCCCCCTGGTGGGTGTAGAGTGGTCTCTTCGTTCCTTTCCCTAGTGTCCAGTGCATCGAGCATCTTTCTCATGCCTGTTGGACTTCTTTGTGTTTTTAGAAAATTGTGTTTGGTCTTTTGCCCGTTTTAAAGTTGGAACTCACTATGTAGACCAGCTGGCCTCAAACTCAGAGCTTTGCCTCCCCAATGCTGTTCTTGTTTTATTTATTTAGATTGTTGATCCATTTTTTTAGTTGATATGCCCATAAGGAGTTTAATGACTTACTTTGAAGAGCAAAGGGTTCTGGGTTTTTTTTTTTATCAAAAGATGATAATTTTACATCTCTTTGCAATATAGCCTGATCTAATTTATATATTGTATCAATTAACTGGATATCCATCGTTATAAACAGGTAATAATTTCCTGTGATGAGAGCATTTGGAACCTTCTCTTCTTGAATATTTTGCAAGTGTTTATCATGGGCTGGGGAGATGACTTGTTGGTAAAGCACTTGGCACACAAGAATAAGGACATGATGGCATGCACTTGTAATCCCAACATTGGGGTTGCAGAAATAAGAACATCCCTGGAGCTTGCTGGCCAGCTTGAGTGACCTAATCAGTGAACTCCAGGTTCAGGGAGAGACCCCTCCCCCCATCTCAGGTGGAATGTGGAGAGATGGCTCAGCAGTTAAGAGCTATGGCCATGCTAGATATGGTGGCAGATACCTAGAGTCTCAGCATTTGGGAAGTAGAGGCAGGAGATTTCTGTGAGTTCAAGGCCTATCTGGTCTACAGAGTGAGTTCTAAGACAGCCAGGACTGTTACACAAAGGAACTCTGTCTTATAAATAAATAAATAAATAAATGGGGTGGGATCTGGCTGCTCTTCCAGAGGATCTGAGTTCAATCCCAAACACTCACATGGCAGCTCACAACCATCTGTAACTCCAGTTCTAGGGAATCTGACTAATCTTTGTGCACCAGGTACACATGTGGTACACAGACCCACATAGATGCAGGCAAAACACCCATACACATAAAATAAAAATAAGTAAATCTTAAGAACAGGTAAGATGGAGGGGGCTGGAGAGATGGCTCGGAGGTTAAGAGCCCTGGCTGCTCTTCAAGAGGTCCTGAGTTCAATTCCCAGCAACCACATGGTGGCTCACAACCATCTGCAATGAGATCTGGTGCCCTCTTCTGGCCTACCGGTGTACATGGAGGCAGAGTGCTGTATACATAATTATTAAATTTTTAAAAATCTTTTTAAAGAGCCTCTTAAAAAAAAAGATAAGATGGGAAGTAATTGTAGAAGGTACCTAATATTGATCTCTGGACTCTCACTCAAAAAATTACACACATTAAAAAATTATTTCTGTTTTTCTTTTAAACATAATGGTTTGGGTATTATATTTAAAAGGCCTTTGCATAGGATTTTCCTTTGATTTATTTGAGAAATTGTGAAATATTAGTTCTAATATTTAGTATGCTGCATTTTGATGTTCTTCTGTTTGGTTTTGAACTTTTTTGCAGGGGGTTTGGTTTTCAAGACAGAGTTTCTCTGTGTAGCCCTAACTGTCCTGGAACTCACTCTATAGACCAGGCTGGCCTCAAACTCAGAGATCTGCTTGCCTTTGCCTCCCACATATTTGGATTAAAGGGGTGTGCCACCCCCACCTGGTGGTTTGTTTTTTTAATGTGAGGTGAAGTAAGGGTCTAAATTTATATTTATTTGTATCATGGGTCACTCTCTAAGAGTGTGCTAAGTAATAAAAGCAATTTAAAAGTAATTATTGTAGTTCAATACCATTCATAAAGAATTTAAAGGCATGAAATGTTATATTCATTGTGCCACCAATGCCTGGCCATAGTTATATATGTACAAATATGTTTTTTAAAAAATTCTCTGGTGAGAAAGACAGGAAGTTTCCAAAGGGAAGGTACTGAGCCTTCGAAGAATTGGTGGTAAAGGAGTCTTCAAGCATTATCTGTACTGTTTTTAGATTAAAATAAATTGTTTGTAATGATTCATTTGGGGTGGCTTATGGTGTTATACGTGATCATTTTCTGAGCTTTTATATTTCTTAAATTAAAACACACCCAGAACTGGCCATTATGGTGTGCCTATAATCCCAGCACGTGGGAGGGAGAGGCAGGAGGAACAGGAGTCTATGGCTGTCCTCGGTGACCATAGCAAGTTCAAGACCATGAACCCTGTTTTTTTTTCTAAGTGGATAAATAACACACCCACACAGGAAGGTTCAGCAGCATCACAGAGAACAGGGTGGAGTGGCGTGCCCCTGAAATCCCAGCATGGGACTGCAGCAGGAAGGTCTGCAAGTTAAGGCCAGGGCCCAGAAAACAACAAACCTAGAAAATAGCCATGCTAGAGAAGAAAATATGTCATTCAGCACCCACGCAGCTGCAGCAGTGAGGGGAGGCATTGTGCATACCTCCAGGCAGCCCTTTCCGGCATATCCCGCCTGGCATTTCTAGGCTAGATCCCCAGAGGGATTCGCATGAACTTGTTCTCACTGTCACTTCTGTTCTCCCCAGTTTTGCTCCCACAAAGTCCTGCAACCTGACCCCCTGAGTCAGGGAACCACTTCTGATTAGTTTAGTTCTTCCAGCTGTCACTCCCCGTTGCTCCAAGCTACCTCTCAGGGGGTCAGCCCTGTCAAGACGAAACTGAGTATCTCTTTCCCAGCCAGTGGCCATCAGAGACATGGAAGTGGACAGTGATCGCAAACTTTGAAGTTTCTGCGGGAAGCCCATAGCCGCGGACGTAGCTGCCAATGCTCTGGTGGACGACAAACAAGGTTTTCCCATGAGGCCAGGTGTATTGACCCACGGCGGAGAGTGCTGTTATTCTAGTTACAGACCAAGGAGAACCAGAGAGGAGAAGTGACCTCTGTTCCTGGTGCATTGTGGCTGACAGTCTGAGTATCCTAAACTTGGTTATTTTAAAGAGAGAAGGCTATTCCTGGACTGACAGACACTACTGTGCCTTGGTGGTTGTGGCCCAAAAGAGCTTGCAGAAACTGAAAACTTGGGTTTCTTTAAAGAAGATGATGGCCACCAGTGTTGGTGGAAAGCCCTTTATCAAAGGAGGTAAGAAGTCCAGGACCAGCACACCCAAGATTCAGCGTCTTGTTCCTTCTCGTGTCCTGCAATACAAATGTGACATACTGCTCTGAAGAAACATTACATTAAGCAAAACTAGGAGGCTACAGAATGTGCTAAGCTTTTGACCAAGAGAATGAAGGAGGCCAAAGAGAAATCCCAGAAACAGATTGCCAAGAACTGTAGACTGTCCTTGCCAAGAGCTTTTACTTCCAAGTCTTGAGTCCAGTCAAAAATAAGTCTTGCCGGGCGTTGGTGGCGCACGCCTTTAATCCCAGCACTCGGGAGGCAGAGGCAGGCGGATCTCTGTGAGTTCGAGGCCAGGCTGGACCGACAGCCTCCAAAACAGAGAAACCCTGTCTCGTAAAACCAAAAAAAAAAAAAAAAAAAAAAAGTCTTTAAGAGTAATGAGTAGCCGGGCAGTGGTGACACATGCCTTTAGTCCCAGCACTCGGGAGGCAGAGGCAGGTGGATCTCTGTGAGTTTGAGGCCAGCCTGGTCTACATAGTTCTAAGACATCTAGGGCTATGTAGAAGAGACCTGGGGTGGGGGATACAAAACTATACCGGGCTTTACTGAGGAAGCCCCACTGTAGTGAGCATGTGGTCGCTGTCACTTGACCCTATGGCTACCCAAACTGACTTTCCTGAGCAGGTGTGGTGGAGGTTTTGCTGACCAGGCTCAGATCTCTTGTGAGAATGAAGGCTGCCACGCTGCCTGTGGAGTGGAAGGGGCTCTTCTAGTGAACCATGCTTCCTCCCACATACTCTTGAGGAGCCTCTCACATAATCTTGATTTTCATCTGTAAGAGTTATATGAAGCCAGGCGTTGGTGGCACATGCCTTTAATCCCAGCACTCAGGAGGCAGAGGCAGGCAGATCTCTGTGAGTTGGAGACCAGCCTGGTCTACAGAATGAGTTCCAGGACAACCTCCAAAGCCACAGGGAAACCCTGACTCGAAAAACCAAAACAGAGTTATATTAAGAAATGAACACTTTCTACCCACATGTTCTTGTGGGATCAGATAAGAATGGGTACAGAATGTTGTCACGCACACATGAGGGTGTTTGTGAATTTTTTTATTTTTTCCCTCTTGGATCCTCCTGGATGCAGCTCCTCTCTCCGCCTCTCTCAGCCTGTCCTTTGGACTTCAGGTTCTTACCCTGTAGTTTTGAACTTAATCACTGTGTAGCCCAAGCTGCCTTTGAATTCCCTCCTGCCTCCTATGTTGGAGGTCTCAGCCTGTTCTTATAGTGCTCCTACTCCCACACCGGCCCTTCCCTCTCCCTTTCCTTCCTTTGTCGAGTCCTGGCTCTTTCTTTTTTTAAGCATGATCCTGAGAAGTGCGTCCCCCTTTTCTTAGAGACGGTGGACACCCACGATGACATGTTTTCTCTCCCATCCTCCCAGGCTCAAGCCACAGGGTCACCTCACACATCACCCACTCATGGAGGTAGCCGCCCTATACCCATGCCTGTGCGTTCCACGTCTGCGGGCTCCACCCCCACCCATGGCCCACAGGATTCGCTGAGTGGAGTTGGGGGCGACGTACAGGAGGCCTTTGCCCAAGGTGAGTTTCCGGGCCTGTCTGTGGAGAGCTGAGGGGCTGAGAGCACATACAGGATGTCCGCCAGGATTTTTCCAGTTGCTTTCCTTTTGTGTTCTTGGCTTTGGGTGATCAGATTTACAGTATAAGTAAGTTGTGTGCTGGCTCCTTCTGCATGACAGGCTGGTCTTCACGGGAGGTCTGCGGGCATCCGGGTGAAGATGACTGGCCTCTTGGGCTCCGAGCTCTGGACTGAAGGAAATGCCTTGCCCTTTGGGTTTTGCCTCCTCACACATTTGGCCTAAAAGGTCTTTAGAATAAGAAGAATGGGAAGAGTGGTGATCCCCAAAGGACCTAGCCGAATGCACTGGCCACGGCGGCCAACTGAGGAACCAGGGACCCACAGTCTTAAGTGATGGGCAAGGGAGTCGTGTGGGGAGGGTATGAAGATGCGGAAATGGGAGGCAGTGGTGTTAGAGAATTTAGCCCCGCACTCTGAGACTGAGCCACCCCACTCTCCTCTACTGTGGCACCCACAAAGCATGGGCTTGGCAGGCCCCGGCGCTCCCAGTGGAGGACACGGAGTGAGTGGACGTTCCAGGAGCGTGCAGAGCTGCCCAGGCCCGCCTCCCCTAGTCGCCCCTCACTGGTGGGGGCATCTCTCAGGGCTCTTCTCCATGCCCACCCATCTGCACTGCCATCTGCTCTGACTCCTCAGGTACGAGGAGAAACCTCCGTAACGATCTGCTGGTGGCTGCTGACTCCATCACCAACACCATGTCATCTCTGCTGAAGGAGCTCCACTCAGGTGACACCCAGAGCTCCCCACCGGTCTCCGCCTCCACTCCGTGCCCATGTCTCCCTGCCACCAGGCCCATGGCCCTTCTTCCCAGTCCATCTCCTTCCTAGGAGCACACAGGATCCTCCCCCAGTGCCTCCCTCCTCCCACATGGGAGCACAGCTTAATTAAGAGCAGTCTGAAGGCGCACACGCAGTTCCAACATGAAGTCTGCTCTTCGGTGCAGCCGAGCCTCTCCTCCCTCTGTGTCCTGCTGCCCTTTGCCCACAGCGCTCTCTCCCTAGGCTGGCCACCGCCTCATTCCGAAGCTATCCTGGATGTAGCAGCAGCCAGCGCCAGGACACCTGTCTCTCTTCCAGCCGCCCTCTGGCTTCCTGCTGTTTGATTCTGTTTTGGAACTCCTGTCTTCTTTTGTCCATAACCAGGCTCTGATCTCACCTGCAGCTCCCCCTGTCCTTCCTGTTTGGTCCTATTTGACTTCTCTCTCCATCTCTCCCTGACTCAGCCAGCGTCGTGGCCTCCCAGAGTCCTCTGCTTCACAGCACTCTCCCCTCACGTGAAACCTGGGAAAGAGGACAAAGCCACCTTGCCACCAAGTACCCGCCAGCTCCATCAGTGACATGGCCACTCGGTGCTTAGGAATTATTTTCTAGCCATGGCATCCTTAGAGGGCTGCAGCATTCACACGGGAGCCCATCTCTGTCCTTAGTTACCCCAGGCAGTGCTTGTAAGCACTCTGCAGTGGGTTAGGCGGGCGGTCAGGCAAAAGCAGAGAGCAGTGTTCCAGGGCCATTCAGACACTCCTGTGGAAAGCACGCCAGGATGTCCGCAGCAGGGAAAGCGTCTCCTTAGGGCTGTCTTCCTTTCCACGCTTCATCCTTCAGGTCCCTGTGACCTGGCTGGCTTTCCCAGCTCAGCTCAGTCTCCCATCCTGCCACAGGCAATATGATGCCCTCACCCTCTTTCATCCTGTTTCTCATGCCCACACCGAGGCCCAGCACAGAGGGGGGTGGAGGGGGGGACCTCAGGATGACCTCACAGCTGGTTAGAATGCCCTTTCTCTAGACTTCACTTACAGCTTTAGAGGGAGTTTCTTAGGGATTTTTAGGACATGCAGATAAGGTACAGTAGGAGTTTATGCAAAACGAGCAGCTCACAAGCTCAGTACTCAAGAAGGAGAATAACTTGATTGACAGAAAGTGAGTCAGGCACAATCCTGCATGCCTGCAAGCCCCAGTCCTTGGGAGGCTTATGAAGTCAAAGTCCACCTAGGCCATATGGTGTGAGAGGAGGCAAGGGCATCAATTGATATGAAAAGCTGGCTTTAGTAATATTGTGTCATTTAGAAGGCACGTTAGTGATCCTGTTGTCCAACCTCCTTATTTTAGAAATGTGGTGAGGGGTTTTTCAGAAAAGTTCATTTGTTTGCGATCACACAACATGCAGAGGCAAAGCTAGTTCTAGAGCTTGGGTGTAGAGAAGCATGAGGCTGGGCTCTAAGCCGACCCAGCACAGACAACAGGGCAGGTTCTGCGAGGCTCCTTTCCCAAGCACAGAATCCTGTAGTCTGACCCAGATGAATGCACACAGGATCCACTCAGCCCGTTGTTAAACACAGTAAATCCTGTCTCTCAGTGGATGGGAGAGCCCTGCCCGATACAATACATTTGAACGTCTTCCTTGAAAGCAACTCCAAGGGCTTTCGTTAGAAGGGGTGGATATCCAGGTTGACTTCAGACGCTTCGCGCAACATGCACAGGACACACATCTATAGTCTGTCTTCCTCGTCCTTCAAAAATATTTTCATCGAACTCGCTGTCACAGTAAAAGCCTCCAGTCTGACTCTAATCACTGGAGATGTCTTCCTTATTAGGGAGCTAAAATCTCCCTTTCTGTCATGGGTTGTTACCTTCCTAAGCTGCCCTAAGTCCAGACTTCCTCTCCAGGCCACCTTTTGAGTGGTGTGTGGTAGATAACGTGGGAACTCTCAAGTTTTCTCCTTTCTGAGTAGATTTCTACCCAATCCCTTCAACATGTATCAACTATGACATGATTGTCTGTTTTCCTGTCTGGCCACACATGGCGAGATGTGACCTGATTCAGAGAGAACACTCAGAGTTGAGCACACAGCCCCACTTCAAAGCCAGTGTTAAAACCTGGGTTTGCCTCCACCATGCACTTCTTGTTTTCTTGAACCTGAATGCAAAATGCTGAGTAGACAGCACCGCCACCCTGATCGCCAAAGATACCAGCAGGCAGCATCATGCCCCCTGCTTCATGGATGTGAAGTGTTCCAATCAGACAGTGCCAGGGTGTGGATCGGTTGGGCATGGGGAAGGGACATTTATACACCCTGGAGGCTACTTGCTGCCTCAGGCCTCCGGCCTCCTAAGTGGCCTCACTTACCTGCCTCCCACACTGGTGTTAGACCGAGGGTCACTGGCCTCCTGGACTTGTTTCCACAGCCCAGGAAGGTGCAGAGGAAGAACAGCAGATGCAGGATGAGAAAGACAGAGATGAGGGCAGCTCAGGACTGCTGGTCTGAATGGGAACCCACGCTCCAGAGCAGCGAATGCTGACTTCCTTCCCCCGTGGTTCTGACCTCTCCTCTGCCACACCCTCCGCACATCTGCAGCCCCCCTAGTTCCTCCTGACTGCCCTCCTTACTGCCTCTGAGGTGTGCCAACAAGCAGTAACTTGTACTCTGGGGTGCAAGCAAGTCACAAAGCGTTGCCCCTTCTCGTGGGGTTGATGGTCTACTTGGGGAAGCACAGCTGAGATATGCAGAGGAAGAAAACAGCAGCATAAAATGTTGATCAGAGAAGTACATGTTGGGGCTGGAGAGTGGCTCAGAGGTTAGGAGCACTGCATGTTCTTCCAGAGGTCCTGAGTTCAATTCCCAGCAACCACATGGTGGCTCACAACCATCTGTAAATGAGGTCTGATGCCTTCTCCTGGGGTACAAGCATGCACACAGATTTTTTAAAAACTGCATAATTGTAAAGAGAAGCCTTTTCCTTGAGAGAAGCCTTCCCGCCAGCCTGGTTCCAGAGCCGCATCAGTCCCAAATAAACACACAGGAGGCTATATTAATTATGAAGCTGTTGGCCTTGCTTGTTTCTTACTGGCTAGCTCTAACTTAAGTAATTACCCCATAATTGTTAATCTAAGTATATCTCTTACCAGAGAAGTTTCCGGGCTTCCTACCCCATGGCGTTACATCTTGACTCTCTGTGTTTCTCCTTCCCAGAGTTCTCCTGGACTCCTAGTCCCACCTATCTTGGTTCCCTATTGACCCAACAGTGCTTTATTGACATATACATAGGACTTCCCCAACACATAATAAATAAATAATTTTTAAAAAGTAAAGTAAATGTTGGCTGGGGAAGTAACTCAGTTGGTAGATCACTCACCTAGCACACCCAAAGCCCAGACTAAACCTCCGCACCACATAAACCATAGGAGCGGTGGCATGCCCATGTAATCCCAGTGCTTGGCAGGAGGAAACAAGAGGATCCAAAATTCAGACTCATTCTCTGTTGCAAAGTGAGTTTGAGGCCAGAGTGCATTACAGAGCAAATTCTAGGAGAGCCAGAGTTACACAGAGAAATCCTGTCTCAAGACAAACCATTAACTGTATAATAAATAATACTAAGACTTTCTGAAAAGGAAGAGACTTGTAGGTTGGAATAGATGGCTTCCTGGAAAAATAAAAGCAAGATAGGAAGGTGTCGGCAAAGGACAGTAATGCCTTCCTAGTCTCACTATATGTATGAACTATTTATATACTTGTTATGTGGGGAGAGAGCTGCACTAAATGATTTCATGTTGCATTAAAATATGCAGATAATAATATCCCCATTTAAGTAATAGGGAAACCGACTCTGGGGGAGTCTGCTCACACAGCCTCTGGGTGGGAATAAGTGGACTTTAGGTGGGTCTTTCTGACTCCAAACTTCATGTTCTCCTTGTTTGTTTTTCGAGACAGGGTTCCTCTGTGTACCAAACCTCATGTTCTTGATTGTCATCTTTCAGTGGGATACTAAACAGACAACAAAATCCTCCTGAGGCGCTTTAGAGAATCTCCAGTTATGTCTACCACATATTAATATGTTGTTTCTGGATTCCTCCAGAACATAAACTCCCTAAGGCAAAGGCTCTGGCCTGTGTCGTTGGTGATGTATTCCCAGTGTCTGGAGCAGTCCCTGCCATCTAGTAATGACAGTGAATGAGCCAGTCTAAGGACGTGAACGGGACAACACGATAGTGTTGAGCGAGAGGGAGTGGTCTACCAACCTTGGGAGGCGATAGGAGAAACAGGAGAGGTGAGGAGAGACCCATGCTAGCTCCTAGCTACCTGCTAGACCTGTAGGTAAGTCTGTAACACAGCCATCTTCATTGACTTCACAGCCCCAGAGGGCCAGAATTCTAGACAAGGCTCCAAAGCTTACTAACTGGGTAGGTTAATAAGTGGCAGAACCTGGATTCACTCCAGGAGTCTCCAACTCCAAGCCCAGTGCTTTACTCCAAGCAGAACAACTAGACCAAGAGAAGCAGTCAAACCCCAGTACAAAGTGGAAGGCAGTCAAGGGGGGACAGGTGGGAACCCCTCAGAAGAGTGACTCTGTAGTGCTAGCTATCCCTGAGATGGTAAGGATAAGAGAAAGTGTTTGCAGGCTCAGGGCAAGGAATTTGTCAGCAAGGACACTGGCATAGGCAAGGAGAAAACATTGTGCAAGTACAGAAACCGTTAGGAAGCCAAAGTGAGGCCTGGGAGAGATGGGCCACTGGGCATGAGTTGGTGGGAATTGCTGTCCTGGCCATGCTTGAGGCTGTCAGAGGGGAATTCAGAGGTCCAGGTCCAGATAAGAAGGGCCACGAGGCAGGAGGGACAGAGACATGCCACCATGTAAACACCCACCTACCCCCAAACACATGCCCATGCCCAAACCAGACTTCAGCACTGCTCTGGAAATTCCTTGATACAGACGTAGCAGCTGCTGCCTTGGCCTTGCTTCCTGTGTGCTTCCCCACCCCAGGAGCTCCTCCCGGCCCCTCCTCAGCTCCCCTCCAATCCCAGCGCAAGCCTAGAACCCTGCCTTTGCTGCTTCAGTCTTGCCTTGGCCATGGAGTCCCACCCCCCCCCCCAAGTCGCTTGTAGGGATTGGCGTGGTTTCTGTTGGCCCGACCTGGCTCAGGGCCCTCTGTCTCTGTCCCTGACTGACCCTGCCAGTGCCTTCCTGTCTGACTGGTTGCTTGCTCTTAGCCCTTAGTCTCTCTTTATCCCTCCAAGTGCACACACCAGGGTCCGTGTGTCTGTGTGAGGGTTGTGAGGATGCCTGAGCTTCTATGGCTATTGTGTGCCATCTCTAAGAGCAAGAGGGCAAAGAGTCGGTGAGGAGAGTTTGTTTCTGTGTGAGTCCTTGCAGATAGGGTGTGAGGGCATTTAGAATCAATAGCTACCAACAGAGGAAGATGCCTCTTCTTTGGGGTGAAGTCAGGCGCATGTGACATAAGCACAAGCCAGCGGCTCCCTGCTCAGCACACGTGAGCACACGTGGTGTCTCCAGCACGCGTGAGCAGCACATGGGCACTTTTGAAGAACCCTGACCAAAGCAGGCTTCCCTGCCCTATGCACCCCTAGCTGTCTGTCGCCTCTGCCTGCCCTACCCTGCCTGTCTGAATCCCAGAGAAGGATACTGCTACTCTGTGGTACCATCCATTCTCTCTGAGCCGCCCTTTATCCTGAGCGTTAAAAAAGACCACAGAATGATGCATGGCCTCCTCTGGTTGCCCCCATACTCCACATTCATCTGAGCCTTTCCAGAGCTTCTGTGTCCTTCAGGGTGTCCCCTGGCAATCTAGTGCATACACTGGAGCATACTGACCCACGCCTGAGCAGCAGGGACCCTCTGTGAGGATGGCATGGGCTCGAAACACCCAACGGGCATCTGAATAGTAAAGCTGCTCCGGAACATAGCGAACCAATGTCCCCGGCAGAACATAGAGAAACAATGTCCCCATCAAAACTGGTTTTCAGAACCAAACAGGCTCCAACCCCCCACCCCATAACTGTTCCCCATAGTTAAGGTAGCTCGGCTTCCATTGGTTGACTTTCCTTCACAACATTGGTGTCAAGGGTTGAGTCGTGGGTTGTCAGTAATCTGCCTCTACCTCGTTATCCTTGGCAGGAAAGCTCTATAGAAAGGGAGATATAAATCTAGCCCCTGGGCTGGGTGGGTCAGGAAAGCCCCCTGAGAGAAGGCCAGGGGGCTGAGAGGAGCCTGTGTGTGACCTCAGTGTTGTTTCTGCTATGCTGCCACAGGTTAGCCGAGGAGCAGTCCCGACACAGGAAGCTCAGGTGAGTAGTGTGTCCTTGCCTTCCTCTTCCCTTCTTCCTTCATAGGTCCCAAACCAGAGCAAGCCTTGCAATTAGGACTCCCAACTTCGCCTCTTCCCCTGCTCCCCCACAGCTGCCCTCCTGGACCTGTTTACTGGGTTTCCAGGCAGTGGCCTGTCTTGCATTGCAAGTCTGTGGCCTGGTGTCACCAATAGCACTGACTGCCACAGGTGGCAAGAGTGTCAGCTGCCTCTGTAGTCCTGTCATCTGTAGGCACTGTCTACCCCACAGCAAGAACTCCCCTGGGATCAATCCTGTCACTCAGCACTGCCTCCTAATGTGGTCACACTGGCCGCAAAGAACCACTGAGTCAAAGGACAGACAGACACTCTTCTGGTCTTAAGGAATGAGTGTTGCATTCTGTTTGTTTAAGTCTTGTGCAACTTCTGTGTTCTTTTCTTTTTTCTTTTTGGTTTTTCAAGACAGGGTTTCTCTGTATTGTTTTGGAGGCTGTCCTGGAACTCGCTCTGTAGACCAGGCCGGCCTCGAACTCACAGAGATCTGCTTGCCTCTGCCTCCCGAGTACTGGGATTAAAGGTGTACGCCACCAACGCCTGGCTCTTCTCTTTTTTTAATATACATATACATGTATATTTAATATGCATATGCATATCCTTTTTTCAAGACAGAGTCTCACTGTGCATAATTGGCTGTCTTAGAACTCATGACTATCCCTGCTTCCCAGGTGCTGGGACTAAAGTCGCCACACTTGGCCTCTGCTTCTTTCTTTTAAAAATTGGGCATCTTTTTCAGTTACAAATCTCCAGGGTAGAAAAACGAAGGGCCATGGCATCACCAACCAGAAAAGGGACTTTCTCGGATAACCTTCTAAGAATGTCCTCTTAGAGCCACCTCTGGGCTGAACTAGTCCCCACCCTTCCCCAAGGCCAGCTGCACTCCTGGTTTGCCGAGCTGACTGCAGGTGGGCAGCACCAGGGTGCTGCTACTCAGTCTGTGCAGATCAGGCCCTTCCTGTGGCAAGCCCAGGCTGTCACATGCTGCTGGTGAGGTCAGGGACTGACTCAAAGACCTTCAGGTTCCCTCCGTCCCTAGGGCAAGAAAGACTGCATGGAAAGGAGATTTGTGAGCACTGTGTAGCCTGTTTCATTGGTGCATGCAAGGGAGCCGAAGCCCCCACTCAAGGACTTGGTGCCAGAGCTGGACTCAGCTGGTGTCCTGGCCTCTCCTCCTGGCCTCTGACCCAGGGCAGGAGTTATGAGAAGCCGGCAGTAGAGACAGATGAAAAGGGCCACACACCGCCATGCTCTCTGCTGCCAGAGGCTCTCTCCCCTTCTGCGTTCTCTGCCCATCTCTACCACACTTCCTCCCTTTCCAGACCTGGCATTGTGACCCAGTTTGTTATTCATTGGGAGCACTTCCTACCCCGTGACATAAGCAGTGACCTCAGAAGACACATACCCTCCCCCAGCCCCAGCCCTGTTCCACCAAAAGAGGAAAGGCACCTACACACACCATTGAAGAGCTGAGAGCCCCAACCTCCCCCCTCCCTGCCGAGGAGCTGCTGGTTCACAGCTGTGGCCAGCTTTGCCCTGAGCCCCTGGCGAGCTGGTGACTAACAGCGTTTCTTGTACAGGCACAGAGGCCGAGAAGCAAGCTGGCACCGACAAGACAAGGGAAGGTCTTCCCCCAGAGGCACATTCCTGTCCGTCTTTCTGCTGCACACCTGGACCCAGCTCGCTGGCTGCCAGACTCACTCAGCCACCAGGGAGAGGAACCAAGCCTGTGGGAAGAGGGGCGGGACTGCCTGAGGCCCCAGCTGGCGGGCCTCCTTGCGTAGCCCTGCATGTACTAGCCTCTGCGTTCCTCCCTCAGGGCATGGTCTCATCTCTGCATCAGGAATTTACCAGGAGGTGGAAATGAAAAGAAAAAGCCCTGAGCCCGTGTGTGTTCCTGACCTAATGGGGTTTCTTCTGGCATCTGGCCAGCCCGGGGTATGCTCCCCGGTGCGGGCACACAAGTTTCTTTCCTACCTTTGACCTTTAAAAACCAACAGGTCTTCTGTCTATGCAAAGAAAGCTGCAGGCCCTGCTCGGTTCTACAGACATTCATACCCTGGCTTCAGTGCTAAAAATAGTGTCCTCCCCCCTTCCTTTCTGAACTTCCGCCTGCGCAGTGCTGCGCGGTACTGTTGCTCTACAGCCAGGAGGAGGGCGGAGAACTTTGTGGTCCAGTCAATGGGGAGGCAGCAGTGTGCTAATTGCCAAGCTGGGGCTGGCAGCCAGGGGGCGCACGGCCTGGGTGCTCTGCATGCATCCTCTCCCCTGGGGTCCTGTGGCTCATGTGACCACCAAGTCCAATTCACATTGATTTTCATTTATTTTTTTTTTCTGCTCCCTGAGCTCCAGGATGTTATTTTTTAATAGAAGAGCTACTATAAATATTTATAAAGGGCAGTGACTGGGACGAAGTGAGAGGCCCACAGCTGGCATTGCAGCATCCCCTCCCCACATCCGCAGACCCCTCCCCTAATTTTAAAAGGTGTGCAGAGCCGCGGGCTGAACCTATGACCAGACATGGAGACAAGCATCTCCTCAAGGAGCGGATGGAAGAACCAAGGGTGGATGCCGTTGCATTCCTTCCTCCGTGTCCTAGGTACTACGCATGAAAGGCAGGTGCACCGTAGATTACTGCTGCCGTGGGGGCCGAAAGAAAAGGAGGACTTGGGAGCTGGATTCTGCTTGGTTGCTACAAAAACAGCTCAGCTTCCTGACGCACGTGTGGTTGGTTGGTAGGCAAGGCTAACGACCTGGGAGGGCTGGCAGGGGCTTGAGCAGAGATCATAGCGGTGAAAGGCTGCCCACACTCAGGGAAAGCGGGCTCAGGCTTATGGAAGGCCAGGGGGGCAAAGATGAACACCCCATATAGAAAGTTCTGGGGACACACTGCGCACCCCAGTGATGAAATCGACTGTAGGGGAATGACGGCCTCACAGACAACACTACGGGATGGGGTGCCCGTACTCTCCCCATCCTCTCTTCTCACACTCTGCGCCCAGGAGCACGGCAGACTCCTGCCTCCTCACATACGCTTCGTGTTTCCCCCAAAGCAAGAGACGGGTACAATGCAAAGTACCCCAGGCTGCAAAGAGCACAGGCCGGTCTCTCGGTGTAGGAAAAGCTGTCACTCTTGGCCACAGTGAGGGCTGAGGGCCCAGAAAGGGGCTGCATTCATGCCTCTGATGCCAGCATGTGAGACACGGCGTCTACCTCTGTTACATCAATTCTTGATTCCTTTTAGAGCTAGAAAACCATTGTTAGCTAAGGCCACTGATTTCTCTGCATCAGCTTTCAGACAAAGTTCTATACGTTCTGTGTGTGTTGAGGGGAAGATTGAGGTCCTAGATGACCTGGAACTTGGGTCTTCCTGCCTCTACGTCTTGAATGGTGAGATTCCAGATGTGCCACTAACCTGGCCAAGCCAGGTCTAGGAAGCAACCTCCCTTCTCTCCCTGGTGCATGATTGCAGCTATCCTGAACCCGTGTTCTCACCTGCCATTCTTCACTACCAGTAGACTGCTCTCCTGCACTGCCTGCTCCTGCTCCAGGTGCCCACCAGCGTTAGAGAGGCGCCGTTGCCATGGCAATGCCGAGTCATCTGAATCCCCGCTGCTATGCCTGGAAGAGAAGAGCTCACGAAGAGCTGGTTGGTGGGCTCCAAGCCTGGTTACAACTGGGGTGTGGGAGGTGGGTGGCCTGCCTGCCTCTGGAGGACCTCGATATTGGCAAACCACCCACACCCTCACAGGCTCTCAGAAATGGAGAACCCACAGCCAGGGTTCTTAGGCAATGCCCAAACTGAGCGGCTTCCAGGTCTGCTAGAAGCCTTGTTGATGTCGCCAGAGTTTCTGAGTCCATTGGCTCCAGGCTGGAGCAAGAGCTTGGCAATTCTGAGGAGTCCCAGGTGATGTTGGTGCTCTTAGCCTGGAGACTGTACTGCCAGCACAACTCTGAGCTTTTATGAGGAGGAAACCAATTGCTTCCCTGCAGGGAAATACTTTTTGGTAAGGTAGAAAAGGGACAGAGTCTGTTGTCTGTTCTAGAGGAAGATGTGTTAGGAGGAACCTCAGAACTTGCCTGGGGACTGAAAGAGGATAATGTGTGCTGTGTGCTCCTATACAGCATTTCTCTCTTGTTTTCTAGATTTATTTTTAATTATGTGTGTCTGTGTATGAGTCTGTGTATGTGCGTGTGAGTGCAGGTGCCCACAGAGGCCAGAAGAGAGTGTTAGACTTACAGGTGACTGTGAGCCACCCTTTGTGGGTAAGAGAAACCAAATGTGGGTCCTTTGCAGGAGCAGTACATATTCTTAACTGTAGACCCATCTCTTCAGCCTGATAGAGTGAATTTCTCTCTCACTTTTTAATGCTCAATAAACAGAGGGCCTGGAGAAATGGCTCCCATCTGCTAAGAAATCGTTAACTAAGCATGATCAGACACCACCTAACCTTAGCTCAGTGAAAGTCCTTAACCAGGTGATAGAACCCCAGCCCCATGGTGGCTCATAACCATGATCACACTATCAGCTGGGTCGCTAGTGTCATGGAAGTGTGAGCAGGCAGACACATCACACCCACGTCAGGCAGGGTCACGTGTGCCCAGACCCTTGAACTTCCGTTGGGTGCTATGGTTTCCTGTGAGAAGCAGAGCTTTAGATTCAGCCCTGGCTTGAAACTAATGGGGTATGCACCCCATTGGACCTGAAGGCCACCCGTGGACACAGAGCTTTTCACTCAGGCTCAGAGACATCTATCAGTCACTAGTGGAGAATGTGTCATCACATAGCAGGCACCAAACCCTGGTGAGCAAGATCAGGAAAGAATCAATTTGGGTCCTGTGTGTGACGCCATTAAGAGCCCTCCCCATAGCTCAAACATTCCCAGCCCAGGAGTCCCATAGGACCCAGTCCTTTGCTACCCACGGTCACCCCAGTGGCAGGCCCTTCTCCCAGGTGCCACTGGGGGCAATAGACATCCTACTCCCACGCAGCCTCTGGAGCTGTGTCACTGCCTTCCTAGTGTTACCTCTCTGCAACCTGGTGGTGGTTGGGGTGCCTGGAAGGAGTGTACACCTTGAGCTGCTGGGAAGGAAGTCATACAGTGAGTAAGTGACAAGCCACGGGTGACAAGAGCAGCTCTGGGCCAGGGTTAGGAGCCAGGCACAGACGGTAGCTATGAGAGGGTTTGGTGGGATCCTCCACCTTCTGCTTTTCCTCTTGGCTGCCAGTTGGTGTGGGTCCTACTTTCCTCCCTGGCTAAGCATCCATCCTGAGCTAACCCTTCACCCCCCAGCCCGCCATGGGAACCCAGATCCCTGCTCCTAAGAGGTGACGGAGGCCCAAGGAACGGCAGGTGAACTGGGGAAGAGAAGGGAAAGCGATTGGGAGAGCGGTGCTCACGCTGGAGGGTGCACAAGGTGGCACAGGGGCACCTAGGCCCAGGTGACGGCTTCCTTCGTCCGGAAGAAGCTCATTAGGTGTGGGATTTGCTCTGATGACCATGCCCTAGCTTGCTTTGGGGACCTAACTTCATAGTTCCTTCAGTAGGTTACCGAGTACAGGTGCTGTCTCCGCTGTCCCAGAGACTCTTATCTGCCCCTCCCTCCCCTTCACACCCTGCACCTTCCCCTGCGTAGCTCCTAACAGGATTTCCTGGGGGCTGCATGCTTCAAGGGGCCGCTTATCTTTGTGCCTTCAGTCATCCAGAGAGAGTGGGAATTAGATTGGGGTCATCCAGAGGCCTCAGGCCAAACTTTACACACTGTGGGGTTTTAAACTAGTGCAATGGGGAGGGGCACTGGTTTAACATTCTGTTTGCGGAGGCCCCTACCCTGTGCAGCCCAGGGCCCCACCTGGTGCTCGCTGGGCTTTTCCTGCCCCCCACTTTATGACTTAGGTCTTAATCCTCTCCTGTTCTTGCTCTACGACAAGGTCACCGGGGCTGTGTTGTGCACACACAGCTCTCCCCAGCAAAGGCCTTCCACTTGGCACACCCAGGCACACCCTACGTAGGAACTCCGCTTTCAGAACTATGTCCAAGCTAAGCCCCATGCCGGGAGAGTACAGACAGAGTAAAAAGAATCAGACTGTAGAGCTGCTAAGACATATAGAAAGAGATAGGTATAGCTCACTGGTCCAGTGCTTGCCTAGAATATGCCCGGCCACAGGTTCAACCCCCAGTGCCCAAAGAAACACCTGGGAAGAGACAAGTGCGCCCAGGTGTAGTGGCTCACACATTTCCAGCACCGTGGCAAAGATGGGGATTGCAGTAAGTTAATTCACTGCCAAGCAAGGTTCTATACAGTGAAACCTTATTTGTAGCAACAACAGAAACCAAGAATTAAGCAGTTATTCATAGCGGCTCTGGAAGAGAAATGTGTGCTGGTTGGGCTGATGGGCATCACTGACTCTGCAGCAGGTGGGATTCTTCAAGGGGCTTTTCTCTGAAGGAAAGGGAACGAGTATACACTTAGTGTCTGCCTTGTACCAGGTGTGTTTATGTTTGCAATCTTGCTTAATGCCATTTGCTCACAAAGCTGCCACCTTAGGTTTATCCATCCCCAGTGCAAGAAGGCTCAGAGAGGTCAAGTGTCTTGCCTGAGATCACATGGAAAGGAACAAGTCCCATCTGTGTGCTTGACTAATACTCCTGTGACCTCAGACTGCTAATGTGGTAAAATTTGTGTAAAGTTTCAAGAAAGGTGAATGTCCCAAGTTTAGTTGAAGGAGCATGGAAGGGCTCGGGAAAAAGCACAATGTTCAGTCAGTTGGTTTATCAGGAACCTGGTTTGCCCACCTCAGAAGCCACAATGGAAGCTGGTAACACAGCCTAGTTGGGACAGCGTTTACCCAGCATACAAGGAAGCACAGACTGGGCATGATAGTACACACCTGTAATCCCGAAACTGGGGAAGTGGAGGCAAGCGGGTCAGAAATCTAATGTCATCTTTGGCTATGTATTGGCTTTTGAGACTAGCCTTGGGCTACCAGAGACCCTCTCCCAAAAAGACAGTGGAAGTCAGGCTTTATACTGTGTGCTTGAACTCCCAGTACTCCTAAACTGAGGTAGGAGGGTTGCAAGTTCAGGGCCAGCCTGAGCTATATAGTGAGCATGAGACCAACCTGGGCCACATAGTGAGACCCTTCCTCCCCCCAAAAAAAGACAAAGGTGAAGATAGATGACTCAGCCATTAAGATCACTGACTGCCTTTGCAGAGGACCTGGGTTAGATTCTTACCACCCTCATCTCATGCTGGCTCACAACCATTTGTAACTCCAGTTCCAGGGGATCTGATGCTTTCTTCTGGCCTCCCTGGACACCAGACATACATGAGGTACATGACACACATGGAGACAAAATGCCTGTATGCATAAAGTAAAAAAATTGGGGGAGGGGGCTACTGTGGAATAGTCACCCAAATTTGTTACTATTTAAGCCTTAAAATGGATAATGTCTTACCTGGCATTGGTGGCGCAAGCCTTTAATCCCAGCACCTAGGAGGCAGAGGTAGGCAGATCCCTGAGTTGAAGGCCAGTCTGGTCTACAGAATGAGTTCCAGGACAGCCAGAGCTACACAGAGAAACCCTATATCTAAGGGGAAAAAAGTGGATAATGTCTCAATTCCTAATGCCACCCGGAGACATACCCCTCAGTGCTTTCCAGTCCATTTAAACCCTATGTGGACCTGGCACAGATGATTGTGCTCACTTTCCCTAGATATGGACCCTGCCATGCTAACCCAGCAAGAAGGGAAACAGCAGCCTTCCTGGACCCGTTAGCAAACTTGCTGGCAGTGTTTAGACTGAGTTCCACAACTGTCCCAGTAGGCACCATGAATGCCATCATCCCCCTGGGGACCAATGAGGCAACTCCAGCAGGGATGCTGCCTGGGGACCAAAGGGTGACAATGTGAATCTCAAAGCTGTCTCCAGAGGCAGATCTAGCCCCAGGAGGCACTGCCTTCTCTTAGTCCGTCATAACGACACTCCTAGTAGGCTGGGTGATTATGAAGGATGGTTTGTCCAGCTCACCACTCGCAAGGCTGGAAGTCCAAGATCAGGTGACAACTGGCCGGGGCCTCCTCCTGTTACTTCATAGTTTGGTGGGAGAGCAGGTGGGCATGTGTTAAACAGCAAACTGCAAGGGCAGCCCTTGCTTCCTACCAACTCACTCTTGCAGTAACTAGTCCAGTCCCCCCAGAGAGCCCATCAATCCCTTTTAGCAATCCCATCACCTCTTAAAGGTCCACAACCAGTCCATGCTGCTCTACTGGGAACCCCATCTGAATGCGTATTTCAGAGGAGGCAAGGCATGTTCAAACCATAAAGTGCCTCAATGCCCAATAGATGTGGATATGCAGGACGATGAGTCCCTTCCATGTACCGTTTCCCTTAAACAGGAAGAGGTAGAGATTGTCAGTCTCTGCTTAACCCAGGTGCTTTTTCTCTGGGACCACTCTGCATCGGGGACGCAGTAGATCCGTATTAACATCCCAGGGCCCCATCCAGCACTCAGTTTTCAGGGCAGAGTGGGAAAGTCTTAGGGCCCTTTGAGAGATTACCCTGCCTGACTCTGTACGGGGATCTCCAAATTTAATCAGCTCTACAAAGAGGCTGAGCTATTCCCACTGCCATGTGAGACGCAGGGAAGAGCATCATAGAACTTGACAGCTCAGGAAACTGAAGCCAAGGCCTCAAATGGGCCAGGGCCACCCAGAGAGGCATTGGAGGAGCTCCCAAAGGGGCCGATGGTGCCTTCCAAACTCCTGCCAACACGCATCATGGCAAACTGGTCCTGATGCAGGAGGGAATTCTGGATAAGGGACAGGGTGGCGAGGGCACTCCTCCAGAACACTCTGTGCCCAGCCCAAGTCTGTGAGCATCTGCCTCCTTCACCTCATGAAAAGTCCTATGACTGACTTCGAGAGAGCTGCTTCCAAGCACAGACTTTCCTGCTACCAGAGGCTGATGTTCCCATCAAGGTTCCCCAAAGATGCCATTTATCCTAGAATTGTCCTGTCTGAACTTAACTGGCCAAACAAAGAGGCTCTCCCTGCCCATACTTACTTAAAGTCTCCTGCAAGACTAGGTGAACAAGCAGGGCCTATGACAATGCCTCCCACCATGAGGATGCCAGGCCCTCTGGGAAGAAGGGAACTGGGTGGGCCTGTAAAAGGCAATCAGACAAAACAACACCTGCTCGTGACCAAACCAGGACAGGAAAATGCCAAGAGAAGAAGAGTCAACTCGGAGTAAATAAAACAGGGGCCGTGTGTGAGAGCACTGCCTTGTAGCCTCATTCCATTATACGCTGGTCAGCTCCTAAGCATCTTTATTTTAAGACAAACAAACCAGAGGAATCATTTTTGAAGTAAAACACTTCCTCCTGGGGAAAACTTATCTTCCCTGGCTCTTGCCTTTGAAGCTTTGCTGTCACTACCCTCGCTGGCAAGACTCTGAGGTCCCTTTCAGCCTGGAGGCCTGTGGTGATGTCACGGTACCCCAGCTGCTTTCAATTAAGCCCCTTGAGCTGAAGAGCAAATGGCTTTAGCGAGTTGATTTTCCAAAGGGTCAATCTTATTTTGAACCAATGTGTCAAAACAAAATCAACTCAACCACAACACATACTAAGCAAATAAATACATCTCTTCTCAGATTCCCTTGAAAAACGGCAAGCGAGAGAGAAGCAGTGTGTGGCTCAGCCCTCAGGACTCAGCTCTAGGAGAAAAAGGATGGGGTTCTGTTTCAACTCCTCTAAAGTAGGGCCCAAAACCTGGCAACACAGCAGAGTCTGGCTTTTGGGTCCCCTGTGACGATGCTGGCTCGACACTAGAAGCTGCCTAAAGCGAAGGCTGGGCCTCACCGTGCGAGCCTTTACCTGGTCACAGGCTGTGCGGACTGGGAAGGATACCATAGCCTACAGAAGTGAGTGGCAGAGGCTGGGAAGGGCAATGGTGAACCTTCAGAAAGTGGGATGCTAATGGCTTCACACTGTTGGTATCTTCTTGCTTGAAGAATGCTTGGAGCAGCCGGGCATTGGTGGCACACGCCTTTAATCCCAGCACTTGGGAGACAGAGACAGGCGGATCTCTGTGAGTTCGAGGCCGGGCTGGACCGACAGCCTCCGAAACAATACAGAGAAACCCTGTCTCATAAAACAAACAAAACAAAACAAAAAAGAATGCTTGGAGCATGGCACCCCAAGTCATCTGGCTATCCATCAGGCTAAGGAAATGGGTGCTGCTTTGTAGCTGGGGTCTACATTGGAAAGTAGAAGATGAGGAGGCCCAAAGTTTTACTTTGTCTTCCCAGGAGGGTCTTTTCAAAACAACAGATTGCAAATGGTGAACTGTCAAAAAGATTTTACGAGACACAGACTTAAAGTTTTCTTCTGGAAATACCACACTCTCTAGCTCTGCGGCTCCCTAGTTCACATGGCAACCAGCCTGCTGGTCTTGGACGTCCCCACACACAGCTCCACAAACACACACCTTGCTGGCTATGAGTCCTGGGTCAACTGTTCAAGGTGCTCCATCGGCATTCTGCATCCTCTGAGATCTTCCAACACAGAAAATCTCCCTCACCATCCCCAGGCAGCAGCCCAGAGATGGCTACCCACTGACCACAGCGGAGCACCTGGAAACATCCCTATACACAGGCATCCTGCCCTTGTCCTGAAGTCACCCCTGCAGAGCCAGAGAAGGCCTGCTGAGTCAGATTGCCCTCTGCCCCAGTCAGCTGCTTCTGCTGCCTGCAGTCACCATCCCTTCTGCTGCCATTGCTGAGGCTGGGGAACCCCGCAGCAAAAGTCCCACAGCCCTAATCCACATGCAGATCCTGTGATTCTGCTCAGCATAAAATTTGCATAGGTAATTGCCAGAGTAATTCTAGGAATTACCATTCCTAGAAGTGGTAGCCTTGGACTCCCCTATGGTGAAGGTAGGCCTGAAATGATCCACTGGGGTGGCCCAGCCAGAAGCAGGAATAAACAAATAAACATAGATAGATAGACAGACAGACAGATAGATAGGAGAGATGATTTAGAGTTGAAGAAGCTTGTAATGCCCATACTAGGAAGGCTGAGGCAGAAGGATCACCCAGAGTTGGCTGCCAGCCTGTGAGCTACAGAGTGAATTTCGGGCCAGCCTGGACTATAGTGTTGAGACCATCTTGAGACAAAAACCTAAGGGAGGAGTGTGGGTGAGAGGTCATAATCGTGAGGTTACCACCCAGCCTGGAGTGCTGCCTCCTGGACACTCCCTGTGTCTTGCTTTCTTCTCAGCATACCCCTGCAGATCATCTGGCCCTGAAGCTTTATACCATGAGTTCCACTGTCTTCCAGAACCCAACAAGCTTCCCAGGGCATGCTGGGGTTTCTTCAGATACATATATTTATACTTAAAATGTCTATAACATATACGTATAAAGTAGATTAAAGATTTTTACCTGCTAGCACTCATGAAATGATATACTAGTGTCCGACAAAGTTTGCAAATAACAATACTATTTTATTGCTTTTTTAAAAAAGATTCAGAGCTGGGTGCTGGTGGCACTTGCCTTTAATCCCAGCACTTGGTAGTGCTCTTAACCACTGAGGCAGAGGCAGTTGGATCTCTGTGAGCTCGAAGCCAGCCTGGTCTACAAAGCAAGTTCCAGGATCCAGAGCTGGAGGGCCGGCTCGTGGGAGACAGCTCTTGCTATATAAGCATGAAAACCCGAGTTTGGATCTCTGAGCCTACAAAAAGAGCTGAGTATGTCCTTACACTGGCGGGTAACCCCAGTGCTGTGGAAGACAGAGACAGGAAGACTCCTGCCAGCTTAGCTTCAAATTCAGTGAGACTTGTCAAAGGAATAAAGGGGAATGATAGAGAGAGACATCCGACATCCTCTGGCCTCCACGAACAGGTATGCACACCCTCCAACATACACATGCATATCATATGTACACCATGCATTCATACATACATACACACATTCATACATACATGCACACACACATACCCAAAGAACTTTTCTGATCCACCTGTCATCAAGCGTCTTCCAGAACACTGTCTCCAAACTGTAAACGTGAAGCATAGCTTCATACCCCATGCAAAGGAGAAGCTCACTGAAGGGTGCTACGGACCAACCCCTGCCTAGTGAGAGAAAGACCCATCACCAAGTCACCCATGTTGCAAGTTTTCTTCTTTTGACATTGTGACTCCTGTATCCGAGGTTGGCCGTTCTGTTAGGACCTTCCCAGATCTGGCCTCACTGCTAATGCACTCACCTCGATTTCCCTCCTGACCCTGTGCCCTCCTCCTGTGAGTAGCACCCTATAGACCCTGTGTTAGTCCCCTGGTCCTGCTCTTGTCTTTGCTCATGGGTGATGTCACCAGTGACAGCTCTGCCTTCTTCCCTGCAGTCAACCACCCTCTCACCTGGCCTGGCTGCGACCAGCTCCTGGGGCCATTCCCTAGCCTCTCCACCTTGGCCCCTGACTTCCAGGCAAGATATGGGGAGATCTGTGGGGAAGCATGAACTGTGAGGGCAAACATACCATCTGGGTTTTGTTTCAATTCTTTTTTTTTTTTTGAGACAATGTCTCATGTAGCCCAGACTGATCCTCCTGCTGCCATCTACCAAGTACCAAGATTGCAGACATAGGCTACCACCTAGCTTTTTGTCTTTTTTTTTCTGTTGTTGCTCGAAAGAGATGATTGTTTTATTGTGTAAGTGTGTGTGTGTGTGTGTGTGTGTGTGTGTGTGTATCTGTCACGATGAATATGCACTGAATGCATACAGCATCCATGGACCCAAGACCGGGTTTCTCTATGTAATAGTCCTGGCTGTCCTGGAACTCGCTCTGTAGATGAAGCTGACCTCGAACTCACTGAGATCCTCCTGCCTCTGCCTCCCAAGTGCTGGGACTAAAGGTGTGTGCTACCACTGCCCGGCACACACCTGCTTTTGAATCCCGATGCAGTGGCTTTCGAGAATGCTCTACCTCTGCGTAGAGTGAAGGTAATCCCAGCCTGGACTGTCAGTTAGGGTTGTATTAAATATCCAGGACCTGGAGTGACGCTGGGAAATATGGCATATCACTATGGCTATTACAGTCCTTTCTATCCACTAGTGTCTGTACCACCCAGATGGCTCTGAAAGTCAAGGACACAGAGCTCTGGCCAGGCCCCTCCTGGCTCAGTGAGGAGGTTGCAGTGGTGGCATATGGACACGCGGCACTGCGGGAGCCATGCCAGTGCCAAGTGGCTGAGAGTCACCAGACTGGCAAGCATGGTCAGGCTTGGAGAGCTGGTTCATGCCCCCCACAACAGACACATGAAGACTAACGTCAGAGGCTAGAGGGTGGGTCCCAAGTGCCAAGCCATACCTCTGCCCATTGCATCTTCACACCGCAGAACGACCATGTCTGGGTAGAAGTGTTGGTGCTGGTCCAGGAGTAGCCAGGCCAGGCGTCCTACAGACCTTACCCCATCACTTGGTATATGCACACCTCCTTAGAGCCCAGCAGCTCCCTCAGTATGTAGAAGCCCCCTCCCCAAGCCTCTGCAACACCAAGGTCTTGTCTCACAGGACAAAGGGCTATTTGCCAGATTGGAGACAACCTGCTATGAAAGTTGCCCTCATCCAAGGATGCTGGACCCTGTACACCCTAGCACAGATGCGGGTGGGTACCATTCTCATCCATTTAACATTGAACAGATACTTGTGTGTATGCATCTGTTGGGGGGGTTCTGAGCTCACCACTCGGGGCCTGTGCAACCCAGAGGTTGGGGTGGGACTGTCTCCCTAAACCATTCCCCACTTTATTTCCTGAGAAGGTCTCTCACTGAACCTGGCGCTCATCTTTTTGTTTAGACTAGTTAACCAGTGAGCTCTTGGGATCCACCTGTCTTCACTGGAGCTTGTGCTGAAGTTACAAATGTCCCTCAGCTTCCAGAGTGCTGGTATTACAGACACACTACTGTGGCACCCTGCCTAAACAGTTTTGAGTACCTACTATGTGCCAGGAATAATCTAGGCCCTGGGAAACAACAAGACTAAATACAACTTTAGGAAGCATTTGCCTTCTGTGTAGGATATGGACAGTAAAGAATTGTCTCCTGTCAAGAGGTGAAAAGCATTTGGGGGACTAAAAGCATGTGGGCAGGGGGAGCTCTTATTCTTGGTCCCTACACCAGTGTAGAGTAACCAGCTACTTTTTTAGATGAACAAAGAAAGCATGCACTTGCCAGGTTGTGGTGGTGCAAGCTTTTAATCCCAGCACTCAGGAGGCAGAGGCAGGCAGATCTCTGAGTTCAAGGCCAGCCTGGTCTACAGAGCAATTCCAGGACAGCCAAGACTACACAGAGAAACCCTGTCTTGGAAAACGAGAAAAGAAAACACACTCTTCTTTGGTGGGATTGTCTGGTCCCCCTCTAAGTTCAGGTTGAGGCGTGACAGTCCCAGCCATGCCCCTCCCTGGTGGCCCACTGGGAAAGCTCTCTGGGCAGCACGTCCCCTCCTCCCTGTTTCTTCTCTCCCTTCCGTGACCCTCCCCTGGATCTGGACACCAAGCCTTTGCTGACTGCATTGGAGCTTTGGTGGCTGGTAGTTTGTGTTTTCCCATCCTTCACAGACGCCTTCTCCAATGACAATTGTTTTCAGTCCTAACTTCTAACTCAGAGCTTGCTTTCTATCTGGAACAAGAAAAAGATACCCTGGAAAGCTGTACCTCCGGGACTTACCCTCCACAGCAACCAGACACAGGCAAGTAGCGTCCCAGCCATCCAAGAGCACCCCACTGGCCTCTCCTCCATCTGTACCCCTGACCCCACCGTTCCCAATCCAGACCCCTGGATCATCTACACTGGCCTGGGTCTAACTTCAGTCTAGTGGTCCAAAGCAGGGGCTGTGTCCGTGCAGCGGAACCTCCTAGGCACCAGCCACAGTCAGGTGTCTCGGGTATGCCCCCGCCCCACCACTGTCTCTGATCTCCTCCGAGGCAGGCAGGGCCAGATCTGCACCAATCAGGATACTCCAGTCAGGGTCCTCACACCAGCACAGAGTGGACGCTTAACCATCAGCTGTCAGAAAGCACCCGCGAGTACACCCGCCCCGACTCAGCACACACGGTCGGGGCTGAGAGGAAGGGCAAGTGTGGGACCCATGCCCCAAACCTGAGCTGCCTTATAAAGAAGCCGACAGCCAGGCGTGATGGTTCCCATCTGTCATCTCAGCACTGAGGAGGCTGACGCAGGAGGATTGCCTGTCTCCAAATAAATAAATAAATAAAAATAGCACACGAGAACAAACAAACCAAACATCTCTTCTGAGTAGGTCCCACCAGGGATTTTTCTCGTATGTCAGTTTGGGAGGTTTTTATAAATATATGACAAATGAGAAACTTGGTTAATTAAATTAACTTAACAAATTGCCTTTATTAAAAGTAAAAAAAATCATAAAATTAGGATTGTCCCCGAGGAGTGAACACAGCACAAACGTTCTCTTCATGGCAAGTAAGCCAGCTTCTCCCTCTAACCGCGTCCCCCACCACAGGTCCTCTGGGCCTGTCACCTCATTAGTCTGAACCCAGCCAATCAGAAGTCAACCTTTCGGATGCCCCGCCTCCTCTGTGACTCCGCCCCCCGCCCGCGCTACCTGGAGTCTGAGGAGCTTAGGTGCGGCGTCTGCGCAGAAGGTGCTGGACCAGGTCCTAGGTACCCTGCTGGTCCTCAATGTGGGGTGCTGCAGGATTTTTCTGGCGCGGTCCCCAGAAACTATCGCCAGTGCTTTCAGCTTCGATGCACAACTAGTTGTGTTGTAAACTATATGCCCCCCTTTATTTTTCTTTATGAAAAAAGGATTTGCTAAGGGAAAATTGGCTCAGAAAAGTGACCAGAGAGCAGTCTATTTTTTTCTATTTTCTTGGCCAATAACTCACTGTGTAAAACAGGCTGGTCTTTAACTTGAAGTAATCCTTCTGCCTCTACTTCCCAAATGCTGGGACTGCAAGCATGTACCACCTCGCCTAGCCTCAGGAACTATTTTAAAAGCTCCCATGGACGTCGGGTGTTGGTGCCGTACGCTTTTAATCCCAGCACTCGGGAGGCAGAGGCAGGAGGATCTCTGTGAGTTCGAGGCCAGCCTGGACTATAGAGTGAGTTCCAGGACAGGGTTCAAAACAATACAGAGAAACCCTGTCTCGGGGGAAAAAAAAAAGCGCTCCCATGGCATGCTGTGCAGCACCACCGCCCAGCTCATAACTGTAATTTTGCTAGCGCTGTGAATAATAATATATCTGATATGTGGCCCATGACCGGTCGCGACCCACAGGTTGAGAACCACTGCTTTAGGCAGCTGTCCATTTCCCTGAGGACTCCACTAACTTCGGTTGCTATCGGGAGTGATGGCCGTGCCTACTTAGAGCTGTTAAGCGTTAACGAGAGTGTCTAGTGCCTGGGTTTGTGCTTGACTCGTAGCCAGCCTTCCACAAATGCTGCCAACACTACCACGACTCATGGCAACCCATGCTTTCTGCCCCACCTCTCAGGGGGCCAGAGAGATAAGAAACTCTGGTTACATCCTTGTCACACTGGTAGGCTGGGGGGGGGGGCGGTGGCTAGCGACTGTAATGTCCATTCTAGGGATGAGGCTACTAAGGCCCAGGGAGTTGTTGGTGGCAAGTCAGTGACAGTCAGGGCCAGACTGAGCTTGCAGCCCTGTCCTATGCCTACAGGGGATTCCCAAAGATGGTCTGGGGCTCACAACTCTGTTCCTCCCTGGGCAGGCCCAAGCCAGCCAGCCTCCCCTTGCTGGATTCTCCTCCTCCAGGCAGTTCGAATCCAAGCAGCACCTGGAAATGTTGCCTGCCCCGGGCACTGGAGCCTCACTGGAGGCAAAGCCTTCCACTCCACAGGACCAGGAACCAGGAGCTAAGGTGTCTGGAGCCCTGGGGAGAGGGAGGGACAGCCAGGAACAGGTGAGAGGTGACACAGGACCGGGAGGAAACCCAGGCTGGTTGCTAGGTAACACCAGACCAGGACACCAAACCGGGACCTATGCTCCCCTGCACCTGCCTCAGTGGACCCCGCAGCACAAGCCTTTGGGGTTCAGAGTCTGGACATGACAGGGTTGGGGTGTCTTGGACCCTAGAGTTTCTACCAGGGCTATCTTGGGTACTCCAGCAGTGAAGCCTCTGTGGATCCCAGGACCACTCCCAGCAGCCTTGGGGTGTTTGGGGTGTGGCTGGCCTCAGTCTACTGAGCCCCTACTCAGTGGATCTCTTGGTTCTATGGCTGACATGATCCCTCTTCTAAGGCAGCCCTGAGCAGGGTCTATGGCTGCTCTTGGCCAGGCAGAACACCCTGGAGTTCCCAAAGCAGATGTTGAGCCCACAGGGAGAGGCCTGCCTTAGGAGTTCTCCCCTAAACCCTGGCTAACCATGGCAGACCTCTTCCCACTTCTCAGGTGGCAAGCCTCTGCATTTCTCTCTCACTCCATGGACTCTCTCTCTCTCTCTCTCTCTCTCTCTCTCTCTCTCTCTCTCTCTCTCTGTGACAAGAAAGGCAGAGTTGCAGGATTGGAAGAGTCTAGGGGGTATTTCCCTTTGTATGAAACTGGTGTACAATATTCCACGGCTAAAGCAAATCTCTTGGGGTTGTGGGGCAGCTGCTCTCCCATTCAGAACCCTAAGATTTGTCCCACTTTGTAGATGCTCAATAAAGAACACCTCTTCTGGCCGGGCAGTGGTGGTGAGTGCCTTTAAGTCCAGCGCTCAACAGGCAGACAGGGATCTCCGTGAGTTCACGGCCCTCCTGATCTACAGAGCAAGTTCCAGGGCAGTCAGGCCTACACAGAGAAGCCCTGTCTTGAAAAAAAACAAAAGAAGACAAAACAAACAAAAATTACAGTTATGAAGTAGCAACGAAAATAGTTTTATGGTTGGGGTCATCACAACATGAGGCACTGTATTAAAGGGTCACAGCATTAGGAAAGTTGAGAATCACCTGAAGGAGAGCTCTGGGATAGGGAACATGACCTTGCTAGAAGTCTAGCCTGAGTTTCTTATTCTTTCCAGCATCTGTGTGGGTTGGGGAAACTTGATTAATTTCTCTGGGCTTCTGTGCCCACAGTACTTGACTCATGGCTCAGGTTCCATCTTTCAAAGTCCAGAGCTGAGGGGCTCAGCATCTCCACCCTCCTCTTCTGTGGTGAGGACTCATTGGCTGCAGACAGTTAAGCCCCCTCCCCCACCCCGAGGTCTGCTGATGAACAGTCTCTGTCCTCAACCTCAAGCCATGAACAGTGGCTGACTCCTGCGGTCCCAAACCTTAGGAGGCTGAGTAGCATTATTGCCACAAGTTCAAGGCTAGCCTGAGAAATCTAGTGAGTTCCAAGCCAAGCTGGAATGAGACTGTCTCAAAACAGAACAAAGACGCTCAGCTTCAATCCCCTGCAGGTGACCTGACATCTTGGTAACCTCCAGCAATTAAGGGCACTATTCTGCCTGCTCTATGCCCCTTGTCCCAAAGGTTTCATCTCAAACTGCTACACTTCTTACACCCAGTGTGTGAGCTAACTGTTCTTACTACCTCTCCTGTGCCTGCCCCAAAGTCTGTGTCCAGCCCCTCAGTCCCGCCTCTGGACACTCCGCAGGGGTTCCTCTGGGGTGCTAACTCCTGATGGGGAGCCCTCTGTGCTGGCTTCTTAGCTCCTCCCCATCTCTGTCTGTCCCATCCATGACCTCTCGTGTGGACAGGCCTATAGCTTGGCAAACGCTCTGTCACTGAGCCACACCCTCAGATTCTCAGTGTTTATTGCTGCTTTTTTTTTCTGGCTCTGTGGGTTGGGGGTGGTGTGGGAAAAGAACTTGGACAATGAAATTGGGGTCCTCCAGAGACCCTGGGTGTGCCTGAGTCTCCCTGAGGTGCTGGGGCAGCTGAGCATTAGTCCATGTCTCCTCTGCGCTGTTGCCCTCCATACTCTCCAGATGCCATCTTCTCCCCAGTGAATGGCTCCGGATAGTCTGAGATCAAGTGCAGACACTTTTGGGTCTCTTCTCCCAGGGGTGGGCAGCTCCCAAGATCTGGTCTTCAGATCCTGCATCATGCCCTCCTCTTTTTGTTTGTTTGTTTGTTTTATTTTGTTTTATTGAGACAGGGTTTCTCTGTATAATAGTCCTGGCTGTCCTGGAACTCTCTCTGTAGACCAGGCTGGTTTCAAACTCACAGAGATCCACCTGCCTCTGCCTCCTGAGTGCTGCTGGGATTGAAGGCGTGCACCACCACCGTCCCTTGATGCCTTCCCTTTTGAGTGTTGTGCTTCTGACACAGGCACAAAGCAAAACTTCCAAGGTTTGGTTCTGGAAGTTTCTCTCTCATTCACTGCACCCTTCCTCTGGCTCTTACCTGCTTCCAAATGTAGGTTAAGCCAACTGCCATTTTGTGAACCCTCTGTGGAGAGGCCAACATGACAAGGAAATAGACCAAGGGTGGCCACTGGCCAACAGCCATTGTCAGAATGAAACCCCATCCAATAATGGGAGACACAGGCCTGTCCATCCGTAGCATGGAAAGGAGTTTGGAAAGGTCTCCTCCCCCGTTAGTCCTGGAGATGGTAGCAGTCAGACACCTTGATGGTAGCCTGAGAGAAGCCCTGAGCCAGATTATCCCACCAAGCCACTCTGACACACTGGACGTGTGAAAAGAGAAACGTGCAAGTCTCTGTGATCAGGTCAGCTTGTAAGACAGCACTAGATGACAGACAGACAGACAGACAGCCTTCTCCACAACCTCCCGCCTTGCTGATGGTGAGGTCTCCAGGCCTTGCCTTCATTCACTCATCCGTTTCTCCTCCTCCCACTCCTTTCTCTGTTGCCAGCCATCTCTTCCTTCCCCTATACTGAGATGTCTGCACGTCCCCGGGCTCCACACTCTCCTGAGCGTTGCCTACCCATGGCCATGGATATTCCCCAAGAAGATTCTCCATCTCTCACCACTGCACCCAGATCCACTCTCTGGCTCCCGAATGGATATTTTATCTGGATGTTACTCTAGCAACCCAAATCAGTCTGGTTGCTACCCTCCATCATCGGCTTTCCCTCAGCAATAGAGGTTCTCCTAGGAATGGCTTCTACAGCCTCCCACAGCTCCACAGGGCTCCTTTCCCTCCCCACTTACGTCTCTAGCCCTGGCCTTCAAGACATCGTCATCAATGAGTCCCAAGATCCCGTATTTCCCATGGAACCTCCTTGATCTGTTTCCCACCTTCCGTCCCATCTGGCTCTAGCAGTTGGACCATGGTTTGAATACTGGTTTCACCTTCTCTGCCTCACACGAGTCTGTTTGCTTCTCTGACCTCAGATTTCTACACCCCCCAAGAACTGTAAACCCTGGGAAACAGTTAAAAGCTGCCAAGACTCCAGATGTTCTTCTGCAGGTAAATGTTTGAGACGCCACATCTGCCTCTGGACTACGACTCAGCAACGAAAAGAGATGAGTTATTGGCATACCACAGTCCAATGAACACCCAGGGGATTTTGCAGAGAGAGAAAAAAACCCTGCCAATCTTACAAGCTTGCATACTGCTGGTCTCTGGCAAGCTCCACAGCAGCACGGAAGTGACAAACTTCAGGAAGTGAGGGAAAGATTGGCAGCCGTCCAGCTTAAGAGGGACAGGAGGGGGCTCTAATGGGCAACCTTGGAGACAGAGATGCTCATCCCAGTGTCACGGTCTTGGTTGAGATATAAACTAGATGCTGTGAGGCATCATGGGTGAGAGAACCCAGGCTATGAACACATGGGACCTATGTGTAGCACTTCTTACAATAGCATGTAAATCTAAAATTGTCTCAAGACAGAAAAAAGTTAGGATTTTTTTAAAAGTGGAAGGCAGTTTCTATGTAGCAAGTTCCAGGCCTAACAGGCAGCCCAGGGTTACATAGTAAGGCCTTATCCATAAAAATAGTCAGGCACTTGGAAACAGAGGCAAGTGAATCTCTGTGAGTTTGAGGCCAGCCTGGCTTACAGAGTGAGTTTCAGGGCAGCCAGGACTGTTTCACAGAGAACCCTGTCTCAAAAAAGCAAAAGCAAAAACAAAACCATTAACAACAACAACAACACAAAACAATAAACAAATAAATAATAAAAAAGAGACAGAGGCAGGTGAATCTCTGTGAGTTCAAGACCAACCTGGCCTATATATCAAGTTCCAGGAGAGCCAAGGCTACATAGAGAGACCCTGTATGAAAAAAATAATAATGCTTGGGTTACATAAAGTTGAATTTACAACTTAGGGGCAAATAGACTCCTAAAACAATGTGGAAAACAGATTGCGCGCACACATGCACGCTGAAACCCAGCTTATCTTCAGTCCCAACCAGAGGCCATTTCACCCAGCTGAGGTCACATCTTGCTTGAGCACCACAATTCAGCCCTCTGAAATGACTCTGCTCTGGGTGAAGTGTAAACTTGCACACCAAGACCATCTTTCCAGGTCCTCTGGCAGAATATTAGACACAGGCACAAAGGTACGGAGGTCACTGTCAGGGACTGGGATGTGGTTCAGGGGTAAAGACTTGTCCAAGCTGCTGGAAGACTTGAGGTCATCCCTAACACTAAAGACATTTTGTTTTATGTCAAAATCAAGGGACAAGAGCTAGGCAGGGTGGCACACACAGTATCCTGGTACTTGGGAGATAAGGCAGGAGTGTCCAGAGGTCAAGATTATCCTCAGCTACATAGTGAGCTTAAGGTCAGCCTATGCTGTGGTACTGTGTCCCAGAACCTCGTCAGCTGTGTATGGTGGTGCACACCTTTAATCCCGGGAGGCAGAGACAGGTGGATCTCTATGAGTTTGAGGTCAGCCTGCTCTGTATAGTGAGTCCCAGGCTAGCCATGACTTTGTAGTGAGACCCTGTCTCAAAACAAAACAAACAACGACAACAAAGAAAACCCTATCTTAAAAAAAAAAAACAAAACAAAACCCAAAACCACAAAATATCAGCAACAAGAAAGAGCCTCCTCAGTTACCAACATAATAACAAAGAAAAAAAGAACTAACCATAAGACAGAAAAATGGCCCAAAGACACAAATTCAGTGGTTCTCAACCTTCCTAATACTTTGACCCTTTAATACATTCTTCCTGCTGTTATTTTGTTGCTACTTCATAACTGTAATTTTGGTACTGTTATGAATCATAATGTAAATATCTGATATGCAGGCCATCTGATATAAAGGGTCAGTCAACCCCAAAGAGGTCATTACCCACAGGTTGAGAGCTACTGACATCCCTAGTTAGTGACTAACTGATCATTCTTGGTTTATAAATGTTAATAGACCCTGAACATATAAAAAGTCCAGTTTTTTTGTAATGTAACAAATACAAAATGAAACGGGAAGTAAGAGCCCCTGCGCCTACTCCAGGGAGGGACTTCTCTCCTTCTCCTTAATACTCCCTGCACCCCAAGACTTTGGCGTGTGTTGTGAGTGCATGTGTTGTGTGTTCCTGTGTTGTATGTGTGTTTCATGTATTGTGTATTCATGTTTTATGGTGTGTGTGCGCGCGTGCGCGGGCATGCTGAAACCCAACACATCTTCAGTCCCAACCAGGGAGCCTTGAATCCTGTATGTTCCTGGTGGAGAGGCAAAATGCTGTAATTGCTTAAATTTTGTAGACTTTTACTGTGGGACAGTATCAGACTTCAAAAGTAAGTTGCAATATGGTAGAAAGCCCTCTACTTGACCATTGAGAATAAGTGGTCAGCCCCCTGACATTTTAGTGTATATCACTAACAGATTACACATTTTCTTTTGTAGCTTCAGCACAACCAACCATCAAAATTAGGAAAGTAATATTGACTAATTACTACCACCTAATCTTTATACCTCATTCAGATTCATCCAACGGTTCTAACGGTCTTTATTTACTTATTTATTTAACTACATTTTTATTTTCAGAAAGGATCTTTTTACACAGCTCTGGCTGTCCTGGAACTCACTATATAGACAAGGTTGGCTCCAAACTCACAGAGATCCACCTGCCTCTGCCTCCTGCGTGCTGGGATTAAAGGTGCACAGCACCATTTGTTTATCTGTTTGTTTGTTTGTTTATATCATGTGTGCGTGTGTGTGAGCAAGTACACAAAGCCACAGTGCACAGAAGGAGAGAGGACAACTTTTGGGAGTTGGTTCTCTTTCCACCATGGGTTCTGGGACTCAAACTCAGGTCGTCAAGCTTGTGTGATTTTTAACCTGCTAACCCATCTTGTGGGCCCCTCTTTATTTTGAAATAGGGTCCACTCTGTAGCCCAGGCTGGCTTCAAATTTGTAATCCCAGTGCTAGGATTACAAGTGGAAGCCACTGATACACAGCACAAAGATCCAAATAAAGCCTTTCGCTTTTGTGTGCCCAGTCTCCTTCAATATCATAAAATTAATCATTGCTGGCAATCAAACCAAAGGCCTTCTACGTACTAGGCAAGTACTGTACCACCAAGCTACACTCTGAGCACTTCAGTTTTTCTTTGGCTCCCACGGTCGTGACTAAACGCAAGGCAGTTAGTTAATGTGTAGGAGAACCCTCATTTAGGGTTTTTCCGATGTCTTCTAAAGATCTGATTTAGGTTCGGAGTGGTGGCACACACCTTTAACCCCACTACTTTGAGACAGAGGCAGAAGGATAAGGTATTGAAGGCTAGCCTCAGCTATGTAGTATTTCAGTGACAGCCTGGGCTACAAGAAACAGTGTTACGTCCTCTCCACAGCTTGTTAGGTATAGAGCCGTGGGGTTGGAATGGTTGAGCTCAGGTGGTCTCACAGACGAGGGTGACACTATAAAGAAAAAAGTGCGCCTCAGACTTTGAGGCTCAGGGGGGGAGACAGTTACTAAAACCCATGAACTTTTGTGTTCTGGAGACAGTGGGAGATTCCAGGAAGTTCTACTGGGATCCAGAACTGGGAGAATTCAAACCCAAGATGAGCATGCCTTCCGGGGCTGGGTGGAGATTACTCAAACAGGATCTGGTGGTGCATGCTTGTAATCCCAGTGCTGAGGAGACAGAGGCAGGGCGGTCAGCTCAGCTAGGGTGGCTCTGTTTCAAATCCCCCCCACAAAGAAGTGTAGGAGGGAAACATGGCTGGGCGTGATGGCAGAGGGTGAGTTCCCACCCTGGAGCTGCATTTGAATCTGGGTTTACCTGGCCCTGAGTCCCCATCCTTGGGCTTCCCAGGTCCCCATGTTTAATTTGTCTGGGATGTCATCTCTTGCAATGGATAGCTGGGGCCAGCATAGCATCCTTCCCTGTAAGACAGGTGGACGCATGGCCATCTGGTTGGTGCAGATGAGGAGCCAACATCCATAGTGGTCCAAGATGGCTTTCTGGCTGTGACGTGAGGACAACTGGTATGGTGAGTCCCTGGAGGGTGAGGAGGGGCTGACGTCACCAAGCATGGAGGCTGGTGAACACGATCTGGAGGCCAGGGAGGTGAGTGGGGAGGCATGGGATGTTGGAGGAGATGGTGGAGAGGACAGTTGAGAGTGTGAGCATGCTGGGGTAGCCCTACTAACATGTTCCTCTCACAGTCAGCAGATGAGGACCGAGTTTTCAGTTACAGTCCCTGTGTAGAAAATGCCAAGCAATCATGCTGCCAGTGAGAGGGTCCCCAAAGCCCCCATGGTGATCTCTGTGGCTAATTATCTAATAACAAACAAACAAACAAACAAACGCATGGCTCAGGCTGGTCCCAAACTTCTGATGACTTTGCGCACACAGCCCTCCTGCTTCTACCTCTTCAGTGCTAGAGTTGCAAGTGTGTGCCATCCCCACACCAATTTCTGTGGCACTGGGGATGGAAGTCAGGGTTTTGTGCTTGCAAGATAGCACTCCAGTGACTGAGATATGTCCTCAGCCTAGCGTATCTGGTCTTTGAGGCCCTCTGTAGCTTTCGATACCCAGATCGCTAGTTGAATGGAGCTGCATGTTTGGTTTTACCCATCAAGTGACATGCCCATTGACAGGGTGACATCCCCTGGTGGTTCCCCTTAGATGGTGGCTCTTTCTGTTGGTCAGAGGCCCTGGATATTCCATGGGCACAGCCCCAAGTCCCACCCTTCATACCCACAAAGGACACGACACTTGCAATGACTTTACACTCTACTTGTTTTATTGTCGTCAAATACATATACCACAAACATCACCGTTTTAAAGTGTATTTTGTTTGTTTGTTTGTTTTCGAGACAGGGTTTCTCTGTATTGTTTTGGAGCCTGTCCTGGAACTCGCTCAGTAGATCAGGCTTGGACTCGAACTTACAGAGATCCGCCTGCCTCTGCCTCCCGAGTGCTGGGACTAGAGGCGTGCGCCACCACTGCCCGGCTTAAAGTGTATTTTTAAGTGCATCCCACACCCAATCTCTAGAAGACTTTCATAATTCAGGGTGAAGCTCTAGCAGTAAAACACTGGTTTACCATTCTCCCCATCCATGCCCAGGTAACCAGAATTCTATTTTGCTTGCACAGATTGGACTATTCTAGGTATCTCGTGCAAATAGAACCATGCGACATTTGTGTCTGTGACTGGCTTGTTTCACACAGCGTTGATGGCCTCAAGGTTCATCCATGTTGCAGCACATGTCAGAAACTCCTTTTCAAGCCCCAAAACTAGCCGGTTGTATGTACATTATGATTATCCACTCAACTGTTTGTGGGTGGACACTCAGGTTGCTCTCATTGTGCGGCTACGCAGACAGTTATGAACACTTCAAGTCTCTGCTTTCCATCCTGTTTGTTTGAGACAGGTCTCTCTATGTAGCTCTGGCTACCCTGGAACTCACTATGTAGATCAGGTTGACTTCAAATTGTCATTCTCCTGCCTCTGCCTCGAGAGTGTTGGGATCATGGACATTTGTCACCACACCTGGCTTGCTTTTAATTCTTTAGGATATACACCTCACGATGGAATTTCAGAGTCATATGGTAATACTGCATTTTACTTTTTGAGCCACCAAACTGTCATAAACTTGGTGGCTTTAAGTCACTGAGATTTGGGGGGTGTGCTATTATAGGGGTGGCCTTTTCTATTGGAACTGATGCTGCATCTTAGCCCAGAATGTCTAGAACTAAAGTGATGGGATGTAGGAACCTGTATCCACTGCTCTTCTGTTATGACCCAACAGAAATAGCCTAAAGGAGGGAAGAAGCACTTTGGTTCATGGTTTGGGGGGGGGTTAGTCTATGCACTTGGGTCAACTGTCAGGCTGAACACTATGGTGGAAGGTTCAGGTGATAGAGTAGGCTGCCTCCCTCATAGCAGCCAGGAAGCAGGGCAAGGACCAGATAGAGGTCAGGTCAAGATAGAGCTTCTAAGGAAATGCCCTCAGTGACACACTTCTTCCAGGCCACACGTCCTGCAGGTTCCAGACCCTCCAAAATAATGCCACCAGGCTGGTGTGGTGGAGCATGCCTTTGGTCCCAGCCCTCTGGAGGCAGAGGCAGGCGGATCTCTGTGAGTTTGAGGCCAGCCTAGTTTACAGAGTGAGTTCCAAGACAGTTAGAGTTACGTAATATGTCTCATACATAAACAAAAAACCCGACACCACCAGCAGAGGACCAATCCTTTAATGTGAAAGCCTTTATGGAGGGATGCTTCATATTCAAACTATAATAGAGTCTAAAGCCATCCAGCATTGACATGCTACCCCTTCTGAACCAAAGACATTAGTTCCTGGCATCTAGAATCAATGGTAGAGTCCCATGGCTCCTTCTCATTGGTCACAACTCCCCTGATGTGGTTATTGTGGGCCTCGTGACACTAGCAACACAGACATCCAACGTCACATGCATTTAAGGCTCCGAGTGACCTCACCATCAGTACTGAATACAGACTTACATTTGGCCCTCTTGGTCAATTTTGGCTTCGTGGGGGCAAGTGTGATGAGTGACGTGCCGATCTGAGTCAAATGAACCTGGCCTCACTCTTGCCCTGCCACTTCCCAAATCTGACAGGCTTAAAAAGCATATGTGTCCGTGCACCTCTCGGCATGTAGTAGTGCCATCAGAAGCACGGCGCTGGGTCCCCTGGAACTGGAGTTAAGAAACAGTTGTGTGTTGCCATGTGGGTGCTGAGAATTGAACCCAGGTCCTCTGGAAGAGCAACCAGTGTTCTTGAGTGCTGGGCCATCTCTCCAGCCTCAGGATGAGCTTTTCATCTGTGGTATTGATGACTGAGCCTAGAACCTGGTGATTACCAAGCAAATTCTCTACCACCAACTTCCACCCTGAATCTAAGCATGGGTTTCCACTGGAAAGTAGGGACAGTAACAACTCACTTGACAAGATGGCATAGACAAGGGAAAGTGTCATGTCTGGTGGCTGCTCTTTGGAGGTCGGGCCATGTAACTCTTGATGGAGTTGAGACCTTTCTCTAAAACAGCCTTGTCCTTAGTCAACTGGGAGCACCATCGGGGGGGCCGGGGGCTGTGGGTTTGGACGCAGGGAGCCTGCAGTTGATACTGTCATTCGACCAACATTTATGAGGACACAGCATGTACAGGCGCTGCGCTAACCGATGACAAATGGTGTCCTTGTCTTCACAGGGCACGGTGAGTCTTAAGAACTGGCCGGGTGGAAGACCGTGGGCAGCAGAAAGGGGCCGAAGAAACTTGGGGTGGGGGTGGGTCAAGAGGTAGTGTGACATTACGAAAGGTCAGGACAGTTGTCTGGGTGTGGGGAAGACCGAAGGGAAAGGTGCCCTGCAGCATGACAGGGTGGTTCTGCATCCCAAGGAATCAGGCAGCTGTCCCTGTGACCCTCCGGGGTGTTGTGTGGGGACCTGCTTCAGCATTGAGGGTCTGCAAACAAGTGTGACCATGGCTGTGGGAGACGCAGACCAGGACACTGGGGCACAGCTGAAGGTCTGGATGGATGAGGCTGTCCAGTGGCAGGAGGGAGGAGCCAGACGAGGAGGCTGGGAGTCAGGGGATCCAGCGCCAAGCTCCAGTGATGGTAGCTGGAGATAAGAGCACTACAGACCCGGAGCCCTGAGAGCACCCCCACCTTGAGGGACCCAGGTCTAGTGCAGGTCTGCGGAGAATCTGGCAGCTGCAAGAGGCCTTCAATGTCATTTAGTTCAACCTCTCACCTCTTCCGATCTTTCCAGAGCCCACCTGAGGGCATCCAACTCTTCTTGGACACATCAAGGTACGGGAAGCTCACTCCCTTCTTAGGCAGCCCACCCCACCGTGGTGCTCGAGCTCCTAAGGTAGCCTCGAGGCGCCAGGCTCTCCGACCTTGGCCGTGTGCAGCCGTCTGGCCACCGCGGCACCTGGCTTGGGGATGGCGACGCGGCTGGGCAGGCGCTGCTGTCCCCAGCCCCAGTGCTGAGGCGCGCAGAGCGCAGTGGGCTCTGGTGGAGGTCGGGAGAACTGCAGGGCGAAGGCCGCCGGGGGCTCCGCGGGCGGCGGCGGCGGGGGTGGGGGAGGCACTTGACACCGGCCCGGTAGAGGAGGGGCCGCTGTCCCTGCGGCCAGTGCTGGATGCGGGGACCCAGTGCAGAAGCTGCGCCAGGTAGAGGGGCGCCGCGCGGTGGGGAGGCTGAGGCCAGGCGGCGACCCGAGGGGCACCGGGCGCCCGGGAGCTCAGCCCCAGCGGGGTGCCCGGGCCGGAGCGGTGCGGACGGGGTCCCGAACCCGCTCCTCCCGCCGGGGGCGCTAGGACCGCCCGCCGCTCAGGCCGCTCCCGCCGAGGCGCCCCGGGGCCCCCGGTGCTGCCTCCCGGGAGGCTCCGCAGCGCCGGGGCCGGAGCCAGCGCGGCCACGGGGGGCGAGCGGCGGGCGGAGGCCTGGGCGGCGGGCGGCCGGAGGGAGGGAAGGAGGAAGGCGGAGAGAAGGGGCGGGCGGGGGGGACCCGGCGGAGGAGGCGGAGAGAGGGAGCGCGACAGCGACGGAGGGAGGGAGCGCGGCAGGCAGCGGGCGGGCCGGGAGGCGGCGCGGGCGGCGGCGCGAGCAGAGGACGAGCCGGGACGCGGCGCCGCGGCAGCAGGGCGAGCCGGGCCGCCCGACCCGCCGGGCCACAAGGTAACCAGCGCGGCCCGCGGCCGCCGAAGTGGGACGGTGGGCGGGCGGGCGGGCGCAGCGGGGCGGTGGGGAGCGCGGCTCGGATCCCGCAACTCGGTGCGCGGGGGCTGGCGCTACGGGCGCGGACGGCCCGGGCCGAGGGTTTGTTTATGTCCCCGCGGCTCGCCCGCTGCCCCTCTCCTGCGCGCCGCCTCCCCCGCGGACGCCCCTCGGCGCCCCCGCCCGACCCGGGCTCAAGTTCAAGTCCGTACAATGCCGCGGGGGGCCTCGGCCGGCCTGCGCGCTCCCCGACGCGCGCTGCCGCAGGGCCCCGCCGCCTCCGCCTTCCGGGCTCTGCCCCCGCCCCGGGGCCCTGCCAGGGCCTGCGATCGTGCGCTGCGGGGTGCGGACCCGACCCGGAATCGGGCGGCGGGAGGGGAGAGGGAGGGGGCGCGGGCGAGCGGGCGGCCGGGGAGCGCCGTGGCCACGGCAGAAAATGGCAGCCTGGCACGACCCGGGCCCCGCGCCCCGCCCCGCCCCTCCCCCCGGGCCTGGAGGCCCCGCGCGGTGGGGGGGACCCTGGAGGCCCCCGGCAGGGCCGAGGGGCGGCCGGGGCCCGCGCCGGGGAGAGCGGCGTCGCGATCTTCCCGCGGCCACCTGTGGCTTGGGGGTGCGGGGCGCCGGCGGGCCCGGGAGGGGCGCGCGCGTGGGGAGCGTGCCCGTTCGGGGGGCGCACGCTCCCGCGGAGGCCAGGCGGAACGGCGTGGGGTGGGGGGGCGTCGGGCCCGGCTCCTCCCTGCCCCCGCTGCGGGCCGTGGGAGCCGGGCGGCGGTGGCGGCGGCGCCGCAGTGTGGGGGCGGGGCGGGAGTGGGCGAGGATCCCCGGGCCCGGCCGCCCAGGGCTGGAAGGTGCGGGGGCGGCGGCGGCCAGGCTGGAAACGACTCCGGTGGGGATGCCGGGGTCGCCCCCTGCTGCAGACTCCCCCTGCACACACTCACACGCACCCCCCGGCGGGCCGGTGTAGACGTGTCCTTGAAAGCTTCGCATCTGCCCGGTGAAGGACGAGGCCTCGCGGAGGCTGCCGATCGGGGGGGTCTCGGTCCCCACGTTGCCCACACCCCAGGAGACCCCGAGCCTCAGAGCGGCGCGGGCCGCCGTCCGTGTCCCGCCCTCACCCGGGCTCCCCACTCCAGGCCGTCATGCCCTCCCTCCTCGTTGGCGCGGACCGAGCTGGCGAGCTTCCAGGGCCCGCCCCCGGCCTCCCCCAGCCCCTCTTCGCGGGGCCCGCAGCCCTATGGCTGCCAAACTTCATTTTGCTTTCCTGCAGCCAGCCTTCTTGGGGGCACCCTCTCCCTTCACTCCCCCCCTCAGTTGCTTCCCCCCCTGTCTCTGCATCCCCTCCCCTCCCCGTCTCCCGCAAAGCCAGCTGAGTAGGTGTGGGCACCCTGGGTGGGAGTAGGTGCCCACTGGGTCTCAGGGCTCCCTGCCCGGGCTCCCAAGGGGAGCCCTCTGTGGCTGCACCTTGACCCAAGATGGCGTCTTGCACCCAGCTGGGCAGTTATGGCCTGCTTAGGGCTGGGGAGGAAGGGCGGGCTGGGGACCGCACAACTGCACCCTCGCAAACTCGAGGGGACAGGAGCCTTCGGGGAGGAGTATCCTCGGCCGGGTGACCCAGCTTGCCCCTCGATGCTGTGCCCAGAGACTGCCATCAGCATCCCCCAGGGACAGTGCGGTCTTCATGTTTCACCCCGAGCTGCCAGCGGCTGAACCTCCTCCTGGGCAGGCGGGCGGGCGGGCGGGCAAGCTGCTCAGGGATTCTGGGATCAGGTGCTGCTCCACTGTGCCTCCTCCCTCCCAGGCAGATGTGACAGCTGCAGCCTGGGGAGCTAGCTATGCTTGCGTTGCTGGGGTGTTAGGACTGGCCTGTGGGATTTGGGAAGCCAAGCTGCCGGGTGGACCTCTTTGGACTGTCCTCTATGTTGGCAGGGGCCATTTGCAGGTAGTTAGGGCAGTCACTCGCCTTTGGATAGTTGGATTGTGGAAGTTCCTTGGGTTTTGGGGGCAAGCTGACTAGTCTCCTCTGCCTCTGGGGCCCATTAAGGCCCTGGCGGACCGGTTGACAGGTAGTCTGTGCGTTTGTGTGTGGAGGCTGGGGCAGGTAGGGGCCCCAGGCCAGATTGTGTCATACCTGCCTGCTTCCCCTCTTGCAGCCCCCTTCTCCTACAGGCCCTGGGGCCTCCGGGTGCTTTATTTTCGGCTCTCCTCCCCCCATCAAATCTGCAGCTCCTGATTCCTGGGCTCATGATGGCCCAGGCTTTTCCCGGTTACCTGGCCCCGGCTCTCCCGCTTGCCTGGAGCCTAACCCGAGGGAAGGTGAATCCCCTTTAGACTGAAGGAATGAACATCCCAAACGCACGGCTGCCTTCCACACTAGAGGAGCCTAGAGAGGCGCCAGTGGCCATCTGTCAGTGTGTCTGCAGGCGGGATTCCTCTGTGGGTGGGGGCTGTGAAGCCTGAGGGCCCATTCCAACTCTGAAATTCTATGGCTCCAGTTTTCCTGGTGGAATTTAAGACCCAGAATAGGAGTAGGGCATTCTGGTTCCCCCCCCCCCCCACTGTAGTGGTGATGGAGAAGGCTTCTCAGTAGGGAAGGTGGGAGAGAGTGAGGGCCTGCCAGGGGGTGGACTTTGGCTGAGACGGCAGGGTGGTGGGTTGCTTGTTCAGACTGCAGAGGGTGTAAAGTTTCCGTGCAGCCTTCACACTCGGCGCTCTCCTGAAGGTGTGTGTGTGTGTGTGTGTGTGTGTGTGTGTGTGTGCGCCCGCGCGCGTGTGCGTGTAGGAATCTATGTGTGGATAATTTGCAAGGGTCTTTCCCAGTTCATTCCAAGTCCCTCTGTCCTTAATGATAGTTCAGTGTCATGTTCATGCCTCTTTCTGCTGTTCTGCTTCTCAACAAGCCAGCAAGGGACACGATGAGACCAAGGATCCCTGTCCTGCTCTCTGGGTGGGAAGAATTGAGGGTGATCTGCCCTCTGGGGGAATTCTGGGTGTTCTCTTGGACATTCCCATGAGGGTCGCTTGGTCACATTCCCACTCTCCTGGGTGGTTTCTCTCTTACCCCTTCTGGTGTTGGTGGTTATCTGCTTATGGCCCTCCAGTGGCCATTATCTGTCTATAGGCCACCTGGAGACCCAGGTTCTTTCTCAGATTCCCTCACGACACCTGTTTTAGGGAACCAGATAGAAAGGGGAGTCCCAGCATAGCCTTGCCTATCAGGTGGGTGGACCTCCTTCCAAGATGCTACTTGATGCTCCGGCCCTTAGGATTGTGAGTGGGAAGAGGACACTTAAGAGCTGGCTTGGGGCTGTGTGGGGAGGCCAAACCCAGCTCCTCACGTGGTTGGCCCTGTTACCCAGGGCCTCAGGCACACACTGCCTCCTCCAGTGTGCTGGCTAGGGTCTCCTCAGGCTCCTCCCCACTGGCCATTGAGGGTTGAGTGTGTCTGGCTTGTACACGTTAGAGCTACAGTGTGCCTGGGGAGTTGCTTCTGCCTCCATTTTAGTATCTGAGTACCAGGAGCCCGCAGCTTTCTGGCAAGACTGGGTTTCTGCAAGGACTTTGCTGCCTGGGACCAGGGCTTTATTAGTAAATTAAAGGCGCCAGGCTCCTTTCCCTTCCCAGCCCCCTTGAGATAGGGTCTTGCTAATTGATCTTCCAGCCTTTGCCTCTCAAGTGCTGGTGTTATAAGGAAGCTACTTTGTAAACTTTAAGGACTTGTTTTGGGTCATCTGTCTTAAGTTTCTTTTATTTTTGAAATCACTGTCAGTCAACCCACGCTGGTCTCAAACTCCTGCGCTCCAGTCACCATCCTTACTCAGGCTCCCTTGTATCTGGCTGGGCTGACATGCCCCTGGCTTCATTTGTCTTGTTGATTATAGTATTTTTTCCCTAAGCAATGAAGTCGAGTCTCTCCCCGCGATCTGTGCTGTATCCCAGCTGCCTCCATTTGGCTAATGGTGTGGGTAAGATGGGGTCCATGCTGTGTGTCTGCGAGTTTGTGCAGATGTGTATGGACGGACGGCTCTGCTTTAAGTGAGTCATTTACAGCGCTGTGTAAGCAGGAGTCCTGGAGTTAGGAGGAGTTGACTCAGTCTAGCCGTAGGACCCAGGATGTGGGGAAGAGTCACTGCGTTAGCCCAGGGTCAGTGAATCTGTGGGTCGGTCGCTGCCCCTGCTCTCTGCATGTGGGTCGGGGGAGGGGCACTTAGAGAAGCCCCACCCACTTTCCTGCCTCTTTTACAAAACCCTGGTTGGGTGAGGACACTGCTGACACTGCTTGGAAATCTTGGCAGCCTGTCCCAAGTCTCACAAATGGCTTTGTCAACAGGTTGTAGAGCACCTTCAGTCCCTGGAGTTAGTGCCAGCATTTTATTCTTACCCTGCCCTGAGCATTCTCCCTCTGTGTTTGCTTCCGCTTGTCTGAGATCTTATTTATTGGGCATTTCCTGTGCCCACTCGGAGGGGCAGCTCTATTGTGGAGTACCCGACTAATTAACAACTTCAGGGTGCTGGAGAGGGAGGCCACTGCCAACTGAGGGGTCTGGACAGGCTTCTGGGAGGAAGGGGCAGTACCAAGTGTCCTCACAGCCCAGGAGTGGTGGGAGGGTGATTGGGGGGAGCTGGGGGGGCAGGAAATCATCTGGGGCAGCTGTAATATGGTGGATTCCTGGGGAGGTGGACCGGGCCCTGGGAGGTGCTGGAATCTCAGCTGAGGCTTCCAAGTAGTTTGGGAAGAGGTTCTCTGCTCTTGGTAACTCCTGTGTGTGTTCATGGAGAAATGCTGGCGGGGGTGGGGGTGGGGGTGGGGGGAGCAAGGAGGCAGGGCCAACTGGGCCCAAGTGGTGCTGGATCTTGATTCTTCAGTCTGTAGACGGTGGCTTAAGAGCTCAGACTCTGGACAGGAAGGCAAGGGTTCGGTTGCATCGCCCCAGGGGGTCTTGGCAATGAAGGGAAGGACAAGTCCGGGAAGGACAAGCCGAGGTCCCCCAATGCTGCCACTGAAGGCCACAGCCCTGTGGATTGCAGGCAGAGTTCCCTGCTCTGGTGTCCCAGAGGCCCCACATCCCTGTTGCCCATGCTCCGGGCAGACACCCTCCAGGAGGTTTTTTCGCCCCTACCCTCCCCTATACCAGGGAGATAGATGTCTAGACATCAAGCCCAGCGCCAACAGGTGTGGGTGCCGCTCTGCAGTCAGTGGATCCCAAGCTGCGTCTCTCTCTGTTGCTGACTGCAGCAGGCCACCAACCTGTGTGAAGACCGTCGGGAGCGGAAGTGGTTGTTTTTTCAACCGTGGCTGTTGCTCTGTACTGTAGTGCCCTCTGTCCTTCTGTGGTCCTCTCTGACCCCTCATTCAGATACGGACCAGTTTCCCATTCTCTCCTGTGGTCATCCCTATTGATCCTGCCTCTCTGTTTCAAATGTCAAGGTCATTTTCAATTCTGACCCTGTTAGCTGGCTGTCTGGGTGCCCAGATGGGGTGGACAGGTGGCCGTCTTACCAGCCAGTGATGGGACTGAACTAACCCAGTGACCCTTTGTGACTTGTTGGATTTTGGAGGCAGCGTCTCACTATCCTAGGCTAGCCCATACCCACGACAATCTTCCCACTTTAGCCCACAGAGCTCGGGGACTGCAGATGTGAGCCTCTGTGCGTGACCCCAGGGATCTCCCTACCCTGGCTGGTGCAGAAGGCAGTTCACACCTGACAGCTCAGCCAGTTCCGGGAAACCATTCTGAAAAATGAGATACTTCGGGTGGTGACGGTGGGATTGAGGGGTCAGGCTTGTGAGCTGAGCTATTGGCTGGATGTGGACTGCATCATTGAGATTGTCTGTGAGTGGCCATGACCTTGAAGCATGCCTTCATTTCCCAAAAGGCTCTGGGAGGCGCCAGACAGTGTGCCCTGCCCATGCCAAGCGGAGGCTTCCTCTAGCTTCCCAGCCGGCAGAAGCTATGGAGAGGCGGCTTGTTGATGGAATGGGCCTGTGTGAGTAATAGAGTCTGAATGGCTAAGCTTACAAACAAAGGCAGGTCTACATGGATTCCCTATAAGCATGTGAGCTGGTGAGGATATGAACATGAGGTGTTGTTGGGTTACCCAAAATGAAGTATGCTTAATGTAATTTCTTGCCTTTTGTAGACCAGGCTAGCCTTGAGCTCTCTCCTTCTCTGCTTTTCAAGTGCTACAGGTATAACTCACTTTTTAAAACTCTTTAAAAATGTATTTTATTAAGCTGGGCCATGGTGGCACACACCTTAATCCCAGCACTCAGGATGCAGAGGCAGGCGGATCTCTGTGAGTTTGACACCAGCCTGATCTACAAGAGCTAGTACCAGGACAGCTCCAAAGCCATAGAGAAACCCTGTTTTAAAAAACAAAACAAAACAAAAAAAGTATTTTACTATGTTTGTTGTGTGTGCATGTTATACACACACGACATACATGTGAAGGTCAAAGGACAACTGTGGGAGTCTTCCACCATGTGGGTCACCTTTAATTAAAAAGAAGATGGAAGAAGAGGAGCCAGATGTGGTGGCACACGCCTTTAATCCCAGCACTCGAGAGACAGATGCAGGCGGATCTCTGGGAGTTCAAGGCCAGTCTAGTCCACACTAAGTTCCAGGCCAGCCAGGACTACATAATGACACCATGTCGAAAAGGAAAAAAATTATTCATATTTATAGGTTAGTGGATGCATAGAAAAAACTTCCCTCTGAGGATACACACCAGCCTGTCATCGAGAACATGGCTTTCTTGTTTTTCATATATTTTTATATTCCTTGAAAAATGTAAATGAATTTGTAATGACAACAACAACAAAAGAATAAAGTCATACCTTAAAAGGGGATGGGGTAGAACTGTATTTTATCCAGGAACTCTTGTAGTGGAGGGAGAGAGTCTGCAGTGTGGTGGCTTCATCCTCTGTAGCGGGGACCAATGGGAAGCCAGGCTTAGGAGCATGGCTGGGGGTCAGGAATGAAAGCTAACAGAAGCCAAGCACTGTGGCTCCAACCCGTGAACTCAGCCCTCATGAGGATGAAGCAGGAAATTGGCTGAGAGTATAAGGCCAACCTGGGCTCCAGAGTGAGACCCTGTCTCAAAACAAACAACTGGACTTCATAGCGTGCACATTTGAGGGGTAGAGGCAGGAGGATCAGGAGTTCAAGGGTCCTCTGTCTAAACAGTGAATTTGAGGGCAGCCTGGGCTATGTGAAGCTGTTCAAAGGCAGGTCCCTCAAAGGAACCCTCAGGCATGGGGCTTTTGCAGAGCAGGTTTAATAGGAACCCTGATGAAGGCAGGCCAGGGGGGCTGGATGAGATTTTGAGAACACTCTGCTAACAAAGGAAAATCACACTTGAAAACTTGTGGATAGAATATGGAGCTCTGTGGTGGTGGCGCACACCTTTGATCCCATATTCAGGATGCAGAGGCAGATGTGTCTCTGAGTTCGAGGCTAGCTTGGTCTACAGAGTGAGTTCCCAGGACATCAGGACTATACAGAGAAACCCTGTCTCAAATATATATGTCACAAAATAAAAGCCAGAGAATAAACATACATGCAGGACAAGCCTGACAATTAGAGTTTAATCCCCCAGGAACCCACATAAAAGCGTGTACTTGCCTGCCTTTAATCCTAACTCTTGGGAAACAGAGACAGAAAGAGCTCTATGAGTTCAAGACCAGCCAGGTCTACATAGACTGTTTCAAATAAACAAAACAACATTACAAATAAATAAATGGTGAGAAATTGGCTTAAAGACTGGGGGCAGGTGACTCACTGTGTGCAGTAAGAAGCCCAGATTGGGAAGGGCTGGTGCAGAAGGGTTGCTTGTACGAGACTTCCAGGGACGGTGGACAGACTAGCTTTACAGGAGTATGACTGGACCAAGATGGGTTAAGAAAGAAGGAAGGAAGGAAGGAAGGAAGGAAAGAAAGAAAGAAAGAAAGAAAGAAAGAAAGAAAGAAAGAAAGAAAGAAAGAAAGAAATCTTTGAAAATCTCTCTGGACTATTGTCACCCAAATTGTTGCCCGGGAGTTGAAGATATAACTAAAGATCCAGCCAGGGGTGGAGGGCAGGTCTCCCAGCCCAAGTCTGCGTGGAGTGCCTGGAGAGGCCACACAAGCAGGAGAAAGAGCCTTCCGAAGGCCCCACCATAGGAAGGAATATCTTAGAATTTGCCTGGACTCAAGCTGTGTCTAGTTCTGATCCAGGAGTTCCTGAGAAGGTGGGTGACAGCAGAGGAAGAGAGGGGTAGGGAAGGGGACATAAAAATTTCTCTTCCTGGCTGGGCGTTGGTGGCGCACACCTTTAATCCCAGCACTCGGGAGGCAGAGGCAGGCGGATCTCTGAGTTTGAGGCCAGCCTGGTCTACAAGAGCTAGTTCCAGGACAGCCTCCAAAGCCACAGAGAAACCCTGTCTCAAAAAACCAAAAAAAAAAAAAAATCCTCTTCCTGCTCACCCTGGAAAGCTCAGGGCCAGTTGTTTGGCAATAGTACGGTACCCACCTTGCCTTCCTCAGCTCCTTCCCCAACACTGGCCACGGGAGCCTCTTGGGTCTAGCTGTCCCTGTTGGAGACAAGACTGGAAGGGATAAGACGGGGGAAAAAGAACCCTGCTTGGAGGTAAGCCCAGGGCTCCTCCCTCTGTTCATCAGACCCTTAGTTCCAGGCTCCTGGGGATAGTTGTGCAGAATAAAAAGGGAGCTGGGGAGTCAGGCAGCCCCCTTACTGGGGGGTTAGCATCTCAGCTCCTTGTCTGCCTGGCTGTATGCAGCTTTGAGTTGCAGAGTTTCTTAGTAAACTGGAAAGGACAGAGTCGTTATCCTTACAGTTGCACACAGTGGGTGCCCAGGAAGGATGTGTCCCTTTTCTTAAAGTGGAGGTCATTATACAATGGTCCATGAATAAGGAGGACTCTCATGGAGGCCTTGTGTGAGAGCATCCAAAATGTCTATCTCGTCACCCTTAGGATGAAGGGAAGAGGGTGACCTTGGTCAATATAGATGTAAATATCGATATGTAGATATAGCAGGTGGCAGATTTAGCGGTCAGGACAACCTGTGAGGTATCTCCAGATGTCAGGTTTGGCAGCAGACACCTTCATTTCCTGAGCTACCTTGATGGTCTCTCTGTTACTCCCACTGCAAAGCCGGGAATTGGCTGCAGAGGCTCCTGCCAGAGTGGTATGGCCCCGGCGCTGCCCCTGGACTCCCTCCCTGTCCCCCTGGTCTCCTATGGGTCCTGGAATTGCTGGCACTACTGGCTTTTCGCATAACCTAGAGCATGGGAGGATCCAGACCATAACCAGCTTGACAGGGTTGCAATGGCTTCTAATGGTTTTATTGCCGGCAACAGTGTGGCGCTTGTTGCCATCCACTCAGAGGCCTGTGGTTCCCAGCCTGGCTGGTGGTGGTGGTCTGAGGGCCCTGCCTCAGACTGGAAGATCATTTAAAAAGCCCAATGGGGCTGGGCAATGTCTCTGCATTTTCTCCTGTCAACACCCTCCCAATAGCTGGGCATCTGAAGCCCGGGCCCCAGGCTGGCTGGTCTAGCGGTCTTTCAGCCTGCTCCCTGGAGGTCCCTTGCCCCAGATGCATAGTGTCCCTATTCATCTCTGAAAAGCCTCCAGAGTGCCACGCGTTGGTTGCACACAAGAGACCCAAGGACCCTGCAGCTTCAGGAGATGGGTAACGAATTGTCAGCTGTGAGCGGCTGGAAACAAAAACCAGGGGACTCTAGTCTTTACCTGGGCTAGAGAAGGGAGGCCTAGTCATGAGGAGGGAATGTCCTGAAGGGATTTCTGACGGCTGTGAAGCCTAAGCTGAGGGAAGGGCACGGAGCAGTTAGCGAGGTGGTCAAGGGCGTTTTCTACTCAATGAGGACAGAGGACTGACTGGTCATGGAAGGCTGTGATGTTATCCCCAGATGAGGGTGAGTGTCAGACTTGGAGTACAAGGCCCCCAGTGACATCCAGGACAGGTCATCCTGGGGCACCAAGGAAGAGGGCGAAAGCTGGTAGAGAAGCGTAGGGGGCAGCCAGCGGCTCTGCGCTGAGGGGAGTGAGCCGAGGCAGCGGTGACCTCTGCTTTCTGTGCAGAAGAGACAGCCCGTGGGTCTGAGGGGTGTTGCTTCCTGGGAGGCACTGGAGATGTGGTTTGAAGTTGGCTCTATTTTTTTTAGGAGGGCCTGGGCCTGGGCCAGGCTTGCAGAAGGAGGCGAGAGCTGCGTCAGAGGGCCTGAAGGGGGCGTCCGTGGGATGGGTGACAAGAACAAGGCTGGTGCTTTGATCAGCGCTAGCGGCCCTGCAGATGTGTGAGGGAGTCGGTGACTTCACAGGCTTGTGTCATAGGCATCAGTGATGCTAGTGTTTGGGGACTTGAACTGAGATGTCTGCTTCTTGGTTACACCCCCACCCCCAGAGATGAGCTCCCAGGGTGCTGCGTTTGCGTAAGTATCGTTGAGAGTGACTGTCCTTGGACTCGAGTAAAGCTGCCCCTCTCCGTCAGGGCCAGGTCTGCCCAAGTAGGAGGGAAGAAGCTGGGACCAGCCTTTTTGGTAAGCGAACAGAAAAGATACAGACAAAAAGTGTCTCGAGAGAAGGGGGTCTAGTGTTTCACGGGGCAGAGTCAGAAGGCTGTACCCAAGGAATTTAGGGATAAGGACGTGAACCGTGTTGGTTTTGCCGAACTCAGGCAGAGGTGGTGTGGCAGTGTGCCAAGGCCACCAGACTCGGCCCGGGGCGGGTGGGGTTTGACCTTGGCTCTGCTCCTTCCTTGGCGTATGCCCTTGTGTGGCTCACCCAGCCTCTGCCCACCTCGGTGTTGCCATCTGCAGAGTGGATATACTCAGAAGGATCTCACTCTTGTTTGTTTGTTTGCCTTGTGTGTGCTTCTCTCTCTGAGCCTGGCAATTTTCTTTCCCTCGTCTTTTAAAAGACTCCTCAGGCAGTTGGCTTCACAGGTGTTGGAGGCTTTAAATCCAGCCATGTGCATTCTTGGTTTGGCACAGAGAAAGCGCGTCCGCACATGCCTGCTTCCCCTTCCGTATCGAGAGCTGAGCTCTTTGTAGCTGTGGCGGTCCCTGTCGGGTGCCAGGGACTTCCTTGTGTTTAGTTCTTTGCCACCAGCCTGGGTCACCCCAGTAACTTGAGAGGCTACTGAATGTGGGAACTGAGGGGATCAGGGAGGGAGAGAGAGAGAGAGGGAGAGGGAGAGAGAGAGAGGGAGAGGGAGGGAGGGAGGGAGGGAGGGAGGGAGGGAGGGAGGGAGGGAGGGAGGGAGGGAGGGAGGGAGGGAGGGCACAGTGGTGACAGTCCACGGGGCCACACTTCTGGTGCTGAGATCTGGACCTGGGTGTGCTGCCCTCGGGCCATTTGACTGTGCTGTGACCCTGTGACCCTCAGCTATGCCTGTTGGTAGACACTGAAGATCCTCCATATCCTTTGGTTTTGGCCAAAGATGGCCTCTCATCAGGGGTGTGTATGCCGATGATGCTGACCAGAAGGGCCAGGCAAGCCTCAGGCTGTCCCTGGCCAGCAGCAGTGAGGCTGGGTGTGGCTTGCTGTGGATCATCTGCAGAACCTTGCAAGGGCCTTGACACTGGCCTGGCCCTGGGGAGGCTGGGCCTCTGTGAACTCAGGGTGTGGAGGTATAATCACATGAAACATACAGCATAATTAATCCTGCATGCTCTTAATGATATGCATAATTGTGCTGCATGGTAATTAGGTGTAAATGGTAAGCAGTTCACATAAATGTTTTTGTAATTGGTATTAATTTTGCAGAGGCAAACCAAGTTTATGTGGTTTTTTTCCCTTCTTGTTCTGTTAGTTTTCTGGTACAGGCAATTCCCAGTTTTTGGAGAGTTCTATTGCAAACGTTTGTTTCTAGGGCAATGTTTTATATTTTCTTGCAGAGCAATGTTGTGAATGGTTATGAGCTTCCCAAGCTGGTTTCCAAATGCCTCTTGGGCCCATACAGTAGGAGTAATGTGCAAACTCCTGTCTGTGTGTGGATGGCTTCAGGTCCCCTGTTCCAGGTGTCCTCCAGGGTCTGCAGCTCCTGGAGGGCCAGTGCCTGCGGGTCACCGTTCGAGCCTTCCTGGTGTGTTCCTGTGTCTGTTTCTGTGTGCTCATCTGTGACTGTGTTTATGGGGCTCTGTGCATCCATCTGGGTGTCTCTGTGTGCATGTGTCTGCGCTTGTGTCTTTCATGTTTGTCTCACTGTCTCTGTGTCTGCTGTGTGCCTCTGGATGTGCATCTGTGTCGGTAGATGTGAGTCTGCGTGTCTGTGTGTGTGAATCGGCATGTACACATCTATGTCTCTGTGGTTCTGTGCATGCTTGTGTTGGTGACTGTGTGTTTGTATTTTGTGTTTGTGTGTCTCTCTTTCTCTCTGTCTCTGTATGTATGTGTACACCTGAGTTTTTGTGTGTGCTTGGTCTCTGTGTGTGCATTTGTTGCTGTGTATACATCTGGGCCTGTGTGACGAACAGAAATTTCTAAGGCTATCCTGACCCTGAGTCAGGCAGCAGCAGACACCTAAGAGTGTGAGCTAGCTGGTCTGAGCGGGACTTAGCATGCTGCTGAGGTGACCTGGCCCTTTGTACTGAGCCCAGAGTAGTTTTTGAAATGACCATCTGCTGAGCATCTCCCATAAGCCAGGCACCGTGCAAACTTCGATGGTTTGAGGTAGATGTACCCCCTTCATAGATTAGGGAGCTGCACCCCACACCTAAATGTCAGACATGGGGTCTGAGGTACAGTCTGGTGAGCCACTGAAGCAGGGGCTGAGGCTTCTGGGATGTGGGCGTCTTCCTTCTCTCACTCGACCCTTTCCACCAATGCGGAGGGTAGGCAGACAGAGCGTGACGCATGGGACGCGTAAGAACCGGGAGGAGTTGATGTCACCCATACCTCCCTAAAGACCCCAGGAGACTTCCGCGGTATGACCTAGGAGTAGTCAACTCCATAGCTGTTGGCATGTTCTGTGGAGAAGGAGGGAGACAGAGGGCCTGGGGGAGTGCTTGGCTGTGGTAAAGCGTAGCTGCGGGCAAGCCAGTTTCCAAGGGTCCCAAGGGGTGAGAAGCCTGGATTCCTTATGATCCCTTCACCTGGATACCTGGGGGCAGAGAAACTTGCAAAATCCATGGCAGGTGTCCGTTTTGGTCAGGAGATGGTGGACTGGCTCCATGTGGCCTTTCCATGCGACCCCTAGAATGAAGATCGTGGGTGGTCACTCTAGGCACTGAGGCATAGTGCTGGGGATGTTGCAGCTGCCTGGCAGTGACTTCTCACAGTCCTCTCTGCTCAAGGGTCACCTAGAACAAGGCAGAGGCCAGCCCCAACTGTGGACTGTCCGGATGAGAAAGACAAGACACGAACCTTGACCTCATATGTTTGGGAAACTAGACACATCTATATACATGTGCAGTGTTGCATGACCACCCACAGACACTGTTAGGATAGGTGGTCAGGCGGGGATAAAGGAAGAAGATATGTCAGTGTGAAGGATGGGGTGAGGGACCTCAGGGGGCTTGGGACATGACCGGACATGGAGCGATGGGTCATCTGGGAGAGGGGGGTGAGGTCAGACAGAGCAAGCATCAAAGCGTGTGTAGCCAGCTGCCACGGTAAGAGCAGAGCAGTGAGGTCTTACCATGTGTGAAAGCCATGGACACCTCACAGCGGGGGAGTCAGCTTTAGCAAGGTAGAATTTGCATTCAGCACAATCCATCCGTGTAAGTGTACAGGGGGATTGTCTTGAATAGCCCCTAGGACTGCACCCATCACCACAGTCAGTTGTAAACTTGTAGGCGTCAGGTTTGGTTGAGGGACGCCCGTGTGGACATTCTGCTGAGGAGCTAGGACATAGGCCTGCTCTAGGGGACTGGTTCTCAAGAGCGGGATTTCACCTGTGCATCCAGGGGGCAGGCAGAGAAAAGAAGGACAGACAGAGGGCCTTGCAGGTGCAGGTCTGTGTGCACTAAGCAGGTCTGGCCCCCACTAGCCCTGGACATGGTGCAGAGGCCAGGGTGACAGATCCGCAGCACGGATGATCCTGGGGTCTGTGAACTTCCAGACGCAGGGGCTCAGCCGTGGTGCTCCATACGGAAGGGTGCTTGAACCAGGGAGTGGCTAGCTGGCAAGGTTGCTGATAATCCAAGACCTTAATGGAGGACAAAGCCCTTGAGGACACGAGTGGCTGTGTCAGTCTGGGTCCATCAGGAGACAGGGAAACCACATGGTGTTTTGAACAGGGGAAGTTTAATATGAAGAACTATTAACTACAGCAGGGTACTGGGATAATAGGGTTGGTCAGCCGGAAGAAAAGAACTCTGCTGAGTATGGAAGTAGGGGCTGTGAGGACAGCTCCTGCCCCTGTAGCTGCCAGAGTAACAGGGAGGAGGCTACCCCGAGGCTGAGAGCCAGTCCTTGATGGAGCGGGTGTGGCCGTGGCTCCCTAGATGGCAGAGGTGTCACTAGTGCTGTGTGGGTGAATCTTAGCAGACGTCTGCATTCTGTGCTGTTTGGGTCTAAAGGAGGCCTCTCCCTCGAGGTATGCTGCTCAGCTCCCCCAGGGAATGCTGGGAAGCTGCGGGCTGCCGTTCTCATGCCCTGCTGGATCCAGAAAAGTTGCAACGGCACCAGAGCTGGATGCTGGGAAGTTTGGGCTCCTGTGAAGTGGGATGCTAGAAAACATCCGGGCTGTGAGATCTGGATGCTGAAGATGGTGTAGATGATAAAGGAACCTTGGAGACAGCACTCTGGGCCCAGGGAGGTCAGCTTCCTCCTGAGTCTCTCCAGTGCTGCTGTCTCCTCCTCCTCCTATGGCTTTTTGAGACAGGGTTTCTCAGTGTAGCCCTAGAACTCGCTCTGTAGACCAGGCTGGCCTCGAACTCAGATCCCCCGACCTCTGCCTCCCCGAGTGCTGGGATTAAAGGTGCGCACCACTAACTACTACCTGGCTCACCAGTGCCTTCTAAGTTTCATGTTGTGCCCGCCAGCAAAGGGAACTATGTAAAGGCCCGTGCGCACTTTCACAGACGGTTCAGTCCTTTGGTTACACGACTCCTTGGGCACCTTCCCCACCCATCTGACCTCCCGCACAGCGGCACAATAGCTGAGCATCTTGTACCAGTCCAGGCTGAACCTTGCAAAGTTCCAATCCTGGCTAACCATGGCGGCACAGACCTGTAACCTCGGCACTGGAGAGTGGAGGCTGGAGATCCAGAATTCAAGGTCAGGGGCTAGAGAGATGGCTCAGCAGTTGAGAGCACTTGCTGCTCTTCCAGAGGATCTGAGTTTGGTTTTTAGCACGCACATCAGGTGACTCACAGTTGCCTATAGCCCAAGTTATAGAGAATACACAAAGTCCTGCTTTCCTCCTCTTAGCCAGTAGCCTGGAAAGCCTGAGCAGGTCCTGCTTCATTAGCGACCCATGCTGTCACTGTTCCTGAAGGAGCCAAATCCTCTACTACCCTCACTTAGGAGCAAGGAAATCCTAGGATCTACTGGAGGGATTTCCCTAACTTCTAGTCTAGTCTTCCTGGGGTCCTGTGCATCAGCAATGCTTAATAATAGGGCCAGTCACCTCAGACATTGTAGTGTTTCCAGACAGCTGAGTCAGTGGCCCCAGGGGCACAGAAAAGCCAGGCAGATGTCTCACCTTTTCACAGACCCATTTTGAAGCCTCCCGGTAAAAGCTTTCTTTGGGGATTAAGTGTGTCTCCAGGAGGTATGCAGAGGGGAGCAGGAGCCCGATGCGAGGGACTGGAGGAGAGTGACTAACGAGGCTCGCACTTGGCAAGTGTGGCCCATTCTTGAGAGGAACACACAGCTGTGGTTCAGGAGCCACCTCCCGAAGAGGGTAGGAGCTGTCACAGAACTCAGGAGGGACCACATGCTGAATCCCACATGGGCTTCAAGCTTGGTCACCCTGTGGTCCTCACTCAGACCACGGGAAGCCCATTTGGGTTGCCACAACACAGCCCGAGGAGAGGGTTTTTTGTGTCCCTTGCTCTGTACCAGGAGCTCCTTTATGGAAGTCTGGTGGCTCCTGTTGACTGCAGAGAACAATTCCAGCTCTTTCACGGCATCTATTTTGGGCATAAACCTTTTATTCTCTCTGCTTTAGGGGCTGTGTCATGGTAACCATTAGCGCAAGCAAAGGAGTCTATGATTCAGACTCCTCCCCTCCCCTGTGGCTGCCGTAGTGGCGGGAGGTGTAGCGTGCTCATGGATGCTTCTGGTGGTGGAGCTATGGTTTCTGGAGGGTATGAGATGCTTTTGTGATGACTCCTGAGTCAGCCGGGCTCTGAAGTGAGGACAGGATGGTGGGACTGTTGGCCCGTCACCAGAGGCTTTTGGTATTCTGTGGGCAGCTGGTAGGCTGGGTGCCAGGGACACTTCTGAAAGTGGGAGCCAATGGGATGATGACATCTTCTTACCCAGAAGTAGAACCAAGACCTCCTCCTGTCCATTCTACCCAGCCTTGTGACCCAGAGAGGCTTCGGCAGGAGGTGGGGGAGACCCTGATTGATGTCCCACACAGCTTTCTGCTTGGACCACCTTTGTGGATGATGACATGATGAAGGAGGGGATGATGGCGTGATGAGGGAGGAGGAGGAGTTACAGGAGTCACCGCCACTTCTCTTCCAACTCAAATAGGAAACTCAGCCATGTGGCCATTATGAAGGAGCTGGGGTCCCTCAGGGCCACTAGCGGTACCTTTGACACTGGGGGGTCTGTGCTTAGCATGCCCTACTGGGTGCTGTCCTGTTTTAAGGGCTTCAGAGTGGGCTGGGCTTGGATCTGTGATCCTGCCCTGGACTGTCCCAGCTGTGGTCCATAGGATCCTCTGTCCTTTCTTAAAAACGCAGATAACAACAGACCTTGCTTCTTAGATTTTGTTATAAGCACTGAATGCAACAATTAACACACCCTCAAGTGCGTGTCAGGAGGCAGGCTCTCAGCAAAGAGCTGAAGGAATAAACGGACACCTCGTCGGGCGAAGCGCTACCTTAGAAGATTGTGGTTGTGTCCCACCCCCATCAGCCCCCAAACTGAACCAGGAGTAGGATGGGCTGGAAACTGTTTCCTGACGTATGTACCCGAGTGACTATAGCCGAGAAAGTCCCGAGCTAATTACGAGAGATGGTGATGGCCGGGACGGCCTTTGAGGGACAGGATGGCCTTTGAATCTTGCTCCTCTTACTGTGACCTTGGGGCAGTTTAGGAGCCTTCCTAGACCTCGTTTTCCTCATCTGGGAAATAGGAATAAAAATAGTACTCACTCCAGATGGTGGGCTGTTGTGTGAGTGTTAATGAGATGTTGACATCGTAAAGCTCTATTCACAAGCGTGGAGTGGCGTGGCGGAGGAGCCTAATAAGCACAACTTCTGACTGAGCGGCGTCCACTTGTGGGCACTCCAGGGATTTTGAGAAAGGAGAGAAATCTGTGGGTGGATGAGTCAGACTCTAATAATTGTGAAGATTTATCGATGTTTTCGCAGTGCCAGGCACTCTAGGAAGCATTTCCAATTCATTTCTTTTTCAGTCTCTCCATAGTTTTGCATTTCCAATTCATTTCTTTTTCAGTCTCTCCATAGTTTTGCAAGGCAAAGTCCTGTTATTCCCCAATTTACAGTTGAAGAACCTGAGGCCAACCCGATTCAAAGAAAAAAGGTCAAGGTTTGGACTAGTCTGGCTTCCTGGAGGCCTTCCCAGAGCTTGTGACCAGCTCGCAGTCCAGGAAGTGTCCTCACTCAGGACCAGTGCAGGGCCCAGCAACCTTCGATTCCTTCTCTTCGTTCACTGACTCTTTGCTCTCGGCCTTACTTGTCCCTTGTGGCCTCCAGATGGTGACTGGCAGCCCCCTCACTCACCTTTGGCTCTTATCTTTCTGTGGCATCGGTTTAAAAGAGTTCCAGGCAATGCCTGTGATTGGCTCTGTCAGGTCACATGTTCACTCTACACTCAGGGTGGGTCTGGGGGGAGAATTTAAGCACAACCAAAACCTCCAGAAATCCCCAGAAGGCTGAAGGGAGGGAGGGACTTTTGGGCTCTGACACCGGGCTGTTTGGGTGGAACAAGGATTCAGGTCTGTGGGTGCTGATGGGCTATTTTGGTTGAGTGATACACAGGCCCTCGATGAAGTGAGGGGGAGTTGAGACCTAAGGCATCAGTTCTGAGCTGTTGAGGAGGTTGAGCCTGGAGAGGAAGGTGGAGATGGTGTTGGGGACAGTGGGTGGGACTGGGACCTCCGTGAGGCCTCAGAAGGAGGCTGGGTTGTGGAGCTTTGATCTGAGATGTGGCTGGGATGTATTCTGCATCAACACCCCCAGTCTAGGAGTGATGAAAATGAGGTGATATCATGGGCTGGACTGGGAGCTTGAACATTTGTAGGACTGGATGCCTCATGAGGGACAAGGTGCATGCTGGGAAGGAGGTAGCTGGCGATGAGCTGAGGTTGGTTGTCCTGTGGGACGTGATGGTTTTTCTGAATAACGGGGGATGGCTGTAGCTCCTCTCCTATTTCTGGAGGAGAGGCAGAGGCCACACACAGTGGGCATGGTGGAGTTGGAGGCCTTTCCCCTAGTCCCACTCCCTCCTAGTAAATGTCTTTCCTAACAGTAGTACATACAGAGGTCTAGGAAGCAGGAGAAACCAAAGATGATGCAGGCGGCCTTGCCTACACCTCTACCTTCTCAGAGCCACTATGGATCCTTCTAGATGTGTCCTCCAGTAATCTTTATTTACTTCTGTACATAATGAAGACTTTTCTGATCCCTCTGTAGATATTTGTTCATTGATTTCCTGTTTAATAGATTCTCCTTTATTACATCTTATTCGTGTGTCTGTGTGTGTCTGTGTGTGGTGGGTGCACACATGTGCACTCCCTGGCACGTGTGGAGAGGTCAGAGGACATCTTGCAGGAGTCAATTCTCTCCCTCCACTGTGGTCTTAAACTCATGTCATCAGGCTTGGTGGCAAAGAGCCTTTATCCGCTGAACCATCCCAAATGGTTTTTGCAGTGGGTTTACTATTAACAATACCCTTCCAGTATTCATTCAGAAATGTCTAGTATGCTTGTGTTCATGTATGTAGATGTCTGCTTCTTACAGGAATAATAAAAATGACCATGTTCTAATTCTCTGAACCTATGGATATGTTATCTCATGTGATCAAAGGAACTTAGCAGATGTGATTAAATTAAAGACCTTGAAATGGAGAGATTATCCTGGATTATCTGAATTGTAAACACATTGTAAACACAAGGGCCCTTAGCAATGAAAGATGAAGGCTGGAGCAGAGTGTCAGGAACGTAAGTGATAGCTTTGGAGATGGAAGGGGCTGTGAGCCAAGGAAAACGGTCAAGCTCTAGAAGCTGGGATTAGCGGGAAAGTGGGTTGTCCCTAGAAGATGTAGGAAAGAATGCAGACCTGCCGGCACCTTGACCTTAGCCTTCCGAGAGCCACTGTGACTTCTAACGTGCAGGGTTGTCACATAAGAAATCTGTTCTTGTAGGTCACTAATTTTGTGTTACATAAAATGCTGTGCAGTGTGTGTGTGTGTGTGTGTGTGTAAGCACCTTTGTTAAACCAAAATAATATTTGCATTATGTCAGTGTAAGTTATTCACAGCTGAGCCTAGTAAGTTTCCTTTTTCCCTGTAGTTAGTAGTTGTCTTGCTTTTCACTGTCCTTCCTTCCTTCCTTCCTTCCTTCCCTCCCTCCCTCCCTCCCTCCCTCCCTCCCTCCCTCCCTCCCTCCCTCCCTTCCTTCCTTCCTTCCTTCCTTCCTTCCGGTTTTTCAAGACAGGGTTTCTCTGTGTAGCCCTGGCTGTCCTGGAACTCACTCTGTAGACCAGGCTAACCTCAAACTCAGAGGTCCACCTGCCTCTGCCTTCGGATGTTGGGATTAAGGGTGTGCACCGCCACCGCCAGCTTGCCTTGTTTTCTTTGTGTCTGTTGCTAATTCCTTCTACTGCCCCGATAGCCATCAGAACGGCTTTGCCTAGAGACAGTAACAGCAGGATGAACATATTTCTGTCCACTTTTCAGATCTGTACTCACTCACCCTGGGTCCACTGTTTACTCTCCAGGCGTGTGATAGCTGACACTGGTGATGTTCCTTCAAGGTGGTCTTGGAACTCTCTCTACCTGCTGTTTGTGACGGGTTTTATGACTTCCTCTTGCTCACTCCATCCCCCTGGCTGGAGCATGTCCTCTAGGACAGGTGACTGAGTATCCAAATCCAGGCGTGGCAGATGGCAGGGCCTGGCAGGCCTGTGTCTTAGGCCGTCACAGCAAAGAACCCTTTCCCTTGTCTGATGTGCTGGTTCTCCTGAAATGTAGATATTTTTACCAGCTTCCTTCTAATAGAGTGTGAGATCTTGTGTGCCCGAAAGCGTCTTTACTTAATGGCACTTAAATGATGGAATGGCAGGATAAATCACTACCCGGAGAGGTGAGGTTTGTTCCTTTTCCTTTTTTCCCAGGTAGCATCTTACCATGTAGCCTCGACAGACCTGAAACTTACTGTATAGACCAGGCTGTCCTTAAACTCACAGCAAGCCTCCTGTCTCAGCCTCCCAAGTAGCTGGGATGACAGCACAATCATGTCCACCTGCTTTTCTTTTTAATGAACCACTTCTATTAAGTGACAAATATTAATTTTTCTGCTATACACAGGTTTTGGTGCACATTGTCAGATATTTTGCAAGTGGGTGCATGGGTGTGTGTGTTTGAGTGTGCGTATGTGTGTGCACACGTGTGCGTGTATGTGCATCACTATCTGGCAAGCGTCTGGTCTCTCTCTGGTCTCCGCCTCTATCTTCTGGGACAGGCGTGTGCTCCTGCACCTGCCTGGCCTTTGTGTGGATTCGTGGCATCTGAACTCCCTGCCGTGCCGGTACAGCAAGCTCCAGCTGAAGAGCCCCTCACCTGCCTGCACTGTGGCGCTTCAGTGCTTCTGTGTGACGTGCTCGTCTCTCAGGGTATTGGCAGCCATCACCTCAAACGCCAATCATCTCTTTGTGTTAGTCAGACTCCTAGTTGCTCTCGTGTTCTGCAGAGCATGGAAGTTACCCTTCATGATGCTGGAGACGTGGCTCAGCAGGTAGGAGTGCTCACTGCCCTTGCACAGGGCCCGAGTTCTGTTCCTGGCACCCACAGGTGCCCTGAAATCCATTTCCTGGGGATACAGCATCCTTCTCTGGCCTCTGAGGGAGCCCACACATGTGGTATGCGTAGTTACAAACATGAAATACACATAACAAACTTTTTTAAAAAGTTATTACTAGCCAGGCGTTGGTGCCGCATGCCTTTAATCCCAGCACTTGGGATCTTGGGATCTCTGTGAGCTCGAAACCAGCCTGGTATACACAGTGAGTTCCAGGACAGACTCCAAAACAATACAGAGAAACCCTGTCTTGAAAAATCAAAAAAGAAAGTAATCACTCGTATCTAGCTGTACCCCTGCACCATTTTCTCATCCTCTTGCACGCCCCTTCCCTTCCTCTGGTAACCGCTAGTCTGTTCGTTTTTTACGTGAGACCGACATATAAAACAGCTTTCTCGTCTTCCTCCTCTCTGAGGCAGGGTCTTACTATTTGCTCTGGCAGGCTTGGAACTTGCTGTGTAGACCAGACCATTCTTAAACTCACTGAAATCGACCTGTCTGTGCCTCCCAAATGCTGGGGTTAAAGACATTATGTGTGGCCAAACTTATACATGTAAAGAATGTCATGTGGTACTTGTCTTTCCATGCTTGATTTCTTCTTGTTTGTTTGTTTTTTATTTTTTGTTTGTTTTGTTTTTCAAGACAGGGTTTCTCTGTATTGCTTTGGAGGCTGTCCTGGAACTCACTCTGTAGACCAGGCTGTCCTCAAACTCACAGAGATCTGCCTGCCTCCCAAGTGCTGGGACTAAAGTCATGAGCTACCACTGCCCTGTAATTTATTTATTTTTTAAAATAAAGATTAAGTGATTTTGTGTTTGAGTGCTCTAACTGCATGTATGACTTTATGCCAGAAGAGGGCATCAGATTCCACTAGAAATGGTTGTGAATCACCATGTAGTTGATGGGAATTGAACTCAGGACCTCTGGAAGAGCAGTCAGTGCTCTTAACTGCTGAGCTATCTCTCCAGCAATTTCTTTCTTTCTTTTCTTTTCTTTTTTTTCTTTTTTCTTTTTCGAGACAGGATTTCTCTGTGGCTTTGGAGGCTGTCCTGGAACTAGCTCTTGTAGACCAGGCTGGTCTTGAACTCTCAGAGATCTTCCTGCCTCTGCCTCCCGAGTGCTGGGATTAAAGGCATGCGCCACCATCGCCCTGCTTATGATTTATTTCTTAATCTAAGGTGCTCCCAGCCTTTCCATGTGGCTGCAAATGACAGTTTTGCTGTTTTATAATTGAGCAATACTCAGCTGGGCATAAATCTTCTCTTTATTTGGTTATCTGTTGGGTGATTCTCTATTGCAAGCAGCACCTCGGTGAATATGGGAGTACAGGTGTCTTGGACATCTTTCATCTCTTTTGGGTATGTGTAGGTATGATAGTAGGCCAGTGAGATCATGGATCATAACGATAAATCATTTTATTTCTAGTCAGCCATTGAGTTTCATGTTTCTACTACCATGATTTTATATTTCTAGAAGTTCCTTTTTTAAAAGATGCATTTATTTTTTAGCAATGTGTATGTGTTTGTGTGTATGTATTTGTGTCTGTGTGTGTGTGTCTGTATCTATGTGTATCTGTATGTATGTGTGTCTGTGTCTGTGTATATGTGTGCATGTGTATGTCTGTGTATTATGTGTGTCTGTGTATGTGTCTGTGTGTGTCTGTATGTGTATACACAAGGAAGCCAGTGGTGTCACATCCCCAGAAACTAGAGTTACAGGTGGTTGTAAGGCAGTTGACATGAATGCTGTATAGGTTGGGGCCCTCTGTTCCGACAGCCTGCTCCCAAATAACTACATAGAGACTTATTATTAATTGTAAGTGATCAGTCAATAGCTTAGGCTTGTTACTAACTAGTCCTTTCAACTTAAATTAACTGTATTTCTTATCTGTGCGCTATTGCACGGCGGTACCTTTTTCAGCATGGCATGTTCATCTCCTGCTTTCTCTGCTTCTGGCTGGTGACTCTGGCCTTCTTCCCAGCCTCTCTTTTTGTCTGAAAGTCCTGTCTAGCCTCTACCTGCCTAGCTATTGGCCGTTTACCCCTTTATTAAATCAGTGAGAGCAACAGATATTCACAGTGTACAAAAGATTGTTCCGCAGCATGCTGGGAGCTGACGTGTGCACTCTAACAGCTGCACACCTCTCCAGCCTCTACAAGTTCTTCTCTGTTCTCTAACTTTTCTTTTTCAGTCGTGGCACATTCTTGTTTTGTGGCTACAGAAACATCTCTGTATCTAACATTTGTTTTGCCAAGTTCCTGTTACCGTCTTTGTGTTTTGTTCCACTTGGTTTGATGTTATTTATTCTGGTCCCTGTCTTCCTAGCCATATGCCTTCCTAAAACATCTTTTGGCCCTTGATTGACCTTTCTAGATTAAGAACAGGGGACTGCAGGAGGCAGAAGCAGGCAGAGCTCTGGGAGTTCTAAGCTAGCCTAGTCTATGTAGCAAGTTCCAGGCCAGCCAAGGCTACATAGTGAGACTCTTTCTCTAAATAAATAAATAAGTGTTGAACTGGGGACTGGCCAGGTGTGATGGTTCATGCCTGAAATCACTGCTCAGGTGGTAGAAGCAGGAAAATCTTTCCTTTGAGGCCACTCTAGGCTACACAGGAAGTTCCCGGCCAGTGCTATAATAAGATCCTGTCTCAAAAATAAAACAAACAAAAAACCAAAACAAACCACTGAAACCAACTAACCCAGAGAAGGTGTTTGGAAGCTCTGGCCCTGAAGGCTTGTCAACTCTCAGATTCCCGCTGGTGGAGCAGACAGGCAGCCCTGGCCCCATTTTGGTGCTCATTGGTACACCAGACAGGCAGTCCTGGCTCCATTATGGTTCTCACTGGTACACCAGACAGGCAGTCCTGGCTCCATTACAGTGCTCACTGGTACACCAGACAGGCAGTGCTGACCTTACTATGGTGCTCACTGGTGGACCACACAGGCAGTGCTGACCTCATTGTGTGAGTGCTGCACCCCCAGGCCTTTGCTCTAGAGGAGATCTGGGTCTATCAGCCACTGTGTTCCAGCCCAGTGGGGAAAGCGTAAGAACCCCATCAGCATTTAGACGAACTGCTTCGCTGGATGCGCCACCTCTCCCTCAGCCATTTTGCCCTCCAGAGAATCTGAAGTTGTGACTTCAGGAGAAACAGGTGTAGGAATGGTTCTTGCTCCAGCCTCTATCTTCACACACGTGTTCTCTTCAGTCTAGTCCCACAGGTGCCTGGTGCCATGGCAACAAGTATCTGTTAAGGACTGTGTGTTGAAACCAGCTTTCCCATGCCTGTTTCTGATTTGCCTGTTAAGTTGCTTTACCAATCTTGAATTTTTGTTGGTAATGTCTTTTCCCTTGTTCATACTGTTCTTGTCATTTCACATCTTCTCTTAAAAAAACAAAACTGGGGGGGAGGGCACGGGAGGAAGGGAGGGAATGGGAGAGGGACCTGGAACTGACTTGTGAAGCAACCTTGATTCTTATCTAAATTTAAACTGGAAAATAAAATTAAAAAAAAACTGCCTGGAGGTTGAAGAAGGGGGTAAAACGTGGAGACTAGTTGGTATTGCGGCTCTCCCTGGGCATGGTGACACACGACTGTAATCTCAGCACCTGCGTGGTAGAGGCAGGAGGATCAGGAGTTCTCAGCTGTGTAGCAAATTTGTGGGCAGCCTGCACGACGTTAGACCCTCTCAGACAACAAACCAGCAACAACAAAAGCGGTTGTCAGGGTAGTTCAGTTAGTGGGGTCCTTGGCATGCACAAGACCCTGGGTTTCATCCTGAGCACCACAGAGATCAGACATGGTGGACAGGCTGATAAATCCCAGCAGGCAGAAGGTGGAGGCAGGAGGATCAAGAAGTTCAAGGATGAGCATTTCCCCCCAGATTGACTTGTGTGTGTGTGTGTGTGTGTGTGAGTGTGAGTGTGTGTGCGCGCGTGTGTGCGCCAATGCCCGTGGCGGTCAGGAGAGGATGTCAGATCTGGAATTAGAGTTACAGGCTGTTTGGAGGCACCTGGTGTGGGTGCTGGGAGCCAGGTCCTCTGGAAGAGCAGCAAGCTCTCTTAACCACTGAGCCATCTCTCCAGTCCTAAGGATTTTTATGCTGTTGCTACACACGTTATTCGGGGTCACTATGGGTGGGCATGAAGAATTATTGAGAAGATTAAAAATTGCTGGTGGTGATGGCTGGGTTCACAGTGAGGATTCCTGTTGTACAACCTTGGCCTAGGAAGGAGGATGCTGTAGGTGCTGGGCGCTGCTGGATCCTGCTGCCTGCTGCTAGCTTGGGACAGTGGTCCAGGAACTCACTGCTCCCTGTCGCCAGTGTACCTTGAGAGACAAGTGTGGCTCTCTGGAGCAGGTGGGCACTGCTGTGACCTTGGCCACTAAGTGGGACCTTGCCTGGTCACATGCTGATGATTTCGGATAATGCTGAGGCATTCTGAGGTCTCTGGAGAAACAAAAGGACCTAGGTTTGACCCAGGACCTCTGTTTTCTATGATCACTTTTCGTGAGGCTCACGTGTCGGGAACATGGGTGACTCGAGAGACATTTCCTTCCTCTCCCTTCCCTGGGTGACTGCCCTTGTGGCCAGTGCCCTCTGCTGTTCTGCTTTTCCTGCCCACTCCTTCCCTTCCCCCTCTGGGTCAATACGGGTCCCCCTGTGTCTCTCTGACTGTGGCATGTTTTGTGCCTGGTCTGTCCACTGTTGAAGGCACCTCTGCAGTCTGCTGGCGGCTCCTCCTGCTGCTTCTGAGGCCCCACCAGCGGGGCAGGTGGGAGCCAGATGACGTCCTGGGAGTCAGCTAACCCAGCCGGGACCTTATCTGCCGGCTCTGGGTCCAGCATTCTTCCCTGCCGACTGCCCCTCTGCGCCATCTTCCACTTTTCAGGGTTCTGATGTGGGCTGGTCACAAAGGGTGAGCTGGGGTTTGGGAGGGCTCGTTGCCCAATAGCATTGGTGCTCTGGGGGCACTGGCTTGGACCAGTTTTCCTCTTGTGCTGTGGAGAGCAGTTTCTGTGGGCTTGGGGATAAGGGGGACTTAGCTTCCAAGAGCACTCAGCCCCTCAGAGCTCAGTCATGATATCTGGCTCACACCTCAGACATGTCCCAACTGTTTGAGCCTTAGCTTCAACAGTAAACTAAGAAAGCGTTTGGAGCTCTCATGGGGTGCGGTGTCACTGTGTGGATTCACTTTCTTCATGGCCAGCCACTCTCTCAGGTATTTGGGCAGCCGGCCCCCACAGAACCCAGTACCCAGCCAAACTCAGTGCTGCAGGGAGTAAGGTGCCTCCTACATGGAGCCTGCTGAGATGGGGTTCAGCTGCCGGGCACAACCTCCTCAGCGAGCCTCGGTTCCTAGCTTCTGAGGCCCGTTCTCTCCCGGCTCTGCAATGGCCCCTTCTAGCTTCAGCTTTCTTCCACCACTGCCAGAGCCGAGCCCAAACTGGGACACCCACCTCCCAAGCTGTCACATCCCTGGGGAAGGAACAGGGCCCGAGGGAAACCCAAGCCTGGGCAGTCTCCCGCTCCTGGTTTTCCAGGGAGCCCTGGCAGAGGGGGCTGGGAGGAAAGGCCCAACGGGGAGGGGAGCTGGGAAGCAGAACAGGGAACTGGAAGGGGAAGGGTGTGGGTGGGCTCCAATCCAGCCTACCTCCTACTCGTCCCCCGCTGCCAATCCCCTCCCGGGCAGGCACACACTCAAGGCAGGGGCTTGGCGTGGTCTCTTGGGTGGGGGGAGCAGGAACTGCTGTGTGTCTCTTGGAGTGAAGGGGGTTGATTTGTCGCAGTAACACACCCACCCTGAGCTGTGGCCTGAGGCTCAGGCTTTGTTATTTCACTGGCTTGGGGCCCACACCTGGAGGAGGAAGAAAAGCCCCTAAAATACAGCTGTGTGTCGGTTTGGAAGGTCTCAAGCCCACCAGTTCTGACAGCAAACGGGGCCACGAGAGGGGCTTGCCGAGAGCGACGTGCGCGCCTGTTCAGAGAGGCTATGGCCTTGGACCTCACCCCGTGCAACCAGGGCCCAGCAAACCGTGTCCCAGCACAGCCTGGCTTAGGACCTCAGTTTTGTTAGTGGGGTGCTGGCCCCGGGCAGGCTGAGCAAAGTGACATTCATTTCACTACATCCTGTGGCTGCTGCTCACTTCCCCCACTCAAGGAGCGGTGTGGGGGTGGGGGCCGGGTGAGGACAGACAGAAGGAAAATGTAGCTGGGCTAGGGGCCTCTGGTGGCTGGAGTTTCCCAGGACTGGCTGGGGTGGGAGGGAGGGTTGCGGAAACGTTCAGAGGGAAGAAAAGCAGAGCAGAGAGGCGCAGGAGGCCTCTGGAAGTCCCAAAGTGGCGCACGCTACGCCTTTGAGAGTCTGAAAGGGATTGTCACCGCCTCCAGGCTCTCAGAGGAGGTGGAGGCTGCCTCGGTTTCTCACACTCCGGCCGGCTGGCGAGACTGGGAGAAGAGAGGTCAGAGGCCAGGCTGGCCCTGGGCTGGACACTAGTCCTGGGAGGGACTGGGCTATGTCCCACTGACCAACTTCTCTTCTCACAGGCAGAGCCACCTGAAGGCCAGCACTGAGGCAGCACTGTTCCCGGGGCTCGACATCAGTATCGATGTGTAAGTCTTAGCTCTTGCTTACAAAGACCACGAGAACTCCGGCTCTGAAGCCCAGCAGCCCCACAGAGCCCTCAAAGCCCCGGCCTGCCTCCTGCTGCCCAGCTGCCAGCAATGCCCTCCAGCGGCCCCGGGGACACCAGCAACTCCGCTCTGGAGCGGGAGGATGATCGCAAGGTGAGCAACCTGCTTGGCTCTTTGGGGACCCTGTGGCTGGCGCCCCGAGAGGGAGAGGGGCTGCCCCCACACTATGAGAGGTTAAATTCTGAGGGGAGACAGGACCCTGAGCCCAGGTAGTCTGATTCCAGGACCTTAGCCATAGCCACTGTGGTCTTCGAACACAGGTGTTGAGGGGTCATCCTTGCAGGGGAGTCCCAAAAACCTGGATTTCTTCCTGGATGTGCTCTCTGCTACCTGTGAGGTGTCAGCCACTGTGCCTCTGTTGTTGGAGCTGCCTGTTTCCCCCTCGTATTCAGTAGCTTTCTGGGCACTACAGATATGAGGTGATCCGCCCACACAGACATTCACACACATGGCTGTGTTCAGATGTTCAGGAGCAAGTGACATCATCAACCATTGGAGATAATGATGTCACCACCCACCCAGGCTCCAAAGTGAGTGTCACTGGGTAACCCTTGATGTGGCTCTGGGCCATGGAACCAGTGACTTCTGTGTTCAGAGAACCATGAGTTCAGAGTCACCTTTCACCCTTTTACTGAACTCCAAGTTGGGATCAAGTCAGTAAAGGGGGATTTCATCAGGTGGGTGGGAATCCCTGGCGGGGCCACAAACTCCGACACTGGAGTCTGTCCCCTCTGTCAGTGTGTGAACTTCACTGTCCTGCCTCTCTGAGACTGGGAGAGGTGTGGAGTTTGTTCTTCTGACAAGGGATGTCCATATGGCTCAGGTGTGGGGTCTCTGAGCCCCCTGAGCAAGGGCAGCAGCTGGGAGCCCTCCACCCACACTTGGTTCCTTCCTGCCCTGCTAATCCTTAATGTGCGTTTCTGTGTTCTCGGTGTGTCCCATCCTTGTTCCTTTTGTCCCGGTGACAGCCCTTGAAACACGTGAGGTAAGGCAGATGGCCCTGGTCTATAGAAGGGGCTGCTGAGCTTGGTGGTAAGCCCAGGTGGGGCCTGGTCTCTTGCTGCCTGAATCTTACCTTACCATAACCACCCATAGTCTTGATGTAGACAAGAGTCCCACCCCCAGTATACACATGTACACATAGGTGTGCACACAGCAGGTCCAGGGGCCCAGCGTGCAACCCTGCACAGTGCTGCGTGCATGCGTGCGTGCGTGCGTGCGTGTGTGTGTGTGTGTGTGTGTGTGTGTGTGTGTGTGCTGACAAGGTGGGCTGGGTTCTTGGGAGCTCTCAGCTCACCCCTCCCCCTTCTGAACATAGTCTCCTGCCGTCCAAGCGGGCCTTAGGTGCCTTGTGCAGCAGAGGATGACCTTGAACTTCCGACCCTCCCACCTCCACCTCCTGAGTGCTGGGCCAGGCTTGTACCACCCTGACTGGCTTATGCAGTGTTCAAACCCAGCCCAGCGTGTTCTCAGCTACATCCCCGGCCCTCTAGACAATCCCTTCTAATCCAATGGGAAATGACTAGACAGCTAAGTTCCCTATAGGCCTGAATTCCTCTGGCTCTGAACTCGGGCAGTTCACTGACCCTGGCCATAGTGCTGGGGATACAGTCTCTTGGATCCTGTGCTATAGCTAATCCCCGCCTTGCCTTGGGCCTGCCTTTGTTTCTCTGCTAGATTGGGTGACCCTGAGCCTCCCCTGCTCTTATGGGTGCTGACAACCCGTCACACACTCTTCAGACACCCCTGCAGATGGGGCAGGCTCCTGCTGTCAGACTGTGCGCCCCACCCTGCACAGCAGCAAGGCAGGTGCTCTCTGTGTTGTGACAGTTCCGTGTGGAGCAGTGGAGGAGCACTGTCCAAGGAGTCAGAAGTCCCAGGTCCCAGCCCTGGGGCTGCCACTTACGGGAGATGTGACTGCAAGCCATCTGGGCCTGTGTTTACTCAGCTGGAAAATAGGGATAGTGACTCTAGCCTTGCCTGTCTTACAAAGTCAGATGAGGTCACGGGCAGGGAAGAGCCCTGCAGACAGCAAAGTCTGGTCCAATTATGAGGAATTACCATTGCTATTATTATCCACCCATAGTAACTGCTCTGGCTCGGGTGGCAACAAACACACACCCAGTCCTAGATCCTGGGACTGATAGAGCAGGCATGCTCACACACTGGCAGGGGCCATTATACCAAAGGATGACAGCAATCTGGACAGACAAAGACTGGGGCCTGGCCGGTCCTCCTTTCTAGCCACCAACACCCACAGCACATATGCTAGCTCACCTGGCACCCCTCCCTAGCACCCACGGACTGGCTCCAGCAGCACCACAGAGCCACCTGGTAAAGGCAGGTAGAGGCACTGACAATTGCCGTAATGGACCTTAAAAGCCAGCCTGGGGCAGGGACATTGTGTAGCTGCAAATGGGGTACATGGACTTTGCTCTATAGCCAAAGAGCCTACAGAGGTGCCATAGACACCTGGCACAATGGAGCCATCTGCTGAGCCGGAGGGGAGGGGTGAGGCTCCTGCTGGCTCCACCTGCCCGTCTAGCCTTATCCTTGCCGCCTCCAGATACCATTTGTGCCCCGCCTGGTTTTAGGCCTTGTGTTTGCCTTCCCTCTCCTGCTGGACACTTCCTTGGTTGCCCTCCTCTCGGGGACAGCCTGGTTATACTCGTGGGCTACAGTTTGCTGGGATTCCCAAACCAGCCACATCGGCATCCCCCTGCCAACGCGTGGGAACCGCAAGGTGCATGTCCCTGCCTGACCTACAGAGTTGAGAGCGCTGGGCAAGGGCCCCTGGGGGTCTGTCACCCACAGCCCAGGATTCCCCAGGGTCTGCAGTCGCATGAAGTAGGAGGAATGCCATGGATGGGAGCCAAAAGGCATCAGACTCCACCAGGGAGCCCAGGGCCAGGCAGGCGGAGTGCAGGTAGGCCGGCAGACAGAAGGGGCTGTGCACAGTGCCTCTGAGAGCTCACAGAGGGTCTATGGAAGTGAGCCCCATTCTTGCACCCTGCCATCCATGGGGTGGGGATTGCTGCCTGAGGAGACTGAGAGCAGAGGGCTGGTGGAGGGATTGGGGCCGTGCATTGGTGAATGGGTCTACAGCACCGGGCTAGGGCACAGAGACAAGCAGGGAGACAAGGAACTCAGGGGGAAATGGAAGTGTGTGCCGTCCCTGTGGAAGGAAGGAACAGGAACACTCAGGGGTTTCCTCAGACCTCCACATAGGCGTTGGAGCCAGCTGGGGTCTAGGCCCCAGGCCGTTTCCATGACCTCCATGCTGCCGTTTTCTCTGGCTTCAGATACTTTGATGGGCATGTCCTTTTTCAGCAACAATACTTTGTGGCCAAGATGCACTGAGCGTGCATCTGTACTCCGCCTGCATTATTTCATTTCTTACAGTTACCCCAAAGGCACAGAGGTTCTTACGATTTTCTCTTATTAAGGACTGAAGCTGAGAGATGGTCTGAAGTCTCCCAGGGTGCTCTTCAGGGTCCTCCCAGATAAAGGGGGTGGAGTGGACAGCAGCTTCCAGCTGTGATGCCCAGATGTGTTGCATGGGTTTCTCCTGCTGCAGGTCCAGGGGTACTTGTTTAGAATGAAAGTTGGGAGTATGTGTAGATCTTCCTTTGTGGATGTCAAAGACACTTCTGGTCCAGCCGGAGTGGACCCATGCACACACGGGTGTACACACACACACACACACACACACACACACACACACACACACACATGCACAGATCTTCCTCATTGAAGACGTGACTGTGGGCGTCTCAATTCTCTCATTCCCTCACTCTTTGGATGTATGGCTCTTTTTCTCCCCCCTCCAGCCCTGTCTTAGACTTCCCTACCTCTCGAGGGTCCCCTTGCACAGCTCAGCTGCACAGGTCTGCAGGATGAACCGGGTGGCTCTGGACTAGTGAAGAATAGGCGTAGGAGTGTATAAAGATGGTATGGCCGAGCCATGTCGGGCAGGCTGGGCCTCTGGCAGCTTGCCCCTCCTGCCCTTCCTGTTGTGGGGTGGAGGAGACTGCAATAGTACACATTTGGCCGGAGAGTTCAAAAGAATGCACATGAATGTTTGTGGGTGTGGATGTGCACGTGTGCACGGACTAAGACTAGGGATCTTTCCTTCCCTCCCTCCTCCAAGTACAGCCCAGACGCCTGGCAAGTACAGGGTTCCCTTGGCCCAGAGTTCACGGGCATCCTTGGTGAGATCCCTGCCAGCCTCCAATCCCAGTGCCTCATTTGAAGGCCCGCAGGTCTGCAGGAACATGGGGCATTCTGGGGGCTCTGCCTTTATTGCACTTAGATTCCCCTCCGTGCTCACTTAGGGTGGGCAGGTCATCAGAGGTTCCTCTGAAGAGCATCCCCAGAGGACTTTTGTGTTTTTATTTTTTATTTAAAAGATTGTTTTGGGGCAGGGTGTTGGTGGCACATACCTTTAATCCCAGCACTCATGAGGCAGAGACAGGCGGATCTCTGTGAGTTCGAGACCAACCTGGTCTACAAGAGCAAGTTTCAGGACAGCCTCCAAAGCCACAGAGAAACCCTGTGTCGAAAAAAAAAAGATTGTTTTTGGTGTTTTTCTTGCATGTGTGTCTGTATGAGAGTGTCAGATCTTCTGGAACTGCAGTTACAGATAGTTGTGAGCTGCTGTGTGGGTGCTGGGAACTGAACCCGGGTCCTCTGGAAGAGCAGCCAGTGCTCTTAAACTGCTGAGCCATCTCTCTAGCCCCCTTTATTTAAATTTTTAAAAATCATTTATTTTAAATTGTGTGTGTGTGTGTGTGTGTGTGTAGGTGTCTGTGGAGACTAGAGATGCTGGATCCTCTGGAGCTGGAGTTACAGGTGGTTGTGGGTTTTCCCGATATGGGTGCTGGGAATAGAACTTGGGTGCTCTTTAAAAAGCAATGCACACTTTTAACCACTAAACCATCTATCTCTCCAGCCCCTCACCCTCATCCCTCCCTGGAGGATTTTTAAATAGAGAAAAACTGTTTTTTTTTCCTTTCTACATTGTAATGGCATGCACATTTCTGCTTAGTGGGGTGATTGAATGCCTGGCACTTGGGCAGGCTTCTGATGTACATGGCTCACTAGACCTGACCAGGACCCAGGCTTTGACTTATATTGTCTAAAATTCTTTAGAGTTAGATGCTATGGAGCGTCAAGTTTAGCCATGTTGTCAGAAAGACCTTGGGTAGGTCAGCCAGGCCCTAGAGACAGACCTGGGTTTGCATCAGGACTTTCCTGTATGACTCAGCGGCAGGGTCAGCACCGGTCTGCCTGGGATGCTTCCGTGAAATGGCGCATGGGAGGGATTGATTAACTTAGGGACCTGCTACATAGTAAGCTAGCCTAATTGATCTAGATTTTGGGTAACTGTCATTTATCCCTCTGCTCATTGCCTCCATACCTATCAGCCGGCCTGTTCCTCTCTGGGGTGACTCCTCGGGGCTGTGAGGGAAGGGAGCCAGGTTGGGATGTGTTGAGTGTGGCCTGGAGTTCTCTCCGAGTCAGGCATGTGAAGAAAAACTGTTCTCCAGGTCTGCAGCCACAAAAGGCCTGGGGTCGCTGTGTGCGTGGGACAGAAGGGAATCCCAGGCAGGTGGCAGTGAGATCTTCTCCTGTCTGCTGTGCATAGCTCCAGGAGTCTCAGCGGGGGCTAAAGCCAGGACCACAGTCGCGTGGGTCCTTCCTGCTGTATATGATAAGGGGGATCCGAGCTCAGCCCTGTTAGGAAAGCAGCTTCCCTAGGGTAAGTGACTGCACTCAGCAATGTAGAGGGGACGTAGCAAGTGTCCCAGGAGAGGAAATGACCCCTCCTGCCCTGGCACTTGGCCTGGACCCAAGAGGCCTGGTTGTGCCTGTGGCTACCTTTGCAGAGTTACGGGACAGTTAAGGTGTCAACCATTAGTGTCTTACTTCACGGTATGGTGTGGCAAGTTATCCAGGCATCTCCTTTATACACAGTTGTTCATAGTAACCTGGCCTGCTGCCTTTATCCCCATTCTACAGGTGGGAACAGAGGAGGCTAGGGAACTTGGCAAAGGTCAGGTGGCTGCAGAGACTCACTCACTCCTTCTGAAAATCAGGACACGTTCAGAGCCTTGGTGGGCAGCCGAAGGAGCAGGCTTTGTGCCTGCAGAGCAGAGGGACCCTCCGCTCTAACCCTCCGTGTAGCACCAGCCACAGGCCTGCTTCTATGTCATCTCTTGCTCGAGACAGTTCCATTTGTATCCAGTACACAGTAGGTCCTTAGTGGACATTTTCGCCTGCTGGTGTGTATGTGGGACGAGACACAGCCCACTGTGTTTGTGTTTGTTTCAGAATTAGGTGAGGCAGGCGGCTTTTGGAGGCAGGATGGATAAACTATTTCTAACCCTTTCACATTTATGAAGCACCTGCTATGTACAAATACCCATGATCCATAGGGGATCCCAAAGGGACACTAAGACATGGTTCCTGTCTCTGGGGATATGATCACCAAATAAATGTTTGCCAATGGAGGGCTGGTGAGCTTTCAGAGATAACTGTGGAAGTGTCTCCAGCAATTCACGGTATTCCCAGGTCCTCACCCTCTGTGTAGCAAGAACCACCTGTGTAAGGGGACAGGCATGTCCGAGTGTGAATGTGTGCATGTGAGAACTCTGCGTGTTTTGTACAGGTCTGTGTCACCCTGCTTAGGACTCCTGATAGGGTGCCTGGCGGCCCCAGGAGGCTTCACCTCCTGCCGAGGACAATTCTTTCATCGAATTCCACGGCCACAGACGCCCCTGGGAGACCAGTCAGCTGGCAAAGCCTATATACATGCTTATTGTCCAGGGAGGCCTGGGCAGGTAGTTGGCTAGATCTGTCGAGTTCGTCCCCTTGACTCAAACACCAACTCCAGGTATCTGGTCAGCAGACTCTGGGCCGGTGGAGTTTGGTCTAAGCACTGATGGGAACATGGGTGTCTTTCTGTTTTGAGAAAGGGCTTTCAGCAAAATACCTCTTGGTGGCCAAGGACACCTGTGTCTAGGCATGGAGAGGCAAGCATGAGTAAGTGTGTACGCACGTGTGCCAGGGATTACCAGGTATGCTGCCAGTGTGCATTGTGTTTGCACTCTGTGCTTGCACATGAGTGTGCAGAACATGGCATAGGGGTATATAGTGGCAGCTACATTGGAAAGACCCACAGGCTGGGAGTGAGACGGTGGAGCCATTTGTTTTGAAGGCCTTCTCGCCTGCCTCTGCCTTCCAAGAATCTCATAGTCTCTCTGAGCTTCAGTTTACTATCCGTGTCATGGAAAAACGGGATACCCACTCTGGTTCCTATAAATAAGAATAAAATGAAACAGACCCTGACGTGGTAGTGCTGGCCTATAGTCCCAGTACTCAGGAGGTGGAGGCAGGAGAATCAGAAGTTCAAGGCCAACCTCAGGTACTTGAGAGCCTGTTTGAAAACCCAGCAACAAAAAAGAGTTGATTCTGCTGTCTGTACAAATGTGAGTGATTATCGTTGGCATAGCCAGACTTGTCAGAGGGCAAAGTTGTGTGTGGCTTAAAATAACCCACGCAGTGAGCTGTGCAAAAAGGTAGGTCCCATCAGAGCCTCAGAAGTTTAGAGAGAGGCTGGTAGGAGCCACTTAATCTAACAGGTCCCCCTTGCTGAAGGGTGTAAGGGCTTCTAGAGCTGGAAAGTGACAATTGTGTTTAAGGTATGGAAGATATATTTTGGTTTGGGGGTTGTGGCACATGCCTGTAACCCTGACACTTGGGAGTGGAAGGCAGTGGGATCATGAACTCACGGACAGTGAGTCACACCCTGCGGGCCTTCCTCAATAGCATACGAAAAAGAACACAGGTGTGGTGGTTCATGCTTATTATCAGCACTTGAGAGGGTGAGGCAGGAGGACCGTTGTAAGTTTGAGGCCAGCCTAGGCTACATAATGAGTTTTAGACCAGTTTCTGACTGTGGAGACAAAGATCTGTGTGACTCTGGAGCCCTGTGACTGTGGATTTACCCAGGTCTGTAGGTTTGTGTGTGTGCCTTATTTGTGGACTCTCTTATTTGCTATGTGATAGTCACTCAGCCAAGATTTCCAGTGTCTGTCTTGTGTTGGGCACATCGGTTTAGACTTTTATTCCTTTCTGTTTTGGGTTTTAGAAACAGGCTCTCAAGTACTCTAGGCTAGCCTAGAACTTCTGGTCCTCTTGCCCCCACCTCCCAAGGAGGCCAAGCACAGTAGTGCATGCCTAGATCCTAGCACTGGGAGGCTGAGGCAGGAGGATTGCAAATTTGAGACCTGCCTGAAATTCACAATGAGACTCTGCCTCTAAAACCAAAAATAAACAACAGCCCTGGTTGCCTCCTTCAAGATCATAGCCTAGTCAGCATGATGCCACAGTTGGACTCCTGGGTAGGGGGCAAGAGGAGGAGGACCAGGGGAAGCAAGCCCAAAAGCGAGACTGGGAAGCCTTCAGGAAAGGTGGCTTAGGTGGGAGGAACAGCTATGTGGAGACGCCTGGGGGGGGCAGCTGCTCTTGCACCTGCTGTCCATGTGGGGTCCTGAGATGGAGGGGAGACACAAGCGTCCCAGCGAAAGCCCAGGGAACCTTTGCAAGAACTAGGATCTGGGTTTGATCCTGCAGGCCCCTGGGGTTCCCCTCAGAGAAGGTTTAAGCCCTATAGAATGACATAATCCACCTTGCAATTTGGAAAATTCTGGGAGCCCCAGCATCCGCATAGCTCACCATAGCAACAGCTGCAGCCAGATTTTGGGCTCTGTCTGCTTGTGAGTGATGGCTGCACATGGAGGGGAGGGAGCTGGGATTTGCTGGAGGCCAGGAGGGGTGGAGGTGGGGTGCTGGGGACGCTGGCCTGTGTGAAACATTCTAGTCAGGCTATATGGGAGCAGGAGGAAGTGAGCAGTTCCCCAGTGACTGTCACGTGCAGTATTCATCTGTCCTCTTACGTATTGCTCATGCTGTCACTGTGAAGTAAGTATGGTCCCCATTTTACGGAAGAGGAAAGCAAGCTGCAGAGATGGCACATGCGGTGACTAGTAAAACAGAACACAGCGGAAGTCCCTGCTCGCCCAGCCCTGCTCTTTCCAACCCCCTGCTCATCTGCAATTTCTGCCCACCCCCCAACAGCTCTTGAGTCTCCTAACCTGACAGATGGGGAGGCCAACCTGCACGCTAGTCTCCTCCACGTGCTCTGGTTACTGGGGCTCAGATCCTCGCATTTCAATGTTAGAGATGCCCCTTCAGCCAGCGCTGCTTGCAGATTTGAGAAGCACAGCCCACATTCCTCTGCGTAACCCATCGGCACAGACACTGTTTTAAACAGGCCCCTGGCAGATGGGAGAATAAGCCCCTTGATACACATCCCTAGAGTCACAGGGTGCATGGCCCGGGCCATCTGTTCACCCCACTCGGTGTATCAGCCTCCTGCCTGGTGACATGAGCCACAGGCGGGCGGGCCTAGAGCAGAAAGCACACCCTCCATTTTACAATACTGTGTTGGTAGCTTGCTTTCCATGGAGCTGTACTTCTGAGCCACACGAGAAGGTGGGCGCCAACCCTGGATGGGGATGGGGGGGCAGTCTACACACACCTTGCTAAATGCTGGGCCTGGCACACAGCTCCCTGCCTGATACTCTCCAGGTTCTGGAGAGGTGGCCCCTTCTTCCTGGGCTGGGTTACCTTGAATTGAATCCGGCAGGGACAGTAGTGTGCTGAGTGTGTGTAGCGTGCCTGGACAGCTTGTGTGGAGTGAAGCAGGGGCCCACAGCCGTAAGGCCTAGTGTTCACTGTTGGAGACCCTTTCCCTGGGAGTCAGGAGGACAGGGGTGGGGCTGTACCGAAAGGCCAGTGTCTTTGGTTTGGTTCAGTTTCCTTTTTTGTCTTGGTCAAGGTCTCTGATGGTTTTGAAGTCTCCATTTAGCCAAGGGTAACCTTAAGATCTTCCGCTTCTGCCTCCCGAGTGCTGGGGATATGGGCATATACCACCACACTTGGTTCGTGCAGTCCTGGGGACCCGGTCCACAGTTTCAAGCATGCTAGGCAAGTCTTCAACTAGTCGAGCCCAAGTGGTTTTGTTCTCTGGTCATCGCTATGTGGTGGCCATCTTTTCTTTTTCCTGATTAAAGACCAGATTGGCTTTTACTCTTGGATTTTCCCAGTGAAATCTAGAAGGTCAAATCCCAAACAAGTAACTAGTAAATGTAGTTTACTAAAGAAATAGTTAAAATCCTAGGTAGTCTAGTTCTTGTAGGATCTGTCCTAGACTCTGAAGTAGAAACAGTTAATGACACTGACATTGGCCCAGCCATTTGTTCTCTTTAGAAACCCGAGAGGCGGGCAGAATGACCCTGTTCTCACCCCATCTTGTGAGTGAAGGGGCCGAGGTCCTGTGCCGTCTCTACGACCTCTTCATGGTTTTATGAAGATAGAAACAAACTGTGGTAGAATCAAACCAAAAGCAATATCTCACTCCCAAAGTTGCCATCCCATGGTGACCCTCACACTCTGACCTGCATGGGTTGGATTTGATCTGTGTGTCCCCAATAGTCCTTTCTTGCTGGGGCATCCTTAGGACCCTGGGAGACAGCTCGAGCCAACAGCCTGGCTTCCTTTGGGGATGTGTTCTTGGGCTACTCCTGGCAGGTCCTTTGAGATCCTCCTGGGTCCCCCCTAGCATCACCTTTTCTTTGTCAGCCTCTCCTAAAAGGAGCCCCCAGAGAACAGTGGTCCTGAAGCCATTCTCTCCCTCCACATTGGGGCCTCCTCTGCTTGCTGGCTCGCCCTGGAGAACCTTTATGGCTGGACTCGTTACCTGGTCCTCTTCAGCCCTTCTCCAACCCCTTGTCCTCATGCCATTCTTCATTGCCCAGTGACGGTGCTGGGCAGCTCTGATGACCCCTAGCCAAACCTCCTTGACCTCATTGCATCTGGTCTCTTGCCTAGCATCCGCCCTTCCTTGATCCTACAGTGCATTGGACACCTCGTCTGTGCCTCTGTCTGTTGTGTCTCCTTTGCAAGCTGGACTGTCCCCACCAGTGGGTGCCGAGGTATGCCTGTCTGTCACCTCCACTCACATCTCTTCAGAGGGCTATTAGAGCTTGAGTGTGATTGTCTACCTCCAAGACATGCCTTGAGTAGATGGATGGATGGGCAAATGGGCAAAAAGGCCAGTGATGCTCTTGCTGACATCAGGTGCCTGTGATTGGCCACAGTAGGTCTTCATTGCATGCCCTACCAATACCTGGAAATTAATGTGGTGAACCACAGACTATTTTGAAATCACAGAAAGTGAAAGTTGAGTGGGATGTGGAGGGCCATCTCAAATCTCCAGGAAACCTGGGTGCCCTCGCCTTCTCTGTCCATGGTACTACTGTCTGCGCTTGGCAGCTCCTGTGAGATCTGCAAAGCTACTAATATCATGTGGGGCTCGGGGAGCAGCCTGCTACCCTTCAGTGGGGTCCAGGGCACGTTCCCCTTCCCCAACATAGCTCCTGCCAGAGGTTAGTCATGCTGGAGTCTGCTGAGTCAAAAGGGACTTGTGGGTGGTTTGTGGCCAGGCTGGAGCAGTGAGGCAGGACTTTCTAGGTATGAGATTCTGTCCCAGGACGTAAAGCCCAGAGGTTTCAATCCTGAGAAGATTCTGAAGAATAGGAACGAAGCAAACAGAACTCAGTGAATGAGAAGGATCAAGGGGTGCCATAGTCTCCAAGACACTTCTGTGGAGTGATGGCGCATAGGTGCAGGGCTACATGGTCCAGGCTCCAGCGTAGAGATGTGTACAGTCTAAATGAAGTTCCTGCGTTCTACACAGGGCTGCAATTCAAGTACTTCATACACTTTGAACAGCATCACTAAATTGACTGTTTCTTTTCGTGTTATTTTGTTTTCGATAAAGATTCATTAAATAGCCTGCTCCTTGAATGTTTGTACCAGTGTAGATTTTTTTCTTCATGTAAATAAAACCTACTGTGGTCTGGGATTATGGCTCAGTAGTAGAACACTTACCTAGCAGATAGGAAGCCTTGGGTTCAGTACCTAACACCCAAACCAAAGAGACTCAGAAATAATTGCATTACCAGAACCTTGTGATGTGGCTTTGTAATTAGGGGCTGGAGAGGAGATGGCTCAGAGGGTGAAGTTCTTGTTATGCAAACATGAGGATCCAAGATCAGGGTCCCCAGCACCCACATAAATGCTGAGTGAGGGGGTACATGTCTGTGACACCAGTGCTGGGCAGACATAGTCAGGAAGACCCTGGTGTCTGCCAGCCATTTTAGCTAGGTCATTGAGTTAAGTGAGAAAACCCTGTCTCAAAAGGTAAAGTTTAGGGTTGGCAATATAGTTCAGTGGATGAGTCACTTTGCCCAAAGCCTGGTCTCCTGCGTTCAACTCCCAAGACCCACATGGTAGAGCCATCTGAGAGGCCTCTGACCTGGTGCACACTATGGACACGTTTGTACAGGCGCATACACACAAATAATATATGGAGTAACTTTCTGTTTTGCTTTTTTTTCAAGACAGGGTTTCTCTCTGCAGTCCTGACAGTCCTGGAGCTCACTCTGTAGACCAGGCTAGCCTCAAACTCACAGAGGTCCACCTGCCTCTGTCTCCCAAGTGCTGAGATTAAAGGCGTGCGCCACCACCACCTGACCCTATATATAATAGCTCTTGGATTATTTTTTAAAAGGTGGAGAGCAATTGAAGAAAACACCTAAGGTTTCCACACACGTGCATATACATATATCCATGCATCTACACACAAAGAAAACACCTAAGGTTTCCACACATGTGCATATACATGTATCCATGCATCTACACACAAAGAAAACACCTAAGGTTTCCACACACGTGCATATACATGTATCCATGCATCTACACACAAAGAAAACACCTAAGGTTTCCACACACGTGCATATACATGTATCCATGCATCTACACACAAAGAAAACACCTAAGGTTTCCACACGTGCATATACATGTATCCATGCATCTACACACAAAGAAAACACCTAAGGTTTCCACACACGTGCATATACATGTATCCATGCATCTACACACAAAGAAAAAGGGTGCAGTTAAAGCCAAGGATGGTGGTTCATGCCCAGTATCCAGAGATGGAGGTAGTAGTTTAGGGTTATCTTTGGCTACATAGGGAGTTTGAACCTAGTCTGAGCTAAATGAGATCCTGTCTTAAAAATCAAAAAGAAGCCGGGTGGTAGTGGCACACTTTCAATCCCAGCACTTGGGAGGCAGAGGAAGGGTTATCTCTGAGCTCGAGGCCAGCCTGGTCTACACAGTGAGTTTCAGGTCAGCCAGGGCTACACAGAGAAACCCTGTTGGAAAAAAAATCAAAGACGCTGAGCACGAGGCAAACACCTTTAACCCTGGTACTTGGGAGGCAGAAGCAGATGGTTTCTTTTGAGGCCTGGCCTACAATGCAGGTTCAGGGTCATCTAGGGTTATATAGTGAGACCCTATCCTAAAAAAAATAAAATTCAAAGCCAGGCAGTGGTGATGCACACCCTTAACTCCAGCACACAGAGGATCTCTGTGAGTTCGAGGCCAGCCTGGTCTACAGAGCGAGTTCCAGGACAGGCTCCAAAGCCACAGAGAAACCCTGTCTCAAAAGAACAAAAACAAAACAAAAAATCCAAAACACACACACACACACACACACACACACACACACACACACACACACACACCATGGCACAGGACGTGTGACTGTTGTGGACAGGCGGAGGCCAGTGCCAGTCCAGCTAGTCTGGCGCTCAGTGCCTCTTGGGTCAGCTCTGGCTTACGGGGGGTGTGTCTGTGCCCACAGGAAGGAGAGGAACAGGAGGAGAATCGTGGCAAGGAAGAGCGTCAGGAACCCAGCACCACGACCCGGAAGGTGGGGAGGCCTGGCCGGAAGCGCAAGCACCCGCCGGTGAGTGTTCTCTCTCACGTGACCCACGCCTGAGCCGTGGACAGCAGTGATGCGTGTCTGAGGCGTTGGGGGATATTAAGGCCATGAGGCTCCTTTGAACGCTCCCTGTTTCCTCCAGCTTTGAACTGGAGGCCGGGGAGCTTGGCTGGTGGGTGTGGGGACTAGGATTTCAACCCGGCTCTGACCCGACTTCCCTTAGTTAGGGCCCCTCAGGCCGTCCACTAGCCATGGTCCTCCTCCCAGGAGGGGAACTTGCAGGAAGGCACCGGGGTCAGAGCCTGGTTCCAGAGAAAGGAAGACATGCTGCGTTTGTGCAAGAGAGGTGCAGGGCCTGCTCACGCCTGCAAGGTGGAGGCGGGGCGGGGCGGGGCGGGCAGGGCGGTGCACTGGCCCACGAGCTCCTGCTCCAGGGAGCCATGCGGCTGGGCCAGGTCCTGGGAAGCTGGGCCAACTCAAGATGGAGAGAGCTGGGGGTGTGGCGAAGCTGTGGGCTGGAGGAGCGTGCCTAACCTCGGTGGATAATTAGTTCCCAGCAGAAGGCCAGCTGGTTCCTTTCTCCTAGCCCTTCCAGCAGAGATTGGTAAACTCTCGGAGGCCGAGGGGGAGCAGCAGCTCCGGATTGGTAACTCAGGGCTGCAGGGCTGCAGGGCAGGGAGCAGGGAGCAGCAGCCGGGTAGGAAGATGGGTTCAGGGAGGCCAGAGGCCTGGGTACAGTGTCCAGTCGCTTGCTGTAGAAGGAAGGGAGTGAAGTCAGGTAACTAGCTGGTAAGTCATTTAGAACATTTTAATAATAAAGCACACAGGGGTATTTTATGGCCTGTAAGGAAAAACTCACTTGACAGTGGAAGGATGAGAGGAGAGTTCAGAATTTCCGGTTTGGAGCAGGCTGCGCTGGCAGATGCCCTGGGTGCGCTTCCTGTCCCTTTCGCCCAAGAGCACCGTGAGGGCTGAGGGTGCCTGAAGAGGGGCCTGCCCTATTTGACCGCAGGCACATCCTTGCCCCCCTGAGGCGCCTCAGCCCTAATCTGCAGAGCAAATGTCTCCTCTCGAATTGCTGAGGAGCCAGAGCCACCACCTGTAACAAATAGAGCCACTGACCCTTTGACTCCAATTTGTCGGTCTAGAATCAAAAGGAAGGCACAGCGCTGAGAGCGGCGAGAGTCTGGGGTCAGAGGATATAAGGAAATGACTCGTGGAATGGGGACTGGGAGGGAGTCATCCTACCCATGCCTGGATCCCGCTTCAGTGCAGAAAGGAAAAATACCATCTTCGGAGCCCAGCAGACCTGGGTTCAAATATCGGCTTCACAATTAACTGACCGTCTTTTTGAGCTTGAATAAGTCACTGAGAAGCGCAGGCAGGATGCCTTCCTTCTAGAATGCTGCGACAGCAAGGTGAATTCAGCTGGTGTTGAGCAAGGCACCCAGGCAATCGCTGTTTGACAGGAGAAAGAATTCCTATGTTTGGTGCTCCTGAGCTATGTGACGTTGTGCAGTTACTTAACTCCTGACCACTTCCTCATTGGTGACAGGGCTGCTGTGAACACCTGTCCTGTGTCCTTCCAGGGGCGTGTGCAAGCAGCAAAGTCAGGCCCAAATGCTGGCCAGATAATTTCAGCGGCCAGTGTCCACACACCAGGGTGCAGACCTTTGGGGTGGGCTCCATCCCTGACCTCTGGGCAGCCCCCATGGGAGGCATCGTGTGGACATGGTCCAGCCTGTGTCCTGGGTGACACCACAACCACCTGCAGGCAGAGGAGAGGCCCCTGGGAGAGCTGGTGCTGACTGAGGAGTTTGCGTGAGGTAAATGCTGGAAGGGAGCCTTGTGATCTGGGAATGTGGCTTGGTTGCTAGCATGTGTGAATCCCTGGGTTTGATCCAGTACCATGTAATACTGGCAGCACATATCTGTAATCTTAGTATTTGGTGTGGAGGTTCAAGGTCATCCTCAGATAGATAGTGAGTTTGAAGACAGCCTTGGCTACGAGACCCTGTCTAAAACATTAAATTTTTTAAAAAAATTCCCAGGTGGTGTGACGGTCACAGCTTTAATCCCAGCACTTGGGAAGCAGAGCCAGGCTGATCTCTGCGTGGTCTACAGAGTGAGTTCCAGGACAGCTAGAACTGTTCTATAGAGAAACCTTATCGCGGAAAACAGAACAAAATTGTAAGGGGCTGGAGAGTTGGCCTAGCAGTTTGGAGCGTTTGTTGCTCCTGCAGACGACCCCGGGTTTCACTCCCAGGACCCACATGGTGGGTCACAACCGTCCACAGCTCCAGTGCCAGGAGATGTGGTGACCTTCAAGGGCACCAGGCTGGAATGTGGAACACAGACACACAAGCAGGCAAAACACTCAGACATTTAAAAACAAATTTTAAGGGACGCCTCTTACATTGGAGGGAACAAAGAAAGGCAGCTCAGAAAATGCAGTTTTTACTGGGAGACTGCCTGGGGATGTTTCCGGTTCCTGCCAGCTGCTGATGGCCTGGCTCTCCTGGGACAGGTGTGATCCTGGCGTCTTCCTCTCTCCGGGGTCCCTATCTCCTTCTCAGCAGGAGCTCTGCAGGCTTCTCTGGGATGCACCGCAGCTGTGGCCCTGGGGCCAGATTCCCAAGGAGTGTTAGAGACCTAGTTTGTCTCCAGGAAGCCTGTTGAGGGCAGGGTGGGAGAGGAGGGGAGGCGGAGGAACCAGGGAGAGCGTGGCCGACAAGGAGGACTCCTCTGTGCTAGCTTTACCATGCAACACTGCAGAGGTTCAAGTACACCAAGTGTTCCTCCTCAGCCCCAAGATTAAGCACCCTTGGCTTCCTCCTCAATTTGTCCCCAAGCCTGTCCAACTTTTCCATTCTCAGATATCTGTCCTTGGGTGCTGCTGTGTCAGTCCCCTAGCCAGGGATGCCCAGGCTATCTCACTTTGCAGAATACCCCCACTCCCTCTTTCCCTTCACGTGGGAAGAAGGAATTTATCTCCCAGTCTAGTGCTCTGGAGAGGAGAGGCATAGTCGCATTAATATACTGCTTGGCAGGTCTCTGTTCTTGAGACTCTAGGGCAGTGGTTCAAACCTTCCCAGTTCTATGACCTTTTCATACAGTTCCTCAGGCCGTGGTGACCTCCCAACCATAAGATTATTCTCATTACTACTTCATAATTGCAGTTTTGTCTCTCTTGTGAATGTTAATGTAAATACCTGTGTTTTCCAATGGTCTTAGGAAATCCTGTGGAAGGGTCAGTTGACTCCCAAAGGGGTCCCGACCCACATGTTGAGAACCATTGCTCTAGGGGCTCCATTTCTCTTTCTCCCCACCACACCCCCTTTTCTTTCACAGGGCCTCACTGTGTAGCCCCGTCTGACCTGGACCTCACTATACAAACCAGGCTGGCCTTCTGGAGTACTGGAATTAAAGGTGTGTGGTGTGCGCCACCAAGCCCAGCAAGGTGTGAGCTGCCATTGGGTTCTGGAATCTGGGTCCTGTGGAAGAGCAGCAAGTACTCTTAATGGCTGAGCCATCTGTCCCACCCTAGGACACCATTTTTATTGTTGTTTTTTCGAGACAGGGTTTCTCTGTGGCTTTGGAGGCTGTCCTGGAACTCGCTCTTGTAGACCAGGCTGGCCTCGAACTCACAGAGATCCGCCTGCCACTGCCTCCCAAGTGCTGGGATTAAAGGTCCAGCAGATTCTATTTCTTATGGGACAGGATCCAGAACACTGTCCTGACTTTCCAGTTCCTTAGTCACTACCCTGCCCCCCACTCCCACTAGTGCCCAGCACTCACCCCCTTGGACAGAAGAACCCAGCTCAGGTCCCTGCTGCTCCAGAATACCCGGGTTCCTTCTCCCCACTTGAGCCCTTTCATGGCGCTACTCGCCCTCTCCCTTGGAGCCACACCCCGTCAAGCCTTATTGAAAATGAAACCTAGGACCAGGGAGGCAGTTCAGCAAGCAAAGGTACTTGTACTCGCTGCACGTAGCTGGCGAGTTCAGTCCCCGGAACCCCTGAAAAGGAAGAGAGAGAACTGACTCCACAGAGTTGTCCTGGGGTCTCCACACCCATGCTGTGGCATGTGCACACCCCTGTATAATACACACACACGCATACACACATAATTAAATTTTAACTGAAAACTAAAATAAGTAAAAGAAAAGAAAAACAAAAAAACTAAGCCCGGTTTGGCCCCTCTAGATGGTTAAGTCCCTTCTGGTTGCAAAATCAATACTGGTGAACTAGAAACCAGACGACTACTTCTAGCAAAGGTTGGATCGCAGTGGTCTGCAGACCTCACTCCCAGAAGTGTGGCTGCTGCTTGTCCTCAGAGAGCTCCAGAATTAGCATCGAGGAGCTTAAGGTTTCCAAACTGCAAGTTAATTTATTTACCTATTTACATACTTACTCAGTGGTACCCAAACCTAGTTTACACATCTTCTTCACCAAGCCCCTGAGCCACGCCCCCAGCCCTAGAAACTACCTTCCTCCTCCTCCTCCCTACCCCCTCCACCCACCCTTTCTTTAGTTGAATTGTATTACTATCACATCCATGCATCTGTTTTTGTTTTTATAGTGATATGACTTCTTAGCAAATAGAGAACTTAATATCCAGCCCCACCTCAGCACCCGCAATCCACACCCCAAATCTTGGGTTGGCCTTTAACCCCAGATGAGGAAAGCTTGTCCCTCCACTGGTTTAGTTTTGGTTTGGAGGGTTGGGGGTTTTGTTCGGTTGTGGTGGCAGGGAACTTGCTAAGCATCCGAGGCAGGCCTTAATCGACTGATTCTTCTGCCTCCACCATCTCTCAGGTGCTGCCACCACGTCTAGCTGGTTTTGGGTGTGTATCGACTGTGTCAGCAGTCTGACTTGGTAGCCATGGCTGCCCTCCTGCCACTTGACGCCATTGGTTTGACCCTTGGTACCATCTCTTCTGCATGGCTTCCAAGTGTAGCTCATTTCTTCACCCCACCTCCGAGGACCAAGAACAATGGCCAATAATAGCACAGTGCTTTGTTGCCTGCGAACACTTTGAAGGCTTACCTCAGGGTATCTGGATAACATGCGCACACATATGCACATGCACAAACCAATCACAAGAATTAGAAGTTTCATCACTACTGCGAAGCCCAGGAACCTGGGGCTCCAGTGGCTCTTATTTAAGTTGATATGTGAACGCAGGACTGTTTGAAAACGTGTGCAAACTGTTCCAGAAAACAAACATACAAAGAGAGCTGAGGTCAGGGGCGTAGTGCATTTGGTAACGTGCAGTTGGTAGAGTGCTTGCAGGGCACGCACAAGGCGCGGGTTTGATTCTCAGCACTGCATAAGCACGCCTGTAATGGCAGCTCCTGAGACACGGAGGGTCAGAAGTTCAAGGTCATCCTTAGCTAGAATCACATTCAAGGCTAGCCTGGGCCAAATGAGACCCTGTCAAAATAAAATAAAATAAAAAACACCAGGAAAGGAAATAGAATTGAGGGAGGAGTTTGACGCAAATCGCAGGAATCCAGGTGTAATTGGGGGAGCCAGAGTGGCCCAAAAACTGGGAAGCAAGCCTGCTTCAAAGTAGGCACTGGCAGCTTTGCACTGGTGAAAGCCAAGATAGTGCCGGCAACAGGAAACAGGAAGCCAGCTGCTGGCTAGGAGGGGCTTAGGAAGGGAGCTGGCACCTGAGCCGGGGCCTGTGGGCTGGCCAGTGCCCATGTGGGGGAGGAGACCAGCATGGGAAGCCAGGCCTCGTGTGTGTGTGTGTGTGTGTGTGTGTGTGTGTGTGTGTGTGTGTGTGCGCACGCGCGCGCGCGCGCGCGTGTCCCAGTGGAAAGGAGGGCCATTTCCCTGTTCAGCAGCTCCTGAAGACCTTGCAGTGTGACAAGTGGGGCTGTGTAAGGCTGGTTCCTGCCTGGTCACAAGCCCAGACAGCTCTGCAGAAGTCTTTGTTCTTTGTGGGTGGTTCCAGCTGGGGCGTCAGAGGAACAGTTTCTGCCTTGGCCCACCAGACCCTGGGGTTGGGTTAGGGTGGGAGAGTGTGTGTGTGTGTGTGTGTGTGTGTGTGTGTGTGTGTGTGTGTGTGTGTGTGTGTGTGTGTGTGTGTGTGTACCTTCCTGCAAGGTCTACACTGTTTGCTAGCTGCATGCGTATCAGTGGGGATTTATACCCACCAACTTCCTCCAGGGTTATTTTTGCTTGGAGGGAGCATTCTGAGGTCACTCCTGCTAAGAATAACCCAGCAAGGGCGGGAGGAGGAGTGGGTGGGAGCTGGCACTGCGCTCAGCTGAGCCAGGCTGGGCTCCTTACTCCATAGCAGCCTCCTGCACTGCCAGGAGGGGGTGAGTTCCAGAGGGCAGCGCTGCAGGGCAGAAGGGCAGAAACTGGGGGAAGCCAGGGAGCCGGGGGCTGAGCCTCAGCTGGCTGGGCAGTTTTACTCCGCTCCGATGGCTTCACAGTGTAGGTCACTTTTTCAGCGTCACAGAGCTATTTAAACTGACACTTAGTGGCTGATATCCCCTTGGTTTTAGGCTCTCTTAGTCTGGGCTGCTGCTCCTGGTCACGCCCCAGCAACGGCCTTCCAGAAGGCATGAGGAAGACAGAGCTGTGCTGGGGGATGTGTAGCTCAGGCATTTAACTCTTCCCTGGAGATTTGCCCTCTGAGCACTCGAGTGAATTCTGAGGATGTTCAGTGCAGTGCTGCCTGGTCAGTGGTGGGGACCTTGAGAGTCACAGAAGCCAGGGAAGACCTGCTGGGACAGGCGGGGCGTGCCTGACCTCAGAGGAGGGAGGGGGGCAGCCAAGGAAAAGGTGGCAGGCCCCGCTGAGGCCTTGTGAGCAGGTGGAGACAGTGTTGTACGGAAGATTGAGGCAGGCCCTGAACCACCAGCCTTTCCTTCCTTAAGTTGTTTTTGTCAGTTATTTATTTATTTTTCCAGCAAGAAAAGCAACAGTTGCAGCACATGGCACCCTTTCCACCTCAGGAGAGACGGCAGGGAGCTGGGGTGCCTGGGAAGGGTAGTGGATGATCAAGGAGAGTGACAGCGCTAAGCTGCTTGTGGCTCTCCAGAGAGCGGCGAGGGCTCTGTGAGCTGGGCTGGGTGTGAAGGAGGCTCTGAAGTCACACTGGATGGGGTAGGACGAACACAGCACTGGGGTGAGGGGGCACCTGGGACGCCACTTCCTAGGTAGCGGTTCCTTTCTAAGCTCACCGCCTGTGGTATAGCAGAGGCGGGAAAATCACTGGCTTGTTTTCCAGTGTCATTTATTTCGTGTATGGGTGTTTTGCCTGCATGTGTGACTGTATCATGTGTGTTCCTGGTGCCTTTGGATTCCAGGAGAGGGTGTCAGATCTCCTTGGACTGGAGTTAAGATGGTTGTGAACCACCATGTGAGTCCTGGGAACTGGGCTGGGTCCTGTGGAAGAACAGTGCTCTTAACTGACGAGCGGTCTTTCCATCCCTCAGAAGTGGTTTTAAAGGGATGTTCCAGGTTCCCTGAAACCTTTTTAAAAACTTGCTTATAGCCAGGTGGCAGTGGTGCACACCTTTAATCCTAGCACTTGGGAGGCAGAGTCTCTAAGTTAGAAGCCAGCCTGATCAATAGAGTAAGTGAGTTCCAAGGCAGTCAGGACTGTTACACAGAGAAACCCTGTCACGGGAACAAAAAAAAAGGGGGGGGGGACATGTTCTGCTTTATATTTATTTTATGCATATGAGTGTTTTATCTGCATATATGTCTGCAGCACGAGTTCTAATTGATCTTAATGTTAAAAACTCAGAGTCAGATATTAGGGGGTGAAAGCTGAAAGATCAGAGAGGCAAAGCAGCCAGCCACTAGAGCCCTTACCTCCAAGGTAAAGGGTTACCTTGACTGTCTCTTGTTGATCTGCATTCCTTAGTCCAGTGTTTACCCTTGCCACACCTTCTGCATAATCCAGAAGGGAGGGACATTCTGTTTGGATTATGCTTAGAAAAAACATTGTTTCTAGGAATGCTATGTTTACAATCCATTTTTAGGTGACCTTATTTGCCACAACTGAAACACTTGCCATTTCGATTTTTCTTCAAGCCTCTGGAAATCATTTCTCTTATCCAAGTATCAGCATGGTTATGAGATTCAATGTTGATTGTATCTCAGATCCATTCCTCCAAGGTGCTGATCTTGCCTTTAACGGCCTAATTACCCTTTTGTGCTAAGCATTAGCATTTTTAAAAGCCAGAGATTCAATTATTATTTGTCTAGCTTCTGAATTTGGTATCATTCTATTTACTACTGAAGTCAATCTTTGGAAGAATTCAATGAAGGTTTCTTTTGGGCCTTGTATAACTTTAGTAAATGATTCAGTTTTCCTTTTTACTTCTTTGATTCTGTCCCAAGCATTCAGAGCTGCTGTGAGGCATAAAGCCAGGGTGTGGTCATCAAAGAGAGACTGCCTTTGTGCGTCAGCATATTCTCCCTCTCCAAGAAATTGGTCTTGGGAGATTCCCATTCCTCTGGCCCTACTTTGTTGTCCAATGGTCTTAGCCTCATCTTTCCACCACATCCTCCACTATAATTGAGGACAAGACTCAAAAGACTGCTATAACCAAATCTCTCCTGTCTCTAGGGATAATTCTATTACAAGTTGACCATGAGTGTAATATCTGCTTTACAGAAGGTGATGCACGCCACATGAGACTATCACTTCCTTGAATCTTCATGTATATGTGTGTGCATGTGCCTCTGTGTGTGTGTGTGTGTGTGTGTGTGTGTGTGTGCTTGTTTGTTAGAAACAGGATTTCTCTGTAGCTTTGGAGTCTGTCCTGGAACTCTTTCTCTATAGACCATATTGGTCTTGAACTCACAGAGATCTGCCTGCCTCTGCCTCCAGAGTGCTGGGATTAAAGGCATGAGCCTCCATGCCAGCTTTCCTTGAATCTCTTTAAGTCTAACATTTTCACAGGGGTCCATTTCAGCTCTTACACAGCCTTGGGGATATCTATCATTTGGCAATTCCTGTAAAGTCACTGGATAAATTGAAGTTGTTTTTTGAAAACCTTAGGCTGTTCCTCTATAACCTTATAATGAAATGCTGAAATTGGTTCTCCTTTAAATTTCTCTGTCTGTGTCTGAATATTTCTCTGATCTGTTTTAATAAGTTTTTCTAAAACTTGTATCTTAGCACTCATATTAACCAACATTTTTAGTGATAAAACAAAAATAATAATGTTTATAATTGACATTACATAAATCCCATCTAAATTAGTTATCCTGTCATTTAAATGTTCCATTTTCAATCATCCAGTGTATTATCATAAGAGACCTAACTCCCTCCATTGTAATAGTGTTTCCCATGTTTTAATATGGGAAAAAAACTCTCTCTTTTAACTAATTCCTCTCTTTAATAAAGAATTCCCAATTGTCGGCTGGAGAGATGGCTCACTGGTTAAGAGCACTGGCTGCTCTTTCAGAGGTCCTGAGTTCAATTCCCAGCAAACACATGGTGTCTCACAACCATCTGTAATGAGATCTGATGCTCTCCTCTTCTCACATGTAGGCTCTATATGTAGATATAGAAAATAAACATTAAAAAGAGAAACCGTTCCCAATTGTCTGACCAAGTCTGCTGACAATGACAACGCAGATGAGGGTGAAGTGTGAAGCTGACGGCTACCGTGTGGAACAGTAGAAGCCTGAGCGGGTTTCAAGGCAGATACCTATTTTGGCAGCAGCCTGAGAAGGGGTTCCAGGGAAAGCCTACAACCTACTGGGAGAAAAGAAGCCCAAGAGCCTGTCATCTGCACGGGGGAACGTGCGAAAGTGGCTAATTCCTGCAGCATTTGGAGCCCAAATGCCTGTGGAGTTTGCTGCAGAGAGGCTACAACAGAAACATCCCAAACTCACTTAGAGGCTTAGGAAAAAAAAAAAGAGGAGAAGCTAGCTGGCGAGGTGGTGACTGCAGCGTGGGCCAGTGCAGGCAAGCGACTTTCATGAATTTGTGCCCCAAAGTTGGATGCCAGATGTAGTTGGTTTTAATAATAAAAGCTCGGAGTCAGATATTAGGAGGTGAGAGCTGAAGGATCAGAGACACAGAGCAGCCACTGGAGTTCTTCCTCCACGAAATCCTCAGACCAAAGGGTGGCTCCGCCCAGCCCTACCACTCCTGTTTACTCCTCCCTAGTGCTGGGATTAAAGGTGTGGCCACACTGCTTGGCCTCTAAGGTTAACTAATGGCTAGCTCCACACTCTGATGTCCCGGCAAGCTTTACTTATTAGAGTACAAACAAGATATCGCCACATGTGTTTGTGCACCACACATGTGCCTGGTGTCCAGAGGTTCCAGAAGAGGGCATTGGATCCCCTGGGACTGGAGTTGTACATGATTGTGAGCCATCGTATGGGTCTTGGGAACTGAACCCACGTCCTCTGCAAGAGCAACAACTGCTCTTAACCACTTTGCCATGTCTCCAGCCCCACTTCAAAGAGTCCAGCTAGGCCCTCATGCAGGTGGACAGGTGTCCCTGCTGGAATTGTATGTCACTGGGTTGGCCATTCACTGAACATGCCTGTCCTCATACCCCCTTGCCATGGCTTGTGTTAACCTAGCAATTATTTCTTGGCTGAGTCCACACAAGGAAAGGTCTCTGGGGAAGAGGCAGAGTCGGACAGAAGTATTGAGGAGATCCTAGAAGGACTTGAGATGGGTAGTATCCAGACCTGAACCAGGGATTCTAGAATAACCCTCTTTGTTCACCAGTCCTGCTGGCCCTGTCCACACTGCTGACTTCTTTAGCTATTCTACTGGAGAGAAGACAATTGGAGGAGTTGAACACCTAGTTCTAAAGCCATGATATGTGACCCTATCCCAAGAAGGCTGAGCAAGGGAACCTTGCGAACTTCTTATGGAATAGCATGGGATGGACCTCCCTGGCCCTCCTGCTACCGTGGGCTCCTCAGAGGCTGCAAACAGTAGAGGAATGCCAGGGAGGGCTGCAGAAAGGGCCTGAGGGCCAGGGTGGCAGTTAGGGTTCAGTGTCAGAGCTTTTGTTTTTGTTTGTTTTGTTTTTCAAGACAGGGTTTCTCTGTGGCTTTGGAGGCTGTCCTGGAACTCGCTCTTGTAGACCAGGCTGGTCTCGAACTTACAGAGACACACCTGCCTCTGCCTCCCGAGTGCTGCACCACCACCACCACCACCTGTCCAGGGCTGACCTCTTAGTCAGACATTCAAGTGATCCCTGGAACTAGAGTCAGCCTAGAAAAACCCAGGCTAAGTCTACTCTGATGGGCCTGCAGGACTCTGTATGGAATCAGGAAAGGGACTAAGTAGATGCATACTTTTGTTTCCGTCACTCCTTGCATCTGTGTGACACAGCCGCCGCTGAGGCAGTTGGCCAGTGACTGTTCTGCGTTGCTGGGGTGAACCCATGTCTGTGTGTATGTAACTGTCTGAGCAGGGCTGCTGGATGGCCCAGCACTGCCAAGGCCTTACAGCAGCAGGCCCTAAGAATGCAGGAGGTCCTGGTGGCTGGCAGAGAAGGGGTTAGGGGGGAGAAGGAAGGGAGTCGCCTCGCCTTTCCCTCCACCTCCCCACCTGAGTGAACACCATAGGCTCTCGGGCTCCATCTCTCCGGTATCTTTGCCCTCTCCTCGTATAAATCTGGTTTAGGGCTTTTATGTGTAAGCATAGTAATAACAGTTTTACTAAACTATGTCCCCCATGGGGATTGTGACACTTCACTCTGCTTTGAGAGTCACTGCCTCATCTGGAGCAGGGTGGGTCACAGTTACCCTGAGCAAAGTTAGCTAGCGAGTAAGGGGTGGGCTCTGACGAGGTCCCCGAAGAAGGCTCCTTCATTGGCCCCTGGCTCCTCCTTGAGCCGGAGGCTGCCTTCTTTCCACTGGAAAGCGTATTTTCACCCAGCCAGGGAGGCGGCTGTCCTGCGGGTGCCCCTCCTGTACTTGAGTCATCCCGGAAGCTTTGCTGAGGCGTGTGAGGGATGCATGTGAGCCGTCTTCCACAGACAAGCTGGGGCTCCAGTGTTGCTTCAGGAGCCTCAGGATAATTAAGTTTATTGATTTTATAAGTGAATGGATGCCAGGTCCTTTGCCGGGTGCTGGAGAGCTGGGATAGAGAGAAAGGAAAAGATAAATAAGGTGCAGTCCAGAAGGGAGGCCTACAGTAAACAAGCCATTAGGCCCAGCATGGTGAATCCCGTAATGAGAGAATGGACTGTAAACAGTGTGGCCTGCCATGGGGTGGAGGAGGGAATGGCATCGTGGACTCCACCAGTCCTCAGGGGAGGTTGGCCTGGCAGCTGTGCACATCTGCCATCTATGACGAGGGCTGTGAACCTGGGCATAGGCTGAGAGCTCCAAAGATCACAGATCATGGCCTATCCCAAGACCTCTCGGGGCACCTGTGCTCCTTAGATGGGAAGCAGAACAATGGTTATGGGTGGGAGGGAGTCACTGCAGAGGTTCTGTGTGGGGTGATGGTGATGGTCACAGAACATGAATGTGCCTAAAAATGGTTACAATGACAAGTTCTGTTTATGCTCTATCATAGATTGGGGGTTATTTTATTTATTTTTATTTTTGAGACAGGGTCTCTCTAAGTAGCCCAAGCCTGGCCTTAAACTTGTAGTAACCTTCCTGTATCAGTCCCCCAAGCGCTGGGATTATACATATGGAACACCACAGCCCCAGCTACCACAGATTTTTTTTTTTGGTTAGGTTGTTTTTTAAATGTATTCCTTAAGGCCAGACGTGGTTGGTGGTAGGGTGTGTAGCAGCATCCTTGGCCTGTATCTGCTAGCTGCCAGCATGTGACATAAGACACCAAAATGATCTCCAACCATATTGCCAAATGTCCTGAGGGGCAGCAGTAATCGTTCCCTAGCTAGGAACCACAGATGAACTCTGCTGAGTGTGCTGTATGAAGCAGAGGCTGAGGGGGGTTCTGGGTAACAAGGAAGCAGGGGAAAGTTGTCTTGAGATCAGATAGGGTCTTGTGTGGCTGGAGGACAAAGGCCAGCAAACTCTGAGAACTTCTAGAAGTGAATGCCACAGTGAACTCTACCGGTCCTCGGGGCGAGGTTGGGCCCCGCAACTGTCCACATGACGAGGGCTGGGGGCATAGGCTGTGGGCAGGGCTTACAGTCCCGGAATGGGGCATGCCGGGTGGAGGAGGCAGACAGTGGCAAAGGGACTGAGTTTGACTGAAATCTGGGATCTTAGTGTGACAGTTTCCAGTGTCCCCACAATCCCAGTTCTCCAGAGGAAGGGGTACTCCATACTGCTTTTGTCTTTCTGATGCTGTCATTGAAGCTGTGGTCAGTGCCTCCTAGGATGGCCAGCAGTGACCAGTGGGATGTCTGTCTCAGGGATGTTCTGTCTCCTTCAGAAGCACTGTCAGAACTAAAGCAAACAGAAGCAGCTGGCATGACACTTGCGTCTGACCTGGCAGCGGGGACCCAAAGCTCCCTCTGGGCTTTGAGCTGCGTATTTGCCCTCTTAACCTAGTCTTTGCCATAATGAAGCAATTGGGAATACTTACGGAACACTGTTGGGGTCCTGCTCTGTGTCCAACTGACTCAACCCAGTCCCTGTGTCTCAAGAGTCCAGGAGCATAGGGACAGGGGAGGGGAGGGAGCTCAGGCTAGACTAGCCGGTCTGGCTGCTTGAAATGACCCTTTTAGTGAGTTCCTAGCTCCTCCCCCCAAACTGGAAAACTACTTCTGCCAGCTGACTGCAGGCCTGATTCCTTTCCCTGGGTAGTTTCCGAGGGTGGATTTCCTCTGCCCAGTTACCCAGGTCCCAAGAGCTCTTGGGAGGGGCTGTGCTTAGCCTCAGGTGCTGGAGGGTAAGGAGAAGCCGGGGTTTGCTGTGGTGTAGGAGCCATGAGATCCCTTGAACCCAGGTCAGTGACTTACTTATCACTTATCAGGACCACAAAAGGAAAAGAAGTGTGGTGGCCTGGGGATGTCGCCAGTGGTTAGAGTGATTGCCTAGCATGCCGAAGCCCTAGGTCCCACCCCCAGCATTGTATACACTGGGCATGGAAGTGCACACTTGCATTCAGAAGGGCAGGTGGCAGGGAGGTGAGGATCAGGAGTTCCAAACTAGCCTGGACTAGGTAAGAGCAGTCACAAAAAACAAAACAAATAGGAACCAAAGAGTCAGGTGGTGGAGGGTGGCATGGTTAGGAAGAGAGCTTGGGGGTGGTAGTAGGGCTAGAGAAATAGCTCATTGGCAGCATTTGCCAAATACGTGCAAGGAAGGCTCTGGGTTTAATCTTAGGCACTAAAAGGGAGTGGGAGGGGTGTGGATCAGTGAGACGGGGTAGGCCCTTCAGCCACCGAGCTGATCCTACCTAGGCTTACAGCCGTGTGGTAGGGTCCCATCCCTTTATCCACCCATGTATGACTCCCACTTCTGGGTGTATCTGATGCTACTGCAGCGGGGGGGGGGGGGTCCTCGTGGCAAGGCTAGTGGACAAGCACCTATGCAGTGAGTGATTGAAAGACTGTGTGGCTAGGCAGAGAACCCCTGGCTAGGAGCTAGAATCTCAGAGCTAGCACCCCTGGCTCCCTAGGCTGTGGAGCTGGCAGCAACAGGAAGTGAGTCCTTGGGTGAGGAGGTCATGTGGTCCCCAGGCAGGAAGCAAGCCTCTATGGGATGATGTCACACAGCTCTGTCGGGCAGCAGGTGACCAAAAGAGAGAGCAGTCGTGAGAGACAGGCTCTGTCCAAGTGTGACCTGTGCCTACCCCGTTGTAGTGCATGTTGGCCTTGCTGTTGTTGGTACCTCTGGTTCCTGGAAAGTGTCGACCAGGGCAGCGAGCACCGAGGCATGTCCGTCTCTCATGCGTGACACAGCCTTGCAGGGTGACAGACACAAGGGAGGCGCACGTTGCTGTCTTAGCCCTGGGGTGGGGGTTAAAGTAAGTGGCGGTCATGTTTGCCGGCTCCTCTGTCCTTCACATAGCTGCCCAGCAGCCTGCAAGGCCGGCGGAGGCCGTCTTCCCACCAGGCACTTCCTGTTCCATGCTGCAGCCTTCTAGAGCCCCAGCTGCAGAGGCATGCAGTAATGCAGCTCCTCGCCGCTTTCTGTTTCCCAGCGGAAGCAGCATAGACTGGGAAAGCAACCAGGCCAGCTGCTGGGCTCCTCGGGAGGTGGCACACTGGGTTCGCCGTTCTTCCCCAAGGCCTTGTTTGGTCCTTGTTTGCCACCTCTCTGCATTCCTGACCAGGGAGCAGTGGGCCCACAGTTCCCATCGTAGACCGGAACTGGAGGCTGTGAGGTCAGGGCCAGCAGTGTGAGCCTCTCAGGCTCTGTGCTGGTGCGAGAGACTTTTTTAAAGGGGGTTGGCATTTGTCTCTACACTTAGCCCAGCCTGTCCTCCTGGGACTGCCCTGCAGATACGCTTGGCCATAGAGAACTGGAAGTAACGGGACTCACTACAGCAGGAAGCAGAGCAGCCTCAGTACAGACGGCTGGCATGAGTCACAGAGCATCCGCCAAGCAGGAGTCAGGGCCATATGCACGGGTGTGGAGAGATGCCACTGTGCTTATCAGGGGAGAGGTGAGCTGTAGAACATTATGCGGAGCATGATAAAACACGATCTTGGATCTCATTGTGTGTGTGAATATGTGGATAAATTCGTAACTTACATGTGACTGCGAACGTCTAAAAAGGAAGTCCAGCCCTTTGGCACATGCCTTTAATCCCAGAACTTGGAATGCAAAAGCAGCAGGTCCAGGACTTCAAGGCCAGCCTCACACACATAGCTTGTTTGAAGCCAGTCTAGGCTATATGAAACCTTGTTTTATTTCATTTTTAAAAATTATTTTTATTGGGCTGGAGAGATGGCTCAGAGGTTAAGAGCCCTGGCTGGTCTTCCAGAGGCCCTGAGTTCAATTCCCAGCAACCTCATGATGGCTCACAACCATCCATAATAAGATCTGGTGCCCTCTTCTGGCCTGCAGGGATACGTGCAGACAGAACACTGTATGCATAATAAATGAATAAAGCTCTTTAAAAATTATGTGATGTATGAGTGTTTATCTGACTGTATGTATGATCACCATGTACATGGCTGGTGCTTGTGAATGCCAGAAGAGAGACTGGCCCCCCTGGGACTGGAGTTACAGTTGTCAGCCGCCATGTGGTTGTTAGCAATTGAACCTAGGTCCTCTGCAAGAGCCGTTAGCCACTGAGCCATCTCTCCAGCCTGTGAATGAAACAGAAAGTCTAAAAAGGCCGAGCAGGGTCCCCCAACACTAATCCTAGCACCCATGAGGCAAAGACACGAGAGCTTCATGGTGAGACCCTCTTTGGAGGGTGGGGGTGGGGACTGAAAAGCATACTTATGAAGCTGCTAATAATGATTTTCGTAGACAAAATAACTTGGGGTGTTGATGCAGAGTTTTAACTTTTTGTTTGTTTAGTTTTATCATTTTGTTTGTTTGAGACAGGGTTTCTCTGTATAATGGCCCTGGCTATTGAGATTTGTAGACCGGGCTGGCCTCAAACTCACAGAGATCTGCCTGCCTCTGCCTCTGCCTCTGCCTCTGCCTCTCAAGTGCTGGATTAAAGGTGTGTGCCACCACTGCCAGACTGGAGTTTTAACCTTAAAAAATTATTTTCTTTAAAAAATTTTGTTTATTGCCAGGTGGTGGTGGCGCACGCCTTTAATCCCAGCACTCGGGAGGCAGAAGCAGGTGGATCTCTGTGAGTTTGAAACCAGCTTGGTCTACAAGAGCTATTTCCAAGACAGGATCCAAAGCCACAGAGAAACCCTGCCTCAAAAAACAAAACAAACAAAAATTTGTTTACATTTATTTATTTGGTTGTGTGTGTGAGATGGGGAGAGAGATGACTAATGTGGAGGCCAGGACAACTTGCAGTCTGGTGCTCTCTGTCCATCTGGTGGCCATCAAACCCAGGCCATCAGGCCTGGCAGCAAGGGCCTTATCTGCTGAGCCATGTTGCAGTACTTTTTAACATTGTGGTTGTGCAATTCAAATTTTTATGGGGCTGGGATTTTAGCTTAGTGGGTACAGCACCTGTCTAGAAGTACAAGGACTTGGGTTCAATTCTTTGAGGCCAGCCTAGAATAAATGTGACCCTGTCATGCAAAAAAGAAATTATTGCTAGTTAAATTTCTGTTTATTTTGTTTTGTTGACTCTTACACTATGTTGTGCTGACTGGCCTAGAACTCAAGAAATCTGCATGCCTGTGCCTCTGTGCCACTACTTTTTAAAAAAAATTATTTATGTGCATTGGTGTTTTATCTGTGTGAGGCTGTCAGATCTTGGAGTTACAGACAGTTCCTGGAAGAGCAGTCAGTGCCCTTAGCTGCTGAGCCATCTCTCCAGCCCCCCATTACTTTTCTAATAGAAAAAAAATCCAGGCAAGGTGATACATGTGTGCCAGCACACTACACAGGAGGCAAAGACAGGAGAATCAGGAGTTCAGGATCGTCCTTACTATATATTGAGTTCAAGGCCAGCTTGGACCATGCGAAGCAAAGAACAACAAAGACTCAGGAGAAGTATCCGTTGATTAAGTGTAGTCACCTTACCTAATAGGAGGGGAGGGAAGCCCAGAGTCTCCTGTAGCTAGGTTGGTCTCAAACTCACTATATAGCTAAGGGTGAGCTCGAAATCCTAATCCTTTAGTCTCTGCCTTCAAGATGCCGGTGCCAGGCTTCCTGGCATATGCAAACCATGCTTGGCTCATGTCTTACCCAGGGCTTGCTGAGCCAATTCTGCCCCTGGTCTACACGTCCTAGCCCTGAGCATTTTCTGACTGCAGGGTTGCTGAGCACACCTTAGTGCCTGCAAAGGTAGCAGAGTGTCTGCCTAAGGCAGGAACCCAGAGTGAGCCAAACACCTCCAGTCTGCCAGGATGTTCTGATCACTTGTCTCTGATGAGCAAGAACAGATCACACACACACACACACACACACACACACACACACACACACACACACACACACACTTACAGGGACATGTGAGGACAGCCTGAATGAATCTTGATTAGATTTCTGCCGGTTGGAGCCTTAGTGGGTTCTGACCTCAGGCCCCAGGGGATGAAGCAGCCAGTGTCTTTCCCAGCAGGCATGGAGGAGCCTATGCCCAGGGCATTTGCTGTCCAGGCTGGAGACTGCTTGGGGCCTTGGTGATCCGGGGTCTGACAACCTATTGGGGTCTGATTTGGGGACAGAGAGCGGTGATTCTAGCTCAGATCCAGAGAATGCTTCTTAAGGAGGACTTCTTTGACACCCCTGCCCCTGCCCCCGTGAGAGAGTAGGAGGAAAGCTATGAGCACTGACGTCAGGCCAGCCTTGGGGCCTCTGGAATTGATCTGGTGGCATTGGAATTTCCTGAGGAAGGGTCCAGTTTCAGTGATGGAGCATGAGGAAAATTTTTGTTTCTTGTTATGTTTTATTTATTTTGTTCATTTGTGTATGGGCTCACACACTGTGTGTGTGTGTGTGTGTGTATGTGTGTGTAGGTCAGAGGACAACTTTGCAGAATGGGCTCTCTCTACTGTGGGGATTGAACTCAGGTAACCAGGCTTGTATAGCAAGCACCTTCCTTATGGGGCCATCTCACCAGCTTTTAGTTTTAAGGCAGAGTCTCGTGTAGCCCTGGCTGCTCTCAGACTCAGAATGTAGCTGGGGATGGCTGTAAACTCCTGATCCCCTGCCGTTACCTGCTGAGTGCTGGGATTACCGGTGTGCACCACCATGTCTTCGTGCTGAGTCTGGGTGCTGAGTCCAGGGCTTCCTGCGTGCTAGGCAAGCGTGCTACCAACGGGGCTTATCCCCAGCTGCAGGATCATTGGCTTAGAAGTGGGAAGCCGGAGGAGTCTTAGTGAGTTGGGGTGCAGGGGTATCCCTGGGGTGGTGGTACCAGGCCCACCTGCTTGATTTCCACAGTTCCCTTAGTCCTCTGATGTTGACAGCAAACCTGTGACTACATCTGCTTGCGTGGAGACACGCGCGAAGGCACAGTACACACAACTTTCATTAGAAACTCGGAGGGCCTGTGGCTCAAGGGTCTAGTCCTTACGTTTGTCTGTTTTCATCCTTCCAGGTGGAGAGTAGTGACACACCCAAGGACTCTGCCGTGACCAGCAAGTCTCAGCCGATGGCCCAGGACTCTGGTTCCTCAGATCTGTTACCCAATGGAGACTTGGAAAAGCGGAGTGAACCCCAACCTGAGGAGGGGAGCCCAGCTGCAGGGCAGAAGGGTGGGGCCCCCGCTGAAGGAGAGGGAACTGAGACCCCACCAGAATCCTCCCGAGCTGTGGAAAATGGCTGCTGCACAACCAAGGAGGGCCGGGGAGCCTCTGCTGAAGAGGGTGAGTCCCAGCTGAAGGCAACCTCTTCTGGGCCCTCTGAGCCCCTAGGAGTCACAGACTTGGGCCTGTGGCAGGTGTCAGGATGGGTAAAGGTGGGAGCTGACCATCTGCTTGCCAAGGCAATGGTCTAGAAGCCACTGGATGAATACAGCCTGTGTACATGTTTACTTGGCCTACCTAGTGTGCTAAACAGTTAAAAAACATTAGTTGCCAGTATTTTTTTAAAAATCCAGAAATTCCACATGAAAATCTGGAGTTTTGGCTCCTCACGGGAAAAAAAGTTGGCTCTGGTAACAGGCAACAGTGGGTTTGCGTAATGCCAAGGGATGCTAAACTCGGGTAATAAGTGACCCCCCTCTTTCTGTGCTGGTTGTGTGCCTCAGTTTCCCTCCACTGCCAGCTGGCCAGCTTGCTCTTACACATGACCTAGACTCTTGAGGAACACAGGTGCGGTGTCTGCCTGTCCCTCTGCAGAGATCCTGCCTGGCACACTGTGGGTTGACTCCATGGTAAACTTCCACCATGTAGATTGTGACCATGGACCCTGAGGGGAGGGGCTGAAGGAGACTGTGCACTGCCCGGCGCAGACCTCTCTATCTGGGGACTTTGTGGCCTAGCCCTGGAAGTTTGGAAAGTTGCCCACTTTTTTCTTTCAGGTTAAGCCAGAGATTTCAGGGCCAAGCAAGCTGTAAACAAGTGAGTAATGAGGACAGCTAGCATTTGTCCCGGGCCTCACAGTTTGCATCGCGCCTCCTCCTCCTCCATTACCACATGTGATCCTCCCGGGCCCTGCCAGGTTGTTTTGCATATGTGCATTTTAATTTCAGAAAGTCCTCCTTCCAAGTGTGTATGATGGAATGAGTAAATTGATTAATTGGCATTACTCATTTTGCACGAATCCAAACCTAATATTTACGCAGAAGAGGGACCATTTCCAGAAAAGAGGTTTCCAAACTTATTTTGAAATATCTTCCATTCATAATTCAGCAAATATTTGTGATGTTCCACCACGTGCGAAGCAGGCCCTGCGGCACTCCGCATTTGTCCCCCATGTACTCTTGCAGCTGATCTCGTTCAGGAGGCATGTCTAGTCCCATCCTAAGTCTAGGAAGAAAGTACATCTTAGAAAGGGCTTGTCGTGCCTCCACACCTGGCCTCTGGCCCATCCTTCTTCACTGTTGCTGTCCTAGCCCTGAAACGCACTGTGTAGACCAGGCTGGCCTCAAACTCAAATATTACCGCCTCTGCTTCCTGAGTGCGGGGGTTAAACACCTGGGCCATCACTGCCGGGCCCTTGAGCCTACTTCTTCCATCATACAACCATCCACCCCATGCCCGGTTTGCTTATTTACTTACTAACTTAGACTCTGTGTGTGTGTGTGTGTGTGTGTGTGTGTGTGTGTGTGTGTGTGTGTGTGTGTGTGATGGGGCACTTGAGCATGCCATAGCATATATATATATGGGGGTCAGAGGACAACTTGATTCTGTTCTCTCCAGCATGTACATCCTTAGAATGGGGATCAAACTCAGACTTAGATTTGGCCACAAGCACCTTTATCTGCTGAGCCTTCTTGGCTGCCCATGCCTGTTTTTGTGTAGTTCTGGGGATTGGAGCCAGGGGATTGAACTTCATACATGCTGGGTGAGCATTGTACCAGCCAAGCTAACCCTCTAGCCAGGATTGGTAAACTTTTGCCCTGGCACTCTGTACTGTGGCTCTCTAGCTATTCGGGTCTCAGAGGAGTGTTGGGAGAACTTGAGAGGGAGGAGGAGGAGGAGGAGGAGGAGGAGGAGGAGGAGGAGGAGGAGGAGGAGGAGGAGGAAAGATACTTCCTTGCAGTTCACAATTACAGGCATACAAGAGAGCTCAGTGCCCTTCCTAGCCAGATGCTGTGTTTCTGTGACTCACCTTTGGAATGCTGGGATCACACCAAGGCAGGTGCCCAGAGACCGGCCCAGGATGGAGCCAGAGCTCCAAAGCTGCTCTTTGACCTTGAGGGTTTGTTCAAGTGTTTCCCTGTCTGCATTCTAGTTCTTAAGCACTCAGCCAGCCAATGAGTGATCATTGAACATGTTAGGTGTGTACCGGGTCCTGTGCCAGGCTGTGGAAACCATCCTGAGCAGAAACCTGGCTCTTGTCCTCAAGGACATCACAGCTGGCTACAGACTCTGCCCTTTCGGATGTTTCATTAGGGCTAGGTATGTAGCCCTGGGTTTAACCACCAGCGCTGCATTAACTGTCATGGTGTCCAAATCTCAGGATGTGGGAAACGGATGGAAAGTCAGGAGATCAAGGGCATTCTCTGCCCATCAACTTTTAGGCAAGCCTCCTCTCTCAGAAACAAAACAAAATAACAACAAAGCAAACGTTTGCTGTTGTGCACAGAGGACAGTGCCCCTGGGGTAAGGGAGGACAATGTTGTGAGGAACGAGGACACAGGACCTAAGCTGGTCCCCACTATTCTGTCACAATGGAGGGATGTGCTGGAGCTGGGGGGCTGGGGTAAGAAGACAGTGAGAACAGAATGGCTCCAAGGTGAGAACAGGGGGCATGGACACCCCACAGAATCCACCAGGGGGAAGGATGTGGCAGGGAGTGGGTGGTGGGTGGCCAAACAGGCTTTCCTAGCTGCCTTCTCAGGGCTGACTTAACAGGTTGTGATTGGAAAGATGACTTTCCATGTAGATTCCCCCAAGGGTTCCAAAGTGGGGTGAGGAATTAGGGGGCTGCTGAGGGCTGGGAGGAAGCAGTCTCCACAGAGGTGGAGGGAGATGGGCAAATGCTGGGTCTGAGAGGTAAAGAAACATCCAGCAGTTGATAAACCGGGTTGGGAACTTAGAGTCTGAGCGTGATAGGCAGACAGACACTCAACCTCCATTTGACCTTGGGGGCATTCACTCCAGAGTGACCCTAGCTACCCGAGAGAGGTGTGCAGTGGGGAGGCTCCGGCCTTATGTTGCTGGTCCTGCTCCATGAGGAAGGAAGCAGCTCGGCCATAGGGCCCCGCCTTCCAAGGCTTTTTTCTGAGAGTTGTAGTTGGAAATTTTTGGAGGCCACCAGCTCACAAAAAATGACGTAGGCACTTATTATTAATTATGAAAGCTCGGCCTGTAGCTTAGGCTTGTCCCACTAGCTCTTGTACTTAAATTAACCCATCTCTGTTCATCTACGTGCTGTCACGTGACTCGTGGCTTTTACCTGTCCTGTCTTGCCCTCTGTCCAGAGTGCCTGCTATACCTCCAGTCTAGCTATTGGCCGTTTAGCCTTTCATTAAGCCAACCACAGGGACATGTCTTTACACAGTGTAATCAGATGTCTCACAGTTGAGTTCCATGTATCCTTCCTGGAAACCCAACATGCCTGCCTCTACTATAATGTGCTGTTCCCTCACCTCTGAGTGGTCCATGCTGGCCGTGTCTGTAGTACATGGGGAGCCAAGATGCAGACTTTTTAGCTCCACCTTACAGATCCTCATGCTGTCTGACTTCAGCCTTGTGTCACGTGAGGAAGAAAGTAAGGATGCCAGGTATACACGTGAAGTCTCAGAACGTGGTAGCTGCAAGCAAAAGGACCAGAAGTTCAAGGCCATCCTCAGCTACTTAAGGCTCCGGAGGCCAGACTGGGATGCCTGAAGCCTGGTGGCAGAGGAGTGGGGGAGGGTTGGCAGAAAGCTGCTCTGCTCAGACCAAGCATGGGGACAGATATGGGACAGTAATGGTGCTTATAATAAATCTGGCATCTCGGGCTAGAGAGATGGCTCAGCAGTAAGAAGCACTGACTGCTCTTCCGGAAGAGCCGGGTTCAATTCCCAGCACCCACACGGCAGCTCACACCTATCTATAACTCCAGTTCCAGGGGATCTGAGACCTTCACGCCAGTGCACATAAAATAAAGTTAAATAAATTATAAAAAATTAAAAAAAAAACAAAACCTAAAGCTATTGACTCAAGTCAAGATGTCAAACATAAAAAAAAAAATCTGCCATCTGCCCTGTCACCGGGGTATTATCTCATTATAAAGAGAACTCGGGTTGCTCCGTGCTGGATAGCACTAGAAGCTCCTGACCTCCCCTGTCCCCAGGACCTGAGGTGTCTTGGAGTCATGTTCCTATTCTCCAGGGTCACTCTGGAAGGCACTCAGCCACCTGGCTCTGGGACCCTGGGTCTGTGCCAGTGCAGACGGCTGCAGAAGGAACCCTCAGAGAGCCAGTGACCGCCCAACATTCTATGATAGCCAGTCTGCTGGCCAGGCAGCAGAGGAAGAGAGTGTGTGTGTATGCATGCGTGTGTGCTTGAGTGCCTGTGTGTGTGTGTGTGTGTGTGTGTGTGTTAGTGCGCGTGCGCCTGAGAGAATGATCACTCACGTGGGCATGCGCAATCTGTCGGGAAGAAAATTCCAGAAAGGAGCCAGTTGGAAACTGTTTCAGGAAGTTTCCATTCGGGAGACCTTGGGGGCTGGAGCACTGACAAAGGAAACAGGAATGGCGGTGGTGGTGCACTTGGGAGTCAGGAGCCCTGAAATCGGATTACAGCTCTGCTCACCTGCTCAGTTTCCTCGTGTAAAGCATTCAGTAAACAACCATAGCTTATTTTCAGCCCAGATTTTCTTGTATTCTAATAAACAAATCACTCCTGGTAAACGTAATCAAGAGCCACTGGGTGTGTGTGTGTTGGGGAGGGGGTTATTCAGGAAACTTCTAGGTCCAGTAGACAGTCCAATAGTGTGGACCAGCTTGAGGGCCTCGCTCACCACCCTTAGCTGCTTGCTGCATGGCTGCAGCAGCCTCAGCAGGAGCATGGAAGGCGATCCAGGGCCGGCGCCCCCTCCTGGCAACCTGGGTCCTGGGCCGAGAGCATCGAGGTCTGAGGGAGGAGCCAGCCCCAGAGGTGGGAGGCCCAGGGCAGGCCTGAGGGGGAGCCCCGTGGAAAGTGGGGAGCAGATTGCGGTGGGAGAGAGGACGTGGAGGAAGAGCCGGAAACGTGAAGGGTGAGACGTGCCTTAAAAGGCCAACCACGTACCCTGTGCTGGGAGGGCGCACCCCCCACCCACGGGTGACAGCCACCATGTTCCTCCCACGCACCGCACCGTCTCTACGAGGCCCAGCGACACGCCTGCCTCCCACGGAGTCCACAGCCCACGGGGTGTCCCGCAGGGGCTCTGCCTCCCTCCCACCCCCGTAGATGGGAGCCAGGCACACGTGGCTGCCTGTCGGGGTGCTCTGGGCAGGTGCAGAGAGGAGCTCCAGGTCGTGTCTGGTAACAGGAGGGAAACGTCCAGGCTAAAAATTCAGAGCCCTAAATGCTGCGGGTGGTTTCCGCTCCTGAGCTTGGCGATGCAGCGGGGGCTGTTTTTTCCGTTTGGGGCTCTTTGTCTCCGTACCCCACTCCCCTTACACACCATGCTACATGAGTCTACCTTAGTGACCTTCCTGCTCTGGGGCCAAGCCCTGTATTTTCTCAACTTCAGAAAAAGGCATTCAGGCGGCACCCAGATGAAAGGTGGCTGAATTCTCCTCTCTTGCTAGGAAAAGCCATATAGCTGGGTGCAGCGGGGCTGGTTGCAAGAGGAGCCAGGCCGGCAGGCAGAAGTCGAAAGGAAGATTGTAGCTGCCCTCATGCCCGGCCTAGAGAAGCCCAGAGTCCTTCCTAAAGATGGCGCTGTGGGGACTGCTGCTCCCAGCCCCGATGTCCCTCCCTGGATCTGGAATCAGTGCCCAGTCCGGAACTTTGAGAAAAGCCAGAACAGAGAAATGTGTGCTCCAGGGAAGGAGCCCCTGGGTGGTGGTGTGTGTGTGTTATGCTGACACGTATTGAGCACCTACTGTATGCTAAGCCCTGCTCCATGAACTCATTGCTCACACCAATCTCACCAATCTTTAGAGCATAAATGTCGCATTATTGGTGAGGAAACAGCAGAGGCTAGGGGTGGTTAGGGTACTGAGGCAGTTAGAATCCAGACTGATCCTGGTGACCTGAGAATAGGCCAGGAAGGGGGTACCGTTTACACGTTAATAATAGGGCCGTGCTATTTAGAACTGTTTATAGTGAGGAGAGACTCACTGTGTCACTGGGGTCTAGTCTAGCTGGCCCATTGTCCGTGTCTGGGCACCTTTTCCTACCTCTCAGGAAGATGTGAACAGTCTGGCTTCTTCAGCCCAACCCCTGCTCTGCCCCTCACCCCCCCACCCCCACCCCTCCTTGCTTTGGAGAAGGGCTGGAGGCCAGCAGCAGATAGATGGGGGCTGCTTCGAAACCCCTTTTGTGTACTTGAGACCAGGGTCTGTGGGCCAGGAACCGTGCCCCTGACTTTTCTCTTACTCCTATGTTCTTGGTCCTGGAACCTGGGCAGGACCTGTCTCTGCTCCATTGTTCTGGGTCCTTGGAGCCAGCCTGGCACACGGCGGCCGGCATGGATGACACATGAATAGGCACATGCTAGGAAGCCCTGCGGCTGCTCCGAGCCACCCTGGTGACTCGGTGGACAGCCCCCTTGTTTTCCTTTTCCACAGGCAAAGAACAGAAGCAGACCAACATCGAGTCCATGAAAATGGAGGCAAGTGTTTTCCTCACCCCCAGGGGCTCTGTGGATCCTGATTCTAGAAGAAAGCCACCTCTCTGACGGACTGTGGCGAGTGTGTGTGAGGGGGCCCGAGGGTGGGTCCCTGCCCCTTCTTTGGTGTCCCTTTGTGAGGAGAGGAAGTGGGGGTGGAGGTTGGAAGTCCCCTAGCCAGGCAGCCAGCTCATCCCCCCCTCAGGAGACCAAGCACTTCCCCTCACTGCCTCGTTCATGTGTCTCTACCAACTTGGAATCCTCCTCAGTATTCTGGGGTTGACCCCTCTGGCCAGGAGCCAGATGTTCTATATTCTGTTTGGGATGAGTGATCCCCGCTCAGTTTCCCCTCCAGGAGGGGCAAACCCTGCAGGGGTACCGGTGCCTACCTTAATGCTTGTCTGTCTTCTGTCCTAGGGCTCCCGGGGCAGACTGCGGGGTGGCTTGGGCTGGGAGTCCAGCCTCCGTCAGCGGCCCATGCCAAGACTCACCTTCCAGGCAGGGGACCCCTACTACATCAGCAAACGGAAACGGGACGAGTGGCTGGCACGGTGGAAAAGGGAGGTGAGATGCCTTCTACCCTCAGTGCCAGGCGCAAGATGTGCAGGGCCAGAATTCAGTTCTAACTGCCCTCTGGGACTCCTGTCAGGCTGTAGCCAGGACTGTTTCCCCCTTAGAGCTAACTCTGAGAATTTCCAGAAAACTGCTACTCGGCAGCAGGTGGGCTTTAGCTGTGGATGAGGTGCCCTGTGCACATGGCACTCCTGCCCGTGTGCAGCTGATGCTCTGGAGGGTGAGAAGGACGAAACTGAAGGGGACTGAAGGCTCAGTGAGGCCTGGGTGGCGTTTCTGCTCTCAGAGTGTCTAGGTGTGGACGGTGCTCACGGAGAGAGATGACTCAGGTCCAGGCGGCAGCAGTGGGAGACAACTTTGGCTGGATTTCGGTGATGGGATCGAGGGCGTGTTGATGGAAAGGCCAGAGATCTGCCGTAGCAGTGGCAAGGTCCCTGAGCTGGACACAAGGGACAACCGTGCTGTTTGCTCTGGTGGGAGGACTAGTTGTTAGGACCAAGAGTTCAGTGTCAAGGAGGTGCAAGCAAGACAAGATCTGTGGAGCCTACTCCGTAGAGGGCAGAGAGGCAGAGTCTGAGGATTTCCTGTGTGGAAAAGCCAAGGCTTCTGGGCCAACGAGAAAAGAGCTGCAGCTGTGGGCCTGAGAGGGGACCAGGAGAAAAGTGTGTCCGGGAGAGCTGGTTTCTCTAGACAGTGGCTGCACTGGGTGGAGGCATGCCCCAGACTGGTCAAGCCTGAGGGAGCATTTCCTGAGACACCTCCGTGGGATCTAGGAGGGAGCTGGAGGCAGCCCAGGGCTGCAAAGGGAAAGGAGGCGGGAAACCAGATAAAGACCTAGGTGGCCGTCGGCCCTCTACCCTCAGCTGTGGGAAGGGTGGGTTGTGGGCACCACTCCCACAGGGACAGAGAGGAAGCAGGGGCTTGACCTCAGGCTGTTTGACAGTGTGTGCCAGCTGGCCCTAGTGAAAGTTCCAAACAAGGAGGAGGGGACATGGTTCTGGCTACTGTATTATTTCTAGTTCCTTTGGGATCCAGGAAGGCAGAAGTCATCCTTCTGAAAGACTAGAGAAAGGGCCTGGTCTGAGACGTGCGCCTTTAGCCCTGAGCGCCGAGACCTGGGTGCACCTTCAGGGAGAGAGCTGCTCTCACTCTTCTCCTGGGACCCTGGGACTACAAAGCTCTGTGTGCTTCTGCTCCTGAGCCCTGAGTTGGAGGTGCTGAGGTGATGGCCTGGGGCTGGTCTCCCTCAAGCACCAGGTGGAGGTCACCCAGAGGCATAGTAAGAAGAGTTTATCCCACTCCCAGAAAACGAACCTCCATTTTTATCAATTTTAAACTTCTGCTAAAACTTTAAAAGATTTGAGTGGTCAAGTTGGCCCCAGTCAGTAAGGGCGCTTGTTACTGAGCCTGTCAACTTGAGTTTAGTCTCCAGGACTCAGACAAAAGAGCCAACTCCTTCATCCCCCCCACGGGTGCTGAATATCCCCCCCACACACACATAAATAAATAAAAAAACAAGTGTAGGTTAACAGTTTGAAAATTTAAAATCAGAACATGTAAGGTAGGTGTCATGGCACACACCTATAATCTCAGTATTTGGGAGATTGAAGGAAGATACAAGTTCGAAGCCAGCTTGGTCTGTATGTCACCACATAGTTTAAGATCCCCCAACACACACACAACAAGCCCCAATCTCCCCAAAACAAAAATAATGATAAGTTAGGAGCCAGGTGGTGGTGGTGGTGGCGGCGGCGGCGGTGCACGCCTTTAATCCCAGCACTCGGAGGCAGAGGCAGGCGGATCTCTGTGAGTTTGAGACCAGCCTGATCTACAAGAGCTAGTTCCAGGACATCCAAGGCTTTTACACAGTGAAACCCCATAGTTGTTGGTATTTTACTCTTTGCTCTTTTGGGGAACCCAACACCTAGCTCCAAAGTAAATCGTACAGGGAGGCTTATTCTTAATTATAAACGTCTGGCTTTAGCTTGGCTTGTTTCTTGCCAGCTTTCCTTAATTTATCCCATCTACCTTTTGCCTCTGGACTTTTAGCTTTATCCCCGTATACTTTTCTTTGCTTCTTACTCCATGGCTTGCTGTGTGGCTGGTCCCTAGAGTCCTCCTCCTCCTCCTTCTCTTGTTCCTAGACCCTCTCTCCCCAGATTTCTCCTCCTATTTATTCTCTCTGCCTGACAACCCCACCTATCCTTTCTCCTGCCTTACTGTTAGCCATTTAGCTCTTTATTAGACCAATCAGGTGTTTTAGACAGGCAACGTAATGCAGCTTCACAGAGTTAAGCAAACGTAGCATAAGATAATGCAGCACATCTTTGCATCATCATTAAACAGACGCTCCATAGCGTAAGCAAATGTAACACATCCCAAACTAATATTCCATAACAAATCCTGTCTTGAAAAATAACAAAACAAACAAACAAATTTAGGAACTTTGGCCAGGTGTGATGGTGCATGTCTTTGATTCCAGCTCTCAAGAGGCAAAGGACAGTGGGTTTCTCTGAGTTCCAGGCCAGCATTATCTGTCTATGGTGTTCCAGGCCAGCCAAGCCTACATAGTGAGACACATTTGCTAATATACACAGACATGGAATGAGAAATTTGCTATATGCATGTATCTATCACCTGCATCAGCAATTATCAAAAGCTTTGTTTTTTCCTAGTGAGTCTGCTAGAGTTGGGCCTTGGCTTTTCCACCCCAACCAACACAGACTCCACTGGTCTTTCAGTGCTAACAGAAAGGTGGGAAACACTGACTCAGTTTGAACTGTTGGGGGTGCCTGTGACTTGCAGTGTGGAGATCCCAGAACACAATGTACTTCTCAGCAATAAAATGAGCTCTGTGACTTCTCCTGCTCATGACTGCTGAGCTAGCTCTCCAGCCCGCCTCCCCCAAGGCTCACCTTTCTTGGTTTGGGTAGTTGGTTTGGGGTGGGGTGTTTGCTATGTAGCTAAGGCTGGCCTTGAACGCATGATTCTCCTGCCTCTACCTCCAAAGTCCCGGGATCACATGTGTGTGCCTCTGGATTCACCTTCATTTCCCTAATATAGCAGGCCCTCCCCACCCTGACCACACCCCCACCCACCACTCACACCCTCCATGCCTCAGCTGCACCTGCTTCCCAGGCAATGTCGCCAGCAAGCATTTTCTACATGGATGGGATGTAATACTCATCCGTGCTTTAAAACTTTCCTTGGACATATTTTGAGCCCTATACCAGAAGCCCTGTGAGTTGGGTGGCCTATAGAAAGTGCAGGACTCTGAACAGACCTCAGACTAACTCATCAGCAAGAGGTAGCCTTGGGTTTTTAGAGGATGAGCTGGAATTTCAGGGACTAGAGAGAAGCATCTTAGAAAGATTGCTTCAGCTGTGAAGTTCCCAGGCCTTTTCAGGAATGGAAGTGTGCGGCTCAAGTTTGTGTGTCTTGCTGGAAGTTTCCACTAGCTCCTCACCCTGTATCTACCCTACCTAGGAGGACCTTTTCACCCCAAAAACCTCTTTCCTGGGGATAGGATGTAGCCCGGTTGGGAGAGCACTTTCCCGGAAGGTCTCAATCCTGTGACCTTCAAAAATCAGCCCAATATTAGGAATCTATGGTGGATTTTAGAACTCACTAATATTTTCACCCTCGAGATGGTAAATCTCTTCAAGGCAGGCTTCCCATATTCCAGGTCCTACGGTATCTGTTATCTTCCTTGACTCCCAGCTTGCACTCTCATATTATCAGATAATATTCTTACATTGTGATAGTAACAATCTGTGATCTGACCAGAGAATCCCAGTCTGCCTTCCCCCTCCAGCCCTTAGGTGTTCCCTGCCCCCCACCCTAGACTGTCCAGGCAGGAATAAAACCATTACATTCCTGAAGGAGAGGGAGGGCTTTGTTCTTAGGCCTTAAGAGGCATTGTGCAAATGGTGTTTTCAGTGATCACATCTCTGGGCTTTCAGACTTTAGCACCAAGCCCTCCCCATCAACAGACACAGAAGTATATGGATTAATAAAGAACATACAACCTTTAAGACTTTTTGTTTGTTTGTTTTTGGCTTTTCGAGACAGGGTTTCTCTGTATTGTTTTGGAGGCTGTCCTGGAACTCACTCCAGGCTGGACCAGGCTGGCCTCGAACTCACAGAGATCTGCCTGCCTCTGCCTCCCGAGTGCTGGGGTTAAAGGTGGGCGCCACCAATGCCCGGCTCAACTGAGCCATCTTGCTGGCTCTTGCTTTTATTCATTTCTGAGACAGGACCTTGTAAAACAGTCCAGGCTGGCCTTGAACTTTCTAGTCCTCTTGCCCACTTTCCTCAGACTTAGGATTCCAGGTATGAGCTACCATGTTCAGATTAGATACAATTTTAAAGTTACTTTAAACTACATGAGTATTACCTAAGCACTGCCGGGCTGTGGTAGCGCACACCTTTAATCCCAGCATTCGGGAGGCAGAGGCAGGCGGATCTCTGTGAGTTTGAGGCCGGGCTGGACCGATAGCCTCCAAAAACAATACAGAGAAACCCTGTCTCGTAAAAACAAACAAACAAAAAAGTATTACCTAAGCACATTCTCCCCACCCCACCCCCACAATTTAAATTCTTTTAATTTGCTCTAGAGCTGGACATAATAGTGCATGCCTGAGAGCGGAGGCAGAGGCAGGAGAATGACCGCAGGCTCAAAACCTCGTGAGCACCAGGCAAGCTTGGGCTGCAGTATAAGATGACTGTCTCAAAACCCACACACAGAAACACATAGATAACCAAATTCTTGTAGAGTTTTTGGTTGCTGTCTGGTGTATGCATGTCAGTTTTTCTGTTTGTCTGTGTGTCTAAGCATATAACACTGCCTCCCAGGTTTGTGTTTATGTGTGGAACCATTCTGTAGTTTCATTTTACAGTTTGGTTTTTCACTTACAATAAGGCTGGCCAGTTTAGCCACATAATTACTACTATATTTCCACTGTATGAATTGCCATGATTTTAGTTAACCAGACTCTTGCTGCTGGCCATTTATGTCACAGTATTTTGCTATCCAGGCATGCGGTAGCAATAAAACATGCTTGGTATGCGTGAGGAAGGTCTCAGGTAGCCCAGACTGGTATGTAGCTGAAGATGAATGAAGTAAGCCTCAGCCTTTCTGCCTTCGCTTCCTAGGAGCCTGGGTTATGGTTGTGGGCCTCCGCCTCCAAACCAGATGGTATGTGCTGGGGACTGAAGTAGGGTCTGCATGCGAGCTAGACTGAGCCTGCTTCTTCGTTCTTTGTGCTTCTGTGTTTCCATAAGACAAACCCCTAGAAAGAGAAATCTGAGTGGAAGGAGTGTGCATTTTGCATTTCATAAAATCTGTCCAATTGCTAGAAAAGGGCCACATCGATTCTGACTTATACCTCAGCTAACTGCTACACTGCTAACGGAACCAGTAGGAAAGCAACGTCTTGTTATGACTCAGTTGTCATTTCCTAAATAACACGTGAGGCTAAGTTATCTTTTCATATGTTTATTGACCATTTGTGCTGCTGCTGCCGCCGCTTCTCAGAGTTTTAACAGATGTGGCTTCCGTTTGCTTTACAATGTGAGGTTGTGACAGACTGCTTCCTGTGTCCTGGAAGAACAGCCTGTGACTGTCTAGAGGGTCACCTCTTGCTGGGCCATATGCCATTTAATAAGCAATCACTCTGCACCCCCTGATCAGGGGCCTTGTGGGAGGGGCTGTGGAAGATGAGGTGAGCAGGGCGTGATCTCCTGAGAAGTTTGCAGAGGAGACAGATAAAGTTAAGTGCAAAGGATCAGTCCAAAGAGTTGCTGCTACATGACCGGATATTCCTCATTCTTGCCATGCCCAAGTTTTGCTCTTGGGCAGTCTAGCCACCCTGGAGAGGATAGGAACATTGGCAGCTGCAATAGCTTTACGAAAACATTACCAAAAGGCTGGGTGCATCTTAAAGGTTGTAATCAAAAATAGCCTCGTAGGTCTGCCTTTGCACTGGGCTGTAGAACATGTCAAATAGGGACTGCCACTGTGATAAGTGAATGGCTGGAGAGTGGATTTCAGCTAACCCAGGGTGGCCTTGAAAACTTGACTCTGGAACTGTGAACTCTAGATCCTCCTGTTGTCATCTCTTTTTTTTTTTTTTTTTTTTTTTTTTGATTTTTCGAGACAGGGTTTCTCTGTAGCTTTGGAGACTGTCCTGGAACTAGCTCTTGTAGACCAGGCTGGCCTCGAACTCACAGAGATCCGCCTGCCTCTGCCTCCCGAGTGCTGGGATTAAAGGCGTGCGCCACCACCGCCCGGCCTGTTGTCATCTCTTAAATGCTGGAATTACAGGTGCAGAGGACTTAGCTGGATTCATTCACTTCTGGGCACAGAATGAGAGCTTTCTGAACAGCCCTCATTTTTAGTAATGAGAAAATAAGTGAGGGGTAGTCAGTGTACTCAGGGTACAGCTGCTGGCTACAGCTATGGATGAGCTCAGGGAAGAGATGACCTCCGTCCTGTGCCAAGAGTGCTAACTTCACCACAGACCTGAAGCATATCCTGACGCTGGTCATGTTTGGTGATGCTGGGGCAGAACCCAGGGTCCCATATGTGTGCACAATATGCACATATATATGTGTGCACACTAAGCACGCGTGCTACCACTGAACTGAACTCCCAGTTCTATAAGAAATTTGTCAGGATCACAAGATGATTTAGGGTAAAGGACTTGCCACCAAGCCTGATGACCTGAGTTTGGTCCCTAGCACACATGTACCTGGTAAAAAGGGGACAACCAACTCCTCCAGGTTGTCCTCTGACCTCCACATAAATGCACACACACAGAGCAAAGAAGTCCCAAGTTAGAACATAGCCATAAATGGCCTTAGGAAGGTCCCCTGGCCAAAACCAACTCCCTTTCTAAAGTTACTTCTGTCTAGCACCCTGGCCTGATTCTCTTGGCTTTTTGATTTGTGTTGTTTTGTGTGTGGGAGGGGGGGGGAGGGATTGTCTTCAAGTTCAGGCCTGAATCCAGAAGTGAGGCTTTCTAGCTTGCTGCCCTGCCTAGGTCCTATTATCTGGACTGACCCTCTAGGCCATCTTTGTGCACTTAGACCTGTTCCCCTCAGCACTACTCCCTGGTGCCCTTGCCTTGCCCTTGACTTGCTGTTTTCTTGTGGCTGTGTCTGGAGTTGTAAAATTGGGTTAAGATAATGTTGGAGTGAAATTCTGGAAGCCTGGTTTCCAGTCTCAGCTTCTGCTCCAGATTAGTTGATCAATTCAGTCTCCTGATCTATAATGTGATAGAAATAGATTACCCAACTCCAGGAATTCCAGACATTCATTATTCAGGGGTGGGAAACGCTGGAATCGAGATCTGCATCTCCGTCAGGTGAAGCCTCCGAGCTCATGGTCTCCCAGAGGTGCACATAGAAAGCGTCCTTAGGAGAATGCTCACAAGAAAATTTGTAGGTCGTTTTGGCTTGGAGCCAGAGCCCTGCTTATCGTCTTCATCACTGAGCCCCTCCCTTCTCTATTGTTTTAGATACAGATTCTAAAGGACCAGAGCTGGGTAGGGGAGATTAAAGGGGGGATCGTTAGTATAATTCCAGCACTGGGGAGGCAGAGGCAAATGATGGATCTCTGTGTTCAAGGTCAATCTGGTCCATAGAGAGAGTTCCAGGACAGTCAGGGCTACATAGTCATAGTGAGACCCTGTCTCAAAAAACAAAAAGAGGCTGGGCTGTGGGGAGGCATGCCTTTAATTCCAGCACTTGGGAGGCAGAGGCAAGAGAGCATTGTGAGTTCTAGGCCAACATAGTCTACCTTGAGTTCTAGGCCAGGTGAGACTGTTTAAAAAAAGAAATCAGAAAACAAAAACAAAATAAGCAACCAAGAAAAACAACAACAAAAGTTTTGCCCACTGATCAGGGAGGTACCAGTGATGTCTACTCCTGGGGAGAAAGAGCACAGGTGCTCATACTCTGTAGCTCTGCAAGGGACACAGGTTCTAGAAGTGGGGATTAACAGACTCAGTGTTGCCTAAAGATACAGTTTATTGTGCTGGTAGCCAGGGGGGACAAAGTGGCACAGACTCTGTCTCAGACACAGTTTATGGCGGACGCTGGGAGGCTCTGAGCAAGGCTGTCAGGCAAAGCCGATCTGACCTGTGCTCAGAGTACAGAGCTTGGAGGAGGAGGACCACGGCTTTCTGGGAGGAGGCTGTGCTCAGAGTACAGAGCTTGGAGGAGGAGGACCACGGCTTTCTGGGAGGAGGCTGCTTTGGAGAATATCACCAAACCTAATTGAGGCAATTTGGCAAAGGAGCCACCGTGGGCAACTGGCACATTTGAGACAACCAGAAACACGCAGTACAGGGTTAGGGAGGGCATGTGAGATGAAACGAGAGAAAGCTGCCAGTTAGATCATCGGGGACCCTCCTGCCACGGGGAGAAGTCAGGCTCAGTCTTCAGCCACGGGCAGAGAGAACCTGGCATGCACTTAACATGCCAACCCTTGGTGCAGTGTAAGGGACGGGAAGAGACGGTGTTCCGGAGCAGGGCCAGCGGGAGAGCACTGCCTTTGACCCTTACTGAGGGTCAAGTAAGAAAGGCAGAATCATCGAGAGAATCACCAGCCGGGGTGGGCTACAAGAGTGAGTTCTCAGGCCAGCCTGGTCTGCAGAGTGATACCCGGATACAACAAAATAAAACACACAAAAAGGGGTTCGGAAAGGAGAAATCTGATATTTAGGGAGGTGAGATCCGAGTCCTGGAGGACAGGCCAGTTTGGGGCTGGAAGTCCAACTCATTTTTTCCCGTCTGGGGGTTACCTGTAAGTTTTCTAAGTACCTCACTGTCGGGAAGATTATCTTGCAGCAAGGGGTAATGTTTGCTTGGTCTGGGGCAAGCTGTTTTTGAGCCACCAGCACTAAACCATGAGTGACCATGGGGGGGGGGCAATAGACAGACAGACAGACAGACAGGCAGGCAGACAGACCAAGACAGGGAGAGACAGTAATGGTCGGCTTCTGGAAGCAGATCCCCAACAGATGGCTTCCTGAAGAACTTCCTGGATCAGCCAGAGAGCATTCCTTCTTTGTTTTTTGTATATTATGAGGCAGGGTCTCTTGTCAGTTCATGCTGGCCTTGAACTCATATAGCTAAGGATGACTTCGAACTCTTGGTCTCCCTGCCTCCACCTCCAAAGGGCTAGGATTACTGGTGTGAGCCACCACCTGCCCTTCTCAGCTGTCCTCAGAGCTCTTCCTGACTTCGGTCCCACCCCCCCACCCCCACCCTCCGCCTTTCAGGTGGCACCGTCCCTCCAGCTGCAAGGAGTCCAGTTTTGTGTTCACGGTGCCACAGCACTTCCGCATTGCCACGGAACTGCTGCTCTTCCCAGCCTCCATTAGCCAACAGGCAGCACCTGGCTCTGTTTGTATCCCAGCTCGGATGGGCTGAACAAAACAAAACAAAACAAAACAAACAGTTCAGTGCTCTGTATGTTTAAATCTCCATGCTGTTTGCAAGGAAATTTGGGGGTGGGGAGTTCCGACAGCGAATGTGTAGTTGAACCTACTGGATACATCCCAGGGTGCTGGCAGAAGCCAGAGCTCAGCCAGGGGTGCTGTCCATCCCACAGGCCCAGTGCCAGCCTGAGCTCAGAAGGTGAGGCCAGCTTGGGCAGGAGTGCTGCTGTGGTAACAACAATAACCCGTGTGTTAAAGTGTGTGTTGCCTGTCACCTCCGCAGGCATCCAGAGACAGGCTCCTGGACCTTTGCTGAGTCCTGGAAGGAAGCTCTAGTCTCTGGGGCAGTGCTTCAGCAGGCTTGGGTATCAGTTCCACCCCCCCCCCCCCGGGGGGGGGCTTACTAATGTTTGAAAAGCACGTGGCCTCTAATACGAACAGAGCTGAGTCTAGCCTTGAGCTCCCGGGGCTGTATCACTAGCCTGAGAAAGCCTCACAGAGCACTAGGGTCACCTGCAGCTGTTTGCTTAAACATCACTGCCTGGGGCGGATTAATCACCTAGGGGAATTGAGTGACAGCTCAGGTCTTCCGGGTGATTGGAAGATGCTACTGGGGTTGCAGCTCTCACTTTCCAACCCTGGGGGTAGGAAGACCGGAAAGGACTGAAGGCTTTGATTTAAATTTTCTCTTTCGGATGGAGATGGAGGCCATCCTATTGTTTTGAGCAATAGCCAAGCTAGTCTGCTCCGGCTCCTCCTCCCAACTTTGGACCCTGAAACTCGAGAGGGTCTGCATGCCTGAATCAGAATGGTGGTCCCTCTGCCTCTTTCTCTGACCCCCGGATCCTGGAGGAAGGATGGGGGATGGGGCTCCTCTTGACCCACTCTCCCTGCTGAGCGTGATTAACACCTCTGTGTGGGCTCAGGGTTCTCCAGGGTGACAACATCCACCGCTTGAGCAAACTTGCCCTCAGAGTCTCTCTGCCCAAGTGTCAGCCCCTTGGGCTTCCTTTGATCCCATCCACACCGAGCATTTGACGGGTTAGGGAAGCTGGTGAGGTGGTCGCCAGGGTCCGGTCACCACTGTCACACCCTGTCCAGCCTCAGACCCCACCCGCCTCCTGTTGATTTTCTCTGGTAAGGGGAAGGCAGATCTGTAGCACAGCCTCCCCTCAGCCCCGCAGTCTCCTGTGTCTCTTGCCCAGGTCCTCAGACATAGACACACGTGGAACTGCAGACCTAGTGGCCTTGGGATGTAGGTGACAGTGCCGGGCAAAGAGACCGGTTTGGGGGCCGGTTCCAGAGCTAAAAGGGAAGGAAGTAGGCAGATGTCTGGCCAGGTGGCGTGAGGCAGAGGCAGCAGGAGACCACAGGTGGACCTGATCGGGAGCTGGGGAGGGCTCAGGATGGATGCTTGGGCTAGACCAGGATGTGCAGAGACAGGGTGCCAGCGAGAAGGAAGGGCTGGCTTCCTGGTGGTCTTCCAGCCTCCTTGTTAGAGGCTGCTAATGAGAATTCTCTCAAGTACAGAGCCCCAGGCCACTGCTGCCCCAAGGAGAATGTATATGACTAACCCCAAGCTTCTTACATCTTCCCTGCCTCTGCTACCAGGAAGATAACGCCATTGCAGGTGACCTCCGGATCTGCCCATCCGACCCTGAAAGCTTCGAGGTTGTGTCTATTCCTGGTATGCATGACAGGCATCTTCCCGCCTTTGCTGGCTCTGGCAGCCTCTGATTTCCCTCAGCACATGTAGGAAGCGCCACCACCGCATAATTTACCGTCTAATTGCATGCTGTCTTGAGTGAGGCCTGTGGTTTATGTGTGGTGGGTCCTGGGCACACAATTAGGCTATGAGTAACAAAACCATGCAGCTCATCTCCCCCACCTTCTTCCCCTCCTCAGAGCTAGCTCCTCCCCCTGCAGGGCTGTTGCAGGTGCTACAGACTCGACTGTCTGGTGTAGGTATGCTTCAGGCAAGCTCACAGTTGGCTCCAGGAAATGGATCTCTGGTCAGTGGGGGCAGGGTGTGCAGCATTAGGCCAAACGCTGTTCTTCTGAGCTGAGGACAAGGTTCTGTTGCAGAGCCCAGGTTTGGGCTGGCATGTAGAAGCAATCAGGCTGGCACCCAGGGTTGCCATGGTGACCCTTTTGCTTTACTTTTGAGGATGGATCTCTCTGCCTGGGCTGCCACCTTTCTGTGCTCTCTGGGAAGCAGGCTTCTCAGCCTCCCACCCTCTGCTCTCTGCCACAGGGAACAAACAGCTTGTCCATTGCTTTGAGTTCAGCTCAGGGCCTAGTCAGGCTGAGGAAAAGGCCTAGGAGTGTGGTGGCCCTCCTGGGACACCCGCATTGAGGTGAGGGAGTGCCTCTACTTCCTTCCCACGTGGTGGCTCTGACCCTTGTGGTGGGCTCCAGTCCCTCAAGGACTTGGGTAGTAGCCCACAGCCTGAGCTTTCTGAGGGCTCCGCACTTGACTGATATTAGAATTACCTATAGTGGTCTTAAGAGTCCTGGCCCCCATCCACACCTGCTGGTTCAAGTCAGCAGGGCCTAGACATCTGTAGTTTTAAATCTCCCTGTGGGCCTCTTCCGGCGGGGTCACCTGTGAAGGGCCAAGGGCGAGCAAGGAAAGGATGCTCAGTGCTGTGAACCCACTGCCTTCCTGGGCCCCCAGGAGCCTCTGGGGCCCTTGGCTGCTTGGTCTTGTCAGGAAGCGGGTGTTTCCTGGTCCCAGTGGTTAAGCTAAGTCTTGACCCCCACCTCATCCCTCAGAAGAAGCCAGGGGGGAGAGAATGACAGGAAAGGGGGGATGTTGCCATAACAACCAGCTCCAGGCAGAGGCCTCCCTTCCAGGGGCTGGTGCTTTAACCCAGTCCTGGTGGTTGCCATGGAGATGAGGTACTGAGGGACAGGGGGGGAATATTGACCCCCACTTGAACAGTAGTCAGGAGCTGCCAGAAGGCAGACCATCTCTAGGTGGGAGCCTTGGACCCCTGTCAACTTTGAGTCCCCCAGCCCAGCCTTTGCTCTCCTGGTGAATGTCTGACACCTTCTCCTGCTTGGTTGCTCTCTCTGTGGCTGGCTGTCTCCTTAGCAACAAGTCCTGCAGACTCTATGCTGTTGGCTCTGAGGCTATTTTTAGCTTCACTGCCAGCAGCCAGGTCCTGGTCATTTGCTTGCAGCCTCCATATGGGTTGCAGGGGAATAGGAAACGAACATTTCCTGGCAGCTTTGGAGAGCCCTAAGCCAGGACCCTCCTGGCGGTCATTAGAATGTTTGCTATGGACAGGATCTGCCTGCAGCCTGGGATGTGGGGATGGATGCAGATGATGCTTCCGCGGCAGGGTTGCCTTCGGATCCAGCAACACTGCATTATGCCGCCATGGTTAGCAAGGCGTTCTGTCCCTAGTTTCCACAGGAAGCTGAGGATGATTCCATGCCTGCCTGCTAGGGAGCTGTAATCTCAGGGAGATGGGTCCATCCGTTCCTAAGAGGCAGAGCTGACGTTCTGGGATGGCAGGGTGCAGGAGAGGACTGGGAGATAAGGAACAGTAGGGGGAGATAAGGGTGAGGAGGGCAGGGCAGCCCTATCCAGAACGTTCTGCGATAATGGCATTGTTCTGCACCAAGCACAGAATGTAGAATGTGGCCAGTGCGGCTGAGGAGCTGCGGTTCATTTTTACTAAGTTTTGATTAATCTAACGAGCCCCTTTCCTGGACAGCCCAGGTTAAAGGAACTTTGTTGGTAAAGGAGAAAACTGGTAAACTGGCGTGCCAGCCCGCTAGGGTCTCAGCTGGTGGACGGTAAAAGGGAGGGGTGCCAGAGAAGAAAGAACAGAATTGGAGCTGTGTGCTATTACTGTGTGCATCGTGGGGGCCTCCAACGTCATTTGAGTGTGGACTGCTTCACACAGAGGCTTCTGTGGACTTACGGGCAAGTTCATAGCCATTGCTCTGGGTCGGGTCTCCCTGGCTGGAGTCAGTGCAGATAGGTGTACTGAAGGAAAGATGTAGTGACTCCCTCTGTGTGGCTTCAGAGGGGCTGCAGGTGGCTCCTGTCCTCTCTGTGAAGGCAGCCACAACCTCCCCTTCACTGGGGCATTGCCTGCTGCAGGGACCAAACTCAGGGCCACGGTGACAGTCAAACAGGTGTGGCTGCTGGCCACTGACCTCCACACAGTACTGCTCTTCGCTTGGTGATCTGGCCTGGAGGCTCACCTTCTTTCTGTCCATCTGGAAACCCAAGTTTACACACTTGCCGTATTGTGCTTCAGTGACCCAGGAACGTGATGCACATGCCTTTTGCCCCTCGGAGCATGCCACCTGCCCCCCGTGTTTTCCGGCAGTTTATTGGTGTGAGTGTCTCTGGAAAGCATGATTAAAATGAAGTTTGCCTGATGGATACAGGGTGGGGCTGAGAGTCAGATGTTCTTGGTGTGTTTTCAGCTCTGGTGGCTTCTCGAGTCACAGCTGTCTGCATTCAAGACTGTTTTGAGGTCACTTTCTCTGTTGGACTGTGGGAGATCCACCACCCTCCCCCCTCCTCCCCCTCCCCCACCCCCTCCCAGGCTCTTGACATCCATCACATCTTTTCTCCAGGCGCGTACCCTGAAAGCAGTTTCAAGAACGTGGCTTGTGTTGCCTGACACTGCCATTTTAGGTTGGCTAGCTTCATCTGAGTTAGAAGATGGCACAGAAGTCTAAGAGAGTATGCTTTGCATGTGGGCGTGGCTTGTGGTGCCTGTCTGTCTGAGGAAGTTGAAGACGTCCACAGGTAGAATTTAAGGTAGTCAGACACATCACGTGGGAAGGTGAGACGTGAAGAATTATGTGGTGCACACCTGGAGGGAGATAAGTTCAGGGCTAGCCTTGGCTACATAATGAGTTAGAAGCCACACGGTTTGCATCTGGAAAGAGCCAGAGAGGAAAAACCTTCTTTTTGAGAGGTCTGGGGTGTTATTGTGCCTGAGGAGGCTGCAGTGAGCAAGCCTTCATGTCTTAAAGGTCAGAGGGCAGCAAGAGGAGCCAATTCAAGACTTCCTTCCTTGGGGGGGGTGAGCTAGAGACCAAACCAGGGCTTGAGCATGTGGCCTACCATGGAGCTACACCCCAGCCCCAAGCTCGTGGCTTCTCCCGGCCTGGACAGCCCCAAGAGCTGGCCCAGAAACCTTGGTGGTGCTGAAAGCTGTGCCCGGCAGCAGGGGAGCTCAAGTTTCCTGGGGCAGGAAGGAATGGCCCCTTCTTTCCTTGTAGGTTTTTGTTTTGTTTTGTTTTGTTTTTTGGTCTTTCAAGACAGGGTTTCTCTGTGGCTTTGTAGGCTGTCCTGGAACTCACTCTGTAGACCAGGCTGGTCTCGATCTCACAGAGATCCGCCTGCCTCTGCCTCCCGAGTGCTGGGATTAAAGGCGTGCATCACCAACACCCGACTCCTTGTAGGTTTTTGTTTTCTTTTTTGAGATAGACGCTCGCTCTGTAGCCTCGAACTTGCAGTGATCTCCAATCTCTCTGCTTCCCAAATGCTGGGATTACAGTGTCCTCTACAGACCTGGCCCTAACCCATCAAGTTTTACGTGGAGAAAACCCTTTCAGTTGCTCGCTTGTTCTGATGGTCTCAAGAGGGGTGGTCTCCCTCACAGTTCATCCCTGCACCTGTTTTTATACCCTACCTGTTCCAGCTGGTATGTGCCAGCTCACCTGGCTAGGAGCCAGGCACCTGGGGAGTTACCTCAGTGTCTTTAGGATGTTGACCTTCCAGGGTTTCAGATGAGAAAACCAGACTTGTTGGGGTTAAGCGGTCTGTGTCAAGGTTATGGTGGTGGGATCAGAACTCAGGTCCAGATCTTTGGACAAGCGTACCAGCCCCACACAGCGGTCTCCTGCTGTGATCATCTACCTTCAGTTCTTTGTTCTAATTCATCTTGCAGATGGCATCCTGGCTAATCTTTATAAAACCCCCATTCACCTTGTTTTTCCAGAACATCTGCCATGCTACAAAATACATCCATTCCCCTGCTTGACCCCGTTCCCACTATCCAACCTCACCTTTTCCCAGTGCCGTTTAGCTTCATTCAAAATTGAGAGGGTGGGAGAGTTTCTCCCTCCTGGCTGTCTAATACCTGACTTATCTTACCAACCTGCCCTCCTCTGATTCCTGTCCATCTTCTGATCTCTCTTGCCTCATCTGTCACCCACTCCTCCGTTTGATGTTTTCTTCTGCCATCTGCTTAGTAGTTTTGGTAGTTATCAACACAGGGGTTTGCTTTCAGTGACCCCTGCCTCTCCCCAAGTCTAGTGGAATCTTCCTGAGAGCAGAAACAAGTGTGTCCATTCCTGTATTGATGCTTCAGTCCCCTAATGGGGGCTGGGAGTGTCTGCCTTAGAATTAATGGCCTAGACTGCATCTGGTGGTTCCAGAAGATATCACACGTGTTTGCGTGCCTGTGTGTGTTGAGACAGGGTTTCAAAATGTTTAAGCTGGTCTTGAGCTTGTGTTAGTCAAGGATGACCTTGAACTCCTGATCCTCCTGTCTCCCAAGTGCTAGGATTACAGGCATACTTCACCAACACAGGATTTTACATGTCCTCTTGAGCTGCAGATGTCTTGGCTGGGAAGGAAGGCACTGCTCCTTAAGACCCTTAGACTTTGGGGCGCCGGGCCTGGGCTGGGAAGAAGTTTTCAAAGTCTGCCTTAGCCTTGCTTTTAAAGCATGCACCTCCTCCATTCACCTCTGTAGCGTGAACGGAGAGGGGGGTTGTGCCCCACAGCAGTTCTTGTTCCGGGGCGCCCAACCTGTGTGAGATATCTTCTGTCCACCCGTGTCCATATCCTTTCCCTAAACTTCGTTTCCTTAAACCCCAGGCCTCATCCGTAATCTGTAAACTCGCTCGCGCACGCGCGCTCTCTCTTTCCCCTTTGCTCGTGCTTCTGTGAAACTCACTTTCTATAACTTTCTCCCGGCACTCTCAGGGCTGTCTGAGGACAGTGCTCCTGTCCCACCGCGGTTGCTCTGGGTCCCCCGCGGCCCGCACACAGCCCGCCTACCCCAGGCCCCCCATCCTTCCCTATAACACCCCCCATCCCCAGAGTTGGGGGGGAGGAGGGGGCAGGGCAGACTGCCCGCAGGAGCTGGCAGGCGGGGCGGGGCCCTGGGAACCGACTGGCCAGGCTCGCCCCCAGGCCCCCTGCGCCCCTCGGGCCGGGGTGAGGGGCTGGCCCAGCGCCAGCGTAGGAGGCCGGCCCCCTCCCCCGGCCCGCGCGTAGCCAACCAGGAACTCCAGCGGGGCCCACGTGACCTGGAGTTCTAGACAAAGAAAATGTTCCCTCCCTCCCCCCCAGCGCCCCCTCCCCCTCCCTCTGGCCCCCTCCGCCCCCAGCCCCAGCGCCCCCTGCCCCTCCCCCCAGACGGGCAGCTATTTACAGAGCTTCGGGCCGCGGCTCACACCTGAGCCGGACCGCAGAGGGGCTGCACCTGGCCTTATGGGTAGGTTCCTGGACGGAGCCCCGGGGATACCGGGGGCGGGGAGGTGGCAGGGCCGGTGGGAGGATCCCCGCAGCCCTGAGTGTTGCAAAGAGTCAAGTCAGCTTGCCTGGCGCACCTGAGCTCCGGGGGGTGCTCACTTAGGTCGTCCCACTCACTTGTGCGTTTAGGAGCTTCAAGGCCCCACTCTTCCCAGGTCTCATGTGTCACTCGGCACGCTCTGGGGACTGGAAGATCAGCCCCCGGCAGTGGTAACTGCAAACAGGGAGCAGACGGCCCTGCCAAAGGCTGTAAAGAGTTGGGTTGGAAGCAGCCTGGGCTGTAGCTGTTGGCAGTTCTTGGTGACCTGCACGCCTTCTTGGGGTACCATGTTGGCCTCAAGGCCCCACCAACTCTAGGACAGGACTCTGGAGAGGGGACAGTTTCCTCCCACGATACACTCCAATATTCCTGTATCACTAGGCCGGTATCCAGAATGTGGTGGCTGATGGCAGGGAAGTGGTGCGACCCTCAGGGTCGAGAAGGGTAGCCTGGTGTCTTATGACACGGGAATAGCCCAAAGCCGCGTGGGCTTGGGGGGAAGAGGCAGTTAGACCTCTGACCTTTGGAATGGGAGCCACAGAGGGAGGTGGAGCCGGTACAGCTGCCTGAGGAGGCGGGACTGGACGGAGAGGCTGTAGGCGGTGGAGTTACCAGCGGCTTTCCCGGCCAGAAGCAACTCTAGGCCAAGTGGCTTTCTTGAGCCATGGGTATTGGGGGATGGTGCCCAGTCTCGGGGCTTAGAGACCAAATACTAGAGCCTCTAGTTAACCCTTCCCTCTCCTATTGTCTGCTTGGGGAGCAGGGGTAGTGAGTGTGGGGAGGAGGTGGTTCTACTGCCCGGCTCACTATTCTAATGAGCCCCTCCCCCACCGGCCGCGCTGCCCCCTCTTCCCCTTTCCTCTGGCCTCCTGCTGCTAACCCCCCTCTGCTGTGCTGGTCCTGGTGGAGGCCCCCTTCCTCCTCTGCCAGCCCAAGCTGTGCTGGGCACATGTTCTGCGCTGGTGGATTGGGGGTGCTACGCAGCTATCAGCAGCATCTGACTAACCGGGGGAAGTTGTGGGAGAAGAATTTTCACGAACTGTGGTGAAGGGGGTGAGGAGAAAGACAAAGGAGCTGTGGGGGAATAATAAGGGTGGTGGCAGGCACGACTCCCTTAGAGACCTGGCAGCCTGAGGCGGGGGAGCCTTCACCTACCAGCTAGTCCTTGCTATGGAAACGGTAGCAAGCCCTTTCCTCTGCAAGCTGCGTGCCTCATGCTGGCTGAGGCGCCTCACCAGGCCTGCACATCCGGCCTTTGGGTCATTGGAGGCAGCCACCCCGGGCTGGGACTGTCAGAAGTTCTGGAAGGCATGGTGCAACCAAGAGAGGCAACGTTTGGGCAGGGATGTGAGTCTGTGTGTAACTTTTTCAGATAGTCTAGAAGAGGAGGTTAGCTTCCAAGAGACAGGAAGTCTCACCCCGGAGCCAGCCCTGGCGCACCTCTTTGGGGGAGGTGATGGGTTAAAGGAAGGGAGAACTCTGGCCAGGTGAGGGTGAGGCTGGGAAAGGTTGAGCAATTGCCCGCATTCTTTCCTCTGGCCTTGAGCTGGTTTCCCCAGCTGCATCATTCCGACTGGGATTTGTTGAACCAAGCGAAAGCACTCAAAATCAGCACCCTCGGGGTTTTAGGGATCAGCGGGAAGAAAAGGGGTTGGGTTGCTGCCCCGAGGCAAAACATGAAGCCTGGAATAAAATACTCCTAGCTCGCTCACCTTAACGGTGACCCTGCCAGCAGCTTCGCACGTGTGGTGCATTGACAGGTCTTGGGAGCATCCTTGGGGTCCTAGATACATGCTCGTGTGTTTCAGGCTCTTAATCAGGTCAAGAAATGTGACCAGAAACCTTGAAGTTTGAATGTTTAGGTTGGAACAACTCACAAGAAAAGACTGGGCCAGTTAGCTGCTGATGAGTTACCATGCCGAAGGCCGGCACATGGGAAGTCTTACTAGCTCTTAAGCTCGCAACTGCCTCTTTTTTAAAAGAGATTTTGAGGTAGCCCAGGCTGGCCTCCCGATGAGCAGTTCTCCTGCTTGTAATCAGATTATAGGTGTGCCTACTATACCTGGCTCCAAGTTTTCTGACCTTTAAGACACTACATTTCTCTGAGTGTGGAGATGAGAGGGACAGCCTGCTGGAGCTGGTTCTCCTACCAAGTGGGTCCTGAGTCCCAAGTTCAGTTCAAGTCAGCAAGCCTTCACCTGCTTAGCTTCCCCTCCCCGCCCCTCTGTAGAAATCTTACGAGTGGGTTGGCTGGGTTGGCTGTCGTAGCTCCAGTTCTTGGGGAAAGCGATGTGCAGGAAATGAGGTGTGGGGGTGGGGGCGTTGCTAGAACTCATGTGTAGGCGTGCACAGGCTCCGGGTTCAGTTCTCAGCACAGATTTAAAAAAGATAGCACACCTTTGATGATCCCAGCATTGGGAAGCAGGAACAGGCGGATCTCCGAGTCCGAGGCCAACCTGGTCTACACAGTGAGTTCTGGAGCATCAGGGGCTACACAGAGGAACCCCGGTCTCAACAAAACAACAGAGGAAGGGTCATGGTCCTTCTCGTTTCTCTGTTTCCAGTTGATAAGGTGAAAGTGGCTGCAGAGCCTTGAGTTTTGAGGACAGGTGTCCTAGGTTACCGATGGAGGTGAGCGCAATGGTCCCTAGAACTTGGTGTTAAGCCTGCACTTCACAGGAATGTTTGAGCACTGGTTTGTTTTGGTGTTTTCTTTTCTTTTTTGTTGGCTTTGAGACAAGGTCTGTCTACTATGTGTGACTCTGGTCATCCTGGAGCTGACTGTGTAGACCGGGCTGGCTACAAGGCTCACCTTCCTCTGCCTCCCAATTGCTGTGATTAACGGTACATACCGAGATTGGCTCTGAGCAGGTTTTGAGAAGGAATTGGGCGCAAGGTCCTTGGTGTCAGAAGTGTGATAGAGGGAAAGGATTAGAATGTTCAGTGGGAGAATAAGGGAGGGTGGCTGGTTTGTTGGTCACATGGCAGAGACGGCTCCTGATTAGTCGGTGTGCTCAGCAAATAACCGAATGAGTGCCTGTGTTGATGGTCAAAGGTGCACCTGTGACAGCATGGGTTACTGGCTGTGTAATGAGTGCAGGTATGTGGCATCTGCATGGGGACAGGCACTTACAGAGCCTGTAGGAGCAGATACTGGGGATGTACTCTTTACTAGAGGCATCACACAGTTGTGGTCTGGAAACTAGGTGGGAAGGATTTGATTGCCAAAAAGACTGAGAGGAAAATGAAAAGCTTGTGTTCTCAGTTGGGATGAGCTGGAACCAAGCCCCTTGCCTGAACATTGATGCACAATTAGTGTTTGAAATGCTAGCCCTTGCAGTGTATGCCTGTAACCCTTGAACTTAGTACGTGGAGGCAGGAAGATCAAGAGTTCAGCATCCTCACCTACAAGCACATTTGAAGCCAGCCTGGGCTATGTGAGATCCTGTGTCAAAAAAAAAAAAAAAAAAAAAAAAAAGGCCAGAGGGTGGACGCATAGCAAAGAGGGCGTTTTCCTGGAGGCAGGGAGGAGAGTTGAGTGGCCTTCCAGCCTCAGCTGGTCCTTCCCTGGTGAGCTGCTTGGGCTGATGAAGGAAGACCTGCTCTCTCCAGACCTCTGATGGGTTGAAGAGTCTCCAAATATCAAATGGCCTGGCTCTTAAGGTGACTTCCTGTCCCCATGTCACCAGGCTGAGAAGAAAGCCAAGGTAATTGCAGTAATGAATGCTGTGGAAGAAAACCAGGCCTCTGGAGAGCCTCAGAAGGTAGAGGAGGCCAGCCCTCCTGCAGTGCAACAGCCCACTGACCCTGCATCCCCTACTGTGGCCACCACTCCTGAGCCCGTGGGGGCTGATGCTGGGGACAAGAACGCCACCAAAGCAGCTGACGATGAGCCTGAGTATGAGGTGAGCAGTTCCTTTTCCAGCAGCCTTGGCCAGCTCTCTCCTGGGGTCTCCCCCTGGCAGCCCCTCCCTCCCTCTTTCCTCCCGCAGCCGCCTGTCTGCTTGTAGAGCAGGGTACTGACTTAGCCTTGTCCCCCGTCTTCCCACAGGGCTTTCTCCTTCCCTCGTGCCCAGGACTGGGGTTGTGCTCTGGGAGGTTCAGGGTGACTGGGACTTGTAACTGCTGTTTAAATGACTTTTGCTCCTTGGGACTCCAGGATGGCCGGGGCTTTGGCATCGGAGAGCTGGTGTGGGGGAAACTTCGGGGCTTCTCCTGGTGGCCGGGCCGAATTGTGTCTTGGTGGATGACAGGCCGGAGCCGAGCAGCCGAAGGCACTCGCTGGGTCATGTGGTTTGGAGATGGCAAGTTCTCAGTGGTGAGTTGGGCTTGGTGATCACGAGGTAGGGGAGAGAATAACGGGGCCTGGTCCTGTGGCCTAGATTCTGCTGGGTGCTCTGCAGTAAGGGCATCATCAATATACTGTTTGCCCTCCTATTTGGGGTCAGTGGGAAGAAGCCTAGTGACCATTAAACTGAGCAGAAAGACTGCTGGCCTATCAGCTGCAGGAGCCCTTCAGATTTTCCCACTCTTGATCTAGGCTCTTCGTTACTATTTGTCATTTTTGTCAATGCCTCTGGTCCCGCAAGGGCCCAGTGACTCTTAGTGTTCCTCATGCTTAACAGTTACAAAGCACATGGCTTAACTGTGTAGAGAGCAACTGGGTATGGTAATCCTGCTGGAGCTGGAGGATTACAAGTTCTAGACCAGCCTGAGTTACATAGAGAGTGCCAGGCCCGTGCAGGCTGTGGAGTAAGACCGTGTCTTGTGGAAGGAGCAAACTGAAGGTGGCTTGGTCCCTAGGTGTGCGTCGAGAAGCTCATGCCACTGAGCTCCTTCTGCAGTGCGTTCCACCAGGCCACCTACAATAAGCAGCCCATGTACCGCAAAGCTATCTACGAAGTCCTCCAGGTGAGCGCGTCCCTGCAGCTCCAGGGAGTTCAGCCGGTGGGGTTGCCAGGGTCCCCGGAAGCTAGAGCCTGGTTGGCTAGGACTGGAGCCCTTGGACGGTGACTCTCACTCTGCCACCTGGCAGTTCTCCTACCCCCGGCCCAGCCATCTTTGCTGCCTTGAGTTGGGGATGGCCTGTCATCTGACCTGTCCCTACCTTTGTTCCCTTCTAGGTGGCCAGCAGCCGTGCCGGGAAGCTGTTTCCAGCTTGCCATGACAGTGACGAAAGTGACACTGGCAAGGCTGTGGAAGTGCAGAACAAGCAGATGATTGAATGGGCCCTTGGGGGTTTCCAGCCCTCTGGTCCCAAGGGCCTGGAGCCGCCAGAAGGTAAATGTGGTAGATGGGTCTGGACTGATAAAGCCACACTTGGGGAGTTCCAGCATCCCCACAGCAGGGCAAAGAGAAATGGCATTCCAGGCTTCTGTCACCCCAAGGGTGTGTTCCTCTGCGAGTCCAGGGTAGCCTGTCATCCATCGGCTCACCAGAACCCCAGAACTGGGATGTGGGAAGCAGCTGCGGCAGTGTGGTACCCCACTGTGGGTATCATGCTAGGATCAGCCCGTAATTGGTGTGGTCACCTGCTTCTTGGTGCAGAGGAGAAGAATCCGTACAAGGAAGTTTACACGGACATGTGGGTTGAGCCTGAGGCAGCTGCGTATGCCCCACCCCCACCAGCCAAAAAACCCAGAAAGAGCACAACAGAGAAGCCTAAGGTCAAGGAGATTATTGATGAACGCACAAGAGGTAGGAGCCGGGCCCGGGAGAGGGGACAGGGAGCCCTGAGGGGCAGGCATCACCTGGGTGTCCGTCCTGAGCCATCTGGACAGCCTCCTAATCTAGACTTCGCCCTCTGCAGAGCGGCTGGTGTACGAGGTCAGGCAGAAGTGCCGGAACATCGAGGGTGAGTGTCACCTGGGAGTTGGGTGGGCTTGGTCCTCACACGGCCATACTTGCTGAGGGGCATAGGTGACTGTCTGCATACCCCACCACCCCCATCCAGCTGATGCTCCTATGGATTCAGAAAAGGGTGGTCCTTGTGGCCTTGATTGAACTTGACTGAAGGTGACCTTGCCTTTTTCCTTTTTCGCCTTCTCAGAGTCGTATCCACCTCCCCCGGTCCAGTGGTAATGATCTCACTACAGGGTCCTGGGTCTAGAAACATTAGATCGGGTCAGGACGGGAAGAGGACTTCCCGAGGAGGCCCTCCAGAGCAACTTGGACCCACTCCCTGTTCTCATAAATGGGTTTCTGTCCCTATGTCACCCTCTTTCTGGGTGGTAGGTAGTGAGCTTGGTGAGATGAGTAAGCTTCTGAGGTTAGGGACCAGCCGCTGCCTTTAAGTAAAATAGTGTGGGGTGTTTGTGAATGTGTACACATGCATGTCTGTATGCAGGGCTGACATCGGGTGTCCTCCTCCTCCTCAATTAGGATCTCACTGAACCAGGAGCTCATAAATTTCTCCCAAGCTCGATGGCCAGTGAGCCCAAGATTCACTCACCCTCTCGACACTGGATCATGCATGCACTGCCATGCCTGGCTTGTTCCTTTTGAAATTTCCTATGTATATACAGTCATGTTTACCCCATCTTCCCCCATGACTCCCACTGGACGTACAGCAATGTGTTCCTTTCTTTGTCTACCCCCCCAACCCCATTGCTCAGTCCATTGGTGCAGTGTGCTTGACTTTCTTGTGGGTGCTGGGGATCTGAACGTGGACCCTCATGTTTCCTTGAACCATCTGTCTCCACAGAACTTGGGTGTTTCTTGGGACAGAATCTCCTGTTGCTAAGTCTTGCCTTGAACTCCACTTTGTAGTCCAGGCTGCTCTTTGATTTTTCTCAGCCTCGCAAGTGCTGCAGTTACGGCCATGAGCTACCAGTGTTGACTGCTGCTCTGGCAGCCACTTTGCTGGATGCTGTGTCAGTTGGCCTCCAGCCCCAGGTGGACAGGACCACCAGGGGATGGATGCTCATGGCGTCTGTTATCTTACAGACATCTGTATCTCGTGTGGAAGCCTCAATGTCACCCTGGAGCACCCACTCTTCATTGGTGGAATGTGCCAGAACTGTAAGGTAGGGACATCGCCTAAAGAGGTGACCTCTTCACTGTTACTAGGCATTGGGAACCAACGGCTGACTGACGTGATGCTCACTGTCGGGTACGCTCAGCCTCCAAAGGCGCAGGCTCATCCTGGTTTGCATCATGAGAGATCCTTGCATGCTATCGTCTGGGCCCGCGTGGGCAGGAGTGGGGCTCACAGCCGTGGGTGCAGGGCGGGCGGGTGGCAGAGAGGCAGGGTCAGGCAGGCTGACTGATAGGTGAGTTGCCATGCCCTTGGGAACCCCTGTAGAAGGAAGGCTACAGGATGCAACTCTTTGGGGCAGTTCCCTTCACCTTGCTATCGAGTTCAGGGCTGCCTACACTTGGCTCTGTCGCCCACCCCACCCCTGCACTGGTGCTTCTGACCCTGCTCCCTCTCCCCAGAACTGCTTCTTGGAGTGCGCATACCAGTATGACGATGACGGGTACCAGTCCTACTGCACCATCTGCTGTGGGGGGCGGGAAGTGCTCATGTGTGGCAACAACAACTGCTGCAGGTGAGCGTCCCGGCCCCACCCACAGAGCCCACCCTGGTCCTCACTGCCGCCCCTGTCCGTGTGCGGGGCCCGTGGCTCCTGCCCTAGCCGGCACCCCTGCCTACCGCCACACTTCAGAGCGGGTCCTCACTGCCGCCCTCTCACTGGGCTCTCTTCCAGGTGCTTTTGTGTTGAGTGTGTGGATCTCTTGGTGGGACCAGGAGCTGCCCAAGCGGCCATCAAGGAGGACCCCTGGAACTGCTACATGTGTGGCCACAAGGGCACCTATGGGCTGCTGCGGAGACGGGAAGACTGGCCTTCCAGGCTCCAGATGTTCTTTGCCAATAACCATGACCAGGAATTTGTGAGTGCCGGGTCCTGCCTGTGGTCCCCCCCGTCCGTGTCGTGTCCTGTTCCCGTCCCGTCCCCCCCCCCCCGGCTTTCTGAGACCGGTCCTCCATGGGAGCACTTCAGTGGGCTGAGGGGCCTGGGCGGTCGGCAGAGGGGACTGAGATGGCTGTGAAGCTGTGCAGATCTGAAAGGCCTATACTGTCGTTCTCAGCCGGGGGGCCAGCACGGGATGGGGCCTTGGCAGCCCCAGGCGTGGACCTGACCAGTGTTGTTCACTGCTTAGGACCCCCCCAAAGGTTTACCCACCTGTTCCAGCTGAGAAGAGGAAACCCATCCGGGTGCTGTCTCTCTTTGATGGGATCGCCACAGGTCAGTGGCGTGGGTTCTGAGGGGCTGGCCTGCTTTTCTTTGGAGAGTGTGGTAGTACGTTTGTATAGCTGATAAAACTAAATGGCCTAAGACCTAAGCCCCACAGTACACACATCATTCCAGTGCTTGGACAGAAGCACGAAGATCAGGGTTTCATTCATCCTAGGCTACATAGCTAGCTCAAGGCCTTCCTGGGTTATATCTCACAAATTAAACAATAGTAGGATGATGACTGCTTGTTAGAACTGGGCCTGTGGTGCACACCTTTAATCCCAGCATTCAGAAGGCAGAGGCAAGTGAGTGTCTTGCGTTTGAGGCCAACTTGGTCTAGATAGCAAGTTCTAGCCAGTCGAGGCTATGCAGTGAGGCCCTGTCTAAAAACCTTAATCAATCATGTTATGCCCAAGATTGTAGAGGCTCCTTGGGGAGAGCTATTGGGAACAGAAGTGGTGCCATTGTCCCTCATTTTCTGTGTCCCCCTCCCTGGGTGCTCTACTGTGTTCCTACATCAGTAAGAAGACACTGTAGCTAGTTACGAGAAAGATCAATGAAGGGACCCTGACTTTTGCAATCCAAGATCGGGAAAATAGACCGAGGTTGAGGAGTACGAAGTGCTTGGCACCTGACCACAGAGGTGGTTCTAGGGGCCTGCTGGGGAGCTGGGCCAGTGGTGAGCCCTTAAAGTAGGTGCTGGTCCACTGTGTCATGTGACAGCATAGAATTCCAACAGGAAGTAACAAGTCAGAACTGTGGGCCTAGAAACTGCATGAGAGGGCCACAAAGTGGCTGTTCTCTCTGGACATGAAGCTAACTCTGGTTTGGTTAGTCTCTGCTGGTTTTGGCCACTTCCGCATAGGCAGAACTGAATCACAGCCATATTGCTTGTCTGTTGTTCCACTTTGTTTGGGAAAAGATACCAGGGAGCTTCATGTGGGCAGGGTGAGACTCAGGCCTACAGGTGATGTCCCGTGTGCAGTTGACAACGTAAGTCTTAAGACCAGGTATCAAGCTGAAGGCTGAGGGCCCTGGGTGACAGTGCTTGCGCTCTGCTGGCTGGCACAGGGCTCCTGGTGCTGAAGGACCTGGGCATCCAAGTGGACCGCTACATCGCCTCAGAGGTGTGTGAGGACTCCATCACGGTGGGCATGGTGCGGCACCAGGGAAAGATCATGTACGTCGGGGACGTCCGCAGCGTCACACAGAAGCATGTATGTCCGTCCGTTCGCCGGGGTGTCTGTTTTACCCGTGCCTCAGCTGGGGTGCCGCCATTCTGTCCATGTTTCCTCTCTCTCTCTCTCCTCCGACCTTTCTTCCTTGTTTTCCATTTTACTTTTGTGGCTCGTGAGGGTGGCAAACAGACAGGAAATGGGAATCTGGGAGCCAAAGGTAGAATGACGGAACTCTTGTCCAGAGGGCTGCAGCCCTGGTTCAGTCCCCAGCCTGTGTAAAATGGAGTGCCTGCTGTTTGGGGCTCCAGCTGTTCCCTGGTGGTCTTAGGGTTCCTTGTAACTGCCATCTAGGTGTTTCAGGGGGCTGAGAGTCTTCCTCTTAGAGCCTGGTGCCCTTGTATAGATTTATCTCTGCAACCCCAGGGGCCATTCCTATGACATCAGCAATTCCTCCCCACCCTGGGGAGGGCTGTTTGTTCCTTTGTTTTGTTTTGTTGCACGGCACCTGGGCTCCTTGCTGGGTCTCTTCAAGAAGACAAGCCCCAGTGACGGTTAGGCTCAGAACTTTGTGACAGCAGGCCCATCACATTACCTTTGTCCTCCCAGATCCAGGAGTGGGGCCCATTCGATTTGGTGATTGGGGGCAGTCCCTGCAATGACCTCTCCATCGTCAACCCTGCCCGAAAGGGACTTTACGGTAGGTGCCTGCCTCGCTCCTGCTTTCTGAGCTGGTACTTCACTTAGGTCCTAGGTGTCCTCTGGACATTTCTGCCTTGGCAGCTCCTCCAGCGACCCCTTTCCCTGGCCCTCCCCGTGCCCAGGCCTCACTGCTGTCTGATGCAAACAGCCCCAGCTGATAGCTTTCTCTTCTTCCAACCTCTAGAGGGCACTGGCCGGCTCTTCTTTGAGTTCTACCGCCTCCTGCATGATGCGCGACCCAAGGAGGGAGATGACCGCCCCTTCTTCTGGCTCTTTGAGAATGTGGTGGCCATGGGCGTTAGTGACAAGAGGGACATCTCACGATTTCTTGAGGTATAGCCAGCAACCTTAGTTTGGCCAGCTCACTAATGGCTTCTACCGTGGATTTCTGCTTCATTCCTGTCCTGTCTGCATTGCCGAGCCTGGGGGATTGGAGCTGGGGACCGGTGGCTTCTGTTTGCAAGGGGCAGCTTGAGGAAGACTCCCATGGAGAGAGGAAGCCCACCTAGAGAGAAGAGAAAGAGTGCTCTTACTTCAAGAGGCGGCATGGTAGTAGGTCTCAGGTCAGAAGAGTAGGCTGTGTTCAGACTTCAGTTCTATAGAGAACGCAGGTTTAGTTTTCTCTGACCAGAATGACCTGTGCACTCTCGCTGGCATCCTCGTGGGTGCTTTATGACACCCGAGATGAAATCAAAGCTTATCTCTGCTTTCCTTTGCTGTGATGTGAGCCCCACTCTAGCACTGAGCCAAGTACAAGCTGTATACAGGGAGTTGCTGCTGCTTAAGGCATTCTTGGGGCGGCTGTCAGCCTATGGTCTGCTTTTTTTATATAAAATTTATTTATTATGTATACGGTGTTTTGTCTGCATGTATGCCTACAGGCCAGAAAAGGGCACCAGATCTCATTACAGATGGTTGTGAGCCACCATGTGGTTGCTGGGAATTGAACTCAGGACCCCAGGAAGAGCAGTCAGTGCTCTTAACCTCTGAGCCATCTCTCCAGTCCCAAGCCGATGGTCTGATATCTCCAGCTCAGTGGCACCTTGAATATAGTGGGTACACAGGCATAGCAGAGCTTGCTCTCCTGAGCCTCTGAGTGGTCTGATGTAGCCACTAGCCTTGTGACTGTTCTAACAAGAATCAGACACCATGATGCACAGTGGCTCCTGGAACAATGGTTCCTGTCGGCACAGAAAGTTCAGTTGAGTTATGCCAGTCTATCTAGGGTTACTTCCGGCTTTTTGTTGGGCCTTCAGGTTAGCCCAGTATGGCTTCCTAAGTGCCCCGGGGGCAGTAAGGCTCTTGGCCAGCGCAGTTGCCCAGCAGTATTTAATTAGCGTTCCTCCTTTGCTCATCTTGATACTGTCTCTTGTTTTACAGTCCAACCCTGTGATGATTGATGCCAAAGAAGTGTCTGCTGCACACAGGGCCCGTTACTTCTGGGGTAACCTTCCTGGCATGAACAGGTTGGTGAGCACTCCTGGCATGGGGATATGGGCGGAGTGGCTGCCAGCAGGATTGCCAAGGAGAGGGCACTGGGGCAGGCTAGCCTGCCTTAACTGGATAGCTGGTGTGTGTGTGTGTGCGCGCGCGCGCGCGCGCGTGTGTGCGTGTGCACGTGTGTGTGTGTGTGTGTGTGTGTGTGTGTATGTTTTAAATATTTTCTTGAGAAAGTGGATATCGCAGATTAAACCCAATCTTTTTGTACACAGTACACAAGTGCTTTAACACTGAGCTACAACCCCAGCCCTGGCGTCTGGGACAGGGGCTCACTATGTAGTCTAGTCAGGCATCAAACTCAGGAACATTTTAGAGAAAACTTTTGTCACATAGCTCGATCTGGCCTTGAATTTCCAACTCTGGTATCTCCATCTCCCTGATGCTGGGCTCTCCTGGAGAAACTGAGTTGTAAAGTGTCTCTTTTAAGGTTTATATTCCAATCATCTCCAGCCACTGTAATACCCACCCATGAAATAAATGACCACAAATCAAGATAGAGGTTGCTTTGTGGCAGGACACTCAAAGCTCGGTATAATGGATTATTTAAATGTATTTTTTCCCCTACGTAGGCATTAGCTGCCTGGTGTGTTTTTGAAACTCCTTTTAAATTTGCCTGTAAGGATTAAGGCTTGCTTGTGTGCTTGTGGGTAGCCATGTCTACAGAGGGTTACACTGTGTGTCTCTGTTTGGGGTAGAGGGTTTTAGACCTCCTCTGGAGCCTGTGCCCGCTGGGGCTTGGTACCCGGACAGGGCTTTCCTTGCTCTCTGCTCCACGGTGCCCCTTGCTTCCTAGGCCATTGGCATCCACTGTGAATGATAAGCTGGAGCTGCAAGAATGTCTGGAACATGGCAGAATAGCCAAGGTCAGCCTCAGCACCAGGACTCGGGGTGGGGTGGGGGTGTCTGGCAGGGTAAGGTGGTGCATGGCAGAGCTCTTGGGGTGGGGGGGGGGGGTCGATGGCAGGGTAAGGTGGTGCATGGCAGAGCTCTTGGGGTGGGGTGGGATCAATAGCCTCTTGACCCTCCTGCCACTGCAGGGTCTTTAACAGGGCTCTGGGAAGTGCATATATATATATATATATATATATATATATATATATATATATATATATATATATGGACATTTTCCCTGCATGTTCTCTGCACCACATGTATGCTTACAGAGGCCAGAAAAAGAATGTGAAGTCTCCTGGGACCTGAGTTAAAAACAGTTGTGAGCCTCCATGTAGGTGCTGGGAATTGGACCTAGGTCCTCTGGCAGTGTAGCCCGTGCTCTTAATCTCCGAGCCTTGTAACTTTTTAAGTCGGGTGTCCTGTGAGGTTTGCCCGGGTCTACCCCCTTCTGACTCAGGTGCAACTTTTCTATTGCCCCCCTCTTTTGTCGAATGCTAACTGAAGTCTGCTTTTTCTTCAGACTTCCTTTCTGTCTCTAACGCCTCCCTCCTCGACACATGGTTGCTTGTCCGCCATGTGTCTGATCCACGAGCTTGCATTTTCCCTTCTCTCCTCAATTTCCCCTCCAGGCACCTGCTAAAATTTACAGCTTGCCTTTTCTGGAGTTTGTCTTTTAAGCTCTAGTAAAATTGTTCTTCGCTTAAAAGGGAAAGAACGATTTCTGTCTTGTTGGTGTTTTGCTGGGACCTAAAAGCCTGCAGCACCTCTTGTAATGCCATTTCTCCCTGGAGAAGTCTCCCTGCCTGCTCAGATGGTAGCTCTGCCCATATAGTCTAGCATTCTGGACTGCAGATCCCAACAGTGTGCCTTCGGGCTGCTGAGTCATTGACGGCCTTCTGCCTGCAAGTTGCTCACCCCTGAGAGAGCCAGTGCTTTGGAGTCTTGAGAATCGAGGTAGCCACAGCTGCTGCTTCTCTAGCCCGATTAACCCAATTAGACCAGGAATGCCCTTGTGAATTCCGAGTGGGAAGGGAAACCGGGACCAGGAGGGAGGCTTATACTCAGTGACCTGGATGGACTGAACCAGACAGCCAGTCACCAGCAAGTGACGCCTGTTCATTCCTCTTCACCTTCCAGTTCAGCAAAGTGAGGACCATCACCACCAGGTCAAACTCCATAAAGCAGGGCAAAGACCAGCATTTCCCTGTCTTCATGAACGAGAAGGAGGACATCCTCTGGTGCACTGAAATGGAAAGGTAGCCGTGTTGGGGTGCTTGTGTCTGTCTGGCCAGGGCTGGGTTTGAAGTAAGGCTCTGCCTTGGTTGACACATTCTCATTTCCCCCAATTCCTTGTAAGTAAATTTTAACATACATTTCCCAGGATGCCAGGCTCTTGAGGACCTACACAGTCCATGACTGGTCCCTATTTGGAGGGGTCTTGGAATCACCCAAAGAGCCCACTGGAACCCAGCAACACAGTCCTTGACCTTCTGGACTTGCATTGTGGGTATTTTGTATGTTTTGAAAGCCAGTGTAGATGGATGCCTGTGGACCACACCAGATGAGTCACTGCTGGGTTGGGCTCGTCCTTGGGTCTGAGTTGGATCTCACGCAACAAAAAGGCCATTCACACAGACACCCTGAGAAACAGGGATACCTGGAGCTCTCCAAGTCAGAGTCCCACTCTGTGGCCCTCTCTTCGCAGAAGGGCACTTAGGGATGAATCTGAGTGTTTTCAGACTCAGGCTGTGCACAGCTCTCTACACTCATTTACAGGGGGGTCTGTAGGGCATGCCCAAGAGGCCTTTCAGAGATATACAGACTTTTTGTTCCTGGTAAATGTAAACTTCACAGATTACCTGTCTTGAACTCCACAGAGTGCCTGGCACGTGGCTGAACTGGCCATAACGGAAAGGGCAGGGTTGCAGAGTGAGCTAACTCGCCTTCCGCCCTGGCACCCACACTCACTCAGCGCTCTCTGCCTTTCTCCCACAGGGTGTTTGGCTTCCCTGTCCACTACACAGACGTCTCCAACATGAGCCGCTTGGCGAGGCAGAGACTGCTGGGCCGGTCGTGGAGCGTGCCCGTCATCCGCCACCTCTTCGCTCCGCTGAAGGAATATTTTGCTTGTGTGTAAGGGACATGGGGGCAAACTGAAGTAGTGATGATAACAAAGTTAAACAAACAAACAAAAAACAAAACACAAAACACCAAGAACGAGAGGATGGAGAGAAGTATCAGCACCCAGAAGAGAAAAGGAATTTAAAACAAACCACAGAGGAGGAAATGCCGGAGGGCGTGGCCTTGCAAAAGGGTTGGACATCATCTCCTGAGTTTTCAATGTTAATCTTCAGTCCTATTTAAAAAGCAAAATAGGCCCCTCCCCTTCTTCCCCTCCTTCTCCTAGGAGGTGAACCTTTTGTTTCTACTCTTTTCAGAGGGGTTTTCTGTTTGTTTGGGTTTTTGTTTCTTGCTGTGACTGACAAACAAGAGGGTTATAGCAGCAAAATCAGTAACAACGGAAAGTAGTAATGAATGCCTTGGACAGGAAAGGGAGAGAGGGAAAAGTCTATAAAAATTTATATATTGTTTTTTTTTTTTTGGTTTTTTTGTTGTTGTTGTTGTTTTTATTCTATATATCTCTTTGGTTGTCTCTAGCCTGATCAGATAGGAGCACAAACAGGAACAGAGTAGAGACCCTCGGGAGGTAGAGCCCCTCCCAGCCCTGAGCAGTCTCAACAGCACCATTCCTGGTCATGCATACAGAACCCAACTAGCAGCAGGGCGCTGAGAACACCACACCAGACCGACCTTTTCTACAGTATTTCAGGTGCCTACCATACAGGAAACCTTGAAGAAAACCAGTTTCTAGAAGCCGCTGTTACCTCTTGTTTACAGTTTATATATATATGATAGCTATGAGATATATATATAAAGGTACTGTTAACTACTGTACAACCCGACTTCATAATGGTGCTTCCAACAGCGAGATGAGTAAAAACATCAGCTTCCGCCTGGCCTTCTGTGCAAAGGGTTTCCGCCAGGCTGGGGGAGGGAGGCAGCTTGAGGGCTCGCCATCTGAGGGAGAGGGGCCAGTTTCCCTCTTGGTTTTTAACAAACCCAGGGAGGAACCGTATCCCCCCCTGCCCCATGCCCAGCTTCTCCCTGCCCAAAAGAGGGTCAAGCTGAGGTGGTCGGACCTGGGGAAGCTGAGTGTGGACTTTATCCAGACTCGTGCAATAATTACCTTTGAAGAAATCTAAAATGACTGCCTTGGTGAGATGGCATGAGAAAACTTTCCCCCCGATTTTGAATTTGTCAGCCACATTGAAGGCTCCTCGTGGGATCAGAAAGAATCCAGAGTGAGGGAAAGTCATCTGCCATTAACCCCACCTGGAGCAAATAAAAAAACATACAAAACGTACTGGTGCTTTCTGTCTAAGTTGCCTTTTGTGTGTTCTTTTATGAGGCCCCCCCCCCCACCATCCCTTCTGCACAAGGCAGCTCTGGTCCTGGAATGTGATGTTTTTGGTCATCTCTAAAGACTGCAGTTTCATACTTGGAAGGCTGATGACACCTTTATTATAATTATTCTTACGGTTCTGGTTATAATTGTTTGTTTTGAGATTTTCTTTGAGAAAACAAGAACCCAACACCCTTCCCTTTAGGTTTCAAACCAAGGTGCAGGGGGGTGGGGGTGGCCGGTGCTTTTAAGGGTCAGTGGCTCTGGTGCCCTGGCTCCCACCCCTCGGGCCAGGTGGGCCACTGGGCAGTACAGCAACAAGCTAGGCCGCCAGGGAGTTCTGAGGCCCACCCTCCGGGCCGGTCACTCTTATCTCTTCTTCCCTTCCTCGTGAGTCCGGTGTGTCAGGGCCGGAGGGAGGCCGGGGGCAGCCTCTCTCCACGTGTGTGTGGTTGGAATGGCGTGTGTTTCTTTTCTAGTGTTTGGTCTGATGGCTGCGCTCTCACCGTGAGTCGGTGTCACCTGGGGCCCGTGTGCTCCCACTTTGTTCCACCCCCTACCCAGGACAGGCGGCCTGGTGTTGGCATTGGGAAGGGAAGGTGGTGTTGGCCCCAGGGTGAGGGCCCAATGGGCAGAGCTTGCCTGGATGGATGGCGTGTAGATATGTGGCATATAGAGATATATATTTTATAGTGGGAGGGGGGACGGCACCTCCTGGGACCAGCAGGGGCTGGGAGGTGTGCTGTCAAGCACATGGTCCCAAGACCGCATCCCTAGAAAGACGGGGCCTATGATAGGCCCTGTATAAATACATAGATAGGGTCATATATAAGAAGTATACACAGTGGGGGTTGGAGGGAGTGGGCTCTGTGTTGAGCCTGGGTCCCTCCCACAGACAGCCCCACGCCAGTCAGTCTAACACACGCAGAGGAACCTAATTCTGTCTGGGTGCACACCAGGGAGCTCCCGGCACACTTCTCCCTAGGATCAGGATGCTGGAGTTACCCTGATGACAGGTAGACTCGATCCCGAAGTTGCTAGGTGCTGAAGTCAGGAAGAGGAGGTTTGACTCCAGCAGGTGCTTCCTCTGGCAGGCCTGTGTTCTATCCCTTTTGCCCCTGGTGATGTCAAAGATTCTTCTGTAAGCAGCCTGTGGTTACTCACCTACAACTCTAGGCACCAGTCAAGTCAGCCTTCAACCCCCCTACCTATTCTCCCCAACCAAAATCAAATGGAAATCTGTCTTGGCCACTGGGCTTCCATCGGGAAAAGAAAAAAAATTAAATTAAAATGGGACCAGGAACCTCACCTTTGGAGTAAAGCAAATTAGTAATTAGTGATAAAACCAAACCAAGGCTTTGGCTCCCTTGCTCGCTGCTCAGGAGAAAGCCCAGCCGGGGGTGGCTCCTTAACCTCTCGGGCTGTGTAGTCCTGCCCATCTCTGCTCATTTTCTCTGGATAGACTTTTGAGATCCCAGCTAGTTCTCCCTGCTGTGGCTGTGGGGTTGGAGCATCTCTGAGACGGGGATGCTTGCCCCCTTGGAGTCCCTGTGTTAAATGTGATGTCCTCCTTTGCTCCAGCAGGGCTCCATTCTGACCTGGAGTCCACCAGCACCGTGCAGGAGGACTGGGGGGGAGGAGGGCTGCCTTAGGCAGTCCAGGGTGCTCCCTCCCCCTCTAGCCAACGCCAAGGTCTTCCCAGCTCTTACTGTCAGGACTGTCTTCAACTCCTGCCCACTGCTTATGTGAAGAAGCTAGCCCTTCCCAGTAGCCTAGCGCCCCCTCAGCTGGGCCTGGTGCTCCCCAGTCCCTGTGCTTAGTGTGAGGGCTCAACAGGAAGGATGTGGCATTCCCAAAGAACCAAGTAGAGGCTTCCAGGTTGACCAGTACTGACCTGGCAGGTTCCCTAGAAGGGATTCCTTATGGGGCATCTGGTGATTTTCACCAGCTTTCCTTTCAGCCCGGTGTGTGGGCTTGCTCCTACTCTAGGATATAGGCAGCAGTCAAGTCAGCCCTTGACCCCTCCCAGGTCTCTTTCTTGGGGGTCTTTGGAAATATGCCAGCTTGGCAAAACTGTGATTCCCTTCCTCCACCTCTATCCTAAGTGGGGTTTCTGGAGTTACCTCCAAAGGAGAGCTGCTAGGATGCTGTGGTAGTTGAGGTGGGGTTGTGGGAAGTTTGTGTAGTGCACCTAGGAGAGCGCTGTAGATGGAGCCGAGGCTCGAGTCGGGTCCTGGGAGGATCCCCAGAGGGGTTCCTCGTGGGGTTTCCTTTCCAAAGAAAAGGGTTGTTTTCCCTGGAAACTAAGGTGCTAGGGACTGAGTGACAGCCTCCCTTCTGCAGGTGCCATGTGAAGCCTTGTGCCAAAGATCTGTGGCCCTTGCCCAGGAGAGGTAGCCGGTGCTAGCGCCAGGGTCATGGAACCAAGGCCTCCTGCGGAGGTACACATGCCAGCGGGGTCCCAAGCTGGTGCTAATTCCTCCCCGTAGGACCCAGTAAGCCTGGGAGCCTGCAGTAGGCTATTTCTCTGCTGTGAGATGCCCTGTTAGAAGAGCCTCCTAGACCTCTTTGGCAGCAGGACTGCGTGTGGTGGCAGGTAGAGAGATGGCAAGCAGAGATCCCTGTGGCTTTTAGCAAGTGACGAGTGTGAGTTCGGGTAGCAAGGCAGGCGTACCAGCATGTCTGCTCCGGGGATGCTCTGTTCTGGTCGCCGCGTGCTGTGTCCAGGGTAAAGCATCTGGTTTAGGAGTTGGGAGTCAAGCTGAACCACTTTGAAAGAATGCAAACAGGAAAACTGCAGATCGTTTCTGTGTTTCTTAGTACGCAGTGTGTCCAGAGAGTAGAAGTGAATCCCCAGCCCTGTTCAGATGGCTGCAGAGTTTTTTATGGCACTACAGGGTCTTCAGGAACTGTCACTGGGTGAGGGCCACGTGACCAGCCCAGCTGAGTTTCCCAGCAGGCCCGCGTTTAGGTCTGAGTCTGGCTGGCAGGACTCGAAATGCTTGTGGCACCGAGTTGTCCCCCTTGGCAAGGAACAGCGGAAGCCTCTCGCCCGCCCCACTGTGATTGCAAAGGTATTGCTGCTGAGTGATGAGGTTGAGTTAGGATGACTCTTTTGACCCTTTCCCATCCAGTCAGTGTCCACACAGAGGAACGGCCGTGCCCGGTTGGGGGCCCCCAAGGAAAGGGCTGCTGAGGGTCATTGTGAGCTCGTGCATGTTTGTGGTAAGAAAGCTGAGATCGTTGGGGAGTAAGTGTCTTGTATGAAGGCTTCCAAGACCCAGCTAAGGTGGGGGGGGGGCTTCGCTTGGAGACAAGTCTGTAGCCCCAGGCACTGGAGTTTTGTCATTGAGACTAAGAAGCGGGCCCAGAGGGAGAAAATGGAAGACCCTTAGCTGCTGGCGACTTGGCAGCTTCTCTTGGGGGCCCCAGAAACTCCAGCTCCCCCATTGGAATGAGCTCTGTTTGTGGGCCCATGGCATGGTCCTCCTAAACCCCGCCTGGCACCTGAGGACATGAGCAGCTGCTAAAGTCTCACCTAGTCCCATTTTACAGACTAATTTGATTGCCCAGCCCTAGAATTCTCTAGAAACAACAACAAAAGCTGAAATTCCTTAGAATATGCAGAGGGGAGGAGGTGACTCAACAAGGTGCTAAACACATTTTATTAAAATATATATTGTTAAATTAAGTCTGCTGTCTGGACAATGATGTTGTTTTGTTTTCTTGTAGTGGAGTTTAAAAGAGACTATTATTTTACTCTGATATATTATTATTAAAAAGGCATTTTAACTTTGTACTTGAAAACTAAGTGAGCGATTTCACGTGTTTTAGCTGAGGCATCGAAGTAGCGGGTGCTTTCTCGTGGGAAGTCATGTATTCATACTGCAAAGTAAACTCCGTAGCTGATTTGGTAATAACGTTTACTGTTACAGGCGATCTCGCTTTGACCCCGGTGGCTTTTACTCCACATTCCACGCAGCTAAATGCAGGACCTTCCAGAATCTTCCTCCCTTGACCCTCTTTTTGGTTCCTCTTCCTCTCTCTTTTCCTATTTTTTTAATTGTCGTTTGTTTGTTTTTTTCCTGGTCCCAGCATCCTTCTACCACTGTATTTTTGTTAGGGTTGCTTCTCTATTTATTGACAATAATAATGTACATTTCACAGTCTGGTTCTGGGGCAGCCAGGAAGGGCGTGGGGGCTGCACGCAGCCTTCCGCACCGCCGGGCGTCCCGTTGTATCTCTGTGTACGTGATGCTTGTGACATAGCTGTTGATGAAGTAATTAAAGAGGTCAATACGTACAGCAGATGTAGAGAGTCTGCCAGTTCCGCTTTCATCACTTTTTTTTGTGCCCAGAAGAATATAATAAAGCTCCTTTCTGATGTACTTGTGCTGGAGAACACTTGAATAAATGGACTGTTTTTGTGCAAAAAGAAAAAATGGAAAAAAAAAGCACCGTCAAACTGTCCTTTTGTCCTGCGTCTCCTTTCCCCTGATGTGACAGCTCACAGACCCCCAGAGAGTTGAAGCGCCCATGTGGGTGCAGATAATGCAGGGGGGGTATAGCTCTTAAATATCGCCCGTGTGGGTGGTAACTCGGGGCTGGGACCCAAGGACAGAGGGCGTTTGGCTCAAGTTCAAAGATGAGTTAGGCTGAGATGAGGGTGTGTAGAAAGGCAGCTTGACTTGTGGAAACAACAGGTGTCTTGAGAGCAGAGCAGGAAACAGGCAGACCAGCATCCTGGTCAGGTGGCGGTAGGACCCCGTGGTGATTCACCTACTCCAGGGTCCAAAGGGAAGATGCCTGGGAGGTAGACAGCTGGACCTGGGGCTTGGAGAACCCTGGAAGAACTTGGGTTTTAAAGAGATATTTGCGAACACTTGACAGATGACCCAAGGGCAGGGGCAAATGGTAAACAGGGCAATTGCTGGGCTGCTTACAGGCTGCCTGACAGGGCCTTATGGCCCATGGTGTCCCTGACCTACCTACCAAGAGGGGCACTCTGAATGCGAGTCCTACATATCTCCAGGAATACCCCGCAGGCAGGCCTGACCCAGGCATCAACTCCTAAGGGTTGTTGGGACCGTTCCTTCATAAGGCGTTCGGGAAATTAGAATGGCACTTGAGCAAATGGGAAAAGCCCTGCTGACCAGGTTTTCTTATGGGCACTTTTTCTTGCTTGTTTTGTTTTTTTTTTTTTCTTTGACAAGGTTGTAAATGTATATTTGGCTTTTACTCTACTTTTTTCTTGATGTTTTTCAATGTTGATGTGGAATCTTACTTTCAAATGGCTGCATGGCATTTTCTTGTTGAATGTTTGTTTATATATATTTTATTTTCGCTATAAATAGAGCTTCAATAAACATCTTTATGTTTTGGCTTCCCCCTTTTTGTAATTTTTTTCCGCCTTGAAATAGAATCCTAGAAATGAGACCAATTGGAGAAAGTTACCATGGACATTTCGGTTGATGCCTAATTCCTCCGAAGAGGTCAGAGACAGACTGCGGGTTTCAGCTCTGTGTTTCTGTCTCGCAAGAACCAACTGGGCCCTTAGTGAGCAGTTCACGATCCTGTTCCAGCCCGTTCTCTACAGCATCCCAGGATCCCAGGGCTGAGCAACCTAGAAAGACGATAGTTTAGCTCAGTGCTCTGGTGGCTGCATCCAGGACCAGGGACCTCGTGCTGTTAGGACAGACACAGGCAGAAGAGAGAGTTCACACTTCCTTCATAAGGAAGCCACTCCTCAGAGGCTGTCCAGTGTGCTGCCACAATGCTATACCGAGAAGACAAACTGCACAGAACCTGTGGCACACATTAATCCCAGTGGGGGAAGAGTGTGTGTGTGTTTGCACATGTGAACACATTGCATGACTGGAAGTCAGCACTACCTTGGGTGTGATAAACAAAAGCAGCTTGACCTGCCTCTACCTACACCCCTCAGTGTGCCCTCTCCTAGTGCTGGGATTACAGGTGTACAGCCACGCCTGGTTTTTTACACGGGTCCTTGGGATTGAATTCAGGTCCTTACACTTACACAGCAAACAGGCTTCCCACTGAGACATCTCCCCAGCCCAAGACTACTATTACTGTTGAGAAACTGGACACTAAGGAGAAGCAGAGTGGGGTTAGCAATCCAGGCAGGGACAAGACCGCCAAACTGGCTCCAAGGCTCAGGAAGGGGAAGACAAGGAGGTGGGGGGGAGACAAGTGCAGACACCCTTGGTTCTGAAAGCCATTCACCACCCAAGCCAGGGTCGGGAGAGCTTACTCAAGGCAAGGAACTGCCTGCCATTTGCTTAGTAAAATGTCTATTGATAGGATCTCTGTGAGTTCGAGGCCAGCCTGCTCTACAGAGTGAGTTCCAGGACAGCCAGTGCTACACAGAGAAACCCTGTCTCGACACAAAGTCTATTAGTGGTGCTCCTGGTGTCACTTGATAATATAGGGTTTGGAGGAACAGGGACGGAGGGGCAGAGCCAGGGCTGACAGAATCAAGCAAAATGTTTGTGAAACAAGCTGCAGAGTAGAGTGGTACCCTCATTCCTGAATGGTGTGTGGTGCATACACTCTGCTATCTAGGCTGAACTTAAGGTTCTGCTAGGCTGACTGATGGGCCTCAGAACAGAGGAGGCGGGACAAGGGGCTGCCATAGCTGACCAGGAGGGGGGCTCAGTGCACAGGGCAGAGCTGGGGTGGGCTCTGCTGTAATCTCGGCATGGCTGTGTTGGATGGGGGCCTCCAGGGATGTAAGGAAACGACACCGCAGATGGGAGCACAAGTCACCAGGCATCACCACCTGCAAGGATCCATTTGCCTTGGCCTCAGGGCATATTGAAAGGATAAACCCTTCCCCTCCGTGGCCCTGCCCCCTCTCTTGACTGGGACAACTGGATTGGGAAGAAAGTCAACGTGATGGAGGCATTTGTAGGATAGTAGCTAAAATAACATTTAAAAAATATTTTTAATTGCGTTTATGCCATGCGCATGAGGATGCCCTTGGAAGCCAGAAGAGGCATCAGATCTCTGGAGCTGGGGTTACATGCAGTTGTGAGCTGCCCTCCTGTGGGTGCTGGGAGCCTCTTTAAAAAGATTCATTTAAGTGGCTAATTACTTGGTATGCTGTGTGCCTGTGTGAGTTTATGTTCATCATGTGTGTGCCCAGAGAGGTCAGAAGAGGCCATTAAATCCTCCAGCACTGACACAGCAGGTGGCGGTGAGCCACCACGTGGGTGCTAAACCCCTAACCTGGGCCATCTGCAAGAGCAGCGAGACTACACTGCTGAGCGGCCTCTCCAGAGCCCACTTCATTCTGTTTTCTTCTTTGAGGGAGGGTCTCTCGTTTACCAGCATGGTAAGTTCAATGGGCTACATTCAATGCAGTCTGAAAGACAAAATGCTCCGCCCCCAGGACTTTGGGGCCCTCCTGACTTGCTCCCTTAGAAATCAACGCTTGACTGGGTGTGATGGCACTGGCCTGCCTTTAACCCCAGCATTTGGAAAGCAGAGGCAGGATGGTCTCTTCAAGTTTGAGGCCGGTTAGTTCTAGGACAACCAGGGCTCCATAAGGAGACCTTATCTCAAAAACAAACAGACACAAAGATGACTTATTACAGTGACCCTTTAATACAGTTCCTCATGTTGTGATGACCCCCAACCATAAAATTATTTTTGTTACCTCATAATTGTAATTTTGTTACTATCAGAAGTCACAAAGTAAATAACTGAAATGTGACCCCTATGAAAGGATCTTTCTACCTCCAAAAGGGTCGCTACCCACAGGTTGAGAAATACTGGTTAGCAGGTTGCCAGGAGCATTCACCAGGTTAGACTTCAGCCATAGCAGGTCCCTCAGCTGTCTAACAGTCACAGTTAACCCTTCCAGCTTCTAGGCTCCAGCCAGGCCTCTAAGTGCTCATGCTCAGGCCACAGGTGTTCCTGGGAGCACTTGCCTTAGGGTAAAATGTCCGGAAGTGGGGTTGCAGGACTTGCACTTAGGGCCTTTTCGTGTTTTGGATTCTGCATTTTTCACCTGATGGCAGAGTGCCCCTGCCTTGCTCCCCCCACCCCAACCTGTTCCTACCCACACAGTGTCACGCCTGGGATCTGAGTGGCAGAGTGACAGGCAGCCCTGAGCAACTGAAGGAGCTGTCGTGGCTGTCACCCTCCTCCAGGGCCTCCTGGGACACACACCAGGTGAGGATAGTGCCTCTGGCAGCTTCTCTCTGCAAAGCCAAGTGGTAGGGGCAGGAAGGGGCCTGCAGAACACGGTGTGCTCTGTCGCTGCAGGCCTAGGGGACGGGCTTCCTGCTGGAGATGATGGCCGGGTGTCAGCAGCCTCTGCAGGTGCGGGGCCAGGCGGGGACGTGGACACAGGGATGGACTGAAGACACTGACCAGCCGAGAAGAAACACCTCACATTTAGTTTACACTTCCGTTTTAATCACTACTTTAAAAATTAATACCTCAAGTGCAGCCAAGGCTACACAGAGAAACCATGTCTCAAAAACAAAACAAAAGCCGGGCGTTGGTGGCGCATGCCTTTAATCCCAGCACTCGGGAGGCAGAGGCAGGTGGATCTCTATGAGTTCGAGGCCAGCCTGGTCTACAAAGTGAGTTCCAGGACAGCCTCCAAAACCACAGAGAAACCCTGTCTCGAAAAACCAAAAAAAAAAAAAAAAAAAAAAAAACCAAAAACCAAACAAACAAAACAAAAACCAATTATTTTAGCATTTTAGCTGTATTTTATTAATTTAATGCTTACTTTTTTATTGTTTTATGGCTTACTTTTGTTTTTGCTTAGTGAGGCAGGATCTCCAAGTTGTTATATAATCCGAGATCACCTGAGAGTGACCTTGAGTTCCTGATTCTCCAGCCTCTGCCTCCTGAGAGTAGGGTTGTAGACCTGAACCACCACGCTGTTTTTGTGCCCATAGAAACCAGTGCTTTGTGGATGTTAGGTGGACCCAAGCAACCGCATCCCAGCCCACATGTTTTGATTTTACTTTATTGCATCTGTGTAACTATTTGCATACAAACACACACACTGCATGTGCATGTGTGCTCCAGAGTGAACTCAAGTGCCAAGACACACGGGTGGAGCCAGAGGACAGCTCACCAGACTCAGTCCTCTTTTGTTACGTGGGTCCTGGATCAAACTCGGGTCATCAGATGTGGGAACACGGTCCTACTCCTGTTGAGTCTCCACCTCTCCAGCCTGATGCGTCCTTTTAGTTTGTTTTGTTTCAAGACAGGGTTTCTCTGTGCAACAGTCCTGCCTGGCCTTGAACTCACTTTCTAGACCAGGTTAGCCTGGAACTCAGGGATTACATGCCCTCAGCTGCAGCCACTAAGAGCACCACCTGTGCACATTCGCTAAGTTCCCTTTTAAAAGGTGGGCCTTGCCCACCTCCCGTCTCCCTCCCCCCTCCTGTCACCCTCTCCCCCTCCCTCCTCTTCTCCCTCTCTCCTCCTCCCCCTCTCCCCCTTCTCTTCCCACACTCTGTCCCCAGGGACCAGTCTCTGCCCCCTCTCTCTGTCCCTTTCTCAGCCCTTGCTCTCTCCTCTTCAAATAAGCCTCCTATGTGAGCTTCACTGTATGGCCTGGCTTCTCTTCAGAGTGTTTTTTAAACTATGACAATGGCATCTCAGAAACATCTGTAAATTCACTTACAGGGGATCTGAGTCCCTCTTTTGGTCTTATTGGGGGTGCCAGGCCTGCATGCAGTACACTTACATATGAAAGAAATATTAACTATGAGTCTCTTCTATCAAGTACTATAAAACTTGTGTTTAGGATAGGTTATCAAATATTTTTACCCCCCCCACACACCTTTTGAGACTTTTATGCAAATATTTTATCCTCAGTAAAACCTGTTTGCTCAGAGGGCCATGGCATGCCAGGAATTTGATGGCCCCTTCCCTTTTCCTCCTTCTTTTCCTGTACCTCAATTCCTTTAGGATTAGCTAGTCAAAAAGACTTTAATGGCAGACCTCAGCCAATGGGGAAAGGACAGAGTGACCTGGGTTAGAATAAAAGCCAACTGTCCTCCCTGGCTCTGTGACTGCTCTTTGGAGTATACCATCTTGTTTGTTTTGTGAGACAGAGTCTCACTAAGTAGCCCTGGCTGTCCTGGAATTCGTTATGTAGACCCGGCTGACCTCGAGCCCAGAGATCTGCCTGCCTCTGCATCTGCCTCTGCCTCCCAGTGCTGGAATTTTTTTTGTTTTGCTTTTGGTTTTTCGAGACAGGGTTTCTCTGTAGCTTTGGAGGCTGTCCTGGAACTCACTTTGTAAACCAGGCTGGCCTCTAACTCACAGAGATCCGCCTGCCTCTGCCTCCCGAGTGCTGGGATTAAAGGCGTGCGCCACCAACGCCCGGCCCAGTGCTGGAATTTAAGACATGCATTACCAATTCCAGCTTGAGCACACAGCCTCTTCATCAGGAGTAAACATTTGCCTTGTCCAGACACTTCAGGTGAAGTGGGGGTTTCTTCTTTGTGATCCTAAGCTTATTTCAAACACATACATATTTTTAAAAAGGTTTGGGGAGCTAGGCATTAGTGATGCATGCCTTTAATCCCAGCACTTGGGAGGCAGAGGCAGGTGGATCTCTGTGAGTTTGAGGCCAGCCTGGTCTACAGAGCAAGTTCCAGGACAGGCTCCAAAGCCACAGAGAAACCCTACCTCAAAGAAACAAATAAAAGGTTTGGGGAGCTGGAGAGAGCTCTGTGGTTAAGAGCACCTGTGTGTGCTCTTTCAGGATCTGAGTCCAGATCCCTTGAGCATTTTATAACCACAGTAATTTCAGTTCTAGGGGATACAATGCCTTCATGGACACACACCTAAATTAAATAGTGGCAACAACAATATAAAGGATAAAGAAAAAAGAAGTCCCTGCAGCATATTAGGTTAAAGTGCAGAAGGCAGCTGTCTCATTCGCCTCCAGGCTCTAGCCTGCTGCCTGGAGCCAACTCACCTTATTATACCCATCCAAGCACATGGATGCTTCTCTCTGTGTAAACATTATATGTCCATGTATAGTAACTGAAAGCTTCAGGCATTACGCTGGCCTGCCCTGTTACCTGGCAAGATGCACTCAGGCAGCACTCTGGCCAGCCCAGAGTTCTGTGAGAACCACGCAGGTGCAAAGGACCCCTTTAAAGGACTGACCCGTGCCTCTCTCTTACTCTTGTCTTCCTCTCCATCTCATCTTCTCTCTTACTCTCGTCTCTCTCTCTCTCTCTCTCTCTCTCTCTCTCTCTCTCTCTCTCTCTCTCTCTCTCATCTTATCTCTCTCTCATATCACCCCTCTCTCTGTCTCTCATATCTCATCTCTCTCTCAGCCCTACACAGGTTGGTTACCTCTCACCCCCCTTTCCCTCCTTGTCTACCAATAAAACTCCATGTGGGATGTTGAGTCAGGGTTGTGTCTGGTTACTGGGTAAACCTAGACATTTTAAACAACATTGGTTCCCTGAATGGGAACCTAGACATTTTAACAACAGTAACACTAATGTTTCTACATGTAACCTTAACAAGACCCACCCAGCTCTCAGCGCCTAGTTCTCTTGCAAGCAGGTACCAGCTTTTTCAAATCACCCAGCCCAGGCAGCCTCCCTGGGCTCTAGTGACCCTCCTTCCTAGCTTTTTTGTTCTCTCTCTCATAGAGAAAATGCTGCAGAGACATCAACCCTTAGAAGTACAATTGCGCCGGGCGTTGGTGGTGCATGCCTTTAATCCCAACACTCAGGAGGCAGAGGCAAACGGATCTCTGTGAGTTTGAGCCCAGCCTGGTCTACAGAGTGAATTCTAGGACAGTCTCCAAAACAATACAGAGAAATCCTGTCTCGAAAAGCAAGCAAAAACGAAGTAGAATTGCTGGCTGGCTTGGCCGGTTAGAATGTTGATGGCTTTCGTAAATTCAACACCATTAAAGGCTCCAGCCATTTCCATTTCCACAATCTCACCCTCAAGAGCACTTCCCGGTTCCGATGTTAATCATTTGACACTTTCCTCTCATCTTAATTTGTGTTTAACAGTCAAGAGTTGAGATGGGTTTCCCACGAGTCTATCCAGCATCGATCTCTTCGCAGTCTCTTACGGGGTTCACTCCGCACGCTTTATGGATTTCTAATCGTGCGGCGTAGTTAGGAATCTTGTCTCTCTTCTCGGTGCAGATGTCTTCCCCGATTTACCTATTGTCTCGCTTTGTCTTTGCTGCAAGGGAGCTTTACATTTTAAACACTCCATTAGCGCATGCGTATCCGCGTTGCCCATCATAAGCTCTACGGTCCCATTGCGAAGGTTCCATTCTGAAGCCACCTGCAGCTAATTCTGATGTGCAGAAAAGGCTTCGGATCCATAGTTAATTGCTCTCTGAATGGTTATCTCTCTCGTTCACTGTTTACTGGCTAGGTCATTTCCCCACTGATGTAGTGTCACTTTGGGAGGCTTTGAAATGCCCACATACAGGTCTGGTGTGTCTCAGTGATTTTTCTGCCTACTTTTGAGCTGGGGCCAAGTTGCCTCGTTTACCCCAGCGTCACTATACTTTTACCCCCTAGTAAGATGGCCTGTTAAGAGGTTTATTGCCTCTTGTCACTTGTTTACTTTCCAGGTGACTTTTAGTGTTGCTTTGTTAGCCTCGTGGGAGAACAACATGAAACATACAAAATGACCACATTGGCACATGCTGTGCAGAGAGAGTCCTGGGGAGGGAGAGAGGAGGACAGGACAGAAGGCTTTGCCTGTCTTCAAAAACACCAGGCTTTTTATTTTGGGCCACCAACCAGCTCCCAAATCATGACCCGAGACTTACTAGTCGTGAATTCTCAGCTTAGGCTCCTTTCTGGCTAGCTCTTTTAAATGAGCTGGTTTCCCTTTATCTGCCTTGGCCTTGGCTTTTTACTTTCCTTTTGTCTCTCTTACTTTCACTGCTGCTGGCGTCTGTCTGGCAGCTGCCCGGATTCTTTCCCCAGGCGTCTCTCTGTCTCCCTCTCCCTTGCTCTCTTGTTCTTTCTCTCTCTCCTATTTATTCTCCCGGTCCACCAGCCCCGCCTGTCCTTCCTCTGCCTAGCTATGGGGTGTTCAGTTTTTTATTAGACCAATCAGGTGCCTTAGGCAGGCAAGAACAAACAGATGCAACACATCGTTACATATTTAAACACACGTCCTTACATCATTAAACAAATGCAGCACAAACAAAAGTAACACCCCTTTACATAATTAAAGTAATATTCCACAGCATAAGCAAATGTATCACATCTTTGCCCAGCTAAGGTAATATTCCACAACAATACATATCTGGCAAAAATATAGGTTAAAATATAGGAAACATTTTCTCAAAGATACCAACATCCTTTAACAGGGATCTCACTGTGTAGACTATGTTGAACTCCAATAAGCCCAAAGAGATCCACCTGCCTCTGTCTCCCAAATTCTGGGATTAAAAAAAATATAAACTGCCACGCCCTTTATTTAAGATAGAATTTCATGTAGTGCTGCTGGTCTCAGTTCTCTGTGTAGCCACGGATGACTGTGAACTTCAATCCTCTGCCTACCTCCAAGATAATAGGGTTACACGCTCGCCCTACTCCCCTTGCAGTTCTTCCGATACAAAATGTGCCTTTCCGTTTATTCAAGCCTGCTATGTTCCTCAAGCTCACATCTTTCATTTAGAGAGGATTTATAGGATTTTTGTTAATGAGTTTCTAAACCACTCTTCTTTGTGTTGGCATTATGAATGTGCTCTTTTCATCCAGAGTGCTGCCTAACTGGTTATTACAATGGATTTCTTTTTTAAAAAAAAGTGTAGCCCAAGCTGCCTGGGAAGTTGCTATGCACTGAGGCTAGTTTTGAACTCCTGATCTTCCTGCTTCTGCCTCCTGAGTTACTGGGATTGCCATAGCAGCTTCTGAATTCTTGGTTAAGTCAGGCTCCTAATGCCTTCATGCCAGTTACTGCTCTGTCCCTAGCAAGGGCCCTAGCAGATAGGTGACTGTTGTTGAGAGGACTCTGGTATTGGGTGGCGGGACTTTGTCATTGGAACCCTCAGGCATGGGGCTGAGGCCTCAGGTGGAGAGGCCTCGGTGGCAGCAATGACCAACTTGAGCTCTCTCCTATGGAGACTAAACACTCTCATTCTGCCTCACTCTGATCTGAAGAAGCAGCCACTTAAGGGCTGTTTACTAGACAAATGGCTGAGGGCATTCACTCAGTGGCTGTCTGTGGCCATTAAGTAATGATTTTCCTGCCAAGTATGTGACAATATAGTTTATGACATGGAGCAAAGACTTCAGGGCAGAAAAGCCCAGAGTGATTACAACCAGGATGGAAAGAGACTGCGTACTAAGTTTTATCCACTCTGCTCCTAGCCAGTGCCTGCAGTATGGTAGGTGCCCTGTATTTACTTCATGGAACAGAGGACCTGGTCACGAAATGTGGTGGAAACTCCTATTTAGAAATCATCTAAATAGGGTCAAGTGTGGTCACGCACACCTTTGATCCCAGCACTTGGGAGGCAGAGGCAGGCGGATCTCTGTGAGTTAGAAGCCAAGCCTCGTCTACAAAGTGAGTTCCAGGATACCCAGAGCTGTTACACAGAGAAGCCCTGTCTTGAAAAACCAAAACCAGGGCTGGAGAGATGGCTCAGAGGTTAAGAGCACTGCCTGGTCTTCCAGAGGTCCTGAGTTCAATTCCCAGCAACCATATGGTGGCTCACAACCATTTATAATGAGATCCCATACCCTCTTCTGGCGTGCATACTCATAATAAATAAAAAAAAGAAAAACCAAAACCAAACAAACAAAAAACCCACCAAATAAATAATAGAACCCCCACTCCTGCCAAAGGACAATGGAGATGGCTCAGAGGATCCACATGTCTGCATGAGCCTGACGTGCAAGCTCCACCCTGTCCCTGAAATTCCCTGGGTAAGAAGCTGACGTGGTGGCCGGAGTCAGTTATCCCAGCTGCTATGCTGAGATGGCAGGTGAGGACCTGAGACTGTGGAAGCTCATGTCCTCTGACCACCCAAGTCCAGTGGCTCACTCACGCCCGTGAGTGCCTGCCCTCAAACAAACAAGTCTGCAAAAGATGGTTGGATTGTGTGTGTGTGTGTGTGTGTGTGTGTGTGTGTGTGTGTGTGTGCACATGCCCGTGAGTGCCTGCCTTCAAACAAACAAGTCTGCAAAAGATGGCTGGATTGTGTGTGTGTGTGTGTGTGTGTGTGTACATGCATGTGCGTGTCTGCAGGCACAGGAGGCTAGAAGGTATTCAGTCCCCAGGAGCTGGAGTTATATAGGTACAAGCCATCCATCCCATCCCATTTGGGTGCTGGGAACTGAACTCAGGTCCTCTGGAAGAAGAGCAAGTGCTCTTAACCACTGAGCATCTCTCCATCCCTTTTGTTTTATTTGTATTTTCTCATTTTTTTTTAAAGACAGGGTCTTTCTATTGTGTAGCTCTGGCTGTTCTGGAACTCACTATGTAGATCAGGCTGTCCTCAAATTCACAGAGACCGACCTACCTCTGCCTCCTGCATGCTGGGTGTAAAGGTGTGCTCTACAATGCCCCTGTCTTATATTTAGATGGTCTTGCTACGTAGCCTTGCATGACCTGGAACACTGGTATATAGATCAGGCTAGCATCAAACGTGCTGCAAGCCTGCTTTTGCCTCCTGAGTTCTGGAGTTTGTGCACATCACAACTAGGTAATGAGATTACTATAACTATTGCTCTCTTTCTCTTTTGAGACAGGATCTCATGTAGCCCAAGCTGGCCTTGAACTCACTGTGTAGCCTAGGCAAGCTGCTCCCGAACTCCTGATTACCCTGCCTCAGCCTCTCTTCACACCAACACCTAGTTAATGTGATTTTTTTCAAAGTCCCATATGTTATGTCTTCTAACATGTCTGTATGGAAGCTAGGTAGAAGAGAATTTCTCCCTTTCTTTCTATTAAAGGGTCCCTAGGAGGCTCTGCTCCATATGGCCACCAGGGGGCAGGGTTGTTCTATTGTGGGGGGATTGTAATGGCCTACTCAAGTTCCAAACAGCTTTGCAGTTCTGTGGAACCACCTGCCTGAGACCTTCAAGGAAATAAGAATCAGCCTGTTTCCCCTCACTAAAAGCACAGATCCCAGACTGGGGACCCGAGCTGCAAGCATGTCCTTTGTTTCTCGTGTGATGAGCACAGCCTGACATTGGGCCGGATGCCTTCTGTGAACTCACAGTTCCCTGAGCACTAGGCCCTATTTAAAGGCTTTACCTGAGATCTTCAGTGGAAAAGCTTTGCTAACCTCCAGACAGATGTAGAGGAATGTCTCCCCGAGCCCTTGAATGCCCGATCTGAACCAGTCTAGAGCAACAGCCCCTCCTGTCATGACGTTCACAGTTTGGTGTGTGTGTATGGAAAGTAGATAAACATACAACTTGAGGGCTGTGTAAGTACTGTGAAGAAAGTAGATTAGGGCAAGGGAACTGAGAGACAAAGGCTGGGAATGCTATTCTTAGCGGGTGTGTGTGTGTGTGTGTGTGTGTGTGTGTGTGTGTGTGTGCATGCCTGCATGCCACTGCACTCACAGAGCTCAGACATGTATGCATATGCATGGGGAGTCTAGTGTTGAGATGTCACTCTCCACTTGATGGACTGAGATAGGGGTTGAAACTGAAACCCAGCCATTTGACTAGGTTGGCTGGTCAGTGACCTCCAGGGATCAACTTGTCTCAGTCTCACCAGAGTGAGGGGACACAGGCACCCACTGTCTGCTGCATATAGCTTTTACATGGATGCTGGTGGTCTAAACTCACATTTGCATGGCAAGCATATCTCTGAACTGTTAACCTGGCCCCAGGAGTGCTATTTTACACAAAGGTCAGGGAAATCTCTCATGATGTTGACTTTGAACAGAGACTTAAGCAAGTTAACCAAGCAAGATGAATGGGAAGGTGACAAGAGTAATGTGCCTGGCCAGCATGTCCAGAGCCTGGGCTAGATCCCCAGAACCTTGCAATAAAATGCAGAGTTCATTATAACAAAACAACAGAGACAACACCAGGGGAGAAGTTAGGCCAGATCGTGTAAAGGCCATATGGCAGCATAATGTTCCTGTGGATTGTGTATTCTGGGGTGGGGGTGGGGTAATGAACCTCAGGGGTGCAGGACTCCAGGGGTCCCTGTAGGCCATTGGGGACCATGCCTCCTGGTCCTTTTGCTCAGTGAGTTACTGTATGGAGAACGGGTCCCAAAGGTTGGAGGTGTGATCAGGAATCTTCCGAAAGTGTCCATGTGAAAGAGGCTTTGTACCCAGGACACTCAGGAAGGGCTTGCTTAGTTGAATTGAACTGTTTCATTTCAAACCTGTTGAAATCAGGACCTTCGGGCATTTTCCGGGACATGAGGGAGACCCCCAACACACTAGAAACAAAAACCTCCCCAGGAAAAGCCATCTGGATTGGGGAGATCGGGATTCACAGAATCCTGTTTTCTGCCAGAAACCATGGAGTTTGAAGCCAGAAGTGCCCACTGGATGTTGAAATCCAGACCTGAAGGTAGGCAGTGATGTCATTCATGGGAGGCCACATGGCAGCAACTCCATGGATTCCAGAATGAGGGCTTGCTCTGCTCACGCACTTGACTCTGGCTACTGTGCCCTGTCTCTAGGTTCTTGCACCCACTCTGTTCCCACAGTCCCGAGGGTGTCCCTGGGTTGCAGCTGAGGTATGCCAGTGCCTCTGGCCACAGGCCATGCTAGGCAGCAGGCCAGCTTGACAATGCCGCACCCACAACCCATATTCTGCCTTGCTTCCCCAGACCTCCAAGGCAGCTCTGGCTTCTCAGCACTTGACAGCTCCTGGATCCTCTCACTCAGCGCCCAGTTCAGAAATAGATGCTGGCTGAGCCCCGTGCTTGCATGTGATGCTGATGTGAGGGAAAGTCAGAGTGCCTGTCAGCGTTGTACGTGTCCATGCACTGTGACTGATGCTTCCTGCTACAGGCTACAGGATGCAGCCCTCAGCAGTGCAGGCAGATTTATGCACCGGGATCATAACAAAGAACAGAAGCTGTGGGCTGGAGAGATGGTCAGAGGTTAAGAGCACTGAATGTTCTTCTAGAGGTCCTGAGTTCAATTCCCAGCAACCACATGGTGGCTCACAACTATCTGTAATGAGATCTGGCGCCCTCTTTTGGTATTGCAGAAATCTTAAAAAAAAAAAAGAACAGAAGCCGTGTGTGTGTGTGTGTGTGTGTGTGTGTGTGTGTGTGTGTGTGTGTGCCTGTATGAGTTTATATGCATCGTGTACATGCAGGTAACTGAGGAGACCAGAGAGTGTTGGATCCCCTGGAACTGGAGCTACACAGATGGTTGTGTGAGCCACCTGATATGGGTGCTGGGAACCGAACCCAGGTCCTGTATAAGAGCAGTCAGTGCTCTTAACCACTCAGTCATCTCGCCAACACTGAGCAATAGGCTTCAAGGGAAGCTGTGTGTGTGTGTGTGTGTGTGTGTGTGTGTACACATGCAAATATTGCCTACAATAAATTTTTTCGAGGGGGGATGTTTCAAGACAGGGTTTCTCTGTGTAGCCCTGGCTGTCCTGACTTGCTGTGTAGACCAGGTTGGCCTCAAACTCAGAGATCCACCTGTCTTTGCTTTCTAAGTACTAGGATTAAAGGAGTGCTCCCGTGCACTGCCCAGCCACCTACAATAAAATCTAGAGTAGGAGAAGGAGGAAGACAGCAGCGGCGGCAACTAACATCGGGCACAGCTGCATATATCTTTAGCCCTAACCTTTGGGAGGCAAAGGCAGGTGGATCTCTGTGAGTTCAAGGCCAGCTTGGTCTACATAGTAGTTCTAGGCCAGCCAGAGCTACATAGTAAGAGTGTGTCTCCAAAAAAAGAGCAGGAGGGGAGGGAGCTGAAGAGAGGGCTCGGCAGTTTGGGTGGAGCAGCGTGCTTGCTGAAGACCTGAGTTCAGTTCTCAGTCCCAGATCAGGAGGCTCCCGACTGCCTGTAATCCCAGGCATCTGGTGACTCCTGGTCTCTAAGGGCCTTGACACTCAGGCACATTCAGACACACAATAATTAAGAGTAAAATTTTAAATGTTTAAAACTCTTCAGAGGGAAACAAAGTAAAGCTTAGAGTCATCCTATGAGCTATTGCACTTCTGGGCATAAACCCAAGAGAACCAATTAACATTTACACAAAAAACTCAACATGAATGCTCACAGCAGTGCTCCTCATAACAGCTAAATGAAGACCAGCTCAGATACATGAATAAAATATGCCATGCAATGAAGTTTTATTCAGATATGAAAATGAAGGACCTGGAGTGTAGCTTAGTTGCTAGAGTGCTTGCCTAGCATGCATAAAACTCTGGGTTCATACCCAGCACAGTATAAACCAACCATGGTGGGGGCAGCCATGTAATCCTAGCACTTGGGAGATGAAGACAGGAGAATGGGAAGTTCAAGGCTATCTTTAGTTACTTAGGGAGTTCAAGGTCAGCCTGGACTGCATGAGACTGTCTTTTAAAAAAAGGCTAAAACCAGGAGCTAGAGAGATGGCTGGATGATCAAGCACCAGCTGCTCTCGTAAGAGGACAGGTCCAGTCCCCAGCACTCACATTGTAGCTGACTGCAACTCCAGTTCCAGGCCTCCAACAGCCTCTTCTGACCTCCGAGGGCACCGGGCATGCCAGTGGTGCACAAACAAACAAGCAGATAAAACGTCCATATACGTAAAATACAATAAACAAACCCTTTTAAAAAACCTTAAAACTTTCCCCTATCCTCTCCTCTCTCTTTTTTTAAAAAAATACATGTATGTATGTATGTATGTATGTATGTATATGTGTGCGGTGAAGGAGCATGTGCCACGGCATGTATGTTCAGGCAGAGGACAATATGCAGCCATCAGTTCTCTCCTTTGATAATGTAGGTTCCCGAGTTGAACTCGAGCTGTTGTCTTAGTGGCAACACTGTATCCACATAGCTGGTCTAGCTGTACAAGCCTGCTCCTGTGCTTTTCTACATATTATTTACTACTCTGCAACACTGTGTGGATTTGTGTTGGTTGTTTTGGGCTGTTACATTTACCTCTGAGTTTCCAGTGCCTGGGGTAGGGCTTGGCAACAAAGTGGCAGTAGACAGGCAGAAACAATGAATGGAAAGCAAGTTTTACTACTCCTCCCAGCCCTCCACTGCTGCCCCCCCCCACTCTCTAACCTCAGTGCTCTTTGCTGGAGGGAATCATTTCTCATTTCTCATGGTATCTCTTAGTCTCTAGGTCAGCGTCTCTAAATAACCTGCTCCTGTTGCAAACTTTTGTTGTTGTTTTGTTTTGAAACAGTGACTCTCTAATTGCTAAGTAGAACAGACTGGTTCACCATGCCCTTGCCTCTGCCTCCCCAGTGCCGAAACTGTATCCCAACACTTGGTTTGCAATTTTTAAAAATTTATTTTATGCGTTTCACCCCTCTACTGACTTTTTTGGATTCTCCCATTTGGTAATGGGTAATCTGTTACCTCCAAACTGACATTTTACATTTAGTTAAATCATTATGACTATGTAAATATTGTTCACAGCAAAGACAAAATTCCCACACTGATTATATTTCTTTCTACATAGCTTTTGCTCTTCCCAGAGCACCTAATTGCCTGTTTCATTCCTTAAATGACTATTATTATCATAATCCTGATAATTTTCTAGTATTACACCATGTTAGAGATCCTTGGGAGTTTTATCTTCTCTCCCCTGGTAGTTACCATACGTTGTAACTGTGCATTTATTTGGTTATTTATTTTCTTGTCTGTTTTGCTCACTCATTGGAACATAAGCTTCTAGAGAAAAAGCCTGTTGTTTCCAGAACATTCCCAGCACCTGACACCTGCTCCTTGCCTCACACATGAGACCTGGAGCTTGACGATTAAGCTACACTGACTGGCTGGCCAGTGCCAAAGGGACGGTGATGGGTATTTTTGGTTTGACTACATCTGGAATTAATTAAAACCCCAAACTGGGGCACACCTGTGGGGGATTTTCGCTTAACTTGAAGTGGGAAGATTCACTTCTAATCTGGGTCTGTGAGATGGGAAGACATTTCACTCAGATCTGAGGTGGGAAGCTGCCTGTAATGTGGGTTTGGATGTGGAAGAAGGAGGTTTTGCCGGCCAGACCTTGACTTGCTAGCAAGTCCATTCCTTCACTGGCGTTAGAACCCAATTCTTGCACCTGCTGGCATAAACTGACATCCAGCCTCACTGATTGAACAACTGCTGGATTTCTGAATCTTCCATTCATAGGCAGCCATTGGTGGACTAGCTGGACCACAGCTTACAAATTACTCTAATAAAGCCCCCCTTTTTTGTTTTTTTGAGACAGGGTTTCTCTGTATTATTTTGGAGGCTGTCCTGGAACTTTCTCTGTAGACCAGGTTGGCCTTGAACTCACAGAGATCCACCTGCCCCTGCCTCCTGAGTGCTGGGATTAAAGGCATGCAGCACCAACGCCTGGCAATAAAGCCCTTTTCTATATAAAGAGATCCATTCTATAACTTCTGTTACACTAGAGACCCCTGACTAATATGGATATCCTCCTGTTTTTGCCTCGCCAGTGTTGGAATGTGGTATGTGCCACTGTACCCAGCCTTTTTTTTCCTGGTTGCTAGGGACTGAACTTAGTTCCTCATGCTTGTGTGACAAGCACTTTACTGACTAAGCCATTGTCTCAGCCCTGGATCCCTTTGTGTTTTGAGACATCACTAACCCTAGCACAACTGACTCCATGATGGGAGGACTATTCAGCCAAAAACAGCAGCACCACTTGCCACAATGAAAACAAAGACTTATTTGATCAAAGTCCATAGTTCTAGGAAAACCTCTAGATGTACTAGCCTCTTCTGGCTCCCTGGTCTTATTAACTGAAGTTTGTCAACCCGGAATATGGTTTTTGTGCTTAAAAAGTCAGCCTGAGAAAGACTCAGTGCTACAAAGGGATTCTAAACACCCAGTGTAGTCGCCAGCCAGCTAATGAAGACTTTCTATTGGCTCGAACCCATGTCCAAGCAGTCTTCTCTGGTGGACACCCCGTGTCTTAGGATTTATTGCTGTGAAAAGACACCACAGCAACTTTTTTGTTGTTTGTATGTTTCTTGAGTCAGGGTTTCTCTGAGTAGCCCTGGCTGTCCTGGAAGTCACTCTGTAGACCAGGCCAGCCTTGAACTCACAGGTCACCTGCCTGTACCTCTGACAATGCTGGGATTAAAGGCGTGCACCCCCACCACCTAGCTTGAACAACTGTTATAAAGGAAAGCATTTCACCAGGGCTGTCTTACACTTCCATTATTGTCATGATGTGAGCATGTTGGCATGAAGGCTGGCATGCTGGAGAGGTAGCTGAGTGTTCTACAACCAGATCAGCAGGCAGCAGGAAGAGAGAGAATAACCCAATGGAGCTGGCGTGAGCTTCTGAAACTCCAAAGCCCACACCCTGTGACATATTTCCTCCAACAAGGCCACCTGTCCTAGTCCTTTCAAGTAATGCCATTCCCTATGAGCCTATGAGGGTCATTTTCATCCAAATAATCACACCCCACAACAGTGACCCTCTGTGTCTTCCTCTAGGATTAGAGGTATGAGGGTTTTTTTCTTTTTTCTTTTTTAATTATTATGTATACAGTATTCTGCCTGCCAACCAGAAGAGGGTACCAGGCTCATTACAGATGGTTGTGAGTCACCATGAGGTTGCTGAGAATTGAACTCCAGTCCTCTGGAAGAGCAGCAAGTGCTCTTAACCACTAAGCCATCTCTCCAGCCTCAAGTTTGTGTTTTTTTTCTTTCTTTTTCTTTTTTCTCTCTTCTCTCTCTCTCTTTTTGTTTTTGTTTTTCAAGACATGGTTTCTCTGTATTGCTTTGGAGCCTGTCCTGGAACTCGCTCTGTAGACCAGGCTGGCCTCCAGTTCAGAGATCTGCCTGCCTCTGCCTCCCAAATTCTGGGATTAAAGGTGTGCGTCACCAACACCTGGCATTTGTGTTTTTCTTATAAGATCAAAATGTACCAGCCAGGCCCAGAGACTCTCCCCAGTCTCCCCAGATCCCTCAACATGTTCCCCTCCTGTATCCATGTCCTCTTTTTACTTATTCTATCTATCTATCTATCTATCTATCTATCTATCTATCTATCTATCTGTCTATCTGTCTATCTGTCTATCTGTCTATCTGTCTATCTGTCTATCTGTCTATCTGTCTATCTGTCTATCTGTCTATCTGTCTATCTGTCTATCTGTCTATCTGTCTATCTGTCTATCTGTCTATCTGTCTATCTGTCTATCTTGACTGGCCTCAAACTCACAGAGATCTGCCTGTCTCCACCTCCTGAGTGCTGGGATTAATGGACTAAGCCACTAATTTTTTTTATTTTTTTAAAGATTATTTTAATTTTATGAGTATAAGTGCTTTGTATGCATGTGAAGTATGAGTGTGTGTGTGTGTGTGTGTGTGTGTGTGCCTGCACATTCATGTGTGCCTACTACCTACAGAGTCTGGAAGAGGGCATCAAATCCCTTAGAACTAGAGTTAATGGCTGTGAGCTGCTATGTGGGTGCTGGGAACTGAACTTGGGTCCTTTGCAAAAACAGCAAATGCCCTAAGCCACTGAACATCTCTGCAGCCTTCTTTTTTAATGACTCAACAAGTGTAAATCCACCAAACCTGGCAACCTATTAGTGACCACACCATCAAAAACATGGAGCCTCCTTCCCCCAGCAACCATCAGGTGTAAATAATTCCCTAGCTAAGGGTGGGCTGTGGGAGTTCCTCCCCTATCCGTGCAGGAATGCTGGCGGGCTTGATCTAGTGCAGGCAGGGAGCCTCAGCTGCTGTATGAATTCGTGAGCACAGTGGCCGTGCCGTTCCCAAAGACAGTGTTCACAGCCTCCCTCCCTATCCTCTGGCTCTTTGTACCTTTTTGTCCCCTCTCCTGTGATGTTCCCTGAGCACTTAGGTCCCTTACTCTCAGCGCTGTGATCAGCTATGAATCTCTTCGTTAACACTGTCCGCTTCGAAAAGAAGCTGCTTTGGCCAGGGCTGCTCGATCACTTAATTCATAGAAGAAACATAAATATTTAGAAGGCAGCTTGACACCATGTTCATTTAGCTAAACGGTAGTATCAGATTCTCCCCTGGGACCTGCCCGGCCTTGGCTTTAGACCAGCAGGCATGAATTCCCTCTGTAGAGCAGGCCTCAGATTCAATCAGAAAAGGACTGGCTACCTCCACAGGGGTCACGCTGCTGGTTCACCAGTGGCCACACCCGCCTGGCGGGTCTGCAGCGTTCAGGGTCCACTGTCAGAACACTGCCCCAAAATGTGTGAGGGAGCTTCTAATGCTTGTGAGAAAACTCCAAGGGAACAAGAAAAGAGTTTAGTGACCTCAGTTTCTTCAAAGCATGGACTTGTCGTGGACTAGGCTTCCGTGCCCTGGCATGTGTAGTGGAGGGAAGAGAGTTTGCCTTACTACAACTGGCTTTTGGTATTTGTTTATGTGCCTCTATGTTCTTACCACGTGAGGCTCACCTCTGTGATCAGACATTTTACTCACGTGACTCCTCTTTACTCCTGTGGGATAAGTTGGCCGTTGCATGAGACTTCAGTCTGCCTCGTTTATCGACTCTATTCTCCCAGGTCCCACCGCCCCTAGAGGGGTAAAAAGTCTGCCATATTGATGGTTTTCTCCCCCAACAGCCCATATAGCACTTTCTAGGACTATGAGAGCTAGCTCCCAAGAGGGAAATTCCCAGGCCAATTCCAACATGGTTTCTCTAAGTCCTGCAACCAAAGCCTCTGGTGTCTTCAACAACATGGTATTAGCATTAGTTAGTTGGTAAGACACCTAAGAGAAATGCACATTTAACTGTCTGTACATCACAGTGATGGGAAAGGATTTCCTAGACGCTCACTTAGTTTGTCCTCATGTCTTTGGTTGTTGTTTTGGTTTTGTTTTTTTGAGACACGGTTTCTCTGTGTATCCTTGGCTGTCCTGACACTCACTCTGTAGGGCTGACCTCCACCTCAGAACTCAGAGATCTGCCTGCCTCTGCCAACTGAGGGCTGGGATTAAAGGCGTGTGCTACTACTGCCTGGCTTCTCCTCGTGTCTTCTGTTGGATGCATAAGAATTAGCTCCTGAGGCACTGCCAAAGTCTCGGGTATATTTGGTTCCAGGGACCTTTTTTTATGCCTTGGTGCCTAACAAGACTGTCCTTTTCCTGAGCATAGGCCGAAGTCAAGCTGGATCTTTTGTTATTGTTGTTAGATAACCTAGGTTGCCTGTGTATCTGAGGATGACCTTGAGCTCCTGATTCTTCCGTCATCGCATCATAAGTGGTACACACATGCGGAGGCGCGCGCACACACACACACACACACACACACACACACACACACACCCCTGTTCCATTCATTACCTTGTTAAAACAGTATCTGTTTTGTTTCTGCTAAGTATCTCACACACCAGCTGCCTGGAAGTCCTTCCCTCTCTGCCTCCCATGGCACCACAGGAGCGCTGGGGTTATGAAGGTGTTGCTGTCATACTGTGTAGCAGCTTCCTCTGGAGCAGAACTTCCCTTCAGGAGGGAGTTGGAGACCCTGAGGAGGTATAAGAAAAGTCACATGTCTGAGGAAGTAGAAACTTGACCGATTCCCCTCTTCGGCTGCTAGGGAGGAGTCTGAGCCGTTGGACTGCAGAGAAGAGGCTCTCCCACTGCTCAGCTGCTTGCAAGATGTGCAGACAACCCCACTTTTCAAGAGCTGTCACCCAAGCCAGGTGTGGCCCAGTCACCTTTAATCCCAGCACTCAGGCAGGTCTCTGAGTTGGAGGCCAGCCTGGTCTAAAGAGTGAGTTCTAGGACAGCCAGGACTACACAGAGAAACCCTGTCTAAAACAAAACAAAACAAAATTGTCACCTGAGGTGGCTTGTGGGTAACATTGCTCTCTTTTGAGTCACCCCCAACCATATACTCCTGTTGTACCCATGTGTGTCCCTGAGATGGACTTCGGTGCAGTCATTGCTTTGGTCTGTTGTGGGTTCCCTTTCTGGAATGAGTTAGATGTATATGTTGTATCACCCCAGAAGTCTGTCACACACACTACATCTAGCTTAAATATTTTTTAAAGTTTAATTTTATATGTATGGGGTTCTTTTTTTTCTATTTTCTTTTGGTTTTTTTTTGAGACAGAGTTTCTCTGTATTGTTTTGGAGGCTGTCCTGGAACTCGCTCTGTAGACCAGGCTGGCCTCGAACTCACGGAGATCCGCTTGCCTCTGCCTCCCGAGTGCTGGGATTAAAGGCGTGAGCCACCAACGCCCGGCTTGTATTGGGTTCTTGCCTGCATGTGTGGATGTGTATAACACGGATGTAGGGCCAGAAAAGGGCATTGGGCTAGGCAGTCCGTGCTCCTAACTGCTGAGCTGTCTCTCCAGTCCTACCACATTTAGCTTTTTGTGTGAGTTCCAGGAATCAAACTCGGACCATCAGGCTTGCACTGAAAGTGCTTTACCCCCGAGCATGCTCTGACACAGCTGTTATGCCTGGCCACGAACTCTTGACATAGCTACCTTCCGAGTGCTGGGCTCATGGGTGTGCACTACCATACTCTTCCTAAATGGCGCTGGGAAGAAGTCCATGGATTTGTGCTTGCTAGGTATAATGGCCGGTGTTTATCATCAGCTTGAGAAATCTAGAATCCCCTGGGAGTTAGACCTCTGGGTGTGTGCCCTAGTTCCTTTTCTATTGCCATTACAAAACACCACAAACAAGGGAACTTGTAAGGAAAGCATTTTGGGGCTCATGGTCCCAGGGGACAGTAGTGTCCCTGACCATCATGGTAGGGAGCAACAGGCAGGCATGGTGCTGTAGCAATAGGAGAGAGTTTACATCTGACCCACAAACATGAGGCAGAGGCAGACTCAACCGGAATACTATGGGCTTTTGAAACCTCAAAGCCCAACCCCAGTGACACTCCGCCTCCAACAAAGCCACGCCTTCTAATCCTTCCCAAACAGTTCCACCAACTGGAGCCCAAGTGTTCAAATATGTGAGCCTACGGGGACCGTACTCATTCAACCCACTACAGCATGTCTGCGGGGATTACCTTCGTTTCCTTAACTGAGGTGGAGAGACCTACCCAGCTACATCACTTTCTGGATGGACTTGGGCTTCCTGACTGTGGATGCGGAGTGGAGCGGCCGGCGGGTTCAAGTTCTTGCTGCCTTTGTTCCCCACCTCAACAGGCTGCACCCTGGCACTCTGAGTCATAACAGACCTTTCTTCCTTTAATTTTTTATATGTATGTATGTATGTATGTACACATTTAGTGTGTGTGTGCAGGAGTGTATATGGAAGTTGGTATTCTCCTTCCACCACGTGGGTCCTAGAGATTGGACTCAGGCTTGGCAGCAATTGCCTTTACCTACTGAGCCTTCTTATCAGCCCCATAAGTTGACTTTGTCAGCATATTTTATCACAGAATGGGAAAGTAATTAAGACACGGCAAGTACTGTGTTAGCTGTTTTTTGAGACAGGGTCTTACAATGCATTATGGAATGGCTTTGAACTTGGGATCCTCCTGCTTCCTGCCTCAGCCTTCCAAACACAGGGATTATGGCCATGAGCCATCCTTGTCCGACACAAATTTCTAATCCAATTTCATCTTACAGGTTGGGAATCAAACCTGGGGCTGCACATGCTGGACAAGCATTCTTCCACTGAACGGTGGCCTCAGCCCTTACATTTTGTTATTAATAAAAGCACTAACAAAAAGCACTATATGTTTATCTTAGAAAATTTGGAAGATAGAGACAAAGGAAAGCACAAGGGCACCAAGCAGTCCCTGGATGGGCATTCTTCACATGAGACACGGTTTTCAAAGTTCCTGCCAGTCTTGTGTGTGTTCTCTTACATGGCAAATGTGGGGTGATGGCATGTGGCTGTGTTTGTTCCACCCGATTTGGATAACAACATGCAGAATGTGAAGATCTTCCCTTGACATCACAGGGCTTCCTGCGACCTGAAGGTGCCGATCCCATCAGCTAGAAAAAGTGTGTCTGGGGGCTCACGTGGGCAGCCGCTTCTCCTTGTCTTATTCTCCAGAGGTAGGTGCTACATAAGGATGCCCTGGATAGCCCCTGTGGACACATGCTTGGGGTAGACTCAGGAGTAGGGGCTTGTGTGCCCTTGTCCCTTTTCTGACTATGGGGGGCATATGTGTGTCTTGGTGCCTGAAGTTAATCCTTTCAGATGGCCCAGCTGGGTCCTCAATGGGCAGCATGGGAGGCTAGTTGTAGACAGGGGTCCGAGACCCTCTGAGAACTTCTAGAAATGCCCGACCTTGGTCTCCCCCAACCCCCTTCCAGCTCCCAGTCACTTTGCATCCATTAACCCTGCTCTGGCTGTCATTAGTACCTAAAACACCCACGAGACCTTGAGTCACTGGGCTCCAGGGCCTTTGTTCCCATCCACTTCTCCACGAGTACAGTGGGCTGAAGGTCATGGACACAATGGTAAATGGCTCTCCTGCCTGCTGATGCACAGGGCAGGCGCTTTCCTGAGTGTGGAGGCCCTCTCCAGTGCTGCTTCCTTCCAGCTCCATCAGAGAAAGCTGCCTTTTAGCAAACCACTTCCCCTCTCACAGCTCCAGGCTTTCTGAAAGACGGGTAGAAGCTGGAGATGTGACCACCCCTCCCCAAGCAGCTGCAGGCAGAGCCCCTTGATGGCATTACTTTCTCTCTTTGACTATCAAAGGGCTAGAGTATCCCCAAGGCCAAAGGGTCGGGCCACTAAGCTGCCTTGGGGACCAGTCACCCCAGAAGCAGTTGGGGAGGGCTAATGGCAGAACACAGCATCGTTTATTTGGCGCTGCTTTTGCAGACCTGCAGAAGGCAAGAGTAGGGGGAAGGCTTGTGCTAAGGGTGTAGAGATGAGCCTGTGAGGTCAGGCCATGTACAGCAGGGTGGAAAGCTGTGTAGAGAAGCCAATCCATGAAGGAGAAACCTAAGCTTCAATGGAAAGCCCCAGATGCTGAAGATGCTAGGTGTGCGGGTCATTTACTGAGGAAAGCTATGGGTACCCATCAAAGAGGCCATGTGGCCTACAGGCTGCCAAGTGGGGGAGGGGAGCAGTCTACTCGGCCTGAGGGATTCTAGATGATGCCATCATGAACATCTGGTCATGAAGTTATAAGACTTGAGACTGTCAATCCATGTCCCAATTCCTTGACGTAGGAAGGTTTATGCCATTATATTCTGGAAGTATGAACTTGACTTTTTAAATTTTATTTTACAGGGCCCCACAGCTAAGAAACCAGTCTTGAGTCTCAGAGAAGACTTTCAGGCTTCAGAAAAGTGTTTGGATTGTTTGGACTACAGGGGCTTTTGAAGTTGGACTGAATGCATTTCCCATTATGAGGTAGCCATGAGCTAATGGGGGCTGAGAGTAGAGAGCATCGTGGTTGGAATGTAAAATGGTCCCCATAGGCTATGTGTTTGAAATACTTGGTTCCCAGCTGGTGAATGAAGGTTATAGAAACTTTAAGACATGTGGTGTCATTATCAGAAATGGGTCACTGGAGGTGGCTTTCGTAGGCTGTAACTGCTGCAGGTTCCAGCTTGAGCTCTCTGTTTCTTGGTTGGCTGCCATGATGTGACCAGCATCCCCATGCTCCTACTAACAAAAGATAATCTGCTTCTGTTGCCATAGTGACCCGCCAGAATGAACTGAAATCCTCTGAAACCATGAGCCAAAGTCAATCTTTCTTTCCTTAAATTGCTTCTAACAAATATTTTTGTCCCTAGGCCAATATTCCATGAAAGCTTCTACAACCTTTCTGAAACATTGTTCTTGGAGCTCTGGAGCCTCTATACCAGTGGTTCTCAACCTGTGGGGTTGTGAGGCCTCAGGGGTTCAAATGACCCTTTCACAGGGGCCACCTAAAACCATAGGAAAACAGATATTTACATTATGATTCCTAACAGTAGCAAAATTACAGTTGTGCAGTTGCAGCAAAAATAATTTTATGGTTGGGGGACACCACAACATGAGGAACTGTATTAAAGGGTCACAGCATTTGGAAGGTTGAGAACCACTGGTCTATACCATAAGCACAGCTACCTGAGGCCACCACACCATGAAGATACCTCAGATGCCCAGAGCATGTGACTGAATAAGCAACAGACCCAGCCCAGACATTAACAGTTTATTACAGTCCTCACACATTCAAATCATTCCTGGACATTCACATCTATAGCAGAGCTCCAGATTCTGGAAACTAAGTCTCACAACCTCTGCTGTGTTCTGACCAAACCCTCAGTCCCCAGAAACTTGTGTACGTAAACAGTTGGTTGTTGGTTTATGTCACTAAGTTCGAGTGGTTTCTGAGGCAGTGACAGACAGCAAGAACATACAGCATCAGCACAGCTCTGTGTCCATGTATCTGTTTGCTTTGCTTTGCTCTTTATGTTTTGAGGCAAGATCTCATGCATCCCAGGCTAGATTCAAACTTGCTAGATAGCCAAGGGTGATCTTGAACTCCTCGGCCCTCCTGCCCTACCTCCCAAGTGCTTTTCTTTGAGATGGGGGTTCTTTATGTTAGCCTAAGTCAAATCTTCTATCCTTCTGTATCAACCTCTCAGGTTACTGGGATTACAGGTGAGTGACACTACGGCCAGCTTTGACACAGTCAATGTTAAAAACATTTTATTGCTCATGGAAGAAACTCAATACCCGTTAGTAGTCTTTCCCCATTTCCCAGCAACACCTTTAACTACCCATCTACTTCCTTTCTGGACGGTTTAGCCCATTCTGGGCACTTCAGACCCAACAATATGTCTGGGTATGATGATGCATGTCTGTCATCTCAGCACTTAGGAGGCGAATGTAGGAGGATCAGGAATCCAAATCACCTGTGCCTGTATATAGAACTCAAGACCAGATGGGGCTACATGGTATCCTATAAGAAGAAATTGCTAGAATGTGTATAGGCCTTTGTGTATGACTGCTTCCAGTTAGCATTATGTTTTACATGTATTCACCTATGCTGTGTCTATGCAGTTCATTTCCTTGTATTGTCAAATAATAGTCTACTACATGGGTATGTCATATGTTATTTACCCACTCATCAATAGATGATAATTTGGGTTGTTTCTTCCTTTTAGCTATTAAGTGCATGTTATAAATAATAATATAGTAAACATATTTTATAAAATGTTCTGTACAAGCCTTTGAGTATATGCTCAAGGATAGAATTGTTGGATCATATGATAACTTTGTCTAATTTCTGTGTGTCCCTGTGTGTGTATGCATGTATGTGTGTTTGTAGAAGGGTGTCTGTGTATGTCCAGAGTTTGACAATCACTTCCCTCAATTGCTGTCCACCTTTATTTTTTTATAATTATTATTGTTTTTTTTTCAAGACAGCATTTCTCCATGTGTAGCCCTGGGAACTCACTCTGTAGACCAGGCTGGCATTAAACTCACAGAGATTCACCTGCCTCTGCCTCCTAAGTGCTGGGATTAAAGGCGGGTGCACAGCCTGGCTATATTGTTATTATTATTTTTTGGAGACAAAGTCTCTCACTGTACCCTAAGCCCGTTGATTTGCCAGGCTGGCTGGCCCACAAGCTTCGGGATCTTCTTGTCTTACTCTATGGTTATGGATGTAATCTGCCATGCCAGAGGTCCTCAGCTGTCCAAGTCCTGGGACTACAGGCTTTTGCCCCCACGCCTAGCCTCGATGACTGTCTTGGAGTAAAAAGCCTTGTACTTAAAATGAAAGAAGCGATTCAGCAGGACTGATTTATAACATGAAGGAATATAACTGATAACATTTTTAAAAAAGTGATTTTGTAGTCAACTGGCCTTTTCAATAAGGCGTCTGCTACAGGACCAAGGACAGCCACTCAGGGAGCTAGTTGGTTTAGAGATTTGCTTTCAACTCACAACAAGGTTTTGAGACACACACAGAGAGTAATGGACTCTTGGTTGTGTTGTGGAGCAGGTCACCCTGAGCTGCCTCTGATGGGGTCTGGTGTCATTCAACGGGGACAGCAGGGCCGCGGCTCAGTTGGGTTGCTTGATTTGAAGTCCAGGCTGCTCTGTTCCTTGAGAAGCAGGCATGAAAATAGCAGAGGACACCAGCCGGCAGGAGCAGGGACAGGGACTGAGCTGAGTGTCTGTAAAAAGGCCACTTCAAGCCCCATTGTGGGGATAGCAGCAGGTGGGCATGTCTGCGCTTTGAATGCCTCTTCCCTGATGCACTGCGCTAATGGATGTGCATTAACGGCGTCCTTCCTGGCCACTGTGTCTACCTCCCTTCCTCAGGCCCCGATGGCAGAACTCTGCATTCCTGAGGAAGGGCAGCAGTCAATGCCTGAGGCCCCCACAAAGGACCATTGTGGTCATCACTGAGTCAGACTGGTGACTTGGCACCAGATCTCAGTCTGGAGTAAGTGGTTGCAGGGATGTCATCCGGGAGAGCAGGTTTGAGTGTACTGTCCAGGAGTTCGCCTCCAGGAAGTCCCTTCTGACTGCCCAGAAGCGAACCCTCGTTTTGAAAGGAGGGTTTGGGCTAAGGCAAACTTGGGAAAAGGCACAAGAGGCTCTGCAGCGGAATCCGCCCACGCTCCAAGCCAGGGAACAAGAGCTGGATGTTCTAACCCAGGCCTGTGCGTCACTACAGTCTCCGCACCACGCTGTCGTGATGAAATGAATGAAATGAGGCTGAGACCCCAGATGGCCGGCCATCCACAAGATGGGTTCGCCAGCAGTCCTGGTACTTAGCAAGAGATCTGCCGTGCCCCGGGGCGCGAGCTTTCTCTGGGACTTAGAGAGGGTAGAAGGAGGGGTTGGCCAGCCCATCTGAGGAGACTTGAGCAGGTACCAAGGAGAGACAGATGGACAAGAGTCTAGCTCGTTGACTCACAGCTCAGGGGACTTTGTTGTGTCCCTTGGCACGTTTTGTTTTTCTTTCCCTCCTTCAAGAGAGGGTCTCATGTTGGCCAAGCTGACCTTGAATTTACTATGTAGTTGAAGACGGGCCTTGAGCTCTTCAGTCCCCCTGTTTCCATCAGGAGTGGTAGAGCTTCAGGTGTGCACCAATTCACCTGGCTTTATGCAGCGCTGAGGGCTTAGCCCGGGAGTCTGCCAGTGTGAGTCAAGAAAGGGCAACAGGACCATATGCTCATTCGCCCCCCCACACACACTTCTTTTCTTTCTGTAATGTCTTGTCTTGCTATGCAGCCCAGGCTAGCCTTGAACTCAAAGCAACCCTCCTACCCTGAGCCTCTCAAGTGCTAGGACTACAGGCATGAGCCACCACATTCAACTCTTGTCACTTCCTCACAGACTCCCATTCTAGACCTGATTTTCATCCACAGAACAACACGCCTGGAAAAGAGCCAAGGGCCATGGAGCCCTGGTTTATTTAGATGGGGAAGTATATCAAGGTAAAGCAAGCACCCAGCTTACCTTGTCCCCCCCCACCTCTCCCTCCGCCACTCTGCCTCTACTTGGGCCCCAGGGCGCTGAGGGCCAATGCCAGGGGAGAGGCCTTGCCTTGGCTGTGGGCCTCTGGCCTGGACCCTTCTGCTCTGTGGGGCATGCAATCCCTGCAGCCTGTGGTGGGCTCCTGTGCTAATACATGCATTAGTGGATAAAAAGCCGTCTCAAGGGGCTCTTCACCAGGGCCCTTCGCCTGTAATAAAGCAAATTAAAACCCCATTCAAAGGTCAATTGAAATCTCTTTCATGTCACTTCTCCACACAAATTGATTCCTCTTTGCCCTTGGGGTCGCACTGAATGCCACAAAGGGGCCCAGCTGTAGCTAGCTGGGAACAATTTGGAAATTGCCTCCCCCAGGGCTTTGGGAGGGATGAGGGGCCAGTGGACCCTCCCCTTTCCCAGGACCATCTGGGGCACCTCCAGCTTGCTCTTGGCTTTGGAGCCTGTATATGAAGCTCAAATCCACACTTCGTCCTCCATTCCACCAGGCTGCCCGAAGAGGAGTCAGGATTCCTTCTAATTAAATTGCACACCCTGACCTCAGCCTTGAGAGGTCCTTGCCTCCGCATCCTGAGTGCCCAGGTGACAGAATGGGCCCAGTGTTTGCACTGACAGTCTCTTTTTGTTTGTTTGTTTTGTTTCTCTGTGTAGCCGTGGCTGTCCTGGAACTCTCTGTAGAACTCAAGAGATCCACCTGCCTCTGCTTCCAGAATGCTGTGATTAAAAGTATGCAACTGACAATCCTAATGGCAGCTGGAATTTTTCCAATCTGCTCGAACCCTCGCTAGCCCCATGAGGTGGACCTTTGGGAAGCTCAGAGAGGTTAAGTAACTACTCAGGGTCACAGAGCACATGGTTTCCTTTTTCACGATATTTGCCCCGTGGTCCTCCCACATCCCAGAATGGTACAGCTAGTGTCAGCATTCTCAGTAAATTCTGAATCGTCTTCCATCCCTGCCTCTGAATCACTTTCAAATCTCACCTCCACCCTGGGTTCTACTCTCGTGACGCCCTGGCAACCCTGGCTTATCTGGCCCCACAGTGGCTCTGCAGAACTGACCAGAGGCACCATTCAAAGAAGCGTTCTGGATCTTGTCTCTGGCTTGGACCCAGCATGGCTCTGTTCTGCACACAGCATTGTAAGGGAAGAGGAATCCTTGTGATCAACTTGGAAAGGTTCCTTTGAGACAGATCATTGGACTAAGAGAGAAAGGGAGGTCCTGGGGTGTGGCTCAGTGGCAGAGTACTTGGTTAGTAAGCGTGAGGCCCTGGGTTTGAACCCTAATGAGAGGGGAGGGGAAGGAAAGGGGAGAGGGAGAAGGAGAGGGGGATTTGTTTATTTATTTATTTATTTATTTTTGTTTTGTTTTTCGAGACAGGGTTTCTCTGTGGCTTTGGAGGCTGTCCTGGAACTCACTCTGTAGACCAGGCTGGCCTCGAACTCACAGAGATCCACCTGCCTCTGCCTCCCGAGTGCTGGGATTAAAGGCGTGCGCCACCAACACCCGGCTGAGAGGGGGATTTATTAACCAGTGTCAGACTTCTAAGTGTTTGTGAGAAAGCTCCAAGAAAACAAGAGTCTTGTGACCTCAGTTTCTTCAAAACACAAAATTGTTCTTGGAGCGTCTTTTCAGGCCCCTCTCAGGTGTAGGGATAGGAGTGAGTTTACTATTATTCACCTGGATGCCTCCTTAGAAACACAGGTCTTGCCGTGCGAGCCTTGCCTGCCGCCTGGGGCTTGCCCACCTCGCCCCGTTCGCCCACCACAGGTGCGGCTCGCCCAGTACATTAGGCTTGCCCTTGTGACTGGACACTTTACTCATGTGACGCCTCTTAGCCCTCGGGTATAGATCGGCTGAAGCTCTGAGTAGAGTTGTCTGCCTCGTTTATTGGCTCCATTATCCGAGGTCCCACTGCTTCTAGGGCTTTGGTTCCAGCTTATACATAAAATCTTCAACATTTTTAAAAAATATAAATAACGGTCCTGTGTAACTCAGGCTGGCCTGGAACTTGATACATAGACTAGGCTCGCATGCAACTCTCAGATCTGTCTCTGCCTCTCATGTTGCTGGGGTTGAGGTGTGACATCACGTATGGTACCCTAGCCCCACTCTTAAATGCCGGCCAGCTTCCTCCCACACATGCCCAGAAGCCAGCTTATTGAGAGGTCTGGTCCAGGGCATTTTCTAACCTTTTCTATCCAGGGCTCCAGGGTGTGTCTTTGGTCCCGGGCTGTTGGGTAGCATACATTTTACTTCCTATGACCACATCTTGTGCTCAAACCATGGGCTTGCCTGCCTGTCTGCCTCCCTTCCTCCCTCCCTCCCTCCCTTCTTTCCTTGCTTCCTTCCTCCCTTCCTTCCTTCTTTCCTTCCTCCCTTCCTTCTTTCCTTCCTTCCTTCCTCCCTTCCTTCCTTCTTTCCTTCCTCCCTTCCTTCTTTCCTTCCTTCCTTCCTCCCTTCCTCCCTCCCTCCCTTCTTTCCTTCCTTCCTTCCTCCCTTCCTTCCTTCTTTCCTTCCTCCCTTCCTTCCTTCCTTCCTTCCTCCCTCCCTTCCTCCCTCCCTCCCTTCCTTTCTCAGCATCAAGACACTCAGTGCAGATGCGATGCTGGGTTAATTCCCAGATGGGCCTGAGGTAGGTAGAAAAGCCATCCTCTGCTCCAGGCTTCTTGGTCTCCGAGGGCAGCACAGAAAGGCTTTGCTAGAGCTAAGGCCATAGGGGGCTCCTTGGCTCTCATTCTCTCCTTGTCTCACTGTTGGCTACGTCCTGGGCAACAGTAGCACCAGTCCAACATCTAGGGGCCTCCCTCAACCAGCAGTGTGGGGTCTCTTTCTGTCAGGGGCCCTGAGCGGGCATAAGTGCTTCTACTTCAGGGCAGATACCATGGTTTTTCCCTGGGGACCATGGGTCAGGGCTGACCTGGGGTTTCCTTATGTCTGCCCGGGCCCCCAAGATTCAAGTTGGTATTAGCTACAGTCCAGCCTCCCAAACACAGCTGGGTGGTGGGTGGCAGTCTCATCCCCAAGACTTTTCTCCCAGTGAGATGATCCTAGTGCTTGACCCCCCTGGGGAGGCTGAGAGTTTAGAGCATCTGGTCCTCCGCCTAGCCCCCACTAGCCCTTCCCGTGAGGAGGTTACCTCTGCACCTGCCTGTATAACGTTCTCACACCCTGGTGACATCTCTTTTCCAATTAAACCCTCAAAGGTGAGAAGCTGGGGTGACGAAAGTGGCCTCAGCCCTGTGCCGCAGCCACCTGGAGTGACGGTAGCCAGGTGCAGACCTCCCCGGAGGCTTCACCGAGCAGGAGGAGTCCCACGGCTCAGTCAGAAGCCCCTCTGGGGCCTCTCCTTCCCTCACTCCATCTCTCTGCTCCCCCCCCCCCCGCCCTCCAGCCTCCTGCCAGCATTCGCATGGCATTTCGGGCAGAGCTTCCGTTTGTGCCAGGCCCTGCCGAGAACTTACTGAGGTCTAAAACACACGGCCAGACAGTCAGCAGATGAGTCAGACAAACTGTGAAACGCCACAGGCAACACGAAAGGAAAGTAGTCGTCTGTCCTTCGAGCTGTTTAGAGAAATGAAAACTAATGCAGAGGAGGGAGGACCCGGAGCCCGGGGGATGGAGGTTTAGGGGATCATGCCAGGCAGAATTGCACCCTGAAGGTTCTGGAACACATGCCAGGCTGTATCCCAACATTGCCTCTGAGTGGGAACTCCTGTGTAGTTTCTGATCCCCATTGTTTTTAGTAGGATGGTGTCTATTCCCCACCTGTGCAGCGACTGTGTGCGGGGTGTTGGGTGAAGGGAAACTGTTAAAAGTTCTTTAGGCACCTGAGGCACCCCGTCACTTCCCCCCAGCTGGTAAAACTTTCCATGAGTTCTGGGGACTTTAAGCTGAGGCCATAAGGAGTGTGAAGTGAAGGCCTGGAGGGAGGAGATGAGCTCCCATTTAAAACGGAAAGACTGGACTTTCAAAAGAGCTGTGGTTTATTCACCAGCTTACTCACATCCTTCCGTCTTCTCTTCCCGTCCCCCCACCCCTTCGCAGGGTCCCACTGTGGAATTCACACTGTAGATCAGGCTGGTTTTAAACTCAGAGACCCTCCTGCCTCCGTCTCTCTAATGCTGGGGTTAAAGGCCACGCCAGTCAATTCTTTCTCTGTGCCCTCCTGGGAAGCTGGGGTCTATTTTCCTTTCCCTTATAGCTGTGCTACTGTACAACTCCGAGGCTAGATCATAAAAGGCAACATGGCTTCCGCCTGCCCAACTCCTGAGGCTCAACCATAAAAGGCAGCCATGACCCCTACCTGGCTCTCTCTCAAACCCATGCTCAGGAGGCCGGGGTCTAGACCTGAGAAACCCAGCCATCCTCTATCTACTGAGAACCCCCTGCCAAAGTTCCATAGAGATGGAAAGAGTGGGAATCCCAGGAGGCCTAACACCCCCTGTCTGCCCCCTCACTTGCCTGTGATTTGAGCCTTCTCAGCCCAGGAGCCAGAGCCGTGAATAAACGGCTTCAGAAGCTATAGACCTCGGGCTCCAAGCTTCCCCATGGTGGATCCAGGGACCCGATGACCCTGCTGAACCCTACTCACAATGCAAGATACTGAGCAAATTAAACACCATTGCTGCAAGCCATTTAACTCCCCTGGATAACCAGAGCAACCCCTCATTAACACTTGGTACATTTTCTCCCTGCTTCTGCTTCTGTCCACACCGTCACCTGTTTCTATCTTTTATTTCCCCCACTTAATGTACAATGATTATTGTTATGTTGAGGAACAGCCTTGTTTTTTAAAAAATGTCTTACAAGTTTTAATGACGTGTATCCCTGTGAGTATGTGCACTTGAGTGCAGGTGTCTACGGAGGCCAGGAGCGTTGGCTCTCTTGAAGCTGGAGTCGCAGGCAGTCACTTACGAGCTGCTTTATATGGGCACTGCCTAACTCGGGTCCCTGCGAGAACAGTACATGCTCTTGCCAAGCCATCTTTCCAGCCCCCATTGCTATTTTAAATAGCCACAGCATATTCACTGTATGACTTCACCATCATTCTTATAACTACATCTTTAGCGTTGGTTTTTATTTTATTGTTGCTATAACTGATATAGGAATAGTCTTGAAGAAAACATAATGGCTAGACAGTTTTCTTGGGATAAATCTTTGGTAATTCTGGGTCATAAGGTTAAAGACTTAATATATAGAAAACCCCAATTTTCTCTGGTTTATTCTACTAGCCTGCTTGAATCTTATATCTCCTCTCCTCCTCCCCCCTCTCCTTTATCCTGTTATAGCAGAGGAAGCCCCCACCCCACCCCAACTGTGTTCAAGGATCAGCTTAATTTTCTGGATTCCATCTCTGTCTGCTTAAGGCTTACTGTACTTGCTTTTCTCATCAGCAACAATAACTTCTCCCCTCCCGCATTTCCCCCCTCAGGCTTCTGGTAGAAACAATAGCCAAGAGGGGCTAATAAGAGCCAGGTGATGGAGAGCTAGCTCTTAATGTTACTCTGAGTTGCCTCAACGGAGGGAGGAAGGGCGCTTAGTTTTCAGGGGACACCCGAGGAAGCAGAGGCAGTAGGGTGGAGTATGATTGCTAGGGGGCAGATAAGGTCCTGTAAACAACATGGACAGCAGGCAGGTGATAACCTGGAAGAGACCAAATCGCCTCGCTTGCTGTTAGGGCTCTTGGTGCTGTCTTGTGGTGCAAAAGGAAGAGTTTTGGATGCAAAGTCAGTGCTACCAACCAGAAAAGCTGAACTTCCAAGGGAGTCTAGAATCCCCCCCAAAAAAACCCTAGCTGGGGGGATAAACTTCCTTCAATCGGCAGGTTAAACAGCCACACTGATTGAAGTCCGATCCAGACTTAGTGTGCCCCCATGCTGCCACCCCCACAGACCCCCTCCCCCCACCAGCCACACCTCTCCTCACAAGTTTGCTTTGCTCTGTGTGCAGGTAGATGCCACTGCAGGTCTTCCTGTCTTCCCTGCCAGGCCTGTAAGAATTTACAGCCAAGCCAGGATGCCTGGGCCCGGCCCCATGGTGAAGTCTGTCCCACAGTCCCCAGACCATTCTGCCAGCTCTCACCCCAGAGAGGAGCCTGTTTCTGTTACCCTCCCCAGAACACTGCACCTCCTGGTTAATAGTCTGAAGCTGGGAGTTTCCCTTAGAGTTTGGGCACAAACGTGTACCTGTCCTAGCCTAGGGCTTGGGGACCGAGGCTATCTGTCCAACTCTGCTGCACCCTTCCCTGCCCCAAGACGTAGCCTGCCTTGGGTGACTCCTGACGGCCTGTCATCTCCCTTTCCAAAATGGAAATCTGATTTCACAAGACCATCACACTTTCCCAACATTGGAGAAATCTGAGGCATAACTCCTCATTAGTGATATTTACTTCCCAATGCCAGGAAGGCAGATGGACGCACACAGGTAATTTCACTCGGATCTGCATGACCTCAGAGTTAGGCCTGCCTCACACCAGGATGCTAAACCTCCGCCCCGTCCTAAATGGAGATCCAGCACCATCCTTAATTTCTTTCTGACCACCGGCCGCCAGGTGTGCGCTTCAGCGGATCTGTGCTAATGCCATCCTCCGCGCTTTCCAGGCACATCTGCCCTGAGCTCAGCCCCCACCGGGAAGCCCCCCTCCCGCGGCCCCGCCGCCCCCCTTTGCGTGGCCCGGGATTCGCCTGTTGCGCTGCAGAAGCGCTGCCAGGAAGGTCACGTCCAACGCTCACCCACCCAGCCCTGCAAGTATAAAAGGAGGGAGGAGAGCGACAGGGACCAAACGGGCGGCGAAGGAGGAGAAGGAGGCAAAGAGCAGTGACCGAGAGGCCACCAAACACCTTCGTCCCCGGAGAGCTGCATTTCCGAGACGGGTAAGGTGCCACAGTTCAGGACAGCTTTCCTATACTGAGCTCTGCCTCTGGGCCTTGGGATGCTCCGTAGGCGGGCTTGTCGCCGACCTGAGCTCTTCGCAAACTTTCTGAGGAGGAGCTGAGCCGCGAGATGGGATGACAGGGTGCAGCCCTCCAGAGAGCAGGTGGTTTGGAGATTCTGGGGATCACTGCCGTCGGGGGGAGGGGGTGGTCCCGGAGTTTGCAAGGATGAATGGAGCATCGGGACGCTTAGCATAGTCTTAGACTCCGACCGGCCCCCGGGAAGATCTTGGGAGAATTCCTCTGTAGGTTTCTCTTCCCGATTGTTCCGACTTGTGTATGTATATACACTGAATATAAATACACGTTGGAAAAACAGTGGGAGAAAAGGCCGAGTCACAATAAGCTCCTAATAGTGGAGTTATTTTGCTGTTGCTGCTGCGGACCCTGCTCATTTTAGCGGACCCGAGGTGGCTGCATTGCGGTAATTTTGGGGGGAACAGTAGGCATTCTCTCAAAGATGCGGCCGGGGTTAAACAGAGTGGGGAGGGAACTGTCCGAGGTTCTGAACCACACGGTCTAGTTTCGGAAGCCCTCAAAATGACCGTGACTGTAGGGCGGTGTGGCATTTGAAAGGACCTATGCTGGGGCAAAAGACATTTCAAACGAAGGAGGGACAGATCCCCCAAGCTCTCCATGTGTAAATAAAGCAGGGGAGGTTTTCACAGAACGGCTGGGAGGAATCAAGTAAAATGAAATAAGTAGTAAGTCTGTGTTTCTCAGTTTGTGAAGTATGTGCAGATTATGACTAATCAATGGCTTGTTTCCTTTGAGTACTATAGAAGCTGAGACACATGCACTGTGTATGGATGAAGTTGCATCTTCATGCCTCTTGGGTTTATATATAGAGGGCTATGTCGATGTCACTTGGAGAAGAGTAAATAAAAGGTCCTCCTGAGTTCAGAGGATTCCCCTGTTTATGGGGTCCTAATAGATGTAGTTCTGTCAAAATGAATAAATATTTTTTAATCTTCCAAGGTTTTTTTATAATAGGAATCCTACACTCTCCTAACTATGAGTAGCACAGCATATCCCTTATTACTTTTAGTTTCTCAAAAAAATACAAATAAGACATTTGTTTCTCTGTGAGAAAAGGGAGAAAAAATACATACAAGAAAAAAATAGCAAGTTGCTTTCTGGAACCATGTAACTGGGAGCTTTTGGGGGGGATGAGAATTACAGCTCCCATTGGGTAGGCTAGGAGGAGAGGGCAATCTTTTGAAGGCCTGAAATCTTGACTGTGGCTCCTTCAAAGATAAACCTCATTCCATGGCCATCTAGCTTTGAGGACAATCGAAACTTACTTGAGAGGACTATCCAGCTTGTGTGATCTTATTTTTCTTTGCTACCATGTTTTCAGGCTATTTACCATTTTTTTCTGGGGGGAATTTGTGTCTGAGTCTGAGCACCAGAAAAGGCTAACCAAGGTTGCTTCTGGGCTGAGGTGTGGCCCACATAGCTCAATGGCAGCCAGCGTCCGCTAACGGTTCTGGAAAACAAACAAACAAACAAACAAACAAAAAAACATCCAAGGCTTGCTGGACAACCAGCTCCCGAAAAATTGCATAGCCCTTCAGGAGGCAGAGGCAGGCAGGTCTCAGTGAGCTAATTTCAGGACAGCCAGGGCTATACAGAGAAATCCTGTCTTGGAAACCAAAAAACCCAGGAAAAAATATCCTCCCAAAGTTATCAGGGTGTTGGAGATACATGGCAATCACCAGGCGATCTGTGTATAGGACATCAAACTGGTTGCCTGAGACCTGGACTAAAAAACTGGTTTATTTACCTGTATTCAAGCCTCAAAGGCATAGGAAATGATCAAAGTTTAGGGGACAGGATCCAGACCAGGAATGTCATAATAATGTCTCTTTTTTTACTCCCACCCACTGGAGATGGAGTGTTGAACTGTAGCTTTAGGCTGTACACTTAGAAGGCGCTCTGGGAATGCAGGAGAACTTATCTTTACTTCATCATGAACACAAAGAAATAATTTTTGTTGGGTTCCAGTGTTCCCACCTCTCAAATGAGGGATTGGGCCATGTGACCTCCCTAAATAGCCTCATCTTTAATTTCTAATTTAAGGGTCTGGTTTTTAGTAGGAAATACGGAGGGGGACTGCCCAGCTGTGTCGAGCTCTTCTCTTATCCCTCGTGTGATAGCCCTGGGAATATCTTGCAGCTTCTGAACATTGCTCCTGTCCTCAGAAAGCCTTGGACTGTGCCAGCGAGAGCTGTTAGTGTTGGCCGGCAGTCCTTCCTGGTGACTAGCCAACATTGTTCTGCTCCTTGCAGGGGTCCCACCAATCTTGTTTGCCTCTGTAGAGTCTCAGCCTGTCACCTGGAAGATGCCGAGATCCTTCTACAGTCGTTCAGGGGCCCTGCTACTGGCCTTGCTGATTCAGACCTCCGTGGAAGTGTGGGGCTGGTGCCTGGAGAGCAGACAGTGTCAGGACCTCACCACTGAAAGCAACCTGCTGGTATGTGGACAATGGGCACCACCTCCGTTTGGGTAGAAGATGACACTGGGCTTAGAACAGCTAAAAAGGAAGAGCAGTGTAGGGACAGGGAAATGCATCTCCATTGATTGCAGTGGCTCAGGAGCAGCTTCAGAACTTTTCCTATAAGGCTGGAATTAGGCAAAGGCGAGGGAGGAGGTGGCTTCAGAGAAAAGGGATCTGATCCACGATTTCTGCTCTATTGTCCTCACTCCCCACTCTGAAAACCCCTTACCATATGCTCAGTTTAGACAGTGCCATAACCATTGTTGCTCCCTTAATTGATCCTGCATCTTCAACCCTATAGCTCTCCAATTAGCCCCGCCCCCTTTAGACGGTGAAAACTTACAATTTCACTTCCTATTTCTTTATTTCCTCCCAGTTACAAAGCCATTACCGGTTAGGTATTTTCATACAACATCTCCAGAGGGAGAAGGGAAAACCAAAGTACTTTTTTTCCCTTGTGTGTGTGTGTGTACCTGGTGCCAAATATCTCATGCTGCTTCTAGAAGGCAGGCTTCCTGCCAAGTTCCTCTCCAGTCTTTCCCAGAAGCATGTAAAAGCCCTCTGGGACAGGCTGGATCTCCTTCAGGTCACCACAGGGCATACATGAGCACGTGTGCACACAAGTGTTGGTGCCTGCGGGTGTCTGTTACTCTATATCCTGTTTGTTTAATCAATAGACAGTTGAGACTAGGTGATGGGAGAGACCTCCTCGAGACATAAGAGCAAGGGTCCTGTACAATGTGTTTTAGACTTGGCAAGCCCAAGGAGCTCTTTGGGAGATCAGTTGAGAAAAACCCAAGACCGTTGATTTGAGACACACACTGCATAGCATTTCCCGAGGAGATCTTGCCAGAGAAGGGGGGAGGAGGGTGCCAAACAAGGTCAGAGTCCGTAGGTCTGTCCCCCACCTCTGACACCAACCAGCTGGGACATCTCTATCAGATCTTTTTCTGTTTCTGAGATCACCTCCTACTTCATTATCTGTCCTGGGGGAAAAGGAACTTAAATTACATTGCTTTTATCATCCATTGTTAGCATTCTGCAGTATTATAATTCCAAATGCCTGGTGTAGAAAACCCTCAACTATGAAGACTGGCTGGGATCCTTCTGTTTTTTTTTTTTTTTTTTTTCTCAGCAACTTCCAAGGATCTAAAAACAAACAAAGAAAAAACAACTTAAGGATGCAGCCTTTGGGTAAATAAAGCTTCCAAATTGAATGCTCTAGGGCCAGAGTGCAGAGGTAGAAATATCCTTGGCCATCCAATCAGAATGAGGTGGAAATGAACCAACTTGACTCAAAACTCTGATTGAGACAATGCAAGACCAACGCACAGAGTAAAGAACCTAGCAGACGCAGGGAAGTTTTGCCATCATTAAGTGACAACACCCCCGCATATGATAGCAAGCGCCCCCCCCCCCCCCCGTAAGAGCTAAGGAAGACAAACAAGGAAGGGTGGGTCGGGGTGCTTGCTGCCGTCTAGGCAGAATCATGCAAGGGCAAGAACAGCTTTGTGCAGGGCATTGGTGGGACCGAGGAGGGGCCGTGGGGTGGGGTGGGGAGGGTGGGCGGTGCCCGCCACGTGCAGGTGTCCATGTGCTTGCACAAAGGCCTCGAGGCCCGAAGTGGCTCTGAGACCAGGGCAGGGGTCGGTGGCCGAAGAGCCTAGCTCATGCGTCGGGCTCTCCCACAGGCTTGCATCCGGGCTTGCAAACCCGACCTCTCCGCGGAGACGCCCGTGTTCCCAGGCAACGGGGACGAGCAGACGCTGACCGAGAACCCCCGGAAGTACGTCATGGGTCACTTCCGCTGGGACCGCTTCGGCCCGAGGAACAGCAGCGGCGCGGCGCAGCAGAGGCGCGCGGAGGAGGAGGAGGAGGAGGAGGATGCTGTGGCGGTGGAAGATGCTCGCGCCGAGCCCGGCCTGCGCGAGGGCAAGCGCTCCTACTCCATGGAGCACTTCCGCTGGGGCAAGCCGGTGGGCAAGAAGCGACGCCCAGTGAAGGTGTACCCCAGCGTCGCCGAGAACGAGTCAGCAGAGGCCTTTCCTCTGGAGTTCCGGAGGGAGCTGGCGGGCGAGCGGCCCGACGGCTTGGAGCGCGTCCTGGAGGCGGACGCCGAGAAGGAAGACGGGCCCTATCGGGTGGAGCGCTTCCGCTGGGGCAGCCCGCCCAAGGACAAGCGCTACGGCGGCTTCATGACCTCCGAGAAGAGCCAGACGCCCCTGGTGACACTCTTTAAGAATGCCATCGTCAAGAACGCGCACAAGAAGGGCCAGTGAGGGCGCAGGGGTCTTCTCACTCCAAGCTCCCTCCCTGCATGGGCGAGCCACTCGCCAGACCTCAAGCCTCCTAGAGCTGCCTGTAGTTAGGAAATAAAACCTTTCAGATTTCACAAACGGCTCCGACCTTCAATATTAGAGACCGCACGCGAATGAAGTCAAAACACACAGCCATCCAGTGACACTAGCATGTGACCAAGTGGCAGTGCATAAAAACTCCAAAAAAAAACAAACAAAAACTTCTACCCACTTGCCCCAGCAAATGACTCGGGGTGGGAGTGGGGGAGGCAGATAGTTTGGAGGGCTCAGGGTTGTTCTTTGTCCTAGGACGGCTGCCTAGCTGTCAGCCTGGCCCCAATGCAGGATTCCTACAAGAGTGACCTTAGGGTGGCACCACTAACGCGCATGCCCCGTTGGAAAGAGCTCTGGGCTGTCATTCAGACATTCCTTGCTTGCCATATTGAGTCCTCATCTTTGACCTCAGTCAGGTCCCTGAACCCTCCCAGGATTTAGTTATCTTACTGGCCCTTCTTGGCATAAGAGCTCTGGCAAGGATAAAGGGAGAAAGAGACGACATCATTTTATCAGGAAAATGTGAGAGTTGAGGGTTGGAAGCAGTTTCAATTCGGCTATTCACAAGTATTCGACACATGATCTGTATTCACCATGGAGATAGATAGATGCACACCATCCCTCAGGCTCAAGTCTTGAGGGCGCTGGCTTCCTACCATTCGGGGTCTCCCCAGCTCTCCCTGCTTCTGCCCAACTTCAGTCCTTTATTCTCAAGTTCTCGCTTAAGACCGCCACTATCCTAGCGCATTAACCAACTGCTCTCCAGTCGCTCCTGCCTATGCAAGTTATTCACACGAATACTTGTATTTAAAAAGAGCTTGTTGGTCTTATAGTCCCTGGCCCACCAACCAAAACAGTGTCGGCTACATCCCAATTTCCCATCCGTCGCAAACTTTTGGGGCAAAGTATGTAGAGCTCATGGCAGCCATGTTTACTCTCCTACCAAGCTTTTTAGCTCATGTTTCCTGGAATGAAGGTCCTGTTTCATGACTGTTGGTCTCATTGCTATCCTTCAGTTCTTCACTGCCTGGACCCCCTCCCCAATGCCTCCTTTGCCCACCTTTCAGAATCCTGCCTCTTTGAGTGCAAGCCTCTATTAGGCCAGTGGCCCTGTTCATTTTCAGAGCTTCTGCGGTCACCTCCCTCTGTGATGGAGGGTGTGCTGTCCCGCCAGGACGGCAAGTTACTTGCTGTGTGTCTGTTTTGTTCCCTCTTGGAGAAACTCCAAGCTCTGCAGCCTTGTGTTACATTGCTTCTGTCTCCGTGTGGTGTCTTTGTGTGCAATCCTGTGTTTACAATTACAGGGGATGGACACATGCCTGTTACTTACATTAGACACCCATGGGCTACACACATTAAACAAAGCCTGGTGTATTTGTTCATTACCCCTTACATCTGTTAGGAGTTCACAAAAACATGATGAGCCCTGAAAGTCCTGGAGCGAGGAGAGTCAGAAACTCGATTAGGCTCTCCCTAACGTGGGTGGTGGGAAATGAACTAAGAATGAAGGACGGCCTGGGCCCTCCTGAGGATGCTCCCTCAAGGGGAATCCCGTCTTCAAGTTCCCATCTCCGTAACATCCTCCTCCTCCTCCTTCATTAGACCCAGGTAAAGCAAAGGACAGCAGGGGCGGTGAAATGCCAATGGCACACTGTTGATATTTCCAGAATCTGATTTACCTAAAACAAAACAAAAAACACCCCAGCCATTTCCTCTTAAGAATTCAAGCAGACAGCCATATGGTGACAACATTAACATTTATTTGAAAAGGGCATCCTGAAGGCTCATTGGGAAACCACAACTAATATTCCTAAAGAATGACTTTGGAATAGTCCTTCTGACACCTCCTGGGAAGGAAAACTAATTTGATTCAACAAGTTTAAAATACAGGAAACTGTCACAGGTGCCAATTCTGTACTTACATATAAATAAGTAGGTTATTATATATACAACGCTGGAAACTACAAACTACATCAAACACATGCATGGACATAGGCACATGTATACTCAGCCAGGTCATGAAGGTCTAAAAGAACTCGGACACATTGAGATGGATGGGCTGCAGCATCTGAGTGTTCAGTTTTATACTCCGTATACCAAAATCCACAGTCATGAAGAGTTCAAAAGGAACAAGTAAGCCCAATGGTTGCAGCACACACCTTTAATCCCAGCACTCGGCCAGGCAGATATCAGAGTTTTCAAGGCCAAGCCCGGTCTTCAGAGTGAGTTCCAGGACAGCCAGGGCTGTTACACAGAGAAACCCTGTCTCGAAACACCCCCTCCCCCCAAAAAAGAGGGCAAGTGCCGGGCTCAGGAGATCCTATACTCCCTGAAGGAGCCATATTGGTGCCAGAGGGCAGCCAACGGAGCCAGGAAGATTTTCCCTCTACCCCTCAGCTTCTCATCACTCCCCCAGGATCAAGAACAAGACCTCCCACGATTCCCCTCCTGCAGTCTTCAGATCTAGACCTTGCTTGGGCTATAGAACCATAGAAACCAGACCTTTAATATTAAAGACAGAGAAGCAGCAATTTTCCTTGAACCTTACCCTCAGATTCCAGAGGATGGGACCCCTGTTTCAGTGCACTCCGATTGACAGAGAAGGTCAAGGGAAGCAGACACAGCCTGCCTGACAGGACCCCCACCCCCACCTTCAAGTCTGCTTTTACACACAACATTCAGACCCACAGCTCAGGCTTTCCTTTTCCCCAAGACCCCCAAACACAGCGAGCCCCTTGCTTCTTAGCAGCGTGCTCTGCAGCAGGTTGGGAGGCCTAGGAGGACAGCAGGGCAACTGGAAGACACCATAGCCCAGCTCCAGCCTGCCCCCCTCCAAGTCTGGAGGAGCCTCAGGGGTTTCCAGATCCCACTACAGCTGAACTGTGTCCCATGGGACCAAGAACAGTCCATGCACAGGATGAGGCTGCTCCAACCAGGGTCTTGGTCCCAGGCCCATGATCCCCTGCTTTGTAGGTAGGACAGGGCCCGGACACAGGGACATTTTTAGGTTTTCTTATGAGGTCATTGCAGAGTCATGAAACCATTTACATCTAATCTTCCAGGTGAGGAGGAAACAGGCTCAGTACAGGGGATACCGCAGCTATTTCTGGGTCGCAGGCAGTTTCTGTTAATCCACTTCTTACACTTGTTTGTGATCAACCAAATTAACTTCCGAACCTCAAACACACTCACACCCATTCGATTCAGTCAGCAGGATGCCATCCTCCGGCCCTGGCCTATGAAGCCAGAGCCCTGGGTGCTTTGGTGTGGTGGTGAGGGGGTGGGGACCTGGTGACCTGTGTTTGCTGGCTCTGCATGACTCTGGTTTACAACAGAGAAGGTGAACAGAACAGGGCGTGAGACTGTGCTATCAGACACCAGAGGCCGGGGAGGCAAGAGTCACTAGGCTCCTCCCCCAGTTCCCACCCGCTCTACCTTTGCCTCTCCTCAGCCTCGTGATGGAGTGGCAGACACTCCTGGGACCACCATCTGGACTTCCTGACTCTGAGGTATATTTGGCCAGGATCAGATTCTGTTCCCTGTCAACAGGCAACTCACTAGCCTACTGAATATAAACTTAAACTCTCCAAGGAGAGGGCACGCAAGTGGCCAGCTTTCTGTTTATTTTATGTATATTGTGTTCCATCTGCATGTACACCTGCAGGCCACAAGAGGGCACCAGATCCCATTATAGGTGACTGTGAGCCACCATGTGGTTGCTGGGAATTGGAAGAGCTCTTAACCACTGAACCATCTCTCCAGCCCCCAGAGCCAGAGCTTTCTAGAACCTGCTAAGCAGCCGTGGTGTGGAGAAAAAGAGGGACCCTGGAGCAGCTGAGTCTGCAGAATTGGAACTCTGTCCCCTTCTGTCTCCAGGGCAGGGTTGAAGCCTCTGGCTCTGATGCCTGGCCCTAGAAAGTCTCCAAGGAAGTGACTCTCACAATCCACAATGAGGGTTGAGACACCTCAGGGGTGGACACTGATGTCGCTTGGGAACAAGAAAGAAACCAACCAACTCTTACTCAAGCCAAGGCTGGTATAATAGGTGTGGCAAGCAGGAGAAGAAAGACATGTTTTTAGCTCTAGGCTTAGACTTTCTCAGTTTCCAAAGGGCTACTTGCCTCGTGCTTTTTCAAAACTTCTTAGTAAAGGGATATTAAGGAGAAACCTAAGTCTATGCTTACAAAGCTGGATTGAGCAACAGTTACATAGCTCCAAAGTCATGGGTGGCCTCGTCCTTAGGGACCTGAGATCATGCAGGCCATGCAGGAGCCATGAACCCATAGCTCAGTACAGAGACCATGGGAAAGAGTTGCATTAAAAGGGAGAAACTTAGCTGGGCCATGGTGGCGCATGCCTTTAATCCCAGCACTTGGGAGGCAGAGGCAGGCGGATCTCTGTGAGTTCAAGGCAAGCCTGGTCTACAAGAGCTAGTTCCAGGACAGTCTCTAAAGCCACAGAGAAACCCTGTCTCAAAAAAAAAAAAAAAGGAAGAAACTTATGGGGACAGGATCAGACGGGCCCCATCTGTGACATTTACCGCATGTGCAGTGGGAAGAACATGTGTTTCAGTTCTAATTCTGGAAAATGTTCCCACCTGTCCTAGTGTGCAGGCTGTCACTATGCAGGGTCACATACAGGGCTGTGATCTGTGATCTATGTGATCTAGAAGCCTACAACCTCCTTAGCAGAAACGGCTCCTTTACAGCCCCAGGTCACATTGCCTAAAACCACACCCCAGAAAGGATTCCTGCAGGTCAACAGAACTACTCCCTTTTCTCTGGAGGCAGCATTGGGTCTGAGAGGAAAACAGCTCAGAAAACTCAGGGAAGTATAAAAGGGAAAGAAAGGACTGACCTGGACCATGGGGTGCTGCCACTGGAAGAGGCCTGGGATGCTGCCAGAGGCATCCTGGGAGGCAAGAAGGCGCCCAGAGGGGCAGCAGGAAAGATCAAGCGGCCCTTTTTGCTCCCGCCCAGTCCAGGGTCAGCTCCTCCCAGCACACGAGTCACACAGGCACAGGTAGGTGACACATAGGGAAAATGGAAGCCAAAAGGATTGCTACCACCTCTACCCAGGCCACAAACAAGGCCGGTTATCCCAAATGTCTCAGACTTCGCCCAGAGAGGGAAAATATCATCCCAACCCTAGCTATTAAATCTCTTTCCTTGAATCCCAATGCTACTTGCTCAACTGCTCCTTCCTCCGACGACTCCCAGCCTCTCCCCAACAAGCAAGCACACCCAGTTCTGCTGGGAGCGTCTTCCATGGGAAGCGGTGTGGACGAGCCTTGGGGCCCCACATGTGTCCCCCCATTTTCAGCCATCCAGGGCCAGCTAGCTTTCTCTCAACCCAGAGGCTGTGGGAACACAGGGATGTCTGGAAGAAAGACATCAGGGACCAGACTTGACAACCCAGGAAACATCCAGAAGAGGGAGGACAGGAGACGATCTGCCGCAAGCTTCCTCTGGACAGAGGAGCCGGGAAGGTGCACCGCGGCAGGGTCGCAGACTTGCCACACTGTGCTTCCCTGATCTGCCACCTATCCCGGGAGAAGCAGTCCCTCTCTGTGCCCAGTCTGTTGCTCTCCTGCCAGCCCTGCCAGTGTCTCTCCCCAAGCTCCTGCTGTAAGCACTCAGTACTCAGTAATGGTGGAAAAAGAAACAGAAAAAAGAAAGAAAGAAACACGGACAACTGGAGGGTAACGAAGAGGCTAGACAAGACACCCGGGACTAAGAGGTGAGAGCAGACATCACCTTCCAGCTGTCACTTCTCGATGAGGAGGGCTTTCCTCAGTTTCCCCGAGTACCATCTATGGCTTCCTTAGACCAATGACATCTTCATCAGGCTCCTTCCCATGGTGGGTAGGGTGACACTCCCTCATAGATACATTCCCAGTGGAAGCCTCCCAGGCCCCTCTGCTTCTCAGTGGAGACACCCTGGTGATTCTCTGTCCCTGGCTGATACAAAAGGGAAGACAGATGATTACCCCAGAGGGCAGGTGGCTGGATCTTCCTCATGGAAGACGAGGAGAAGGCAAGAGGGTCACAGAGGACCAGAGGGTTCCATCTTTGCTCAAGTCGGGAAGAGCCACTGTCCGAGGTGACTGTTTCTCAGCTCTCCCAGCTAGACTTCCGCGTGGTGAGAGTGGGCAGGAGGCCGGTGGCCCCACGGTGTCCACCGGGAAGTTTCGTCTCTTGGAATTCAGTACACGCACAGATCGGGAAACTTCATCTCATAGACAGGGATGGAGTGGTTCTGCGGCTGCCCGTAGGCTGCCGTGATGGTCCCAGAAGGGCTTGGAGGGGGCCTAGGGACACGTGGAAGAGAAGGGTATGAGGCAGGAATTACAGTCCTACCCTTTGCAACTGAACGCAGCAGTCACTCTCAGATTCTCTTTAAAACTCATGCCATTCCGTGAGTTCCAGATTTTCAGGATGTCCAGGGTCTTCAGTTCAGTCAAGGCTTCCTGTAGGCTCTACGGCAGTGGCCCTCCACCTTCCTAAAGCTGCAACCCTTTAATACAGTTCCTCATGTTGTGCCAACCCCAACCATAAAATTATTTTGTTACTACTTCATAGCTGTGTTTTTGCTACTGTTATGAGTTGTAATGTAAAATTTGATATGCAGGGTATCTGATATGTGACCCCCAAATGGGGTCGTGACCCACAGATTAAGAACTGCTGCTCTACGGTGACACAGGTACTTTGGAAATCAAGTAATTGCCTGGGACACTAAGACTTCTGGCCTTTTCTAAACCTTACTAAGCCAAGTCTCTTGCCTTCTCCATGGTGGCTGGGAATAGAGGTTGGAGTGGAGGGAGAGGGCTGTAGGAAGACGTGCGAAGAAGAATTAGGGTAACCGCCCAGACCCCTGATGCTGGACACAGCGGTAGGGTCCCCTGCCCATGCTGCCACTTACCGGATGGTGATTTCAAAGATCTGGTTGAGTTTGCTCTGCAGCAGTGATGCCTAGACACAAACAGAAGGAAAGTGAACTTAGGGCTCCAAGAGTGTCAGCTTCTGGAACTGGAAAGATGGCTTAGTGGTTAAGGGCTCTGGCTGCTCCCAAAAGGCCCAGGGTTCAAATCCCAGCACCCCTGTGGCCACTAACAACTGTGTGTAACTCCAAGAGCTGACACCCTCACACAGACTTACACGCAGGCAATACACATAAAATAAAAGTAAATAAATTAAAAAAGTGTCAGCTGCCACCTGTCCAAAGGACACCGTGAGGTTTCTCGCAGTAGCAACTGTGGGAGGGTAACCAGGCAGGTGTGCCCTCCCCCCTGCACCTGTCTGTTGAACTTACACATTCAGATCAGGGACAACCACCCCTCAGAGGCCGACTGGGGACCTGACAGAGGGCTGGGAACACCAGGGGAGGTTTGCACAGGCTTCTGCTCTTTAATATGGGGTAACGGAGTCTGTTGGGCATGGGGTTAGAGACTGGAGCTGACGTTACTCTTTCTTGGCATGTATCCAGCACTTGAGCCTCCTCCTAGATCACAAAATGGGTAGTCTACCTCTCAAAGCGAGATGGGGATAACTTACGGTAAGGAGCACGGGCTTGGAAGGCGTGTTTTTACATCACGACAAGATGTGTAGATCTTACAAAGGTAAACTTAAAGTATAAGCCACATGCCCGTAACCTCAGCACTCAGAAGGCTGAGGCAGGAGGGCTGGACGTTGTGATGTGAGCCTGGGATGCATAGGGAGTTCAAGGCCAGCCCAGGACAGTAGAGCAAGACCCTCATTTAAAGGAACCTGGCTGGTGGGAGGGCTCAGTGGTTAAAGTGTGTCCTACAAAGGCCTCATGGCCTCATGGCCTGAATTCAGTCCCTGGAGCCCACATAGAAGTGGAAGGAGAGACCAAAAGTCCTTCCTCTGCATAAACATACGCATATACACATAGGATAATAAAAAAATTAAATTTTTTGTTTTATTGACAGGGTACCACCCTGGCTGGCCTGGGATTATCTACAAAGACCAGTCTGGCCTTGAACTCAGATCCACTGCCTCTACCTTCTGAGTGATGGTTTAGAGGTGTGAGCCACCGCACCCAGCTGGCGTGCCACGGACCCCTTACCCTCCTACTCCCTGCTCCCTGCCTGCCTTTTTTTTTTTTTTTTTTTTTTTTTTTTTTTTGAGATCTTACCATGTAGCTCTGACTGGCCTGATCTATGTGGATCAGGCTGGCCTTGAATTTACAGAGGTTTGCCAGCCTCTGCCTCCTAAGTGTTGGGATTAAAGGTCCAAAACAGTGAGTGCTAAGTAAATGCCCAGTCACTGGGCTCAGGGGAAGCAAGGGTAAGTAGCAGCGTACTGGATACTGAACCCAAACTGTAATTTCTGCAGGACAGAGAGGGAACGTCTGAAGTCAGTCCTGCCCTGGACCCAAGTCTGGTTTCTGGTTGACTGGTCAGGAAGGCACCCTATGTTCTGTTACTGGTTTCTGATTGGTCAGGAAGGCACCCTATGGTCTGTCACTCACCCGGGCCCCACAGTGGGCTGCAATCTCCTCAAAGGGTGCCTTCTGGAATTTCTCTACCACCTGTCTCCGCCGCTCACGCTCCTGTTCCTCAACTGCCACGCTGTCCACTGTGACACGGAGAACTGTGTTAGTGCTCAGAGATGAGGTAGGGGAGGGAGAGGAACAGGGTGGACTCCTGGGGTGAAAAGAGGGCGGAGTCACGGAAGGTGGTCCCCATGGATGCTTCCTGAGTCAGCCCGGTTCCTCAGAGAATCAGCTAAATGGAACCACGTGGCTGCACTCCGGCGGGGTCTCTCATACAGAAGATCTCAGACATTTGTCCATTTTAGTACCGCCAGAATAGTTTGAAAAAGCTATAGATGGTGAGAGTCAACACAGCTCCACAGCACAGCAGTCTGAGGAAATTTCACTTAAGGCTTTGCTATCCAAAGTGAGTTACGAAATAAGGAAAAATAGGGAGCGTGTTTTGAGGCCAAATAATGATTGCTGTAAAGGGTTAGGGAGGTAGGTGGTGTGTTCATCTATCTATCTATCTATCTATCTATCTATCTATCTATCTATCTATCTATCTATCTATCTCTATCATCTATCTGTCTATCTATCTATCCATCCATCCATCCATCCATCCATCCATCCATCCATCCATCTATCTATCTATCTATCTATCTATCTATCTATCTATCATCTTTTTGAAACAGGCTTACAATAGTTAGCTCTGGCTGTTCTGGAGGTTACTATGTAGTCAGGCTGGCCTCACCCTGGCCTCAAACTCACAGAGATCCGCCTGCCTCTGCCTCCCAAGTGCTGGGATTAAAAGCGTGCACCACCACACCTGGCTGAGTGCACTCAATAATAACAAAATACTGAAGAGACTTCACAGAAAGTTCATTTAGTGGCTTCGTTTGTCATCATTTAGAAACGACCTCTTAATAGGAGCACTTCATGGGCCCATCCTGCAGATAAAGGTGACTCGGTCTCTAAAGTCTGTTGCCCGTATTAAATGAACGCTAATATGACTTCTTCTCAATGCTTTTCAGTGGACAGCATGTCCTTTTGCATTATCCTCCACACACAAGAAGTGTTATTTGCACAAACAGTCACCTGGCTGTAACCCTCAACTTTCAGAGGCAGTTGTCATTAATAAGAAAGAGAGGGACTGCCTGATATGCAGTGATGAGTGGGGACTTCCAGCTGCAACTTTGCTGGCCGATGAGTTTACAAGAAGCCACCGGCCTCTTCCACCAAGTCCATGTCAGCCCCAACCTCCCGTTCATCAGGGTTTCTCGCTGCCGTCTTACCAATGGCCTTCTTCAGCGTCTCGTAGGTGATCTCCTCTGCAGGCACTCGCTGAAGGAGGAGGGACAGACATGTTCAGAAAGGTGAGGGAGAGAAGGCAGCCCCTTTGCTTCTTAGGGGAATGTCCCTAGGTCACCCCCATCCCCAGAGCTGTTTTTGAACATGTGTGGAGAAAAGCAAATGAAGCCAGTCCCTCATGAGGTTCCCTCAGCACAGAATTCTGTTCTTTCCCCTGCCTAAGCCTGTCCTGTCAAGCTCCCTGGGAGGAAACCACCATGTAATTTAAAAAAAAATCCTCAGAGAAACGACTGGATGTAAGAGTTGAGAAATACAATCTCCAATATAAACTCCAAGAACTTCATAACATTTTGAAGTCGCATGATATTAAATTATACCCCGAAGTGATGAATCTTAATACAGTTAAGTCATAGGAGGTTAGAAATAATGGGACCTCTGCTGATGAGATTGGTCCAAAGGATCTCAACTTCTGCAGAGCCTTTAAAAAGAGACAGAAAATAATAAAACCCAAAGAAGGGAATTCCATGAATGCATGGCCTCAGGGAAGATGCCGAAGATAATGAGGTTTGGACCAGAGTCCATGAACTTTGAACCAGACTATGAGCCTCTTGGTGTGACAGCCCTGGTGAGTCATGCACCATTATGAAAGGGGAAAATCTAGACAAGAGAGAGCGATTAACCAGACAAAGTTCCAACAAGGGACACAACTATGCTACGTGGTTCCTTTGAGGGAAGAGAGGCCCAGAGAGGTCCCCAGTGATGACTGTGTTTGGTCTGCTGATCTGAGTGTGATGACATGGATGCAGTCACCTTGTGAAAATTCACAAACAGAACATTTCTTGATTTGTTTTCCATTTAGCAAATGTCTGTGTGACTGGAAAGGACAAATACTGGATAAGGACACTCAGCAAATACTGTATGGACATCACTTTGTTAAGATAAGAATTACATACAAGAGAACCTGAGGATTCATCCTATGTACACACACACCATCCACCCATTGGTCCATCCACCCATCATCAGTCCATCCATCCATTGGTCCATCCACCCATTGGTCTATCCGTACATCATCGGTCCATCCACCTGTCATCGGTCCATCCACCCATCATTGGTCCATCCACCCATCATCGATCCATCCACCCATTGGTCCACCCACCCATTGGTCCATCCACCCATTGGTCCATCCACCCATTAGTCTATCCACCCATCATCGGTCCATCCACCCAGGGTCAGTGAAGACCAATGCAGATAAACTCCAGGCATTAAGAAACCACATGGTAAAGGAAAAATAAAAGCAAGTTCTCCGAGTGAGAGCAGCTAGAGAGATATGCATGGAGGAAATGGGACCTGGCTGGGCTTCAAGGAACAGGCACTCCACAGGTCCAAAGGTCCAAGCACCCATAATGAAGAAGGAGGCAGACTCCGGGAGGTTTTTTTTTTTTTTTTTTTTTTGCACCAGTGTACTTGCGAGGATAGATGACTGAGCGTGGCTCAGAGGATACTGACAGCAGCACCACCAGCGGAAGTACATAGGGTGGCAAGGGAAACAAAAGGAACATGGCAGGACCAGCCCAGAATGCTGGGCACTGGGATCAAGGTTTGACCACAGCAGCATTGACTCATCACACACAGTGATGGCAGTCAGCCCACGTGGGATCCCGCACCAGGACACCATGGGCTGACTGTGGTAGAGACAGCCATGGAGAGGGCATAGCCCTGGACGCCCCTGGGCTAAGCTAACCCAAGGAAAGAACCAATACGAGTGCCCCAGAAGGCCACCGATGAGAAATGCTAGGTAAGCATTTCTCCTCCTTAGCTTTGCTTAACTGCTGAAGGCCTCTAAGCTTAGGAGAAGCTCCCTCTGCAATGTGGGGAGGCAGTCAGCTAACTTCGAGGCTGTGACGCCCTAGGGGTCCTGTCTTCCACGCCTGGATGGGCCTCTGAGGCCTCCACATTCCCTCCCTCACTTTGCTTAGCCAGGGTGAGAGCTTCCGGCCTTCTAAGGGAATGTTCCAGACCAGCTCTGAATGTCCAGGGTGAGAGCTTGGCCCTATTTAGAGGGTGCTTAATGCCAGCCTTTAAGGACTTGTCTATGGTCTGATCACCCCTGGGGAGAGAGCCACTGTCCTCCGCAGCTGCCCTCAGACTCCCCACCAGTGTTCCTGTCCCTGTCAGTCCCACTCAGATGTGGGTCCTCCTTACTTTGTGGGACACTTGCCTCATGCCTGTCAATCCCCCAAATTGTATGAGGAAGAAATGAGCAAGCCTTTCCAGAGTGATTTTTGTTGTTGTTTTAAAATGATATTCTCATGGTAGAAGAAGTACTTTTATCTTTCAACTGGGAATAGAAGAACCAGTAAGAATATGGATGTACTCGAGAAAACTAATGTCCACAGATCCCTTACTGCACTGTAAGACACCCAGTAGTGCCCAGACACTCACCTCCTCTTTCTCTGGGCTGTTCCGCGATTCCACCTCTACCTGAAGGGAAATGGTCTCTCCAATGCTCTTCCTCTTGGACAAGCGATCTTCATCTGGAAAAGAAGAGGCCAGAAGCTGGGTTTCCCAGTCCTTGCCAAGCCATTGGTCCCAGTCTGCACTGGTTCAATACATCGGTAGGCCACCCTTGGAGCTTCCAGAAGCTTGCGTTTGCTGTGGGCCTTCTCCACCCATCTTAGAGTGGTCAGGTTGCTGCTTTGGGTTAAGACTTTTTACAACCATGTGTGAACAGAAAGAAGCTGCTTCAGACCAGAAAGCACACGTCAACTAGTATAAGCTGGTTGCCTCCACTAACAGCACCAGGAATGGTCATGCGTACAGTGTCCTGAAGGGCATCTGATTTCATTACTCCACACACCTCCACATAACCCTTTAATGCAGGGATTTTGTAATCCAGTAACTCGGGGGTTTCCAGAGACTTGCCCAAATGTGTTTTTAGAGAAGTAAGTAGCACAGATGTCTTGAAATGGGTCCCTGGTTCTACAGCCCATGGGTGCTCTTTCTAACTATAGACCAGCCCTCTATCAACCAGGCTATCAACTCTCGGTCAGTTGCTTTCTGAGATCCAAAACTGAGGAGAAGGAGCATCAAAATAGGGATCTCACCATAAATTCTGCTATGTGTCTTTCAGCTCTTAGATAACTTCTAAGAGGCCACCACACGTGATTCAGCTGTCCACACCCCCTTACCCTAGGGCTCTTGCCTGGCAGGAAAGGCAGAGGTAGGCTGGAAGCCTTTCCCAGAGCTCTTACCTGTCAGCTGAGGGCTGTAGGGCAGGCAGAGCCTGTCCGAATTGTAGCCGCTGCCTGCCAGGACTTCACTGATTTTACTCTGGCGGAAGAGAAACTCTATCACCACGCCATCCAGATTCTGAGACAGCCTGAAGGACAAAGAAGAGGCGGAGTAGGACTGTGGGCAGCCAGAACAATCCCTGGATGCCTTTATCACAATAGCACCATATTCACTATGCAAAATGACAGAGAAATAGAAGGAAATCCCCCCAGCCCCTTTCCAAGAACACCCACTGCTCTACATTTTATGCAGACTCTTTAAGTTGCACACATTTACTCTCACACACTGAATGTCCCTCCCCCAACAGTGTTCTGGGATTAATTTTGGGTGTGTGTATGTGTGTGCATGCATACGTGTGCGTGCAGGTATGCGGAGACCAGAGGTCAACGCTGGGTGTTGTTCCTTAGGCAACATCCACATTTTCTCCTTTGCCAGGAAGAGAACGGAGAGGTCACGACTTAGAAGGTCGTGTCCCGATGCTGGACACCTTGTTTTTCAGAATGTCTTTCCCTGGAGTTCCGCTCCTGTGGAATCGATACTGGTCCACAGCACTGTCTGAAGGGAGCTGAAGGCAGGGGCCTGTCGGGGGTAACTCTTCTAGGGTGCACTCCCCCTGGGTTTACCAAAGCTCCTGGAGACTGCATCACCTATGCAGTACGGCAGTCCCAGCCTGAGGCGTGTTGGTACAGCAGCCATGGGGGGACTATGGTAATGTGATGGGGGCCAACTCTGCCCGGGACTTGGAGATCTCAGGCAGGGTCCAAGTCCCCGATGTGTGCCCTTGCCTGGCCTCATACTGCCCGCTCTTGCGTGTTTGAATGCACCCTCAGCCCCCACCGTGCTTACCTGGGCCGCTCCACAAACACGTCTTCGGGAAGCATGTATGGTGCTTCTTTCTTCCTGGTCTCTATGACCTGGAGTTCGGAAGGAAACAAACGATGAGGTCTGGATCCAGCAGGGTCGGGTGGCTCAGAGCAGGAGGGACGAAGGCAGCCTCTCTTTCACCCCCCCCCCCCGGCCCCCAGCCTCCTGGGAGATGCAGCACAGAGTTTCTCCAGGGAAAATGCAGGTCCCCAGTCGCCGTCAGAGCTGCTCAAGCTGTCGCCATTAATGACGCACGTGTGTCAAGTGTCCTCCGAGTGCAGGGCACTTGTTCCCCGAGAGGCCAGGGTTTCTTTCTTAGTCCTGTGCTTTCGACTTCCGCAAGCGGAAAGGGAGCTCAGCTGCCAAGAGTGCCGGGTCTGGCTGAGGTAAAAGTGGCTGATGGACAGCTTGAGGTCTCCTCAAGAGCCTTTGCAAGGGTTTTTGGAAGAAGTGGTGAGGAGCCAGAGATAGGTGGCATGCAGGTGTGTGATTGTGACGGCAACAGCCCCCCCCCCCCCCGTATCTCCCACAGAGAGGATTTCTTGTACTTCCTTATCAGCCAGAGTCTGTGAAAGCCAATGCTTTGGGAAGTCACTGGCACAATGACACAGCATCTGCCCTCATGCCCCCAAGCCATCTTAAGCCAGCAGAGATCTGGGATTTTAAGGTTAATTCTAGATGTCCTATCCACCTAAAAGGATTTTTTTTCTGGGCTGGGTGTTGGTGGCACACGCCTTTAATCCCAGCACTCAGGAGGCAGAAGCAGGTGGATCTCTGTGAGTTCGAGGCCAGCCTGGTCTACAGAACAGCCTCCAAAACAACACAGAGAAACCCTATCTCAAAAAACCAAAAAAAAAAAAAAAAGGATTTTTTTCTGACTTAAAAATATTTTTATGTATATGAAGGCTTTGCCTGTATACATATATATGTACTATGCTCATGTTTGGTATCTGTGACGGTCAGGAGAGGCGTCAGATCCCCTGGAACTGGAGCTATAGACAGTTAGTTGTAAGCTACCATGTGGGTTCTGGGAATGGAACCCAGGTCCTCTGCAATAGTAGCCAGTGTTCTTAACCACTGAGCCATCTCTCCAGTTGCCTTCTGAATTTTTTAAAAGACCTTTATGCAACAACTGGGATTCATTGACGAGATTGGCTACTAGATAATACCAAGATGGGGAGAGATTCAAAATTTAATCAGTTAAGTGACAGCGTGGCAGCATTGGAGGGAAAAGCCACTGTTCTTGTTCTGTCTCTCTCTCTCTCTCTCTCTCTGTCTCTGCATACCGATATATAAGTTAAATTTATGCACGGGGAGCTGGAATTTGCTTTAAAAATATTCAGTACAGGAATATGATTTTGATTAGCAAATGTGAGAAATGTTCACAGTATTTAATTTGCATAACTGTGGTTCACAGTTCTGCTTTGGCTTTTGTGGTACTGGAGTGTTCATGACAAAAATCTTGCCTTTTTTGTTTTGGTGCGTGCACATTGTGTGTGTGTGTGTGTGTATGTGTGTGTGTGTGTGTGTGTGTGTGTGTGTGTTGGGGGCATGCACATGCTACAGTTCTGTGTAGAGGTTTTGGGAGCTGGTTCTTGCCTTCCACCTTGTTGGGGCCGGGTCTGTCTGGATTTTGCCACTGCAGTGTATACTCCAGGCTATTTGACCCATGAGCTTATGTCTCATTTTTGTCTCCGACTCCCATTTTTCCATAGGTGTGCTGAGAGCTAGGTGTGTACTGCTGCATTTGGATTTCTTAATATGAGTTCCAGGGTTGAACTCAAGTTCATCAGGCTTGCACGGCAAGGGCTTTTACCATAAGACAGCTTCAGTGTTGCCCAGACTGGCCTTGACCTGGATATCCACTATTGTCAGCCTCCTGAACGGCTGGGATCCCAGGTCTACATGTATCACTACGCTTGGCTTCTAGAACTTTTTTTTTTTTTTTGATAGGGAGAGAAATCTCATGTAGCCCAGGTTTCGCCTTAGACTTGCAATGCCAAGGTGTCTCTGCCACTGAGACTTCTTGAGAGCTGCAATTATAGGCTTATGTTACCATACCCAGATTTATGTGGCCTGGGAATTGGACCCAGGGATTTATGTATACGACGCAACCTCCTATTAAGTTGCTTTCGATCACATGGCTGGAAGAGTGTGTGTCTCATGCTTCCTTAGGACAGTGGGTAGCAGGCAGGTGTGAGACCCCTTTCTTTATTCAGGAACCTGAGGACAGAGGATCTTTAGTTGAATGCTTCCTCCAAAGCCTAAGTCTAATGTTCCAGGGCTCACTGAGATCTTGAGGTCACGAGGACACCAACCTCATGGATGTGCTGGCAGAAGGCAGGCACCGTCGTGAGTTGGCTGATGAGGTTCAGGTAGGCCGCACCCAGGGCGTAGAGCGCACAGCGGTTGTAGGCAGGCAGATTCTCTTCATTGACTTGGGCCACGTCCTGTGGTAACATAGACAGACTCCCGGAGTTTTTTCCCCTGACATACCCCACTAAAGTCTACACCCCCCACATGACCTCTTCCCAGTCTCCTCAGGCTCATCTTTCTAGACTAAATCTTTGTCCTATAGCCTTCTGAAAGGCAGAAGTCCTCCTCATAAAGCTAGAGAGAATGCTCCCTGGAGTAACTCATGAGCTGGAGGCTGTAAACCCCTATGAGCATAGAGGCAATAACCCATCTCGCCACTCTGTGGTTTTGGCTATAGTGACCGCCACTGCCCAAACCCTCCTCATTAGCGTTAGCCCCATCATTTAGCTGCCATCTCCTTCAGCAAAACTGAAGCTGAGGCGATCGGTTGTCTTGTTGAACTGGGTCCATGTGCTAAAATCTGTGAGGGTCACCAGGAGATTGGGACGCAAAGGAGTCTTGAATCCTACCTCTTAGGGTAAACAAAGACAACTGTGACATCTAGGCTGGCCTGCAGGATCTAGCATGGTCACAAAGATGACCTAAGATGCCTGCCACTAAGTTTAAGAATATGATGCCTGCTTGGCTTCGGGACCCGGAGACTGCAGCCTTTGAGGACTGAAGGACCCACCCCGACTTCTGCGGCTATGCACTACTACCCAGGCAGACCTTGAAGGTCTCTGGTCCTACCTAGTACCACATTGGCTGCCGGCGGATCACAATGGAGGCTTGTAAAAGACAGGTCCCAGGCTCGGGACACTGTGGCTTCCCAGTCTGGGTAACTGCATTTTTAAAAAACGCACCAGAGACAGTTCTGAACAACTAACCCAACAGCGAGAGGATTTTTAGATGAATACATGTTTCTGGATCACTTGGGGCTTTTGGATGCCCCCTTGGGAGTTCTTGGAGTAGCACTCAGAGACCCTGTGAGGGACATGAATGCTAGGGGGTCAGGGGTGATTCTGGGTGACCTTGTGTCCTCTTTACCTTAATGATGAACAAGAGTCATGGATTAATTTGTTTTCTGGGGCTTCCCAGACAAGATCATGGTTTGGGGTCTTCATGGAGGAATGGCCAACTAGAGTTCAATGTCCCCAGACAATAAAATAACTGTCACCAAAACAACTGTCAAGTGCAGCAGAGTATCCCTGTCTGTACCTGGCTAGAGAGGCCCCTACTCGAGATCCCCATCCAGTCCTCCCCGCATCCGGCCCCACCTGAACAGCCAGCACCAGTCGGATGAGGTCCACCATCACCTCCTCATTGGCCAGCTCAATGCTGATGAGCGCCAGCAGGCCGTAGAGTGCCTCGTAGTGCTTCTGGATGTTGGTCTCCTCCTTACAGCTCAGGTAGATGTGCCTGTACAGCTGCTGGGAGTGCTGGGAACAGGAGCAGGGGCAGAGGACAGCTGTGGTCAGTGGGGTGGGTCCAGGGTGGAGGGCCCATCTGAAGGGGAGGTGACAGCTGTGTGTGGTCCCCCATCTCCATCCTCAGCAAGTGGTTAACCTGGCCAACTGAAGGACAAGGGGGCAGGCTCTGGGACCAATGGCCACACAGTGACTTAGATGCTGAAAGACTGGGACTAATAAGCCTGACTTCCGCTGGGGCTCGCTGTGTCTGCTGGTCATATTCACCTTCTTCATGAAGACAGTGTCCTGCCGGGAGCACTTGTCCACTTTCAACTTCAGGACCGAGATGTCACCAAGGGTGCTATGAAGGGACAGAGGAGCCTCTTAGCCCCCTGTGTGAGGCCAACTTGAGTTCACATGGTGTCACCAGGCTTTATCCCCACTGTTGTAGGTTGGCCTTGGCTCTTAACCCCGCCTCCATCTTCTCCAAAGTTCTCACATGCCTGTTTCTTTCTCTTAAACTTTATGCTGATGCACACTCTCTCCAGCCCCCAGCCCAGGCACAAGCACACGCTGACTCCTGCTCTCCTTGACTAAAGCCGGGATGATGAACTCTAGCGGCTCTCACCGCATCCCAGCTGTCCTCCTCCCTCCCCGCCCCCGGTGTCACGGTGCTGGCCAAGAAGACAGGTGACTGGGGGCTCCCCGTCACATCTGCTGGAGGAGAGACCTTCCGCTCACCTGATGGTAGAGAATTTGTGGCGGTTGCCATGGCGATCAATGAAACTGATGAGAATCTCCAGAACGAAGAGGCGGATTTCCGCATCTTCCATGAGGGCAGTGGAGAGAAGACGGTCAAGGAAGTTGCTGGGCAGGGCTGACATCATGTTGTTGCACTGGAATCCTGTGGATACCTGTGAGGAGCCCGGGACAGGTGTGCTTAGGAACACCATCACTCTCGGTGCAGAGATGAGATGGAGAAGCAGCCAGAATTCTGGTGTAAAGTGTCCATCCTCTGCATAGAGCCCCCTGAATATCCACCTGGAAAACCTACTCAGTGCAGCTCAGTTGGCATGTAGGAATATGGGGACAGTATGCAGGGGCAGTAAGTGTTAAAAGTGAATTAGGATTAGCACCAGAGAAAGGCAAGAGTCAGGGAATCTGTGAAAGTTCTAGCTGGCCAGCGAACATCTGGTGAGTGTCCAGCTGTTTTATTACGATGCTTTAAGACTAGGAGTCACAGGAACTTAGAGGGCAGAGGACCTCACAGCTGGGTGACAGAGTCCATCACATACCCGACAGTCAGCGCAGCACTGTGATAATGGGGCCTTCTGACTCAAATCAGTCAGCACAGGTGGACACATCACACATGATGCCAAATGCTCAACAGTGGCAAAGGGCATTTTCTGTTAAGTCCATGCTGCAGAATGATCGAGAAGGTTTCCATGGAGCCAGCCCAGCCCCAGAGCATGGTGAAGGGGCACATGAGTGTTCCTCAGACTGTCGTGTAAGATACTGGGTACAAATTAACAAGGGTCAACTAGGCAAAACTAAAAGATTACAAAGACCAAGGAGAGAATAGACAACTAGATATGGGAAATATAAGAACAAAAGGGCTTTGGGAAAGGATACTCAGTGGAGGGGTATCTGCCTAACATGTGAGAAGTCCTGGGTTCAATCCCCAATACTACCATCCCAAGCAGAGTGGCCAAACAAACGCAGAATCCGGATGAGGGTGGCGAAGAGAAGGCTTGCATGGAGTGAGGGGGTCTGTACAGACTGGCTTGTTGGGAACAGAGATGGGAGCTGGTTGGTATAACGAATGATCTAGAGCAGTGGTTCTTGACCTTCCTGATGCTGTGACCCTTTAATACAGTACCCCATGCTTTGGTGACCCCAACTATGGAATTATTTTCGTTGCTACTTCATAGCTCTGATTTTGCTACTGTTATGAATTATAATGTAAATGTCCATTTTCCAATGGTCCTTGGTGACCCTCATGAGAGGGTCATTCAATCCAAAGAGGTCATGACCTACAAGTTGGTCTAGAGAGAGAAAGGACCTTGGGAACTTGCTCTGAAAAGTCTGAAATTTAGATGTTCACATGAGAAAATGAGATCTCTGAAATAAGGGTCAAAACTAGAAAATGGTATTTCCAGAAAATTCTTCTGGTGTTTATGATGATTGAACACAGAAACATTGAAGAGAATAACCTAGTCGTGAGATGTCCAAAGTTTAGGCTAGGGCAGGGAGCTTATTACACAAACAAATTTCAAAGCTGGGGTATGACCGTGCAGGTATGCCTACAATTCCGACACTTAGCTGGTTGAGGCAGGAGGATCTGAGTTTGATGCCAGCATAGGCTATGTTAAGTTCAAGACCAACCAGGGTCACAGACGGAGGCCCTAAATAAATCATAAATATTTATATTTGTACCCACACATACATAGAGATTATCAGAATCTCAAGCACTGACCCTCACACTCCCTGGGGAGCCTACGTATTTTAACCAATTGATCATGGGAATGGTGTTTGTGAACAACAGAACTACATCCCAGCAATGAAAGCTGAGATACAAAGAAGCATAGAAAACATAGAGGAAGAAGGTGGTGGCTGAAAGGTGACAGACATGAATGTCAATGGTAAAATGGGGGAGCCAGAGGGACAGGACCTAGGGAAGGGTACCAGGTGGGCAGAGGGGGAGGAATTATCTCAAGACCCACAAGGTTATAGTGACAAGGCTGATCAGTTGGCACATGGATAAAACACACACACACACACACACACACACACACACACACACACACATTAAGTCAGGCAGTGGTGGCGCATGCCTTTAGTCCCGGCACTCTGGAGGCAGAAGCAGGTGGATCTTTGTGAGTTCGAGGCCAGCCGGGTCTACAAAGGGAGATACAATATAGCCAGTGCTATTACAGAGAACCTTGTCTCAAAAAACAAAAACAAAACAAACAAACAAACAAAAGCATTATCTTTCACCCTGCTCTGAACAACTTGGTGGAGCTCAGGCTGGGTTTCAGCCCCTCCCTTACCCCTTTAGTGGCTGGGCACATCTGGGCAGTATGTAACACACATTACTGCCTTGTCTTGGTTCCCTGAAAGGAGCTGTGCCCCACGGAGGCAGAGCAGGGATGGGTGCAGGGGCGCTCACCTGAAGAAGAGACTTCAACAGCATGATCTGGGTCAGTCGGTTCCTATTCTCCCTGTGGGCCAGAGACAGGAGCACTCAGCAGGATGGCAATAGGGTGCTCCCCGCCTTCCTCAGTTCTCCACCAATGAGTTTTCTCACCAGGAGGCTTATCTTGTGGGGTTACCCAGGAAGCCAGACTGGGGGCCCGTGATTTCCCTAAAGTGAGGGGGGAGCCTGGAAAATGGCCGTGGGACCCACTATCCCCACTGCTGAGGGGCTTTTGAGTCAAGAGAAGATCTACGGAAGTGGATAACGGGGAACCAGGCAGTCCAGGCTGGGAGAAAGAAGGGAGCGGACTAACCCTGTCCTTCCGGTCTCCACCGGGTGGTGCAGGGAGGGTATCGGGACTTTGCTCATGATGAAGAGGATCACCTCCGAGCGCTGGTAAGTGGGCAGAGTGCTGGCAAAAGAGCCTGTGGGGAAGAGAACGGAGCGTTAGCGGTGTCCCAGGCTCAGCACGTGTTAGTTGAATGGGTAGAGAGTTAGGCTCACTGACGCCCAGGGGTAGCACAGGCCCTGGGAGACCTGCCCAGGCAGTCTGCTGTGACATTGCCTCTTGGGGAAGGAAGCATGGAGGATTCCAGAGGACTCTTCTAGATGCCACTTCTTCCCTTGTTACTGAGGCTGTGGTCACCACCAGGGCTCCTCTACTGGGGGATAGGGCCTGGGGCGCAGGGCAGCGCTGTGGTTTCATTGTTCCTGCCCTGGCAGTGAGTCTGTGGCGCAGGTACAGAGACCTCTGAGAGTGAGGAGTCTGTGGTAATTGTGGTTTCAGATCTCTCCACACCCGGGGCACAGATAGTCTCCACAGCTTTCTTCCTTTCCTCTTCTCTTCCTTAATCCCCTCCTCCCCACCCTGGAAGCACTAGGTATGCCTAATGAGACCCCAGACACAGGAATAGTCTTCCTTGTAGGAAGACCTGGTGGAGAAACCCAGACAGATTTGCTCAGGGGCCAGCCAGGCATGTGTATCATGGGCTGTCTCCATGTCCCTAAATAACAAGACAGTCATACAGCAGATACTACAGGGGAGGCCTGGTCCTCTTACAAGGGTCATCTCTATCTAGTCTAGGTTCCTCTCCACTCTCCCAAGACCCCTTCCCTTCCTTAGTCCCCAGACTAACTCCTCCCCCTAGAGCTCTTCCCTCTCCAAGCTTTGCCAGGGTCCCTCCTTTCAGCACTGTCATAGTCTTGTCCCACAGATCCTGCCCTCCTCAGGCCAGCACCCTAGGACCCTGACAACCTCTCCCCAGAGCCTCATTCAGCTCCAAGACTCATCAGACCCCCTCCCCTTCCTAAGTCCCTCCCCCACGTCCCCGCCCCTTTCCAAGCCTCACCCATCATCTCCTCTGCCCCGTGCTAGGCCTTGGTTCATAGGCTCTGCTCCCTTAGCTCCGCCTCCAGATCGTCGCTCGCTCCTCCCCCTGATCCCGCCCCCAAGCCTCAATGGCCCCTCCCAGGCCCACCCCATCCTCTCCGCACCTATGGTCTTGATGACCGCCTCCTGGAACATGCGCTCCTCATGCTCCTTGATGATCTTGGTGCCCAGGCTCACAGCGCCGTCGTAGCTCCCGGTTAGCGCGTAGTCGATGCTGAGCCGCAGCTGCCGCAGCAGGGTGTTGAACATCTCCAGCACCGTGGGCCCTGGGCGCCAAGAGGGAGGGACCCGCAAGTCAGGACAGGCATCCCTCCCGCTCTCCCTTAAACTCCAGCCCGCTCGGCCAGTCGGTCCTAAAATCCAACATCTGCCCCTCCCTCCTGCCCCTTGTCGTCTGCTCTGAACCGTCTTACCGACAGAGCCGGTGGCGGCGATAACCGCAGCTTCCGATAAGACCTCCACGATGCCTGCGCGCACAGTCGCCGCGCTGCGGCTGTTGGCGTCCAGGTGGCTCAGGAGCTGCTGGATAACCAGGTGGGAGTGCTGCGGCTGTGGGGGAGGAAGACGTGATGGTCCCCAAACCACCACCCCCAAAGGCCCGGCACCCTCTGCGGGGACCCAGAGGCCGAGGGTGAGCCCAAATGACATGCCACAGCCAGTGGGTACTGCACGTGGCACCCAGAGCGCGCACTCTTTCTCGCTGCGCTCCCCAACCCCCATCCAGGCTCAGGCCCACAAACACCGAGCCAAATCCTAGCGAGTCTGCGCTTGCACATTTTTTTTTCCTGATTCCTTTTCCTTCAATTGGGCCACAAATCCATTTCAAAATATTGTTCTTCGTTTTCCCCTGTCCCCAGGTCTTACTGGCAAGGACCATGAGAAGCCACATGGTTCAGCTCCGTGCTGCACACAGTGTGGCCGGGGCCCAGGTCAAGACGCATCTGATAATAACTGTTGCTGAGAGGAGGGCGGGCCAGAAGGAACGTAAGCCTGTAGCAGTCGGAAGGCTCCGAAAACCAGGGGGTGCAAGCTGCTTGTCTTTTTGGGAGATTTAATTTTTCTCTAGGATTTCGTTTTCACTTGTTTCATAAAATGCTGGCCTAGGATGTACTAAACATTAAACTAGCTTTTCTTCACAGCCAGGTGATACTGCAGGATCTGTGGCTGCTAGGGTCTCTGGCGGAAGTCAGAGGACAAGTGACTTTTTGCTTTCTGCAATGTCCTGCACCCGGAAGTGCCGGGGGGGGGGGTTGGAAGGGGACAACATGGGGGGGGGCAAGCTGGAGCAGGGAAGCTACCTACCATACCTGAATTGAGTACATGATGATTTTAAAGCAACGGGTGGCGAACACCTTGGGTTCCCAAAGAGAATGGTTATCCAGGTGGCTGTAAGGGAGAAAACATGGATCAGGGAGGGTGACTAGGTAAGGAGTAGAGCTGAGCTTGGAGGGCCAATGACACCTCCGAGAGCCCCTTGCTGCTCTCAGTCAAGGAAGAGCTTACGGGATGGGCTGCATAGCTTGAGGGTTTACGGGATGGGCTGCATAGCTTGGCACAAGGAATGAAGCTGGCACCTTTGTTCAGTTTTGGGTACCGTCCTACCCATCACTACAAACAGCAGGTGGCCACTGTGCGGTGGCCTTGCTGTATGACACAGGGCGTGCAGACACGGAAAGGGGGCTGACTTCACAGCACAGCAGCTGCAGAGGGGACCCAAGCAGCTGACCAGGAGGTACCGGGGACCTGGGAGTGGAACATTGCCTGCGTGGGGTTGGGCACTCAACTCACATGAGAACGGGCTTGATGGCGTTTTTGATATTGCCGAAAGCTGCCCGGCCCAGCAGCTCCCGCAGGCACCTCTCGGCCAGCTCGGCTGGGTTCTCCTTTTCCTTCTCTGGTGCTTGGAGGGGCGAGGGAGACCGGCTGTGGAGACAGAGCCAGGTGGATAAAGGATGGGTGCCAAGCTGTGAGCCAGGACTGTCTACCTTTCAGCTTCTGTTCAGGACAACCAGGGATTAATTTGAGAGACGCTACACCAGGTCGTAGAATAGCCATGGCTGTCAGGAATTAAACAGGGTAAGGAAGCTGGGAGTAGAAGACTGGGGGAGACATAGAGCTATTTTCCTGGGAACACTTCAGGGTGGGCTGGATTGGCTCTGCGGGAGGCCTGCAGACCACAAGGGTCTATATATACTTCAGGGTTCAGAGAGGAGGGAAATGGGAACCGCAAAGAGGAAAGAGGCAGACAGGATGGAAGAGAGAGACAAAAGGAAAGGAACAGTGATTGGCTAGGGCGTGACTTAACAATATGCAAATCAGAGGGTACCTTCTCTGAAAAGAACCGTCCTTCTTAGAGATCCCAGCCCCAGATTGGTGAGCTGTTATGTCAGACACACCCACCAGGGGGCACACTTACTTTCCTCGGCTAGTTCAACAGACCCAGAGGAGTGCATTTTTACTGAGCATCTAGGCACAAAATCAAGGTGGGGGACAGCAAAGGGAACTTTTCTCTCCATCCCATTCTACAGGGGAAAATAGGGGTCAGGGGACCGGATGAGTCGGATGCTTTGGGGGCTCTGAGGTTAAGATCCGGTATCTGCAAGTCTTGAGTGGCATGGATGCTCAAGCAGTCATGTTTTAAGGTCTAGAGCAACACCAGGAAGGGACGAGGGAAAGTCTTTGGCATTTGGAACCATGAGAGGCATTTCCACCCCCTTAGCTGCTTCAGGAGGGGCACCAGGATAGTCTGTCTCTTGTGTCCTGACCAGCTTAACATGTATCCTGAGGCAACACAGACTCATTGCCTCTCTTGCTTTCTTATTTGAGAACTGAAGGGGCTCAGAGGCTGGCAGGAGCCAGATCCAAAGAGTCCAAGGAGCCAGCCTTGTTCTCAAGGCAGAACAAGCCACGAAGCCAAGATTCCTGTCCCAGGATCTGGGTTTTGCCCCCCAGTCCAAGCCGGGGGGGGAAGAAGCCACTCAGAGAGGGGCACCCCACCCCCAGTCACCTCTCCGCCTCCTCCACGTGCTGCAGATTGAAGAGCAGAGACGGGACGATCTTGTCCATGTGCTGTGGGTCCCAGATGTTGGCCTGCAGCTCATCGTTCACTGTCTTCCTCACCACCCCTTGCAGGCCTTTGATGCCAGACATTCGGATTCTGTAAGGAAAGAGACCCAGGCATCTCCACACCCTGAGCATCGCTGCTGCCCTCCCAGAGAGGAGCTCAGTTCCAGACTGAGGGATGTGACCGCTCGCAAAGGCTCCTCCAGCTGGTCCTCCCCGTGGGCTCTGACCCGATTGGGATGCATTAATGAGCAACACGACCCTTGCCCTCCTGCAGCTTAGAAGCTAGCGGGGAGAGACAGACAAGGGGCCAGACACGAGGGAGGAACGATGGAAGTTGTTAAAGGGGGATTTAATCACGTAGAGGGGGCAGAGCAAGATACAGAAGGAATGGGGTGAGCGCGGGCACTCAGGGAGGCTATGGCAGCGGGGAGGCAGCGAGCTCTGAGACCACGGAAGAAGGCTTCCGACATGGCACAGACAATGCAGAAGGTCTGCGGCAAGAGTGTCCTACATGTCCTCGGCAGCATGGCAGAAGGACTGGTAGGTAGGAGGACCCAGGAGGCGGAGGGGGGAAGAACCAGTGTTAGGACTTGGGCTCTATTGGTGGGTGTAGATCCTGGCGAGCAGGTTGTCTGTGCAAGCGCACATTTTTAACAGAGTGAGTGGAAGGTGTGTGTGTGTGTGTGTGTGTGTGTGTATGCACACACTTGTGTGTTTTGTTCCTGGCCCTCAAGTTCAGCTCAGGGGACCACTATTTTCTGGCCCCACTCTGATTAACACCCACCCACCATGGCAACAGCAGGCCAGAAGGAGACTCAAGGAAGGCAGACTGGTCAGCTAGTGCTCAAGGCCCCTTGAGGATTCTGCTGGGGGCCCCGTAGGCCCCTTGTCTCCCTCTACTCACTTAGTCTTGATTTCCAAGTCATCGTGGCTGGAGTGGCACATCTCACTAAACCGGGATACAAAGAAGTCGTAGCTCCGGTGATAAGAGGGGGTGTCCTCTTCAATGTTGGCGAACTTCACAAACTATCGGGACAGAGGAGAGGATCTGCATGAGAGGTAGTCACTCCGCCCCGTGATGCTGAGTGTCCCAAACACCTGCTACAAAAAACCCCACAGACCCAGGCCTCGGGGACCAGCTCTTGCCTATAACAGCACCCTTGGGAGACCCGAGTCCAGACGTTGTCAGCTTTCCTATACACAAAAGGCGGGGAGCTGTGACCTTTCCTGTTGAGGGGGCAGAGGAGGGAAGGGAAAGCCAGTGGCGGCTCCCCCTGTACACTGCTGCACAAGGACCTGGGGGCTGAATGCAGTGAACGAGGCACAAGGCTCGGCCTGCAGGAGAGCTGGCTCAATGCATGGGGCGCCTCCTCGACTGAATTTTGAGACAGGAGTGCAAATCTGAACATTGGACTTCCAAACTGGAATCGTATTGCACGGTCGAAATTTCGAGTGCTTGAAGTTTGCCATTTTGGTTGTCCCCCTTTCTCTATGGGACAAGATCTCACCAGCAGATGAGCTGTTCCTGAGCTTGCTCCTCCTACCTTTACCTCCAGCTGTTAGGGTTACAGGTGCTTGCCCCATGCCCAGCTTTAGTTAACCCTTACTTCTCAGCAGCGTTCTCAGTGGCTGGATTGCATTGCACTGTATGCTTCCAGTTCTGAAGAGAATTCCTTCCAGTCACATCCCTCAGAGAAGCAAAGCGTGGCACACAAAATAAACCGCTAAGGACTAATACAATGTATTTTGCTTGATGCTATGTTAGTATTCCCAAACAGCTCCAGAAGAAGATTAGATTAATGGGTTAGAGATGCAGCTCAATTGACAGAGTGCTTGCTTAGCGTGCATAAACCGTGGATCCCTCCCCCAGAATGGGATAAACCAAGTGTGGCAACGCAGGTTTGTGATCTGGAGGCAGGAGGATCAGAGGTTTACAGACATCCTCAGCTACGTAGCAAGCATGAGGCTGGCTCGGCTACATAAGACCCTGTCTCAAGAAGAGAGCTTAGGTTGAAAATATGTAATTTCTCAAATATTGGTTGGCATACACACACACACACACACATGCATATTAAAAGAAAATCCAAGGCTGCTTGAATGCAATGCATATTATCACTTATTCTCGGGGAATTAACTTTCCCAGCCTCTACGGGATTCAGCTATGTGGTCACAGGGAGCGCCATCCATGGGGATGACACAGAGACACATCCCGGGTACCACTAGGAGCACAGCACTCCGCATGCCACTCAGGAAACAGAACTCCACTCGAGATGCACTCTGGCCTCTGGGCATCGCCCTGTCCCACTTGGTCATCAAAACAAACTTCAGGTAGACTGTCCGTAAAGCGTGTTTGCTTCTGCTTAACGTACACCTTGCTCAGCAGCAAGCTCTCATGTATGCAATAGGCACCAAGAAGTAACAGTCCTTGAGGAATCCAGGCGGTGGTGGCGCGCACTTTTAATCCCAGCACTCGGGAGGCAGAGGCAGGCGGATCTCTGTGAGTTTGAAGCCAGCCTGGTCTACAGAGTGAAATCCAGGACAACCAGGGATATACAATGCTGTACAACACAGTGAAACCCTGTCTTGGGGGAAAAAAGTCCTTCAGGAAGCAATTTAGGCACAGGAATTTCCATCACAGACAGCCAGGTCAGTCATGCCAACTCCTTTTGGTGTTGTTCCTCCCACCTAGAAGAGGACTTGCTATATGGTCCAGGCTAACCTTGAACTCACAATCCTCCTGCTTCAGACTGCAAGTGCCAGGACTACAGGTATGAAGCACCACACCTGCCTTCCGTGCCTCATCTGAAACGTCAAGTGTCGGTGGGAAGGCCATAGGCAAAAGAGAAGTTGATGGCAGTGTGTTCTGAGAGACACATTCAACAAAGCCCTGTGCTCTTGCCCTCACACGCTGTGATTTTTTTTCAAGGACTCGTTATCCCTGTCCTGCTGGCCTCCTCCCATGTGACATCCTTCTCTCACAAGACGTGTGTGACAGCATTTAGAACCGCTCTAGCCCCCGAGCCCAGATAATGCAGCACAGAATCTCCAGACCCCCGAGTTACACACAACTCTAGATGCCCTGTTCCCTTATAAAGCGACAGGTTCCAAGGCTCTGGACACAGCAGGCAGCAGGAAGAGAGTGACACTGGGCCTGGCTTGAGTTTCTGAAACCTCAAAGCCCCTCCCCCGTGACACTCTTCCTCTGACAAAACCACACCCATTCCAATGAGGTCACATGCCCTAATAGTGCCACTTCCTATAGTCTGTGGGGACCGTTCTCATTCCGACCAGCACAGGACTCTATATGAGACTTTCCCTCTTTCCTTCCTTCTTTGCTTTTGCAGTGCTGGGGAACACCAAAAAAGCTCTCTACGCTGACCTGTAGCCTGCCCAGCCTTCTGTGTGTGTGTGTGTTTTTTTTTAATTTGGCAAAAAATCCGAAAAACTCACAAAAAAACACAAAACCACCAAAACAAAACAACAACAAAACCCCCAAAACAAGGTCTTGCTTTGCTGCTCAAAATGGCTTGAAATTAATGACTCTCCTTCCTCTACCTCCTAGGTGCTAGGAATACAAACTGCCACTGTACCTGGTACCCCCTGTTAGTATTTCCAGGATGGGATTGGAGCCCAACTATATATTCGAATTCTAACTCCTCCAGTTAGCAATAGGGTGGCCGGCAGCAAGTCACTTAAGCTCCCTTGGCCTCAACTGTTCCATCTTTAAAATGGAATTAATGAATACTTGCCTTTTATGCACCCAATGACCAGAATGACCACCCACCCTGACTGTCACTTTTTTTTTTTTGAGACAGGGTTTCTCTGTATTGTTTTGGAGCCGGTTGTGGAACTCACTCTGTAGACCAGGCTGGCCTTGAACTCACAGAGATCCTCCTGTCTCTGCCTCCCGAGTGCTGGCATTAAAGGCGTGAACCACCGACACCCAGCGCCTGTCACCCTTTAAGAGCTATTTTAGTTCTGTATTTATGTTTGCATGTGCCATGTGGGGATATACACATGGATGTAGGTGCCTGAGAAGGCCAGCAGAGGGCATCAGATCTCCTGGTGCTGAAGCTATAAAAGGTAGCCAGCATCTTAATGTGGGGCGCGCTTGAAGAGCCAACAGTGCTCATAACCACTGAGCCATCTCTCCAGCCCCAGACATGGTTTTTATTAAAGTGCTAGTACTTAATGTATGAAATCATGAAAGAATAAAGTCGAATTTTGTTTCTTTTTCCTTTTTAAAAAATTGCCATGATGAAGGTCTCCATGACAACAAACTGACAATTCTGAACATGTGACATTTCAAAGGCCAGGGGCGCACTGCTAGGGCCACCCTCTCAAGATCAAAGGTCCTGCTCTTTCTATATAGCAAAGGGCGCCAGGCTTGCAGGAGAGGATCACCAGCCTCTCACAAACGTGTGTGGAGAGCGGAGGGTGATTAAGGGCTTGGGTAACAGAGAGAGTCTGCTCTACATAGTGACTGCACAAACAGCTCTCCCCTGGCCTGAAAAGGGAATCCAAGCCTTGCTGGGCTCACTCTGGCACCAGCAAACGGTCTGCAAGCAGAGCTAGCCCTTCCCCGGTCTACAAAGGCACTGAGTAACTCTCTGTTGTCAGACAGCACAGAACAGCGGGACCTCACCTCCTTTGCAGCCTGGGGACTGCTAGTCTTTTTGCTACCTTCACCTCCTCTTTGCCTCACCAAGACCAACCCAACTAGACAGATTTTACAACCAATGCTGTCTTGGCGTTCATATCATCTGCTCCCTTCTCCTTATTAATTAATTGATTGATTGATTTGTTCTTGAGATAAGCACTTTACTGTGTAGCTTAGCCTGGCCTCGAACCCAAGATCCTCCTCCCACGGCCCGCTGAGCACCGAGAGCACCAGTACACCCTACCGCATCTGATCCCTCTTTTCTTCTGCTGGCAGCGAAACCGTATCTAAGTTAAAAATGCTTCAGTGACTACATAATACACAGTCGAAAGAGTTGGATGCGGGCAAAGAAGAAAGGACCCACAACCTCTCCTTCCTCTCCCTCCAGCCTCCTCAGTGCCCACGAAGGTTCAGATCCCCGTGAAGACCGTGTTGCCACTCCTGGGCTAAGTGTCCCAGGGCAGAGCGAGGCAGGTACAGCAACAACATGCAAGCCCAACATGATGTGAAGCGGGGCTTTCCGGGGGTCCTTGGCATAGACAGCTGGCCAGGGCGTCCAGATGAACAACACTAGGAAAGGCTGCCTCTAAGCTGGAATCCCAGCCCACTGCAGGTTCAACTGAACTCCTCAGGGTTGCCACCCATGCTAATCTTCACGGCCACAGCACAGCCGTCATGACATGTCATTCGGCAGCCTGCTAAGGCACTGAGTCACTGGGGGGATGGATTCAGAGAAGGTGGCATAAATACCTGTCCTGGGCTAGGATTTACTTTGAGAAAAGCAAGAGCTGTCGGCCACCTGCTCTGTGGCCCCTCTGTGGATCCAGGATGACTAGTTTATTTTCCATGCAGATGTTCTTTCCCAGACTGTAGTTATCTTAAACAAGACAACTAAAAGAGTACACGAAGCTGTTGCCAGGGCAACGTGACAAAGGGCTTCACCCTTGGCTGCTGTATATGCAATTTGTCAAAGGCAGCTGGGGCGAAGGGGAGGGGAAGGGAAGGACTGTCACTTTGGGTCATTTGAAGAAAACGTAGAAGACTTTCTTCCAGTTAAAGCCACTCTTCCATAGAGCAGGAAAAAAGTCATGACCGGTGTGATTAAAAATTCAGAAATAGGGTTAGCAAGATGGGTCAGCAGGCACAGGGGCTTGCTGCCAAGCCTGATGACCTGAGTTCAAACCCCGGGACCAGGAAGGTGTTGAGAAGAGAAGTGACATTTGTGATTTGTCCTCTGATTTTGACATGCTCACTATGGCAAATTCATGTCCACACACACACACACACACACACACACACACACACACACACACACACACACCAAGGAAATCAATAAATATAAAGAAGTTAAGGAAATATTCAGAAACACCTAGCTGGGAGCACCGAGGGAAAAACCTGCTACTTTTCTATTCTCACTGCAGAAAGATAAAGGACTCACTAAAGCTATAAAATAGTGACATGTAAACGGCTTAAAGATCCGGAGCTTTGGGGCTAGAGAGATGGCTCAGAGGTTAAGACACTGACTGTTCTTCCAGAGGTCCTGAGTTCAATTCCCAGCAACCACATGATGGCTCACAACCATCCATAATGAGATCTGGCACTGCCCTCTTCTGGCCTGAAGGATGCATGCAGACAGAACAATGTATATTTAATAAATAAATAAATCTTTAAAAAAAAAAGAGTACAGTGCCGACATTACGCACCCCTTGCTACAACACGCTGAGAGGCTGTTATTATATATATAAAAAAAAGATCCGGAGCTTAAAGTATGTGCTAAGAGGAGGGCCTAAGACAAAGGCAAGCTTAAAGAGAGCACCGTGACATGGAGAATACTTACACACATGTTACAGTGGAACTTCTTAGCGTGCCTACTGCCTTCTCTCATAAACCGTAGCATGTCGGGGTAGCATCTGCTTGAACGGTAACCAGCAACCGAGCCCAGGGGACCCGCAGAGACTAAGTCCAATCACTTGAGATTTTGGTAGAAATGCCAAAGCCCACAGAAATCAGCCAGTGGGAAGGGGCGGGGCTAAGTCCACAGCCCGCTTCTTGCATCCCCACAGTCTTCACTTGTCTGGGGTCTTCATGTGTGGGCATTATTGCTAACGGGCATATAGCCGAGACCAGCTTTCAGTGGTGTCCCATGGAATGCTGAGTCGGAAGGGCCCTGGGCACCTCCAATCCCCACAGAATGACCCAGGTTCAGCCATGCCTTCCCACTTCTTGGGTCCAAACTGATAATTATTTATGATAACAACTTATCAGGGGAAAAAAGTTAGTCCTCAGTCTAAAGAGCAGGACCTTATTTATTTGAGAGGTGGGTTTCATTATGAAGCCTTGGCTGGCCTTGAACTCACACATACCTACCTGCCTTTGCCTCCCCAGTGCTAGGATGAAAGGTGTGTGTCATCGTACCCAGTCCATGACTTTTATATTTGAGATTTACTATATTATATTTAATTACATGCATACATGTGTGTGTCTGCACATGAGCGCAGGTGCCTGAGGAATCCAGAGATTTCCCTAGAGCTAGAGTCACAGGTAGGTTGTGAGCAGCCCCAGATGGGCGCTGGGAATCAAACCGAGACACTTCTCCAGCTTCAGTGGGTTTTATTTTTTAGTATTTTATTATATGCCCACGTAAATAGTATATTTACTGAAATTAAAAACTCAATGCCTCTTTGCACACATAAAGAGAGCATATTGTGCTTAGGGCAGCGGTTCTCAACCTGTGGGGGAGACCCCTTTGGGGGGGTCCCATATCAGATATCTGCATATCAGATGTTTACGTTGCAACAGTTACAAAGTACCAATGAAATATGTTATGGCTGGGGTCCACCACAGCATGAGTCAGAAATCAAGTGATTCTGAAACAGCCCAATCCAGAGTCATCTAACCCATCCCAACGAGAGCATGCCCAGCCCCAGCCCTCACCGAGTTGGTGCCGAGGATCTGCAGGTTGGGCTTCTCCGACTCGAGCAGCTTGGCCACCATTTTCAGGAAGCTCTCCACGAAGAGGTTGATGCTCTGGCAGTGACAGGCCATGAGCAGCTGGTCCAGCGCCTCCATGGCGATGCACACGTACCTGAGGACAGAGGCACAGAGGCGTCACTCAGTCTTGCCCTGCCCTCTCCCGCTGTCACCCCTGGATAGGGCAGCATCTGGGGAAGGAGATGCCTCTGTGGGCTGCCCGTGTCCGTGCCGTGCTTCTGACACGTGCTCACTCCAGCACGGAACTGAGAGTCAGGTGACACAGAGAGGGGTGCTGAAGGATGTTAAGGCTTCCCGGTCAAGTTCACGTGCTACATATTCAACAAAGAACGAGCCCAGCGATCAATCCAGATCAGATTCATCTTTGAACAGGGAGCAGATATTTATAAACTCTTGATCTTTTTTTTTTTTTTGTTTTGGTCTTAAAAAAAAAAAGTTTGGGTCAATAAAGCAAATGCCTGAGAGGGACCACCTGGCCTCATCCAGGCCTTAACGGTGCTTATTGTGGTGGCCATCCAGCTACAGAAACCGTGTAGTAAGCCACCTGAGCCAAGACAACTTTCCACATCCACACAAAGTAACAGAATCCACAGTGTCTTCTAAGTCTGTTTTTAATTTTTTAAAGATTTATTTGTTTTATGCATACGTGTATTCTGCCTGCATGCTTCTCTGTGCACCATGGGTGTGCCTGGTGCCCGTGGGGGCCTGAAGAGGACATCGAATTCCCTGGAAATGCAATTTCAGACGGTTGTGAGCTGCCCTGTGGGGGCTGGAGATCAAACCCAGGTCCTCTGGGAGAGCATCCTGTGATCTTACCTACGGAGCCATCTCTCCAGACCTTAGGTTTGGTTCTAAACAGACATCGAGCACCAGTTCTTAAACACCCTTGCACTTACTTCTGTACAAAATAGCCATTAAAAAAGCCTTTATACTCTGAATCTTTTCCACTTTTATGAAATTTATTTCTCTAATCTCTATGAGCTGAGCTAAATATTAAATCCTTGAATATTACTAGATTCAATTATTAAGGATTATGAAATAGTCATTTCTGAATATACTGAAAACTGGATCATGTCATCCCTTTATCTATAAGGTCCTTTTTCTTGGGGGGTTAGGGTGGAACGCAGGGCTTTGCCCGTGCTTGTTAGGCACACTATCACAGAGCCCGCAGCCCCAGCTCTGTGGTGGCTTAGGAACACAAAGACAGCATTGACTCTTAGAAGTCATTTGGTGAGTGGGAGCGCTGGCTTGGCATTCCTCCTAACCAGGATAGACGTGCCCCATCCTCTATAACCTTGATCTCCACAGACTGGCATGGTCACAGCTAAGACACCTCCTGCAGGCCTGGCATTTCAGAGAGTTCAAGTCACCCAGCTGGAAAAGAAAACTGGCTGACAGGCTGGGGCCCCTGCCAGAAGGGTCAGGAAGGGTCAGGCCAGAGAGGACAAGCACCAGGGGGTGCAGGGAGGCTTCCCTGTAGGGACACCTGGACATGCTCAAGTCACCCAGTGATGGTTAGAAAATAACGGTAGGCAAAGAGAAATCTACCCCCCCTTGTCAATGGATCATGCTAGCATTTTTCTGCTGGCATCTTACTTATAACAGAACTTAAATGAAGTAAATAAGGAAGGGGTGAGGTGGGAGGCAAGAGAAGAAACTAGAAGACCTCCCAAGTCCTAGAACATCATTGCTTTTTCAGGGTGGGGGGAGGCATATCTAGAATATCCTGATAAGAAAGAAAAAAACATATTCTTTATTAGAAAAAAAATAGACTATTGACCAAGACTAGAGATTTTGGTATAAAGTGAAAAAACATAACAGTAGAATTGAAATAGAAATATAAAGAAATAAACATAGGGCATAAGTACCCTTGATGCTCCATTTCTGATCCCAATGCTACAAATGGCACTTGAATTTGGACACTACCCCCCAAAAGATCTCAGTGTTTGTCCTATGGTTTTTGTTTGTTTGTTTGTTTGTTTGTTGTTTTTGTTTTTCAAGACAGGGTTTCTCTGTAGCTTTGGAGCCTGTCCTGGAACTCACTCTGTAGACCAGGCTGGTTTTGAACTCACAGAGATCCGCCTGCCTCTGCCTCCCGAATGCTGGGATTAAAGGCGTGCGTCACCAACGCCTGGCATTTGTTCTGTGTTATCACCACCTTCCCCATGTGCCTTGCCTGTCAGTCCTATGCTCTTAGACCAGGGCATGGGATTTGGGGGGTACTGTCCATCAACAGGATTCCCATGACAAGGTTACCACCATCAGAGACCTAAGTTCTTCATTCAAGGGGTCCAGAGTAGTAATAGGTCCGAGTCCAAGCTGGCCTTCTTGGATACTTGGAGAAGAGTGGGCTAGGATGAAGCTGGGCTGTGGGGGAAGGTACAAGTTGCAGCAGCAGCAAACATCAACCCCAAATATACCATGTGGACTTCCCACATGGAAGATGAAGAAGACAGGACACACGTGACCCGGAACCTCGGGCAGCAGGGGAAGACGCTGGGCAGGTTACAACCGGAAGAAGCCAAGATCAGGAACCAACACAGAAGGAAAATACCCAGGGTTCCTGGTGCCTGTGAGTCAAGTGAGAAGTCCTTCGATGGAGTTCCTGGGAGGGCTGGTTCTGCTTGGACACTTCATTCCAGTCAGAAGTAGCCAGAGAACCCAGGAAAAGGTCTGGAGCGCAAGGAGAAGAGCGGGAAGAGCCGGCTGGGAGCCCCACCCAGACGGGAGACGAGATGGACCTGGGGTCAGGGATGCGGGTCGTCCCTCAAAGGTCTGTGTATATTTAGTCAGCCCATTCCTGAATTGAAACGCGTTTTTAAGAAGTCTGGGAGCAGGGAGGACAGTTTTGGCTCCAGCTTAGGAAGAGCGCCCCTCCGCACCTAGCAGGAGTCTGCAGTGCACGTTCTGAAGGGTCGGCCCACTCTCCCACCAGCTTCGGATCCTCCTAGGAGGCAATGCTGAGGCCAGGCTGGGTCCTCAGGCTGAAGCAGCCCCACGTCCTGGTCTGCATCCTCGGTTCTCAGTCCTGGACTGGTGCAGAACAGCAGACATGGGGACCCCAGAGACGGTCTAATATGTCATGTTGCACGCTGAGGCCCACCCCCGGTGCCCCTTGAGGACCTGTCTCACTCGGCACTGCCATTCCCTTCCCTGTTCCCCTGTTTCCTAGGGACACTAGGCTCATCTGGAAAGAGAATGAGAGGAAGGAGAGACGCATGGGAAATGCTGGGGTTTTGCTCCGTGGCATCTGGAAATGCCCCCATCTTCCCCCTGCTCACAACTGGCGTCCTTGGGGGTCAGACACTCACGAATCAGGACCCCCTATGGCAGTGTCAGAGTGACAATGCAGGAAGTCAGTGGCCGCGAGGAGGTGCCTCTGGGGCTCATGGGGATCCATATCCAGGGTTCACACCGACAGGAGCAAACCACAAATAGATACCCTTATCATGCTAGGAAGACGCTGCCTGATGTGAAAATGTTGCTCTTTCAGGCTCCCACCCATGACAAGGAAGAGATCAGGGTGTTGGGCAGGGAGATACAGAGGGGCAGGAGAAAAAAAGATCCTAACAGACAGTTCTCCAAATGTTCATGATCAAAGTCCTCCCGTGGGCTTTAAATACCTAGATGCTGCGAGGGCTATTTTTAACAGGATGATGCCAATTTTGAATTGTCATTCCACAAGCAGAGGAAGGATTCGAAGAGGCTGTCAGCTATGGACATTTTTAATCACAAGAAACATCACTGCAGAGGCTCTGGCGGAATCGGTATTAAATGTTTAATGCTCTCACTGGCACATTAGCTTTTGGTTCTGTCTAGGAGAAAGCCGTTTTTACTTGTTTGAATATGCACGACAGTACATCAAGTCTCTTCATATAATCAGTATATGCAAAGAATTCATGTTCCTCCTCTTCTTGAGTGGCAACCTACACTTGCTATATAGAGAACGATCATGGAAGCATTAGTTTGCATTTTGTCTTCACATAAAGGGTAGCCTGGTTTAAGATTTGCCGGGGGGGGGGGGGGGACTAGAGCTGGGGGTAGTGCGCATCCTTAGTGTACACAAAGCCTCAGTGTGATGCCCCGCCTTCTCCCCCACCCCAGCATTTGTGGATGAGCCTTGGTTCCTCAACCTCAGGACTGTTCAAACAGTCTGTCTGGTATTGGTTATATAATAGTGGTGGGCGTGGCTGGGTGGTGGAAGACCCTAGAAGTTTGAGGAACCTGGAGTTTTGTTTGTTTGTTTCTGGTTTCTGGTTTTTGAAGACAGAGTCTCACTATGTAGTCCTGGCTGTCCTGGCTCTCACTCTGTAGACCAGGTTGACCCCAAATTCAGAGATCTGCCTGCCTCTGCCTCCAGAGTGCTGGGACTAAAGCTGTGCACAACCACTGCCCAGCTCTGGAGTTGATTCTAAAGACTAAAGATTCTAGTCTTTGAGTTGAAGAGCATGCCTACATATTCTATATACTGTGATAATTATTATATATTGGCTTGGGGAGACCAAACAGAAGGACTTGACAGCGGGCAGACAGGTCGGGCTCCTATTGTAATCTCCCGAACTTAACCAATTAAAAGCCTTAACCAAGAGAAGGGCAGGAGCAGGGGTGAGGCCGTCCTTCACTGGCCTACCATGGATGGACCCTGGTTTTGTCTCCAGAACCACAAAAACCTGGTGTGGTGGAGCATGCTTATAGCCCGGTGCTGGAGAGGTGAAGGCAGGAGGGTTAGAAGCTCAAGTTCATCCTTAGCTATACTGAGTTCAAAGCCAGCCTTGGACACATGAGACCCTGTCTTCCTTCTCACCCCCCCCCAAAAAGAAGGAAAAAGAAAATGTCAGGAGCAGTGGGAAGAGGAGGATGGAGAGAAAGACTCGGGCAGAGTGGGATCCATAGGGTCAGGAACCATGACTGCCCATCAAGAACTCAACCCTCTGCCCCAGGAATAAATAATGCTACCTAGGCTTCTCGGGGTGAGCTACTTGACCTATGAACTGTGTCATCATGGCAGGGCAGCAGCAAGCATGAAGTAAATCATGCCCAACAGTCCACGTTTAGGGAACAGAAAACACAATGAAACAAACAAACAGAAGTCCCCCAACTGTGACACTCCCAGGGTGAATGCTCTGAATGCATTGGCATTTGGACTTTATTTTTTAGCCACTGAGGTTTGTTGATATATATATATATATATATATATATATTTAACTTGACCCTAAATACTTTGTATGTGGCCATTATAGTCTGTTTTTGTACTTTTAATATCATTAGATATGGATCTTTATAAACACCATTTCTATTACCTAGATAGCATCTTATCAAACGATACAAACCATAACTTACTAGAGCTTTCTTCTGCCAGACTCTTAAGTTGTTTCTAGTGTTTCATTGTTGTAAAAAGCACTATGGTCTGGGCATGGCGCCCCACAATTGTATCCCAGCACTTATGAGGCAAAGTCAAGAGGTACAAGACTCCCAGGCTGTCCTCGGCTACGTAGCCAGTTTGACGGCAGCCTGGACAACTTGAGACTTAATTGGGTTTTTTTTTTTGAGGCATACAAAAACACTGCAAAAAGAAAGTCTCCATGCACCAGGTAGAGGTTCTGAGATGTTTTCCTGGGAAGCCTTCGATGGGCAGAAAAGGGCAAAAGGACACACACAGTTTTGAAGATCTAGACACACATCTCATGACCTAGAAAATTTAACCAATTGTTCTCTTTCCAGGATAGTGTGAAAATGCCTCCTTCCCCCGACCCCCCATCTCCTGGTTAGTACTGGAATATTAACTTTTAGAAAAACAGTTAATGTGATAGGATGACCCGGTAGTTTGGGAGTGAACTGTAAGTCTGAATGCTGCCTGGGTGACAGCGGCCCTCAGAGTGGACCCTTTGAACTCCTTACCCCAATTGTCCCTCTCCTGACTCCCAGGACCATTTGTTCAATGTTACTAATGTGCAACCTTGAATTCTTCATCGTATTTGTGGGTAATGCTGATCTTTGGTGTTCAGTTTTAAAAATCTAATGGTTTTGGCTGAGCGGTGGTGGCACACACCTTTGATCCCAGAACTGAGGAGGCAAGGGCAGACGGATCTCACTGAGTTTGAGGCCAGCCTGGTCTACAAAGTGAGTTCCAGGACAGCCAGGGCCACACAGAGAAAGCCTGCCTTGAAAAACTAAAAAACAAAACAAACCCAAAAAAACAAAAACAGAAACCACCTTAAAAAAATCAACATCAAGAGTTAAACAGCTGACCTGAACAATGGGTTGCTCATGGACCCCAGACTGATAGCTGGGAAACCAGCATAGGACTGTTCCAGACCTTCTGATCATGGGTGTCAGTTAGGAGACCTGGGCAATCAATGGGGCCTCTGGTAGTAGATCAGTATTTATCCCTAGTACACAAATGGACTTTGGGAGCCACGCAGGGGAGGGCCTACACCCTGCTCCAAATGATATGACAGACTTCGAAGATCCCCCATGGAAGGCCTCACCCTCCCTGGGGAGCAGAAAGGGGATGGGATAGGGGGTGGTGGGGGACAGGGGAGGAAATTTAAACAGCTAAATGTATTGATCACTTTAAGAGTTCTCTCTGTTAAACACATGAAGTCCTTTCCTCTCAGACGATAAATTTTCCACTAACGTGTATTTTTGTCTTGTTTTGGGATGGCCGCTCACATTTCCTAGGCTAGCCTTGCTCTGATGCTGGAGATGACTTTGAACTCTTGATCCTCCTGCCTCCACGCCCAAGTGCTCGGATCACAGGTGTGCTCCACCGGGACTGGTTGATGTGGCACTAGAGGTTGAAGCCAGGCCTTCGAGCATGCCAGACACTCACTAAGCTACGTTCCAGTCCTTTCCTTATGTGTTTTTTAGTGGACAAACCACTCCAAGCTCTCCTCCTCAACACTGCTGGCTCCACCTCACTCTCTCAGACAGGGAAGGAAGGCGGGTTGGTGAGAATAAACACAGGCAGACTGGCTGTGTAAGCTCTATGTGGACTCGCGACAACCCGATGGGTACTAAGTGGCTTCTCTTTCGGAGCCAGCATAGCCTCTCCCCAAATGTCCACAGCCTCACCTACGTTCATCTGCTTCTGGAGGAGCATGTGCAAACTCACCTTCCTTGGTCTCAGTCTATCCAATAACTCACCCCATACCCCTTTTTCTTGATGTTATTGCACTATCTTACCCTAAAAATAAAATGCAATTTCTGAAAACTGATGTCGTTCCTACTTATGTGACTTACCCATAGCGGTGGCGCCCCACGTCTCGGATGAGCCTCTCGGAGAGGTAGGCACCAATGCGATCCAGCTTTTCCGGAGCTGAGAGGGCGTAGAAGGTCAGTTTCTCCATGTTGGTCTTCACCAGACCATCCTGTAGAAGACAGACAGCTCGAAATCACCGTGGCCCCGATACAGTGAGGCACAATATCAGTTCAACTGAGCTGACGTTTGCAAGGCGTCTATTATGCAGATGCTGGACATCAGAAATATGGAAATGACAAAAACAGCATTTCTGTCCTCCAAGCATGGGGCTGGGGAGACACTTTATAGCATAGTGCTTGCCATGTGAGCATGAGGGTCTAAGTTCAGATTCCCCACAACCATGTAGAAGCTGTACACAGCAGCTCATGTAGCCTAAAAGCTTCTTAAGAGCTGGGTGGGCGTGCAAACAGGGAGCTCCCTGAAGCTCACTGGCCCCAGTTTAACCACGACAGCAAGCTCTAGGTTCCGTGAGTGACTTGTCTCAAAAATCATGGTGGAGGGTGAGGAAGGCACTTGACGTCAATCTCTGCCTCCATACATGCATGCACAGACAAGTGCACTTGCGCGCACACACACACACACACACACACACACACACACATATATCGACAGAGGCAGGTCTGTGTGTGCCTGTGTATGTATGTGTGTATGTGCATTAATGTGGGTGTGGATGAAGGACACAGCATCATTGACAGTAACTCAGGTGCATGGATAGTCACTACCAAGACTCGAAGAAGGAGACTCTGCAGCTCCTAGGGAATTCTCCAGAGGATAATGGAAATGGGGTTCTCCAGCTGCCCATCCGGAAGAGGCCAGCAATTCTCAAATACCGAGGCATCAAATCCTGACATCCTCAGACCACAATGCATAACACAGTGTGACACACAGTGACAGCTTGGAAGCCACGCAGCCAGGCCTCCTGTGCAATGCACAGCCAGACACCTGACAGATGCCAGAGGGAGCTGCGGAGAGACACGGGTTCCCGAGCCAAACGCTAGACAGGAGCACATCTTCACTAACTGACAGGAAAACATTTCCATCAGGAGAGTGAGCGACTGAGACGGGGTGAGAAGGGCTAGTTCTCATGCCAACACATTCCTAACAGCCTTCTGCACACCCAGCCTTCAGAAGAGTCGATGTCCTCATTCTCCATGGGACAATGCCACTCACCGTTCCCAGGCTGTGGACCGGAGGAGCTGCTGCTCCAAGGCCTTCCCCAGTCACCAGCCCACACACCCTTAAAGGGACCCACCTCAGGATCTTCGGGGAAGATATTGTCCACCAGCCTCTTGTATCTGGGACGAAGAGCGCCGCAGCAGCCGCACACACCTGGAATGGGGAAAGAAAAGCCCAGGAATGAAGCCTTCTCAGGAGGCTGCAGGGACCCAGGCCTTATGAGGAAAGAAGCTAGGGCTGAAGGGCCAAGGGCCTTGTTCTTCCCAGGAGGAAGTCTCCCGCTGATTCCCACACGCCAACGCATTGGTCTTTGCTTGAGTCTTGGGTTTAGGGATTGGGCAGAGTGGGGTGTTCAGGGGAGGAAGCCAGACCCCAGAAGAATATTTGGAGGGTAAGACCTCATGGATGGGAGCTCATGTGAAAGCCAAGTGCTGCCATGCCACCAGCCTAACACACACACACACACACACACACACACACACACACACACACACACACAAATTTCCAGAATACTCTGGGAAGACGAAGGCCACGTGTGAGGGTGACTGCTCCTCCTGCCCTCACTAGCTCCCAACCTCCCTCTTTCTTGAGCCTCAGCCTCCCCCAGTGTCCTTTCCTGTGCCACACCCTCTGCAGAACGGTCATGGCAGGGTGATAAACAAACAGGGTCATCAACTATTAACAGTGAATCCCTAAGGCTCTCGTCTGTGCTATTTGAAACTGCATGGAAGAGCTGGGCTAGTTTCTCATGCCCTTCCCTGGTGCCCTGGCCAAACGGAAACCTAAGAACAATGTGGCCGGTTTTTACAAAGTTAAATGTATTCCAACGAGAAGCCCCGAATGACTCTGTCTAGGATCTCTGATGCTGGAAAGCAAATGGTGTCAGGAAATCAGCATAAAACTGGTGAAGTAACTTAATGGATCAAGGAAATGGAAACACCTAGAAACTGCCCTCTTTAGCCTTATCCCAGGCAGGACCATCCTCTGCTGTATCCCAGCTCCCTTGTGCGGAGAGAGTTGAGGGTGGAGGGGTGGAGATATCAGGGCTTGGGAAAGTCCATCCGGCAAAGAAAACTAAATGCCCCCTCCACCCACCAATTATAGATGAGTTGTCTGCACTCGCCTTCTACTTGAAATGCAAGCATTTGCTGGGAAGATTAGGGGTCACTGAGAAAAAGAATGAATTGCTTTAGTGGGAAACCCTCCACCACACAAAGAACCCTGCACAGGCCAGTGGGAGAGGTGGGGAGGGGAGCTCCGGCTGGGAAGTCTGGGTGGCGCCCAGCCATGAGGAGGAGACAGCTATGGTTTGGGCTTCAGACTTCATGATTTGGGTATGGATGTGAACTTGAAGAAATGCAAGGGGCAGGGTGGCAGGGGACTGGCTGTGAATCCCACCCCTACCCCACAAGGAAGCTTTGTGGCCCTCAGCCCCCACGACCCCAGGCTCTGGCCACCAGACATTTCCTGGGTTTGTCTTGGCTTCTCTTCCTTGCTCCTTCCTGGGTGAAAGCATTTAGGGCCATGCCCCATTGGCACCCAGGATTATTTATGGTGGGACATTTCCCAAGGGGACACACTCCCTCTCAGGGTCTCAAAGTCCATGGTTTAAAGCTATAGGCTATACTATCATCTGTCTGGCCAGGCTTTTTGGACACTTTCTCTGGGTGCCCAGGCAGGATGTACGGCAACTTGTTAAACCTCTTGAACAACTCCAACGGGTGAATGTGTACTATATTTATCCCCACCTTACAGATAAGGAAACTGAGACAGGAGGAGGTTAAATGATCTGCCTGGAACTGTACAGGGGTAATATATGGCCAACTGGGATTTAGTCCCCCAAAATCTAGCTTCAGAGACTATACACATAACCACTGTGCCAGGGCTGGCTGGGTTACATAGTTACCAAGCTAAGAAAACTCAAAGCACACATGCAAAGGGAGGGTACAAAGAGATGGAGCAGGAGAGTTCACATGAGCGTGGGGTGAGCCCGAGGTGCTGCATTTTCAGCCATGGCTAGGCAACACTGAGGCTCCAGCTATTGGCATCTCTTGGAGTCTGCAAAGTGGCACAGCATGGCGACAAAGTAATTTAGGCTCCAGGGTCACAGATGCCTGGGTTGAAAGCCCAGTTCTTCTGGGTACTTACTGTATGACCTTGGATAAGTAATTTAACTGAAATCCACAACGAGAGACACTGCATTTTTCTTCAACATCTTAGAAGAAGAGATGCAAAGACCAGGCAGGGCCAGACTGAGGACTGCTGTGTACAGGCTAACGCAGGGATCTTTGAGAGTCATCTGAGTAGCAGGTGACAGTAAAGACCCCACCCAGATGTAATATGCAGGATGGCACAGGGACGAAGGTCAGAGCTGAGTGACTTATCAAGACAGGACAAGGGAGGGCAGAGTCCAGCAAGACGTGAGTACCTCCTGGAAGCAAGAGGGTAAGTTAAGAATGTGGGGCTCAGGCGTACAGACGAGGAACCCAGAGCCCAACCGTACCTAGAACTGGAGAACACAGGTGGTTGGTGAGCGACGTCTAGAATGGACTACATGCAGAAAGGCTAGGGCTGAAGTCTTGGGGGTCACTGCCTGTGTGGAGCCACGGAAGCTGCACTGAGGTGTGCCGAGGCACCCTAGCACTGCAGGAGACGACGGGTGGGGTGGGAGACACTTCTGCCAGGGGTGGCGGGCAGGGAGAAGCGATGGACAGAGCCTGTGACCGCCACCCATTTTCCATAAAGCATGTCACCTTCATTCCCTCGTTACTTCTCTGCCCCTTTCCTAGGGTCCTCCAAAACCAGACGCCGCAGCCTTCTGTTGGCTAACACTGGACTCCAGTCAATCTCATGAACGACCCCAAAAACTAAATTCCCATCTGGGAGATCTAATTAACCAACCCACAAGCTGCTGGTGTCTGAGAAGCAGTCTTATAGAATGAACATGTTTTCCTTGAAAGCTTGAAAGGCAAAGGGAGTAATCCTCATGGCTGAACCTTCTAGACATTTGGGCGTCAGGGTGTTTATATGAGAAAACCGGCACACAGGTGTCTGAAGCCCTTCCCGTTCTGTTGGGTGCTGGAGTTTTGTTTGTTTTTAGACCTTTACAGGGTTTAAAATAAGGCGGGGATGTGAAATGAATAACTGGTTTAGGAGGGAGGAAAAGCTCAGAAACAAAACAATACTTTTGTCAGTTACAAGCAGTTCACCTCCTGGTGAATATAAAGCTGTGTCCCAACAGAGCAGTGAGCAGGACACTCAGCCCAGGGCTGGACTGCGCTGGCATCTTATCTGCTTCTTTCAGAAACTGAACGATCATAATCATATAGCTAGAGAATCTGGAATCTTAGCCATAGAGCAGTCAGTCCTATATAGCATCTATGCTTCCTGGGCAATCTGGAGGTAAGGAGAAGAGTCAGGATGGGGAGTATGGGGGGCTGGCTGGGCTGAGGCCTGGCCTCGGGAGCCAAAGCAGGTAAGGGAGACACTGGGAAACCCACAAGCTTCTCCCTGAGTTTTCTAAACAACTCAGCAGATGAATTTAAGAGAGACACAGCCCTGCCGGGAACAACCAAAGAAAGCATTAAGACGCAGCTGAAAACAGTTCATTGGAACGAGAATTTGAAAGGCCTGACGATTGTTTCTTTAATCTTGCTCCTGAGAATCCTGATTCTTAATGTTCGCACTCTTGCACACCGAGGCAGGCGGAGATTAGCTCCCAGTCACTTGCCTATATTGTACCTTTTAATTCTCATCCATTTTATTTCAAGCGGAGAACTGCTCTCCACCAGGTCATCTCTCACTCTCTGGAGATTGTGCCTGGCAGATGTAATCTCCATGCACCAAAGGCAACTTCCTAAAGGATGCTCTTCTTGTCACTCGCCCCATTTTTCATACCTAGTTTAAGGAAAGCAAAGGTAAAGTGACCTGGCCAAACTTCCTGTGTGTGTGTGTGTGTGTGTGTGTGTGTGTGTGTGTGTGTGAGAGAGAGAGAGAGAGAGTACATATACACACACACTCCTGTTTTATTATATGTACATAAATACATATATACATGTATGTGTATAGAGTATATATATGTATATAGTATCTTTGGATACTCTAAATCAAATGATAAACATAATTTAACAGACTGTCCAGTTACAAGGCTTCAGTGGTACCCAACAACTTGAAAACTAGGCATGGGCAGCTGCCCTGGTCCACTCTCCTCTTCCCCAGCTAGGACTCGTCAGCCCAGATGCAAGGACTCCTCTCAGGACACTTGCACTGAAGATTCCCCTTATGGAATGCTCTTTCCCTATTAGTGTGTGTGGGAGGCACGCTTATTTCTCCAGGGGGTTTGACCACGACTAGCCTAGCGGGAGGACCTCTCCTTGACTCTGCTTGCTTTTCATTTCCTGCATGGAATCATCCAGCTCCAGTGTGCTCCCCAAATGAGTCCCTCCATCTGTGCCCACATTACGTCCCCTGCAGGAAAGCTTATCCAGGGTGGGGACAGTCCCTGCGACAGCCCAGGACCAGGACAGGTGAAGTCGGTAGGAGGAGCAGGTGCACACTCCGTGAATGAAGCAAGGACTGTGGCTGAGGAAAAGCCAGTGGGGTTAAACTTGAAAGCCAGCGGCGACACATTAAGGCACTCAGTAACAATTCCATAAACGCCCGCCTTGGCCTTGGAGGGTCTGGAAAGATCTTGACCCTGAAACCCACAGGGCTGCCATTACCTCCAGCACTCCCGGCCGAGCTCACAGTGTTGTAGCTCTGGGGTCCTCCTGTCTTTCTACAGGACAGGGTCTTTGAAGCAGGCATGCTGGAGATGGGTAGACGGAGGTCTGAAGGGTCCCCTGCCTGCCCATGCCACACACCCTGGCCTTCCTCCTACCCTCTGTCCTCTGTGTGGCCCCAGTGTCCCGCTGAGGAGGGGCAGGGGTTTTAAATGCTCCTCGGGGACTGGTGAGCAGCCATGGGGAGAGCACGGCCCCACCCTGGCTGTTCTGGATCTGCCGGCAGACAACCCCGGCTGCTGGCAACATCATCTGGCCTGCTGGCATTGTCAGCCTTTCCAGCTCCTACCCGCCGCCGCTCCTTCTCCTAGGCTGCGCCTCCCCCATCCTGGGTTCTTGACCAATCTGTCCCTTTGGCCAGAACTGCCTGTGACCAGGGGGGGATGGAAACAAACACCCAATAGTAAACACTGCAAACTTTCCTAAATCTAGGTCTCCCCCGTGACTCCCTCTTCTCGGCCATATGGCCCGTAGGTCCAGGACAAAGACAGTCATCCCCTCGGAAGTCCTCACCCTCTTGCCTCTAGCTTCCTCAGACTCACCTTTAATATCCAACAAACCCCAGGTTTACAGCTTGGTTTGGGCTGAGCACCAGGCCAAGTACTTGGTAAGTATTTCACATACATAGATCCTGTCATGGCCCTGGATCGGAGAGATTATCCTGCCCAAGATCTCACAGCATATGTCTCTTTATCAGGAGGCTCCCCAATTCTCTCATTACCACAACGGAGATGCATCTTCAGCCACCCCCAGGCTCATTCTATACTGCTCTTTGTCACTTGATTAGAAACCTCCTGGATGCTTGTATCCTATCAATCCGGCCATCAGTCAGTCTTCTTGCTTTCGTCCATTTCTGATGTAGCATTAAGGTAACTCTGGTTTGCTTTGCTTCCCAGTGCAAGAGCAGGCATGGCTCCATTTCTGCATCAAAATCCCCAACCCCAGCACTTAGCATTTAGCGGGGAAGTCCATTCAAGGTGGAGGTCATCCTCTCCTTCAGCCTTCCTCCACTACAGACACTTTTTAAATTCCCTGCCTCCCAAGACACAGGGCCACGGCAGAGGTCAGAATGCATAACAGAAGCCTAACAGGAACCTAACGGGGTGGAGCATGCAACAAATGAGGGGACAGGGACGCTGGGTACAAACTAGGGTGGGGGGTGACCAGCAACACAAAACACCCTGCCAGGGCCTGGACCTCCCTGGCCACCTCCATCCCTAAGGCATCTGCCAGCAGCCAGACCTACCCTGCCAGCTGGAGTCTGCCTGGGCATCCTTTGTACTGAGCCTCACAGACCGAGCCTGCCTTCAGGCTGCTATTTCAGCGACCAGTGACGCATCTTTTCTTCCTCCAGAAACATTGCCCAGGTCTTGTGTCCTGCAACTCTGACCCCTGACCTCTGTACAGTATCCTGAGCGCAGCAGGCCGACAGAAAGGCTGACATGAGTATGACTTCACCTTCCTTTGATAAGCGTGAGACCAGGGAAGTTCTTCCTTTCCTCTTGGCTCTCATTTTCTGTCTTAAAAACACAAGCTCCATTATTCCCCTTCACACACACACACACACACACACACACACACACACACACACACACAGCCTTTTTGCTCAAAATAGACCATATTTATTTTCTTCTATAATCTCCCTGTAAAAACAAGGGCTAGACTTGGTCATCCCTACTAAAACAAAAGGAATTTTAAAAAAATAACAAAACAATTCACAATAAAAATCTAACCCAGGGCTAATAGCACAGGCAGCCCTTTCAGATGAATTGGAGGAAATGGGACAAAGTTCAGAGAGAAAGGCGGGTCACCCCCATGTGGTGTGTCCCATGAGGGCCCAGCTTGTGTTCAGTGAACACTGATTAAACCCCAGCAGCTTCCCAACACTTGCCGGGCCATGTGGTCAGGAGAAGGAAGTTAAGTATAAGCACATGCAGCTATGAAGGGTCCTGTCCTTTAGCTGGGGACAGGAGACCCCCCACACAGCTGTGGGTGCGTCCCAGCAAGTCCAAAGGCCAATCAAAATGAAGATACCTCTGAGCTGGATGATTCCAGAAAACCACCTAAGGGGGCAAGACTTGAATTGGATCCTCAGTGTGGGGGGGGGCAGTGAAAACTCAAGCGCTGATGGGGTGGGGGGGAGGGGTGGGGCTCAACAAACTTCCCTCAGCCACACTCCTCCTCCCCCTCACTTCTAATCTAAAAGACACCCTGCTCTTAGGGACACACTTGTAAAGAAGCAAAAACCAAATGAGAACCCTGTAATCACATTCTCGGAGATGATGACGGACATCGTGGGCCTTTTGCTCTGTGATTTTTTTTCTTCTGTTTTCACATATCTTTAAAATACACGCATGAAATTTGGGTTCCGTGGGCCACTACTGCCAAAGTTCACTTTCGTCTTGTAGCAGGAGTACTGTGATATTTATATATATTCGCCTCAAACTTTAATGGCTGCTTATTATTCCGTCGTTCGACCAGATGCCGATTTATTTAATCATCCCCTGTTGTTTCCGATTTCTCATTACTCAGAGCGAGGCAGCCATTTGCCCTGGGTAATTAGAGCCAGGGAGCCACACAGGCACAGCCTGGATCTGCTCGGTTGGTGCTAAGGACACCGATGGCGCTGTGCGGCTCAGGACAGGTGCACTAAGGACATTGATGGCACTGTGCGGCTCAGGACAGGTGCACTAAGGACATTGATGGCGCCGTGCGGCTCAGGACAGGTGCACTTTGGGTGCCCGTGCCTGTCTGTCACCCAGGGAGGATTCTGGATGGAGAAAAACAAGAGGCAGTTTAGGCGAAAATGAATTCGGGGAAGGAATCGGGGACTGGTTTCTAGACAGATCTCACTGAAAACAGAATTCTGCAGCAGCTGAATTCCCCCCAGGGAGGCAGCTGATCCAGGAGCTGGCTGACCTTTCACGCTCCGGAGCCTCCAAGATGCTCACCGCTTCCCAGCCAATCTCGGTTAATCTGATTCCCACCTTAATTGAGAATGGGAATCTTAAAAGAAACGTGTCTGATTGATTTGATGTCAGGACGTCAATTCTTTGCTACCTGTGGGCTTCCCCAGAGGGTTTTAGCACCACTTTCCAAACAGATAACAAATAAAACCAAACAGAGTCTCTTCCAATCGACTCTTGGGACCACAGACAATAGGGAACATTTATCTCAACCATGTCCAGGAGGCTGATAGCCTGGTTTTTGAACCCCAGTCCCAGCTCTGATAGCCATACAAACTGAAGCAAGGTATCTAAGCCTTTGTGTGCCTTGGCCTATGCATCTGTAAAATGGGACTGAGGAAGTCTGTTTCTCAAGGCTATTGTAGAGACTAACACGAAACAAGCGAAGGTACTAGCTGAGTTGCTAGTACAACATGAACACTTATCTACTGCCAGCCTTCATCACCGTCACCGTCACCACCACAAGTGGTACTGTGACAATTGATTATTATTGTTTAGATTTTGTTTATTGTTATTTTTCATGACAGGTCTCTCTGTATACCCCGGCTGTCCTGGAACTCGCTCTGTAGACCAGGCTGGTCTTGAACTCACAGAGATCCATCTGCCTCTGCCTCCCGAGTGTTGGGATTAAAGGTGTGTTCTACCACCTCCCAGCTTAGATTTATTATTTTATGTGTATGAGTGTTTTGCCTGTATGTACATATGTGTATCACATTTGTGCCTGGTGCTTGCAGAGGCCAGAAGAGGCCATTGAATCCCCAGAAACTGGAATTATAAATCTGGGTCCTCTGGAAGAATAAGTGCCCTTAATCCCTCTGGCATTGTCATTAGAGGTAGAGTCTCTAGCCCAGGCTGGCCTTGAACTCCCCATGCAGTTGAGGAAGCCTTTGGATTTCGGATCCTCCTACTTCCACTTCCCAAGAGCTTAGGTTGTAGGCATGCAAACTCTGCAAGGTTTATGCAGTACCTAATGAATGGGCTGTGCATACATGATATGCGCTCCATGCAGGCGAGCCCAGCACTCTACAACCTGGGTTACATTCCCAGTTTCAAGCAATCACTATTAACATTTCTACAGTTGGGGAGAAGTCACAGTCACTAGAGTGCTCGCCGTGCACTGACTTTTGGATCCCTTGCAACAACTCAAAAGCTGAGGGTGGTACCCTATGTCTGTAATCCCAGAGTTGAAGGGGCAGAAATAGGCATATCCCTGGGGCTTGCTGCCCAGCCAGCCAACTGGTGAGCTCCAGGTTGAGTTAAGAGACTGTGTCTCAGAACATAAACCTTTGACCTACACACACACCTACATACACACACACACACACACACACACACACACACAATTTCTTTTCTAATTTTTAGGAGAAAAGTGTCAGGATAGAAGTAAATGAAATGGCAGAAAGTGATTGGTCACTACAGCTTCCTATCTTATTTATTTATTTATTTATTTATTTATTTATTTATTTTTGGCTTTTTGAGACAGGGTTTCTCTGTGGCTTTGGAGGCTGTCCTGGAACTGGTTCTTGTAGACCAGGTTGGTATCGAACTCACAGAGATCCGCCTGCCTCTGTTTCCCAAGTGCTGGGATTAAAGGCGTGCGCCACCACGGCCCTATCTTTATTTTCATTTGTAAAGATGTATGTGTTCTGTGTGTATGAGTGTTTTGCTTGCATGTAAGTATGTGTACCACAAGTGTGCCTGGTGCTTGTGGCGGTCAAAAGAGGGCATGGAATCCCCTGAAGCTGGAGTCAGGATTGTTGTGAGTGACTGTGTGGGTGCTGGGAAGCCAATCCAGGTCTTCTGAAAGAGCAACAAGTGCTCTTAGCCTCTGAACCACCTCTCTGGCCCCTCTAGCCTGGGTCTTAGTTAGGGTTCTATTGCTGAGATGAAATACCATGACCAAACCAAAAAATAAGTTGGGGAGGAAAGGGTTTGTTTGGCTTTCACTTCCCCATCGCGGTTGATCATCGAAGGAAGTCAGGACAGGAACTGAACCAGGGCAGGAACCTGGAGGCGGCAGGGGCTGACTCAGAGGCTGTGGAGGGGTTCTTCTTACTGGCTCGCTCCTATGGCTTACTCAGTGTGCACTCTTATAGAACTCAGGACCACCAGCACAGGGAGGGCACCACCCACCATGGGCTGGGCCCTCCACCATCAACCAATAATTAAGAAAATGCCTGATAGGCTTGCCTACAGCTCCATCTTATGGAGGCATTTCTTAGTTGACATTCCCTTCTCGCAGATGACTTCAACCTGTATCACGCTGGCATAAAACAAGCCAGCACAGAGTGTGAAGCACAAGGAGCCATAAGAAACCCGTCCCAACCCAGAGGACACTTATGCTCTCAGACACCCAAGGGCAAAGCAGCGCCCAGCAGAGGCAGCCAGTGTGTTTGAGTTCATCCGCACTGGACCCTCTGCTTTCTCTCAGTTAATCTCTACACAGCCTCTGAGGTTGGTAAAATTATCCTTGTATTCCAGATGGTGGCAAACCCAGGCTCTCCTCCAATATGTTGACTTGTAGAAACGAAAGATTTGAGCTCTCTACTGCAAATACCTCATATTGTTGCTAGGTTAAAAAATAGAAATGTGAATCTATTCAAAACGAGTATGAAACACATTAAAGTCAGGTTCATACACATTAAATGTTATGCACACATAGGCCAGGGTCTCCTCATCAACCCGGTCTATGCAGAGGTGGGGTGGGAAGAGTATCAGGGGAGAGTAATTTTGAACACGACTTAAGAGAAGAATTCCAGGGGTTGGAGTGATGGCTCAGTGGTTAAGAGCACTGACTGCTCTTCCAGAGGCCCTGAGTTCGATTCCCGGCAACCACATGGTGGCTCGCAACCACCTTGAATGAGATCTGGTGCCCTCTGCTGGCGTGCAGACAGAAGACTGTATATATAATAAATAAACAAAATTTTAGAGAGAGAGAGAAGAATTCCACTGTACTGTGATAAAAAGGCTGTGGTCAATGCCACCAAGACTGATGACCTGAGTTTGGTCCTCAGAACCCACATGGTAGAAGGAGAACAAACTTCCACAAGTTGTCCTCTGATTCCACTGCAATTTTTGGCATGCTTGCACTCACCACCAGACTTCCATACGCACAGTAGATAGATAGATAGATAGATAGATAGATAGATAGGTAGATAGATAAGTGCACACACCGTTGATGCCAGCACTTGGGAGCAGAGACAAGCAGATCTGAGTTGAAGGTCAGTCAAGGCTACATAGCAAGACCTTGTCTAAAACAAAAACAAAACAGCAATCTAAGAATGGTATTCTACATAGCAAAGCATGCCTTGGGATTCACCAAACTAGGTCAGAGCTATGTGACATCAGCTGCATCATTAGAGTCTTTTGTTGGCTTCCTTGTCTCCAGGAGGTGCTCAAAGTAACTCCTACAATTAAGTTTCAGATATGTGGGCTCCTTTCCACTCCCCCACCCCCGTTGTCAAGGTAGCATTTTGAATGGGCTTTTCAAACTCCAGGGAGACCCATAAGAATTACTGCATCTTATTTAATAGTTATCCAAATTCTTTGATATTTTTCTTATTTACATCTTCACACAATAGCATGAAAAACTAATTTTGGAAAGAATGTGTGTTACAGTTGTTCTTATTTATCATCTATCTATCTATCTATCTATCTATCTATCTATCTATCTATCTACTATCTATGTTGAGACAGAGTTTCTCTGTGTAGTCCTGGCTGTCCTGAAACTAGCTGTATAGACAGACCAGCTGGTCTCAAACTCACAGAGATCTCCTGCCTCTGACTCCTTACTCAGTCTGCACTCTTATAGAACTCAGGACCACCAGCACAGGGATGGCTGGGATTAAAGGTGTGCTCCACCACCGCCATCCGGCTACAGTTGTTCTCATTTCTCTAGAGTATTCCCTGAGGATGGATTTGCAGAGTCCAAAGGAAGAAGCAGGAGTTAAGACTCAAGCATCTGAATTGCGTCTTCAGGGGCAGGACAGGACCTAGGTTTGGGGGCACTTTGCTTGCTGGGCTAATGAGGGAGAGGAAGACAGCCTTGGGCAGGATGTATGGTGTGTGTGTGTGTGTGTGTGTGTGTGTGTGTGTGTGTGTGTGTGTGTGTGTAAAATGGCTGGATGGATTGAGTTTAGAGTGAATAGAAGGGAGACTGTTACAGAAGGAGCCAGAGCCAGGATGGAGGGCTAGAAGAATGTGACTGAGAGCCCCAAGGCCCAAACCCCGCCTGACAGCGTAGAGAGGGGGAAGTCAAAAGCCTGGGGCTACTGACAAACTTGATGACTCTCCATTTCCAAGGGTGCTTTGGAAGACACACTGGTCCTGGGAACTGGATTAGAACTCATCCCACCCATGAAGAAATGACAATATATAGCTTTAAAAATCCAGCGGGTCTACATTTTTTCAATTTATTTTATTTTTATCACATGGGAGCAGGGGCACACATATGGAAGACAGAACAACTGTAGGAGTCAGCTCTCTCCTTCCACTATGTGGGTACCAGGGGTCAAACTAAAGTCACCATGCTTCCACAGCAAGTGCCCTTACTCACTGAGCCATCTTGACAGCCCAGAACGACAATATTAACTCTCGAATATCAACAGAGTGCCACACGGGGTTTGAGAAACAGGCATGAGACACAAGGCGAATTGGGTCGAGAGTCTGCAAACTACCCAGTAATCTTCAGGGAAAACAATGGAGAGAGGCTCCCAACATCGGTAGTCTATTTCACTGGTTCCCACTAAGCACAGGTACAGGACATACTTTCACCGTGATGTCTGCCAACAAAGGCATTCCCAGTGAAACTTGGCCAGATGGCCGAAATGTGTCTGAATAAATAATTTAAGTGCAAACTTCACTTGCATCATTTTGAAGACAAGGGGACACCATGGAAAAATTCCTAGGGGGTGGGGACCTTTAATTAAAAATCATATACAACAGCCCTTGGGTGCAGCTTCTCTTTCTGAGGTTTGTTATGGCAGAAAGAAATAAAACTTATAAGTTCTAAATTGCAGGCTATTCTGAGGAGCATGAAGAAATCACCCGCCCAGGATGTGAATGACCTCTTTGCCCAGAGAATCCACGCTGTATATGTCATCCTCCACATAACCACGCAGCAGACATCCTGGTTATCAGCCTGACGGCTGCACGGCTGCAGGGCTAAACCTTTTTGTTTGATAATAGACCCAGAGTGCAAAGGTAGCCGTGCTGGCGATTCACACCATATGTGATTATAATTGTTCTACTTTATTGTCATTAGTCTCTCACTGTGCCTAGTTTATAAACCAAACTTACCCAAGTCATGTATTATAGGAATAAGACACAGGCTACATCTGTGGTTTCAGACAACCAATGGGGAGTGCTTGGGATAAGGGGAGGGCATTGGATTTTCTCGTTGTAAAATACCTGACAAAAAAACTACTTAGGGAAGGGATCACTTATTTTGTATCATGGTTTCAGAGGGGCCAGGCCATAGTCCTGGGCGCTGTGGATTCTGGGCACTGATGAAGCGGAACGTCATGGCAGCTGGAACATATGACTCCTCACTTCACACGGCACCCAGAAGCAAGAGAGAGACAGACATAAAGGGGCCTGGGGCAACGAGGAACTAACTTCCTCCAGCTAGACCCAACCTGGTCCTCTGTTTCCGGAACCTCTCAAAAGAGCAATGGCAGCTGGGGATTGAACCTTTAGTACACAAGTCTTCTGAAAGGGATATTTCACATCTCAACCGTTACCACACTTAACTGTATCTAATTGTTAAATTAGAATATCCCTAAGGGAAGTAGGTTGATTGCTGGAGTATCAGACTATGATGAATTTTAAGACATCGGGCATGCGTTTGTGTGTATATGTATGGTACGTGTGCGCGCGAATGCCACAGAGTATGTGAGGAAGTCGAAAGACAGCTTTCAGGGGCTGGTTCTTGTCATCCACTTTCTTTTGAGTCAGGGTCTCTCTTGTTTCTGCCATTGCACAGCTTACTCCAGGCCATGTGACCTCAGCACTCCCAGGCGCTTCCCATCTCTCTGTACAGGCTCCGGGATTACCGATGCATGCTGCAGCAGCTGGCTTTTTACGTGGGTTCTGGGGATCCAAAAGCAGCTCATCAGGCTTTGCGTGACAAGTGCTTTTACCCACTAAGCCATCTCTGCAGCCTACACCTCAGGGTGGTGTGCACACCTTCAGAGCCTACCCAGGAGAGAGCAGCATCCAGCCCTCTGTGCCCCTCCCCCGCGCACACTTTCATCTTCCTTCTTTTCAAAGTTCCAATGGCAAGGTTCCCCACTGCTCACTATCTTCCTCCTCCAGTTCTTCTGCAGCTCAGACACCGGGAAGTCTTCCTGTGACGAAGCACTTTCATTATTTGAGATGGAGGGGTTTTCTATGCAGTTCAGGCTGACTGTGAACTTGCTGTGACGTCTGAGCTGGCCTTGAACGTGCAATTCTCCCGTCTCAGCATCCCTCGAGCTACGGTTACAGGTGTGTGCCACCACACTTAGCCTTCAGGGTCAATTTTTAAGATCAGTAAGAGCCCTCAGTTACCAGGTGTGGTGGTGGACACTTTTTAGTTCCAGCACTTGGGGGGCAGAGGTGGGTGGATCTCTGAGTTCAAGGCCAGTCTGGTTTACCAAGCAAGGACCAAGACAACCAGGGCCACACAGAGAGACGCTGTCTCAAAATACAAACAACCAAGCAAACAAACCCCTCGACATGGAATCTCTAATAATTTTATTTCACTGTGCTTTGAAATTAGGATGGGGGGGCGGATACTGGGAAGTGTGGCTCAGCGTAAGCACTGGGCTAGAACGCAAGGCCCTGAGTTCAGTCTCCAACCCTGAAAACAAACAGGAAGACCAGCGTCGGGTAAAACACTGCAGAAGGTGCCCCGTGGCTCTCAGAAGCAGGCAATGATGTCCTCTCCATATAACTCACACTGGCCTCCTCATGCTCTGAACCTCTTAGACCCATTTAGAGAGTGATCCTGATACGCAGACATGATGGGCCTTTGTTTTATTCACAGCTCAACACCCGATACCCAGATGTTAGCCCCATTTTTCTATGTTTGTACCCCAAAATGAGTGTAGTGAGTTAACTTGAGAAATCTAACTTAAACACAAGACCCTGGCCAGCCAGATGAGGCGGTGCACATTTGCAATCCCAGGATGCAGGTAGCTGAGGCAGGAGGACTGCCATGAGTTTGAACCATCCTGGGTTGCATGAGAAGGCACTGTCTCAGAAATTGAACAGGGTACTAGTAAGCACTCTGGGTCTTCCTGGAGTCTGCACTTAGCTCAGCCTTCAGTGCCGTCTGTGTCTGTCATCTCGATTTGCTACTGATGTCTCAGGAGTTTCAGACCTGGTCACTAGCCGTTTGGTAGAATCTATGTTTTAGCTTCCCAGCATAGGGTGTGATAAATGACCAGAGAAGGACACAGCTGCCAGCTTCCTACCATAAAATAAATGCTGACTCTTTGGTGGCGTCTCAGACTCGGAGCTGACCTCACATGGGCCCTGACCATGCCTGGGCCAGAAATTGGGATGGGAGAACCCAAGGCACAATTCTGGACATCTAAGTATCCCACATCTCTAGTGTGTGACATGGGTACCACATCTCTAGTGTGTGACATGGGTACCACATCTCTAGTGTGTGACATGGGTACGCTGGCCCACGAACGAACCAGAGGCCTACAGTCACAAAGTGAGGACAGGGGAGCAGGGAGGTGGGGGCAGGCACCATGTCCTGGCAGTTGGAGGGAAAATGAATCTCTCTCTGTCTCTGTCTCTGTCTCTGTCTCTGTCTCTGTCTCTGTCTCTGTGTCTCTCTCTCTCTCTCTCTCTCTCTCTCTCTCTCTCTCTCTCTCTCTCTCGCTCTGAGACAGGGTTTCTCTGTGTAGCTCTGCCTGTCCTAGAACTCACTCTGTAGACCAGAATGGCGCCTTGAACTCAGAGATCTACCTATCCACCTGCTCCTGCCTCCCAAGTGCTGGGATTAAAGGTGTGCACCACCATCACCTGGCTAAATCAGCCTTTAAATATTTATTTTTATTACTTTGAATTATGTGTCTATGTCTGTGTGTGGCTGTGTGAGCTCGAGACAAGTATTATCAGAGACCAGAAGTATTAAATCCCCTGGAGCTGGAACTGAACTTGAATCCTCTGGGAAAGCAGTCCAAGCTCTTAACCACTGAACCACCTCAGGAAAGTGAATTTCAAGAAGGAATTCTTGAAGACAATAGCAATAGGGCAGGAGAAGAAGGTTCTACGAGGCCTGGCTGTTGAGCGCTCACTGACCATCTTCTAGAGAGGCTCTTAGTGGGGAGTGACATTGGAATTTCCCAGAGAGAAAGTAAGGAGTAGCCTGGAAAAGAGGAGAGATTGCCACTCAGCTGCAATGACTGCTGGCTCAAGGAGCTCACCCAAATGTCATACAAAGCCCAATGTAACAAACAACTCTGCGGACCAGGAAGGGCATGCTTCTCCAAGCTGCACACCCCTGGCCAGCTGTGAGTCCCTAGGACTGCAGGTTGCTTCCAAAAGCAACTGCACAGACCCTTGGGAGTCTACCTGCTCTGGGCCGGGGGGGGGGAGGCTTGAGATGTGGCCCAACACCTTCTGGCTTTAATTCACAGCCTTGAAACCCCAGGCTTCTCTTGTAGCTGTGCATATCAAATTATCAGAGGGGAACTGGTGTTTTAGTCAATAACTGGATTGCTAATAAGCACTCACTTCACAAACAGAATTTACCAGGATAGGCAGTCTACAGTAAGTTACATCTATGGAAGTGTTTTGTGAGCTTCTTAAGTCCCAGGATTGCCAACAAATGAGAGCTCAGGTTTGAGGACTTCTGGACTTGTGTGTCTAGCTCTTGGTGAGGTGATCTGAGTGTTCTGTGGGGATTCATTCATCTGAATACCTCGATACAATGAAGTGTTCTGTTTGTTCCTTCCAGCTCACAGGAACTATGAGATATAAGGCATCCAACAAATAACTCCAACTCTTCAAGAGACTGCGGCACCAAAAATCTACCACAAACGCTAGAGTGTTAGTAATATCACGGTGATTTGGTTTAAAGTTGGGAGCCAGAAATTGGTATTTGGAATGTACAACACATTTCTGCTTTCCTCTTTCCTAAAATACACCCAGTTTCCTATTGTGGTCAATAGGCAGCCTATAAAAAGCAGGGTTACTCACCTCCAGTTTCCAAATGAACACACGTTGACAAATATAGAAACCCTAGGAAGCCTCATTGTCACGGTGCCAAGTTGATTGAGGGCAAGTTCAAGTGCTTTAGCCGTACAGACGGGGTAACAGATTTGAGACACAAACTCTTACAGGCAGGCTAAGAATCTGAGATCAATTATTCAGGCATCCAAATATATAATCGGAGTGTCTGCTGCATCATGTGTGGGTCTCCAGAATACAAAACAGGCATTGTGCCCAGGGCAGATAAAATATTAAAAAGACTACCCAGTGTAGTCTAGGTGCCAAAGGAAATTTCAAAAGCAACACATTTGAAATGCAAAACTGAATGAGAAGCATCAGAATTCTGGGAGTTGGGAGGGGGAGCAGAATACTAGGCTGAGCCCTATTAAAAATGCCAAGTAAGCAGAGAACCGAGCAGAGCCAAGACCCATTTTCAATGAAGCAGCGATCTGATGAGCATGGCCGTTCTGTTGCATTTGAGAACAAAGTCTCTCAACAGACCCTGCCTACTGCAAGTAGCAAAAAGCAGAGAGTGGCAAAACAGCTCTTTTGAAAGCTCTCCATGAGGCGAGGTGCCTTCTCCCTTCCAGGCAGATCGCCAGGTCCCTGGGGACGGGGCCTCGTTACTGGGACATTGTCATCAAGACTGGCTGATGGGAAAAGGTGTAGCAGCTTCTCCTATTAACGTCAACACCATCTACCACTCCTTATCACGGCACTGTGTGTCAGGGACTGTTATGTGCTTTGAATGCCTTTTTCTTTAACCCTCCCAGTGCCATTGAGGTGGGTCTGTTGTCCTGTTTAACAGATGGGGGAAATGATACGTGAAGCAGATATTTTCAAAGATACCCAGGTGCTAAATTAAGTAGTTGTACTCAAACCCAAAGCAATGCATCTCTTGGGGGTCTTTATACTTATCCTGTTGGCTGAAAGGGAGACATTGAGACTTATTCATTCTAATGTGTCATTCCAGAAAAGCCCATCTTTTACCATGGAGACATAGGTGTCTGTGTAGATAGGTCACCGCCCAGCTCATCATTAAGACATTAGGTGAATGACAAGCCTATTAAACACATCCTCAGAAGAATGACATCACTGTGGGCTGGACCATCACAAAAGCCCAAGGAGGAAATGGAAAAGCCAGGTTTTCACACAAGCTGGCCCTGCTCAGCCACGCCTGTTCTGGGCTGAGACAGTGCTGAGTGCCTGTTAGAGCCAGGCTTTGTCATTTCTGGTCCCCTGAAAGTCAGCAATGTCAATCTCACTGCTCCCAAGGCAGACCCTCTACCCAGACAGCCACTTACCATGCTGGCAGCATCAGCCTCTCAGCCGCCAAGGGACTGAACCTCCAGGGTCAGCTTCCCCTGCCTGCTGCTCGGCATGTCATGGGCTCTGCCCAACAACTCTAAATGAGCCCTTTGACCAGGGGGCCAGGGATCGTCTTGAGCTATGGGTAAAAGCCATGATGCAGGCTGGCACAGACCCCATTTCCTAGCACACCTACTGCCTGGGCTACAGAACAGCCTTGTGACTGTCTGCATGCCTGGCTTCTGCTTTCCCTTCGTTTTCCTACTCATTTATTGTGACATTAACATGCAAAAGATGCACAGATTTTTTAAGGGTTCAATACCATACATTTTGGCAAGTGTTTTGCTTTTTTATAACTGTGTAACCAGACACCCAACAGATAGGGCATCTCCCAGGCCCTAAAATGTTCACCTTTCCAACCAATGCCTACATCCAACTGAGGCTCAAATCCTATCAACATAGATTTGTTCTTGCATGAATCCTTGCATAATTACTTCTTAAACATAATTAGAAGACTCTAGATAACTACCCACAAGGCTGTTGGTGATGAAAAATACTTTTAATTATATTTATGCCCTGACATTAAAATGCTCATTATGCAAAGAATAAAAAAAATTAAATTAAAATCATCCATGGTCCTCTTAGCCACGGCTGGAGCTCCAGTGTGTTTTTTTCAAGGCTAGGACCTATATATTTATCAGTTCCTGGGCACTGCATTAGTTTTGTCTTCTCTCCCGACACTCTCCTCTTCTCCCTTCCTCTGAGTTTGCCACTCATTTCAGAGCAGGCGTCTGGAGCTGCCCTTACAAAGCAGCACAATCAAAAATCAACCTAAGCTGAGCGGTGGTGGCACACGCCTTTAATCCCAGCACTCGGGAGGCAGAGGCAGGCGGATCTCTGTGAGTTCGAGGCCAGCCTGGTCTACAAGAGCTAGTTCCAAGACAGCCTCCAAAGCCACAGGGAAACCCTTGTCTCGAAAAACCAAAAAAAAAAAAAAAATCAACCTATAATTCAACTTAGCTGAAGCCGAGATCTGAGTTTACATGAATCTCCTCTTTGCCCAACAGCGGCTATGTGGGCCTCTCTGAGCCTCTGAGCTTTGCTGCTCAGGATAAAAGCCGGCTCCTAGAGACTCTCCCCAGGTGAATAGTGCATTTGCTGTGAAATCCGTCCACCCTAACATCTGCCTCAACTCTGGTAATCTTCCCTCTATCCACCTGCAGAAAACAAAGCAGCAGACACACCCTTAATCTGGCTTAAATATGGCACTTTAATGGCATTCTAAATTAGAGATGGAGTTTTCCAAAAATCCAAAGAAAATGAGGATGTCTGTTTCTGAGCCTCAATTTATAGACACCCCTAAATAATAGGCATGGCCAGTGGTGAGGGTATGAGCAGACTTGAAAACAGTGCCACATGTGCGCGCGCACACACACACACACCATGCACACGCGCATGCTCACCAAACTTTTGTAAAATGGCGGTAAAGTTTATGTAAGCTGGGTACAGTAGCTTATACCTGTAGCACCAGCTGCTACTTGGGGGTTTGGTGGGACCAGTGGCCTAAGCCAAGGAATTGGAGGCTATTGTGAGCAACTAGCATGACCTCAAAGCGGGGAGAGGCTGGAGAAATGGCCCTGCGGCTGAGGGCACTGGCTGCTCCTCCAAAGGACCCAGGTTCAATTCCAGCATCTACGTGGTGGCTCACAATCATATATCACTGCAGTTGAAAAAGACCCAGTGTCCTCTTCCGGCGCTGCACACACATGGTGTAGAGACATACTCGCTGGAGGTAAAACACCCATATGCATGGAGATAATTTTTAAGTTTAAATTAGGTAATACAAACTTTTCTTGTTTTTAATTCTTTTAGAGTGTACGTCAGTGGCGTTCACACTGCTGGATGGCCATCACCACATCCGTCTTTCCTTTCCATTAGACAAAACAAAACAAAGAACTGACAGGCCACCCAGGAAACACTGCCCGTCTTCTCTACCCATGAAGCCGCTCTCCATTCCCCCATACCACCCACCTGAGACAGGCTCTCTCCCTCTGGAGCCCCGGCGTCTCAGCCCTGGGCTACCGTGTGGCATGCACCTCCACACTAGCTTTTGTATGTGGCTTCTGAGATTCAAACCTTCATGTTTACGTCGCAAGAACTTACCAGCTGAGCCATCACCCCAGCCCCTGGGTTCATTCTATTTTCTGTCCCTGTGAATTGAATGAGGCTGGTAGTCCAGTGAGGACTTACTAGTGAATGTCTATTTCCCGCTATAGAATGTCCTTATGGTTAATCCATGCTGTAGATTGTGTCTGGGTTGTTTTCTTTTTATCTGTTTGGTTTTCTTTTTTTTTTTCTTTTTTTCTTTTTTCTTTCTTTTTTTTTTTTTTTTTTTTTTTTTTGCAACACTGGGGATTGAACACAGGGCCTTAGGAATGCTAGGTATATACTCTACCACTGAGCTATCTATATCCCTAGCCCTCTTTTTTTTCAGGACTGAGTAACATTCTATCATATGTATACACCACATTTTGGCCAGCCATTCATCTGTCTGTACAGGCAAAACTTCAAAGCTAAATGCAATATTCCTATACTTTATCAATGAGACCATGACCATTTGGAGCCTGACCCTAGCAACCTAAGATATCTTACACAAACGCCTAAAGCCTAACCCCTGCTAACCATGGCACTTTCCAGAAATAGTACTCTCACAGAAAACAACAACAACAACTTATAAACATTACTCCTGCTATCCCTCAGCAAGATAAAGATGAATCCACTCATCCATGCGGTATGGCCTCCACACATTGGCCTACAGGAAAAGATCAAATAGCTTCCCCTTAATTGCTATAAAAGAACCGTTCCTTCTTCCTGTTACAAGATCCCCATCTGGGTCTAGTAGTGGTGGCACACACCTTTAGTCCCAGCACTTGGGAGGCAAGGACAGGCGGATCTCTGTGAGTTCGAAGCCAGCCTGATCTACAAAGTGGGGTCCAGAACAGTCAGGAGTGTTACACAGAAAAACCCTGTCTGGGAAAACAAAACAAAAACAAACAAAAAGCCTCTGGGAGTTCTTCAAGAGCCACCCATCTATTTAAGATGTGGTCTTTCTCTGGGGCTCGGAGCTTGTTGATTGGCCTCTGGAGTCCCAGGGATCCTCCTGTCCTGGGCCTAGCTTTTTATATGAGCATCGGGTAAGAATTTTGCCAACTGAGCCACACCCCAAGTCCTTTCCTGCATTTTGGGGAGCAGGGGTTTGCCTGCCCTAAGGGGTATGAAGCAGCACATGACAATGGTTTTGAGTTGTTTCATGTGTGTGTTGGCTACTCACATAAGGGATGAAACACCTCCATCCCCCCTTTTTTTTCTCGTGTGAGTATATGGCCTTTAACTCTCCATCCGCCTGCCTCAGCCTCTCAGCTGCTGCACCTTCTCCCCCAGTTTCCAAAGCAGTCTGCTGGGAAGTCACACCAGGATCCTCAGTCCACAAGTCTAGTTGATGAGGCTGTGTTTTCTTCCGTTATTATATTTTGCAGCATGAGGGATTGATCGAACACAAGCCTCATATATTGTAGGCAAGTACTGTACCCGCTGTCCCTAGTCAAGTCACTTGTACATTTTAAAATCAAGGGTTTTTGTGTCTGTTGAGTTTCCGACATTCCTTATAAGTTCTGTAACTTGTCCTTTATCTGATGCATCTCCTGCTGGGGTCTTCTCCCACTCTTCTTGTGTCCTTAGAGGCACAAAGTAGCCCAACTAGAAATGGGGTGGCATCCATGCAGAAGATGGATCAGCGTGAGCTAAAAGGCATCTGTTTGTTCCCTCAGCTATACCATCAAGTTAAGCTGGGTGACTTTGCACAAGGCATCGAACTTCTGAGACCTTACTATCCTTGAACATGGGAGGCAGTGAAGACGGGATCACTCATCAAGCAGGGTTTTGGATGAGACTTGGATGTATGTAAACAAGAAAAGTGGCCCCAGACAACTGGACCCAGCATCCCAGTCAGCGTGATCATCCCATTGGTCAGGGCCAAGGACAGACACTGGGTACAAAGAGTCATTATTCCAGACTTGCCAGCGAGGAAGCTGACGCCTAGCCAGGCTACAAAAAGTGGCTGGTTCCCACTAAGACCATTTGTTTACACCCCAGCATCCACCCCAACTACACACCCGGGTCTGGGGGCACACCAGCCTCAGATGCCTGAGTCAGATAAACCAGCTCAGCCACTTACTTCACAAGCTGTAAGGGCTTGGAAAGCCTTCGAGACCATCCAGTCCAGTTCTTCCTATTCACAGATGGTAAAACTAAAGCTGAGGGAGGTGGAGAAGCCTGCCCAGACTCACAGAGCAGCAGAGCCTGAATCGGCTCTGATGGCCAACTCCCCGCCCCCACACACTCCAGAAATGTCCTTGATGAAGCAGGAGGACAGTGTGGCCGATGCCCGGCACCACCCACGCTTTTCCAGAACACTCAGCTCTGTTCTCCAAGAGTGCTGGCTGGGAGGCGACGTTTCTAGCAGTCCTAACGAGCAGCTTCCGGATGGTCAGATGGGTTTCCTGTCTTTACCAGTTGCCGGGCTCAGGCCTGCTATCTGGGCGCACACTCTCAGGGGTTCAGTGTCAACAGAAGATCCAGTTATTACACATGGTGCACTCTTCCCGTCTCCCAGACCGAAGGTGCCTGTTCTGGCCAGCGCTTTCAGACACCAAGAAACACATTTACCGCCTTTGCCTTGAGGGGCCTTTCCATCTTTGTTTTGTGATAGAATACATAAGTGACAGGAACGGAAGTCAAAATAAAGATTTGCTAGTACTTAGCCCGCTAGATGACCCTCCTTTCTGAAAAGACAGATTGCCGCATTAATGTTGATTTCCACAAACCCGGGAGGGAATACTCGAAATGTCTGGCCTCCCTGACCACATCTCACAGGTAACCAAGGGCTGTTTCCCAAGACCGAAACCTCAGAGTAGAAGAGGAAGCCAGATGATTATACACTGGTCTGTTCTTAGACGGATTACCACCAGTGTGGGGAAGCATAATTAGAACGACAACACGTTATTGCTATCGTTTCACGATTGTCTCTGACCTCAGCGACGCCCCTAGCCCACCATTATTCATTCTCCAGAAGCATGGGCTCGTGGGATGCTTTGGATATTTGCTCATGGGCGTGAATGATACATGTGATGGTTTTGAAGGTCAATGCGAACCTGTGGGTTTCCACTGCATGCCAAAGTTCTCCTCCTGGGCAAACAGAACTGAACAGTACAGAGACTGTGTGCCCCATAGAGGCTGTACATTCAGAGGCTCACAGATCTGTTGTGCAAGGAAATAAATGGCATTCACTGTGACAAATAGGTGACAGAAGTAACGAAGGATAAAGCATCCCAAGAGCATAAAGAAGGCTTGGTGGCAGAGCTCTTTTTTTTCCCAGCATCTTCTTCTATGCTTGCATTCTAGAAGTTTCTTTCATGCACGGGTTGTGAGAAGATGGGAGAGGCTGGCATCATGTCATTTTAAGAGATCTTAAGGCAAGGTCTGTACAAGTGTTCTTGTAATTTGGGGATAATCCTTCACACAAGTTATAAATGAGGAAATCTGGGCCAGGCAGGCATGGTGGTGCCAGCCTGAAATCTCAGTACCCAGGAAGATAAGGCAATGGGTCAGCTGAGGCTACCTCCAAGACCGTCACTTAAAAACATGAACTACGTGTCCAGAGTCCTGTGACTTGATGAGGTTCCTCGGTGTTTCCCCTCCCTGGTCCCAGTCAGACCCATGCAGGACATAGGTATACTGTCTATGCATGAGATCCACATAAGATACAGTACTGCTCCAAGTCCGCCTCCGAGGCAGCACCAGCTAAATCAAGACTGCTTAACCCTGAGGTTGGAGGGCAAGTTCTAGTTCATGGGCAAACCCTCAAGGAAACAGAAGCACTTCTTTTTCCAGAAGGTTCTCTGTCCAAGCCAAACACTGGCCACAAGAATTTTTTTTAAGGCAGGGTATTATATATACCAGGTTGGGCTGCCAACTTGCTCTGTAGACTAGGATGACCTTGAACTCCTAATCCTCCTGCCTCTGCCTCAACTACTAGAATTACAGGCACATACCACCCAGGACAGGAGTCCTCTTTATGGGCACTGCCGTCCGAACTATGTATGACAGTCTTGAAGGTGCCAGCCCCACTCTGTCTGACTGCGAGACGCATGCGCTCCCTCTCGCCCGTCTCTCCATCATCACACATCTGGTTTTGCGTCTCTTACTCTTTCATCCTCCAAGGTTCTTCCTTGAGCCCTTTCTCTCTGACAAAGCAAAACAATGATAAAAAGAAGGGTAGGGAAGGCAGCAAGAGCAGACTCCCTCCAGAAGTGTCTGCGGATGGCCTACAGGATGGGCGGTGTGTCGCTTTCAGAAACTTTGTCCCCTTCCTTATTCTTCTGCTCTTCCCAACCCATCATGTCTGGGTCTAGGGGAGTATGGTACAGTGGGTACCACAAAAGAAGGCCTCCATCCTCCGAAAGGTTTGCATTTTCTGGGGTCCCTGTGATGGCATCTGGAGTTGGAAAGCCCAAGTTCAAATCTCAGCCTTATCCCCCAAATAGTGACCATGGAGAGTTTATTCGACCTTCTATGCCTCAGTTTCCTTGATTTGAAAACAGAAATGCTAACCCCAATATGTAGAATTTAGGCAAGAGAAGTCAGTGAGCACAGGGTTTAATCGAACAAGTCTCTTCGACTTCAAGACATGGCTGTCGGACCATGGATGACATTCCATCCCACCTTGCTAGATAAGCTTTGTGCTATTTACTGAGCATATCCTTGTAAAGCATGCAAAAAAATGAAATGATATCTATTTAGTGTGTGTGAAGTCAGGACAAGTAGTGGAAGTTGGTCCCCTCCCCACCATGTGGGCCTTAAGCGTTAAATTCAAGCTTTCGGTGTGGTGACATGCACATTTACCTACTGAGTTATCTCACTGGCTCCTTAAGCCACAACCTTGATATAAAAGACATATATTTCGCCGGGCGGTGGTGGTGCACGCCTTTAATCCCAGCACTCGGGAGGCAGAGGCAGGCGGATCTCTGTGAGTTCAAGGCCAGGCTGGACCGACAGCCTCCAAACCAATACAGAGAAACCCTGTCTCGTAAAACCAAAAAAAAAAAAAAAAAAAAGAAAAAAGACTAATATCCTTAATAAATACAGCACTCAGTCATTGAAGCATAAATGCTTAAAAACACAGGAAGTATTAGTAATAAAATATAAGTTAGGGTGTGAGGGATATGGCTCAGTTGGTAAGGACCTGAATTAGGGTTCTCAGCACCCACATAAAAGCTGAGTATGGTAGAATGTCTATAGCCTCATCTCTAGAGAGGCAGAGAAGGGAGGGATCCTTTGAGCCCAATGGCAAGCAGCCTAGTCAAGTCAATGAACTTCAGGTTCTCGTCTCAGAAAAAAACATGGTGGAGAGTGACAGAGGCAGACACTTCATGTCAATCTCTGGCTTCTATACATTTTTGTGCACATCTGTACAAACACAATGCCTGCATAGACTGCACACTCAGAATGCGAGTAAAAAATGATATGAATGCTTTGATCAGATTTACAAAGATAAGAAAGGGAGTGCTAAACTAATGCTCTGCCTCAGCCCAGTCATTAACTGGAGCCTTAGCCTTTAGCACTAACCAGCCCATGCTGCTAATCCCTATTATTTATTGCCTTTGAGGGTACCAGAAGATGGGCACTCTGATAACCACTAACAGGAGTGTCACTCAAACTGAAAACCACAGTCTTGACAATAGCAACGAGTCCCTAAAATGTTTATGCACTTACATTCATTCCTTGCCTGTGACCCAAGGGAAAATTCCAGAGTTCAGAGAAAGCTTTAGGTGGCAGGTGTTGCTTCATCTACTGCACCACACCGTAGCCTTTAAAACTAAGCCTGGGGCCAAGTGGTGCTTGCCCTTAGTCCCAGCAGGAGGATCTGAGTTCCAGGTCAGCCTGGTCTACATAGTGAGTCCCAGGTCCCCTAGGGTGTTGACACCCAGTTTTTTGTTGTTTGTTTTTTATTTTGTTTAGTTTTTTGAGACAGGGTTTCTCTGTAGCTTTGGAGTCTGTCCTGGAACTACTTAGACCAGGCTGGCCTCCACCTCCTGAGTGCTGGGATTAAAGGCATGAGCTACTACTGAATGGTCACACAACCAGTATTAAAATAAAAAAAGCTAGGACTGTCAAACAGGCTCATGGGGGAAGGCTTGGTCAAACCTGGTTACTAGTGTTTGATCCTCAGAAACCATATAAAAGTGGAAGGAGAGGACCTTCTTCCTCCACAGAGTTGTCCTCTGGCTTCCACAAATATGCTCTGGTATGTGCCCCTCCCCCACATTGTGTACAAACACTCAACAGTAATACACGAAAAAAATGGCAGCTATCTGGTTTAGGGTGACTACAGATAGTAATAATGGATTGTCTATTTCTTTAAATTTTATTTTTATTATTTTTACTTACATGTGTGAGCGTGCATGCTTGTGGAGGCCAGAAGAGGGTGTTGGGTCCCCTGAAGAAGAGGCTATAGGCCAGTGGTTCCCAACCTTCCTAATGCTGCAACTCTTTAATGCAGATCCTCATGTTGTGGTGACCCCAAACCATAAAATTATTCTTGTTGCTACTGCACACTGTTATTTTCTACTGCTATGAATTGTAATGTAAATATAACTCATAAGCAGGATATCTGATATGCAACCCTTGTGAAAAGGGTCATTTGACCCTCGGGTTGAGAACAACTGTTATATGCAGTTGTGAGCCACCTGACATAAGTGCTGGGACTCAAACTCGGGACCTCTGGAAGAACAGTAAGTGACAGGATTTTAATGTATTCATCACTGGGAACAATACATATCTAGGAGCTAGAGTGCTTAGCCTGATTTGAACATTATAACACACATATGTGTATTGTGTGTGGATAGCACATGGCATCCCATAAATACGTTCATCTGAAAGCATGTGCACACAGCGCTGGGGTGTGCTATAGTTTAGATCTGGAATGTTCTCCAAAGGTCCATAAATTGAAGGCTTGGTCCTCACCTTGGTACTATTGGGAAGGTACAAGCTCTGAGGCTGCCTAATGGAAGGGTCAGGCCAAGGGGGTTTGATTTCCTCCTGAGAAGACACTGGGACTCTGGCCCCTCCGGTCTCTCTCTGCTTTCTGGCCACTATGAAGTTAGCAGCTTCCTTACTAACTTCCGCCATAGCATGCTATCTCACTACAGACCCCAAAACAGTGGGATCGACTGACCACAAACTGTAAACTCTAAAACTGTGTCAATAAACCTTTCCTTCTTTTTTTTAAGAAGTCACTCTTTTTAAAAAAGATTTATTTATTTATTATGAATACAACATCCTGCCTCCATGTTTGTTTGCAGGCCTGAAGAGGGCACCAGATCTCATTGTGGGTGGTTGTGAGCCACCATGTGGTTGCTGGGAACTGAACTCAGGACCTCTGGAAGGGTAGTCAGTGCTCTTAACCTCTGAGCCATCTCTCTAGCCCCCAATAAACCTTTTCTTTTAAGTTGATTTATCACAGATTTTTTCCCCCTCAGCACAGGTTTCTCTGTGTAGCCCTGGCTGTCCTGGAACTCACTCTGTAGATCAGACGGGCCTGGAACTCCGAGATCTGCCTGCCTCTGCCCCCAAAATGCTAGGATTAAAGGCGTGCTCCCCCTTTTCTTAAATTAAAAAAACAAAGGAGTATAGGGAAATGGCTCAGAGGGTAAAATGTTTCTTGCCATGCAAAGGGGAAGACCTGAGTTCAAATCTCCAGAACCTGTGTAGAGCCGGGCACGGCAGCACACATCTGTAATCCTAGCATTCTCATGGTGAGATAGCAGTCAGGGATAGGCTAGACCCTGCAGGCTCACAGGCCAGCTGGTCTGGCATACAAGACAAGGTGGGAGTTGAGGACCAATACCAGAGGCTACCTCTGACCTCCACACATGTGCCATGGCATGCATGGATGTCCCCCAACACCATACACAGATACATGATACATACGTACACACATACAAGAAAATTAAGAAGCAGAGAAGAGTTGAGGAAAGGAAAAATGGGGGCAGCTCTCATTCAAATTAATTTCTATAGTGGGGTGGGTGTTCTTTATAAGGTATGAGTGTGTGTGTGTGTGTGTGAGTGTGTGTCTGTCTGTGTGTGTGTGTGAGTATGTGTGTCTGTGTGTGTTTGTGTTTGTCTGTGTGTGTATGAGTGTGTGTCTGTGTCTGTGTGTGTGTGTGTGTGTCTGCACCTTGAGTGTGCTAAGAAAAGTTCCAGCTCAAGGTTACCTAAGGGAAGAGCTGGGGTCAAAACTGGGGTAGGGCATCCTCAGGGCTATTTCACTGTTGCTGACTTAGAGTAACAGACAACAAAGATTCAGAAAGAAAATAGGGAAAGGACAAAGGATTTGGATGAATAGCAGAACCATAGCATTCATATACACTGCAGCACAGAAACGGGAGGCTTTGGTGGGCTTCTTCAGTGGTTTTGTTCTTTTTGTTGTTGTAGTTTTGTTTTTTTGTTTTTTGAAACAGTGCCTTTCCATGTAACCCTGGCTGTCCTGGAACTCAATCTGTAGACCAGGCTGGCCTCGAACTCACAGAGATCACCCTGCCTCTATCTCCCCAGTGCTGGGTTAAAGGTGTGCACCACCACTGCCCAGCTCAGTAGCTTGTTCTTTAGGGGTTGTTTCTCTGTGTTTGTTTTGTGGCTCTGGGGATCAAGCCTTAGACTCTACCTCTGAGCTAATCCCAAGCCCAAAAGATAGGTCTGAATAAGCAGTTGTGAAGGGAGGATTTCCCCCCTTTCTCTTTTCCAGATCTTCTGTAAGGCGATATTAACTTTCTTGTTTTAATTGATATGAAAGAACAGCATTGCAACAGCATGAATGACCGAACTGAGAGCAGAAAGAGACAGAAGCCAGGCTCTGCCCACAGGGCCTCTTCCAAAGGAGAAGAATGGGGGTATAGGTAATGGCAGGGTACACACCTGAATGCCTGGTACCATGAGTGCAGGAGACTCAAGATCTGCAGGGGAGGTCAGTGTGTTCGTGTGTGTGTGTGTGTGTGTGTGTGTGTGTGTGGGTGTGCAAGGGTGTGTGTGTCTGTGTGTCTGTGTATGTCTGTGTCTGTGTGTGTCTGTGTGTGTGTGTGTGTGTGCGAGGGTGTGTGTCTGTGAGTGTGTGTGTGTCTGTGTGTCTGTGCATGTCTGTGTCTGTGTGTGTCTGTGTGTGTGTGTGTGTGTGCGTGTGTGTAAGAGAGAGACAGAGACACAGAGGCTAGCAGGCAGATTTTTGCAAAGGTGAGTTTGGACCTCAGGGAGCATTGGCCAGGCCCTGCAGTTTCTCTGCTCCATTTACAACAGCTCTACAGTGTGTATTGGATGCACTAAGCACCGTTTCAAAAGCCGGACGCCATTGCTCTCCCTACAGAGAACATTCTCCCACACAAAGCAGGAAGGTAGCCACAAGCTGAGGATACAGAGGATCTAGTCAGAGCAGTGTTAGCTCCAGTGGGACCAGCTTGCCCAGACCACAGTGTGGTGGGGAAACCCTCTCTATTCTCTTTACTCTTCGTGGCCAGCTTGCTCAGTCTCTAGAGGCACCTTCTCGGGAAGCTGGATCTGGTATCAGTGGGGGAATGGGATGCTCTCAAGGCTCTGGCCCACGTGAGAGGAACAGGTTAAATCCTAGTTATATAATCCCAATCAAAAGAAAATGGGGGCCAGGATTGGTGGCACATGCCTTTAATCCCAGCACTTGGGAGGCGGAGGCAGGCGGATCTCTGTGAGTTCGAGGCCAGCCTGGTCTACAGAGCAAGTTCCAGGACAGCCTCCAAAACAATACAGAGAAACCCTGTCTCGAAAAACCAAAGAAAAAAAATGGGATTCACTTTTGCATAGAACTTGTCTGGCAACTGACCCTCTCTGCAGGACAAAGTACTTTTCTCCCCATGACTCTTGTCAATCCACATTCATAGATATAATCAAGATGATAAGACCAAGCAGTAGTGGCGCATGCCTTTAATCCCAGCACTCAGGAGGCAGAGGCAGGCAGATCTCTGAGGTCAAGGCCAGCCTGGTCTACACATGGAGTTCCAGGACAACCAGGGCTACACAAAAAAAACTCTGTCTTGAGAAAACGAAAAAAGACTGTAGGAAGTAATTCATGTCCCTTTGGAGTGCCATTTCAGAGAGTGACTGTGGGTTGGGGCTGAGTGGATGGTAGTAGCAGCCTGGATGGGTCAGGAAATGAGAAAGAAAATAGTTTGGGCTGAGTGTAGTTCCACGTGAGTAATCCCACAGCGCGGAGGCAAAGGTACAAAGAAGAGTTCAAGACTAACTTGGGATACACGATGTGACCCTTGTCTCAATAAAAGGAGAAAAGGGAGAGGGGGGAGCTGTTTAGCGGCCCACAGTTAGCAAGGTCAAGGTGATGCATGTGCTGAGGCTTCTTGCTTCTCCTCTCTGCCAGTTCCTGCACATGCAAGAAACCCCAAGAGACCCAAAACTCTCTGCCAGTTCCTGCATGTGCAAGAAACCCCAAAAGACCCAAAAGGGACAGGCTCTCCTGTGCCCTGCCATGCAGATGCACACCTCCTGTGATGCTCTTGGCACCATTGCTTGGCTTTGGGAGCACAACAGACCTGGGAGGTAGGTGGGTATCTCACCGCTTTATAGAGAAACAGAATTCAGAGGCATGGCTGCACCTGCCTAAGGCCAGAGAGAGGGAACGGCTCTTGGGTTGAGCTTCACCGACCTCAGGTCTAGGATCCCACTATGTCCTCCAGGAAAGACAAAAGACCTTTGGTCTCCTGTAGGGCAAATGAAGGAGACGATTGAGCCCCACCCCACCCCAAAAGATGACTGAGTTGTGGAGGGCGATAAGAGGGGAATGAAGATCTGCCTGTAGCTGGCAAGGAGCGAGGATGCAGCCTGGACACAGTTCATGGATCTGAGTTTATAACGATGGAGTCTCCAAAGCGGGTGGTCAAAGGTCACCATCATCTAAAGCTCTTAGGCACGTTCTGGTTCTGCATGTCCTTACAGTCTATCAGTTCATAAAATGCCTGGTGGCATCCTATAATACACATTCGTCAGTGACATTAGAGAAGGGGGACGGGGCCTGCACTGAGCCCAGAGACCAGGTGTTACCCTACCTTAACTCCACCCTGGGCAAGTCACTTGGAAAATTGGCGGGAAGAACAATCCATAAGTCCATAATGCCATGTGCCTCTCACCACTCACATCTAAGGCGAGACGCTACTAACATCTTTTGTCTTTTTTTCCCCAGTCTCTCCCTGTGCATCCCTGCTAACCTGCAACTGACTATGTAGTTCAGGCTGTCTTCAAACTTGCAGTGACCCTTCTAGAATGCTTGTGCCTCTAGAATGCCTGCACACACACACACACACACACACACACACACACACACCCTACTAGCATCCTTTTCCATCACTGACTTCTAGGGAGAGAATGTAAGAGCTCTACAGTCCTTCTTTTCACCAAGGCAAGACCACACTAAAATGCAGGCAGACAAGCGAGACTCCTTGTTCCCAGACAACTCCGGGGTCCAGGTTTTGCAAGGGGGGCAGTTTACATCCAGCACTAATGTGACTTTCCTGCGCTGTAGGCAGCTACCCAGAGGAGTCCTTCATCATAGTCTTTCTATGAATCACTCAGAGTTAAAGCCCCTGCTCTGTCTGCATCTGGGGAAATAAAAACATTATTAAAGAGAATTGAAGTGCCGTGGTGCATCTGAAAATAGCACGCAGTGAAGGCTGGCTCCCCAGTTCCTCGTCTGTTCTAGGCAGCTCTTCCAACAGGAATAGACCTGGAACCCCACACCCCAATTCTCAGACACCCTAACTAAGTTACCACATTATCTGCTAGCTGTAATGTGGTGACCCACGGCTGCCAGTTCCGGCCCATACTAATAGGGCCTGTCCTAACTCCTTCCCTGCTGCAGGTGCCCCTGCAGTCACATGTTCCTGTCAAGTGATCTGCAGCTTCAGGCTACTCCCTCTGCAGAGAAGAAGGGGGTGTAGACAGAATAAAAGAGGTGTATGGCTCTTCCATCCTCCCAACAGGCAAAAGTACAAGCCTAGTCACCTTCCTTCAGAGTCCCCCACTGGTTATGGGTCCAGCTCTGAGGTCAAGTCGCCCCTCCCCCACCAGGTCCACCCAAGAGAATTAGTACTCGCTATGAGGACCTGCTGATACCTCCACAGGGATCACAGCGTGGCTGTGTGATCAGCTGGCCAGGGAAGGAGATGCATACAAAAGTTGAGTCTTTGCCTTCTAACCAGGGGGCCCAACGACTGCCGAGCCTCTTCAGCATGCTCTCAGCTTCCTCTGTGCCAACAAACTTTGTGACTCATGGTCTGCTCGAGGAGGCAGCCAGCAAGCAGCCTTAGAGATGGGTTAAATTGGGAAGGAGCTCTTCTAGCTCACTCACCCCTCAGGTGCCGTCCCAGCCCCTACTCTGCAACAGGACAGGGAATGAGAATGACTCCGGCTCTTTTGCTGGCCCCCGAATAACTAACTACCAGAGACGTGGGCTCTAAAACTGTGTCCATAGGAATACACGCGCGCGCGTGCACGCACACATATACACACCCCTGGTAGGCTCTGCAAGGCATTTTCCTAGCCTCGTCCAGATCGCCAGTGTTCCATTCTTAGGAGCTGCAAAGTTGAACACAAGGAGAGCGTTTCCTCATCCACACTGCCAGCCGAACCAGAGGAAATCTTGGCAAATGAGGAAGCAGAGACCTGCACCTTAAGGGTCTTGGAACTGTCACACATACGTGGGGATGGTTGCTGTGGAACTGGGAGAGACCCTCGAAGCTACATCTCTTCCCGTCAGCCCCCACCCGCCCACCCAGGCCAATCTGGAAGTTGGGAAGCCTACATCCCACCAGCAGCCGGGTTAAGTAGAGAGGCCAAGTCCATCCAGTTCGGAGAGATGAGTCTCCAGCGCCGGCTTCCTCCCCAGCTCCTGCACCGCCGGCGCCACCTCCCACATCCAAAGAGCCAGGCATCAGACGGGCAGCGAGCAGCTCCCCTCGACCCTGGACCAGTTTCGCTCATCAAACTCCCAAGCACAAGCCTCTTTGTTAATTCCGCAAATACTGTCTGTCACACGATCGCCTCCGCCAACACTCCTTGTCAACTCAGCTCCAGAGACACCCACTTTTCCCAAAGCCGGGTGTCTCTCCACCACCAAAGTCCCTAGCCGGCGGCAGACCACCGCCCCTTAGCGCCTGCACACGCCGGCCTGAAAGACCTCAGGGGACCAGGTTGTCCCCGGCCCGAGGCATCTTTGTCCTCTCTGCACAGACGCTCGCTCACAAGGCTGCTAGAACAGCCCAGCCTGGCACCAAGTCGGCGCTCTCGCTTTTGGCCGGGGGCCACTCCGGGGGACAAAGGTCCGCGTCCTGGAAGTTTGCGGGCCCGAGCCGGGGCGCCGAGCCCTTCTTACCGTACATCTCCGCGGGGAGCGCGCCTCCGGGAGGCCGGCGTCGCCGCGTCGCTGGCAGCTAGTCCCGGGCCGCGCCTGCTTTTCATTCACAGCCCGGCGGGTTCAGGCGGCTGCGGGTGGAGACCCGGGCGGGGCGGGAGCAGCCGATGGGGGGGCCGGCGGCGGGCGGGCGGGTGGGACGGAGCGGGACGCCACCCGCCCATTCAGCGCCGAGGTTGGCCGCCGCCTCCTGGTCTGGTCCGCAGGCTGGGCGGCGCGCAGGGGGCGGAGCTGTGTCCTGCCACGCCCCTCCCGCTTAGCCACTGGTGGGCTGCCTCAAGAACCCCGCCCCCACCCCTGCCCCCCCTGCCTCCACCCCTGTCCCCCCCATCTCCTCTCCGCGCCAGCCTGGGGCGCGCCTTTTGCCAACCCGACGCCCCCAGGAGCCAGGATTCTGATTGCCGCGGTCACCCAGTGGATCATCCACCTGAATTCCAGCTCCTGGCTCAAACCTTTTGCCAGTCGCTGACGTATTCCCCAGGTCAGCAGGGTGCTTGAAGCTGCAGGTGCACCCCTCCTCCAACTCTATCCAGGATGCTCAGACTAAGCCACCGGCTCCAGAGAGCAGAAATTGAGTCATAATCCTCCTCTTTCCCTGGGTCCCCAAACTCTAGCCCAATCCTACGACTCTCTAGCCAGGTGCTTGCTACCTGGGCCAGGTATTCAGGAAATCCTGCAAAGGCTGCAGTAAATCCGATTGATTTTTTTTCCCCCTCCAGATTTATGCCTGTACTTTGCAAGGTTTGCAACCAGCATCCTCGCCAGTGGTGCCCCAGAGCCAATTTGAATTCGGTATCTTCCACCTGACCTGGCAGAGTGAGAAGCAGACACAAAGGGGCAGAAACCTCAGGCCAACGCCCCAAGCCCTGAGGATCTCTGCCTTCTGTTTCCCTGGCCTTTCCGTATCTGTCTTAATTTCTCCTCTTGCCCCTGGATGGAGGCTTTTCATTTTCTACCCGATCATAGAAATTAGAGAAGGGCCTGAAAGATAATGTAATGGCCTTTGTTTTACTAATACTTCATTTAACCTTGAGGTTAATTTGTGCTCTGTTTCCTACATACCTGCTATGGTGTAAGTCTAAATATAATAGGTCAAAGCATGACCCTCTTCAAATCTTGCTTCCTGCAGGACTGTTGAGAATTTCCCTGAAACCTACAGTATGTAATGGGCTCCCACATATTTGTCTCCCAATCTTCTTTGGAAAGATAAGGATAAAACCAAAGAGAGATCCAGCCCCTGTGTCTGGAGACACTGCTCACTCCACCCCAAACTGTGTCAGTCTCCTGCTGCCTGCAGATCAAAATGTAGAACCCTCAGCTCCTTCTCCAGCGCCACGCCTGCCTGCATGCTACCATGCGTCTTGTCATGATGATAATGGATTAAACCTCTGACATCGTAAGCCAGCCCCAATTAAACGTTTTCCATTATAAGAGTTGCCGTGGGAGGCCAGGTGGTGGTGGCACACGCCTTTAATCCCAGCACTCGGGAGGCAGAGGCAGGCAGATCTCTGTGAGTTCAAGGCCGGGCTGGACTGACAGCCTCCAAAACAATACAGAGAAACCCTGTCTCGTAAAAAAAAAAAAAAAAAAAAAAGTTGCCATGGGGCCAGGTGGTAGTGGTGCACACCTTTAATCACAGCACTTGGGAGGTAAAGGCAGGTGGATCTCTATGAGTTAAAGGCCAGCTAGGTCTACAGAGTAAGTTCCAGAACAGCCAGGTCTGCACAGAGAAAAACCCTGTCCAAAAAAAAAAAAAGTTGCAATGGCCATGGCGTCTCCACAGCAAGGAGCAATAGAAACCCTAGTTAAGACAGTTCTTGTGATAAACAGGATGACCAAAAACCCACTTGTAGAGGAAAGGGCTTATGTACTGTTAAACTTTACAGTGCATCGCTGAGGGAAGTTGTGATACTTTGAATGAGAATGGCCCCCATAGGCTCACATATTTTAATGCTGGTCCCTAGTTGGCAGAACTGTTTGGGCAGAACTTCTTGGGGAGGCCACTGTGTGGCCTTGTTGGGGGAGGTGTGTCACTGGGGGTGGGCTTTGAGGTCTAAGGAGCCCACACTATTACAGTTGGTTTCTCTCTGCCTCAGGCTCGTGGGTCAGATGCGAGCGCTGATCTAGAGTCATGCCTGCCTGCTGCCATGCTCCCTCCATGATGGCTGTGGACGCTGCTACCCTTGGAAATGGAAGCCTCAAACTGAATGCCTTCTTTTACAAGTTGTCTTGGTTGTGCTGTCTTATCGAAGCAATAAAAAGGCAATTAAAGCGGGGTTCATCCCTAAAGTTATACGACCAGTAAGCAGTTGCTGGAGGGAGAGATTTCTCCAGTGGTGTCGCTGCCTGCATGTCCTACAAGGAGCAGCAATGCAGCAGCTTTTAGAGTCCTCCCCTAAACTGGTTGGGATTTCCAATGATGCAACTGCCCAGTTACTCATGTGCCTGTAAGTGATCCCTACAAGCTCCTTGATTCACCAAGAGAGACTCTGATGGGACTGTTTCTTTGGTCTGGGTTGAGTAGAAGTAAAGTCAGAGGAAGGGGGATAACACAACAGATGCAGTGTAGAGCCAAAGTGTGAATTCAAGAGTCCCAGTGTGAGGAGTGAACAGAAATCAACTCCTTGGGGGAACTATGGGATGCAGGGAAGCCAGAGTTGGGATTTCTATCTTAAATAGGTTCCACTGTCCTTACAGAAATCTCAAAGAAGGTTATGGGTTGGACAGAAAATAAGTGAAAGAAATTGCCTTGAGGAATGGCATTGGGTCTGCGTCAGGCAGGCTCTCACATAGATCTCAGTACAGACTGTTCCTCGACTTATGATGGCCAAACTTTACGTTTTGTGAAGGTACTACACCTTGAGTAGAAACTGTACGTGGGATTTTGATGTTTTCTCAGCCTAGCAGTGTATAGCACTGTAGTCTCTCTTGCTACGGGGCAGTGACAGTGAACCACCAGTTCTCACTCAGCCCTTGGTTCTTGAGGGGAGAGGTAAGCAGTAGCCTCCAGTGCACTGTGTTCCAAGTTATGATGTAGGTTGGCAGAAGTAAGTGAATTTTCTACTCACAAAGTGTGCACATGTATGCTGTGGGCGCATGTTGTGTGTGGGGGGGAGGGACAGGGGAGACATACACCTGTGTGCACATACATGTGAGGGCCAGAGGCTGATGTCAGGTTTCTTTTTCTGTTGCTCTCCATCTTATTCATTGAGGCAGAGTCTCTCACTTGAACTCAGAAGTTGTTCATTAGGCAACCATCTTGCTCCTGGATCCCGCCCCCCAGCTCCTCTTCCCAAGAGCTGGAATTACAGGCAAGCTGCCATTCTGACCCAGCGTTTACATGGGTGCTGTGAATCCAAACACTGGTCCTCACAGGAGCTCAGGAAGCACCTGGCCAGCGGAGCCACATCTCTAGTGTTAGGAATAATGTGTGGTGAACCTTAGTGGATTCCACGGCAGGCAAGGGAGACCGAGGCAGAGGGACAAATATGCTAGGCAGACAGAACTTAAGTGAGACCTTTTATTATAAAGGGACGGGAGAAGGAAAGAACAGAGGTAAAGAGACACAGAGACATAGAGAGGACAGAAGAGAAGAGGGAGACAGGAGGAAGACCAGGAGAAGACCAGGAAAGAGAGGAGCGAGAAAGAGAGTGTTAAGTGAGCTGGGTCTTTCTTTCCTTTGCACCTGGGCTGACCAGGGTACTGCCTGAATGTATTCTGCCAGATGGCAGGAGCAGGCCAGCATAATGCCTGAATCCTTACACCCGCAACTCCTAGAATGGTTTTATGGAGTGGAACAAGAATTCCAGTGAAGGAGCGTCTCTGTACTGCTCTTTCTGCCTTGTGGCTGGAAGACTGGGGTGCAGAGAAATTGGACAGCTTTCCAGCAAGAGGCCGAGTAGGATGTCCAAGCTCAGAACACTGCCCAAAAGGATTCCTTACCAGCATGAAGCCTTGCAATGCACACCTCAAGTGAGGTGATTCTTCCTGGCAGCTGATACCCTGCCTGCTTCTGTCCTTACCTGCATTAATTCCCCTGTCTTATTCGCTCTAGCTGTCCATACCAAACTCGGTCCTTGCATTTCACCCCTTCCTAGGTCTACCAGTTCTGGTCTCCGGTGGTGGTGGCTGGGGCGTGGGGGTGGGGACTGGGGGGTTTAGAGGGGTCGGGGGAGCCTCTTAAGACTGGTTTGAGGGGCTGGAGAGATGGCTCAGCAGTTACTAGCATGGGCTGCTCTTCCAGGTGGACCTGAGGTCAATTCCCAGCTCGCAGCTGTCCGTAACTCCACTTGCAAGGGATTCAACACTCTCACACAGATATACACACAGGCATAACACCAATGCACATAAAACTTAATAATAAAAAAGACTCTTTTTTCCTCAGGCCTAAGACTAGCTGATTATTCTTTAGCCAAACTGCACCCTGCTGCATATGGTTTCCCTTTAACAGTGCCCTATGTGGTGACAGCTCCAATGGTCCCCTCTGCTAGAGTTTCCATACGAACCAGGTTTTCTCTGTGTTCCACAGAAGGAAGACTTAGAAGCAGAAGGCAAGCCACAGCCATCACACGGCCCAGGAGAATCCCTCACACCCAGGACATCAGTATCCACGTGATATCCCCAAGGCCTGTCCTGTAGCGTTCTGACAGCGAGCTTTGTTCGTCCCATCACTCAGCCAAGTCCACCCAAAGCCTCTAATCTCTCCATCAGCAGCAGTTCTCATCCTTATCCTTGCTCCAGGCACCAGCAGTGAGCAGGGGACAGCTTGAAAGCTCTACCTCCTAGATGAAGGGAGAGAGAGAGAGAGAGAGAGAGAGAGAGAGAGAGAGAGAGAGAGAGAGAGAGAGAGAGAGAGAGAGAGAGAGATGACAGCCCCAGGGGGATGCAGCAGCTTCAGGGAAGAAAAAAAAATCCTGAGACCTAAAGCTGGGCTCAGCACTGGGAGGACTGCCATGCAGCTGTTAGCTCAGAAGCTGAAAATAGAATCAAGAGTCCTGACACCAGGCTGGATGTCTTGAACCCTGGCACTTCTCCCTAAAGCAGGTTAGCTACCTTGACCTACTTTTCGAAGGCCATGAGGAAGGAACTGCCTAAAAGAAAAAAGAAAGCCCAAGCACAGGAGTAGAGATCTCCAAGAGCTAAAGAATGGTCTCCACAACACACAAACAACGGCTCAGCAGCCAGGTAGGCAGGGTATGCTCTGGTCACCAAGGTGCATCAGCAACCTTGGACTGCAGGAGGGACGCAGGAGGCAGGAGGCTGAGCTGCATCGGCCACAGGCCGGATTTTAGAATCAGATTCGACCAGGGTGCCAGGGGAGTGTGAGATGTTAACCACTGGCATACAGAGGCATAAAAACACCACCTTAGTCTTCCCGATGGTTCCCCTGCAGGGCAGGGCCAGCCCACCCACTTCTTTTTTTGTTTTGTTTTGTTTTACGAAACAGGGTTTCTCTGTATTGTTTTGGAGGCTGTCGGTCCAGCCTGGCCTCGAACTCATAGAGATCCGCCTGCCTCTGCCTCCCGAGTGCTGGGATTAAAGGTGTGGGCCACCGCCGCCCGGCTGAGCCCACCTACTTCTTTTTGTTTTGTTTTGTCTGTTTGTTTTAAGGTTTTGAGAGAGAGTATCTTCATGTAGCCCTGGCTGTCCTCAAAAGATCTGTAGACTAGGCTGGCTGTACCCGAACTCACCTATACAGCCTCCTTTGCCTTCCAAGCGCTTGGATTAAAGGCCTGTGATACCATACCCAGCTCAGTCCCTCTTCTCTAGCTACTACTACTCCCTCTGGTCCCCGAAGAACCTTTTCTCACATGAAGTTCAAATTGATAACCACTTACTTCTGGCAACACACAGGCATTGCAAACACTTTCCCCAAAGCAGACGAAGACCAGGGAAACCCCATTTCCCAGCTTCCATCTGTAGGGAGTATTTCTCTCCAAGTACAGTTTCCTACCTCCCCTTTGAAAGACCCAAGCCTACAGTGTCCTTCCCATCTTACTGCTACTAGGCGTGGTTTGCAATTGGTGAAATAAATGCAAGGGAACAGCTGTCCAGAAAGTCAGCTACAGTTCTCCAGGGCATGGGAGAGGAAACCCGCATCTTACCCTAGCTGGGGGGCTGGAGTGGGCTGAAGATGGCTTAAACACATGGAAGGGACCCAACAACCATAAACTTGGCCCTAAGAATATAGAGGAGTTGCCCTGAATCACTTGAGCCAAGCCGTGTTTCCCAGACCCTGTGCGCATGCTGCCTCATGTTAGCCTTGGACTCAGAAATCACCCTTCTTCCCTGCTACAGGATGCTAAGGTTTACACTCACCTGCCCAGTCTTTGGTAGCTCTGCAGTCAGGCAGTCCCGGGCGTATACACACCACCTCTCACCCTGGCTCTATCTGACCACAGGACTAACTCATCTTTGACATTCAGCTCCAACAATCTGCATCTGAGTTTTTAGCTGAAAACTCACTTTCCTGGCTCACGAGTAGCAGCTCACTTCAGCCCTACAACCTAGCCCAGAGAAAAGGGTGGCTGGAAACACGTCAAGCCATGCTTAGAGAGACGGCCGCTCTTCTAGGGGACCTGGATTGCATTCCCAGATATCACACAGCCAGCTACCACACAGCGGCTCACAACCACCTGTAACTCCAGTTCTGGAGATCCTATGTCCTCTCTGGTCTCCACGGGTGCTGCGTACTTGTGTGCACAGACATACATGCAGGCAAAATGACTATACACATAAAATGAAAATAATTTAAGTGGCTTTTGTTTTGTTTTTTGAGAAAGGGCTTCTCTGAGTAACAGTCCTGGCTGTCCTGAAACTCGCTTTGTAGACCAGGTTGGCCTCGAACTCACAGAGAACCGCCTGCCTCTTCCTCTCGAATGCTGGGATCAAAGGCGTGCGCCACAACCACCTGACCTAATCAAAATGTAAGAATACTGAGGCATCTCTGTAGCAGCACACAGGTAACAAAGTCTGGAAGTTTGAAGCCTTGTAAGGTAGGACTTTTATTGTGGAATATACCTATACTGAGAGCACTTTGGTAGACACAATACACAGAGAGAAATAAGAGTATCCTTGATGTCCTGAAAGATCAAAGACTATCAGAGAATGTTAAGTCAACACAGAATAATGAGTGTGTCAGAAAAGTGATCAAAATAGAGTCCTAAGAGGTGTTAGGGATGTGGCTTGGTTGGCAGAGCGCTTGCCCGGTGTTGTGGTTAGTTTTAACTGTCACCTTGACACAGTCTAGACTCGCTTGGGTACAGAGTCTCAGTGTGGGATTGTCTACATCAGGTTGGTGTTTTAACTTCCACACAGTGCTGTTTGATGATGCTTGCTGTTTCAGACAAAATTGTCACTCCTGAGTTACCAGCCCGGCATAGAATTCTGTTCCCACAGGCGCTGGCCCTGTCACTGCCGCTAAAGGTAGCTCCAACTAAATCACTATCGTTCTGTTTATAAATAAGGCTCGGGATTCAAAGGCCGGGGTGAAAACCTCAGAGTTCAGAGAGACTGAGCAGCAACTAGCCGGCCTTCTCTCCTTCACAAAGGGAGCCTCCTTCCGCTCAGTCAAACAAAAAAGGCTGCCCCACTCCAAATCCCTCCCTACTACTTCCGGTGTCTCTCTATAGCTCCCAGATGCCCTCTGTTGCTCCATGATTACTTTCTGTCAGCCAGTTGCTAACTCAACCTCCTGACCCAAGGTTAATTCTGTTTAATTAAGACAAATGCAAACTCGGGGTCCACAGTGTGATTGAATATCCCCCAACAGACTGGCCTGTGGGTGTGTCTGTGGGAGACAGTCTTGGTAAACGAAAGGAAGGCAGCTATTGTCTGCAAAGCCCCAGGTTCGCTCTCTGGTGCTGCATGAACTGGGAGCGGTGGTGGTGCACACCTTCAGTCTCAGCTCCCAGGAGGCGGAGGCTTCAGGATCAGGAGTTCAGGGTCATCCTTAGATACGAGATTTTTGAGGTCAGCCTAGGGTGAACGAGATCCTGTCTCAAAAAAATAAAAAGGGGGGGGGAGAGAAAGAGAAAGAGAGAGAGAGAGAGAGAGAGAGAGAGAGAGAGAGAGAGAGAGAGAGAGAGAGAGAGGCCAAGGAAAGTGACTCCACATGTGTGGAGTGGTGAGGAATGAGGAGACTTCTGGAAGGAGAGCAGTGGGGAGGTGGGAATGTAGGTTTTAGAGACAATGATGAGGAAAGGCATGGGCTGGGATTTCAACTCTGAGGACAGGCACGTGGTCCCTTGGTTAGAACACAGGCCAGCCAAAGGGATGTGGTGAGAGAAACAGTAAGAAAGGTGGGTTCTGACCCAGTCATGAGGGCCCAGGGCACCCAAAGGAGTGGGACCTTCATTCGTTCCCCGTAGCTGTAAGCAGAACTAGGGCGGCAACAGTGTAAGCTGCTGAACCCAGACAGAGGAGGAGGAGAAGATGCAGGTGGTGCTTATGCAACGGTGAGGTCACGGTGGCCAGACCTGACTCATGGTATCTTCTGTGTGGGGGAGGGGAGGGAGGGGGAGGAGATGGAGGGAGGGAGGGGAAGGGGAGGGAAGGAGGGAGGGATGGAGGCAGGGACCCGAGGATCAAAAGCACCAAAGCCTTTCCCGCACATTGGCACACACCTGTAACTCAGGAGAGGAGACTGAGATAGGAAGGTCGTGAGTTTAAGGCCAGCCTGAGCTATGGAGCAAAACCTTGTCCAAAAAAAAAAAAAAAAAAATTAGATGCATAACAAGGTTGTATAGAACATTTTCTCCCTTCTTAATCGGGAAGGGATTATAAAACTCATCTTCATTCCTGTGCATTTCCTTTCTCCCCCACTGAAGCGGTCCTCAGTATGGCAAGCAATGGGCCATACTGTCGACCTGGCCGGCTCTTGGGGTTTTAGAGGTCTTGGTCAGGTTCAGGAGATAGGAAATGACACACTATTCAGAGCTGCCTCTGGCTTCCAGCTTGGGCAAGAAATTATCTACTTCTATACTGCCTAGCTTGACAGAAAGGTTTCTTTTTAAAGATGCATTTATTATGTATACAGTTTCCTGCCTGCATGTATCCCTGCGCATCAGATGGCACTGAGCCATCAGGTGGTTTCTGGGAATTGAACTAAGGTCCTCTGGAAAAGTAGCCAGTACGCTTAACCTCTGAGCCATCTCTCCAGCCTGGCAGAAATGTTTCTTACCCAGAGACTGGAGGTCTCTACCCCCATGCACTATTCAATACAGGCTCACTTGGAAAGATCTCAGACACAAACCCCAAACAACTAAGAGCTTGTACATCCCTAACCAGCAGGCCTAGGGATGTCAGTCCAACTAGCAAGACCAGAATGCATCAGACATTGTAGCGGTTTGATACTATGCCCATTTAGCAAAGTAATAATAGTGGGGTCACTCCTGGGGACCTATGAGCCCCATATGTTCTTGGTCAGATTTACAGTGTCAGACATGCATTTCCTCTTATGGAGTGGGCCTTGAAACTAATAAGAAAGCACTTGGTTACCTCCCTAACATTCATGCCACTATGGGCATATCTTGCCAGGCTGGTTGCTATTGTAGCTTGAAAGGCTCACACATCTGTCTGTATTGGTCTCTGTATGTGTCTGAATATGTTTGCATCTGTGTGTATGTATGTTTGCTGGATAATTTTTTTGTTAACTTGAACAAGCTAAAGTCATTTTGGAAAAGGGAATCTTAAGTAGAAGATGCCTTCTTCTGACTGATTGCCTGTAAGCAAGTCTGTGGGGCTTTTTTTAAATTGATGATTGATATAAGAGGCAGTGTCACCCTTGGGCGGATTGTTCAAAGTCATATAAGAAAGCAAGCTGAGCCGGGCCGTGGCACACCTTTAATCCCAGCACTCGGGAGGCAGAGGCAGGTGGATCTCTGTGAGTTCAAGGCCAGCCTGGTCTACAGAGCGAGTTCCAGGACATCCAGTGTTACAAAGAGAAACTCTTTCTTGAAAAACAAAGAAAAGAAGAGAGAGAGAGAGAGAGAGAGAGAGAGAGAGAGAGAGAGAAAGCTGAACAAGCCCTGGAGGGAAATCCTGTAAACAGCACTGTTCATGGTCTCTGCTTCAGGCCCTGCCTTGGCTTCCCTCAGTTATGAACCATGGGGATCTGCAAGCCAAATAAACCATTTCCTCCCTAAGTTGTTTTTGGTCAGTTTTGTCACACTGACAGAAAACTAGAATAATGTGTGTCTGTGTGTCTGAGAATGTCATTTGTGTTGGTCTCTCTGTGTGCATGTCTGTGTGTGTCTATGGTGGTGTGAAGGAGAATGGCCCCCATAGGCTCATATTGAATGCTTGTCCTTGGTCAGTGGAACTGTTTGGGAAGGGTTAGGAGGCGTGGCCTTGTTGGAGGGTGGGCTTTGCTCTCTCTCTCTCTCTCTCTCTCTCTCTCTCTCTCTCTCTCTCTCTCTCTCTCTCTCTCTCCCTACCTGTTGCCATGTTCTCTGCCATGATGGTCATGGACTCACTCTCTGAAATTGTAAGCAAGATTTCCAATGAAATGCTTTCTTTTATAATTTGCTTTCATTAATGCTGTTGTCACTGCAATAGAAAAGTAACTAACACAGCACATGCGAGCTCTCCTGCGTGTCTCTGTCTCTCTCTGCTTCTCTTTCTCTCTGTGAGTCCCTTGCCCATGGTGTGTGTTAACCATTACCTCTTGGGTTATGCTTGATAATTGGCCTCCTGGCACACTGGCCCTTAATTCGAGTTACACACTTGGAGATAATGAGGATCAGAGGATGCAGATAATTGGCTTCCTTCTGCAAGGAAGCAAGCCGAGGTCCCTTGGGTTCATCCTCATGGACAGCAATGGCAGCCTCATTGACGTTGGACAAGGCTCTGTTTTGGCTGGTGATGGAGGCAGTGTGGCTGGTCTGGAGTGTTCCCAGGTTCTTCTAATACGTGTGTGTTATCATTCCAGTTTATGAGAGACAGTGCTTTCCTGACCAGTATCCTGATTTTCACAGAGACACCTGGTGAGCTGTGGATTTGGCTGACTTAGTAACTTCTAAACTCACAGAAACAGGCTTCCATTCCTCTCCGTCGTATGCCTCTAAGAATTCAGATTTCTGCAGAGGCAGGTGGATCTCTGTGAGTTTGAGGCCAGCCTGGTCTGCAGAGAGAGTTCCAGGACAGGCTCCAAAGCTACACAGAGAAACCCTGTCTCGAAATTCCTCCCAAAAAAAGAAAGAAAAAATTCCTGTAAATTGGTGGTTCTTGGCTGGACGGTGGTGGTGCACGCCTTTAATCCCAGCACTCAGGAGGCATAGGCAAACAAATTTCTGTGAGTTCAAGACGATCCTAGTATGCAAGAGCTAATTCCAGGACAGGCTCCAAAGTTACAGAGAAATCTTGTCTCGAAAAACAAAACAAAACAAAACAAACAAACAAAAAATCAGTGGTTCTCAACCTTCCTAATGATGTGACCCTTTAATAGAGCCCCTCATGTTGTGGCGACCTCCAACCAGAAAATAATTTCCATTGTGATTTCATAACTGTAATTTTGCCACTGTTATGAATTTAATGAAAATATCTGTGCTTCCCAATGGTCTTAGGCAACTCCTGTGAAAGGCTGAGAACCACTGCCTTAGAGGCTGGAGATGAGGCTCAGCGAGAGAGGACCTGTGTAGTATATACAAGGTCCTAGGTTCCATCCCCAGCGCTGCAGAAAATAAAAGCAGAGACAAGTGTTTAGTGGGTATGGTGGCATATGCCTGTAATGCCAGTACTCAAAGGCAGAGGTGGAGGCAGGAGCATGAGAAGTTGGGTCAGCATCTACATAGTGAGTTCAGGACACCTTGGTCTACAAAGCAAGTGTCAAGCCAGCCAGGGCTACATAGTGAAACTTTGTCTCATTAAAGAGGGGAGAGAGGAGAGAAAGATTAAAAAGAAAGAAAGTGACCCTGGTTTCAACCTGTATTATGATCTAAGACTCTAAGGACCTGGATCTGTTCATTTTTGTGTCAGTAGATTAGAACTAATAGAAGAGCTCTTGGAAGTTCTTTGATTTTCCTATAGCTTAATGAACACATAGTTGCCTTCAATGAGCAGGGATAACAGGTAATTTTTGCCTGTTCATCTTTTTACTATCACAAAACATGGAGGGTATCATCTTATATACTAACATTTAGAATTTCAATTTTTTTTTAAATCTAGGAAATTTACTCAGGGTTCTTAAATGATCAAACAATCTCATATCCCCTCTCTAAGAGTCTCCTCATGACTCTTCATCAGTCAAGTTCTTGGTCTAGATAATATAAACCAGCTGGCTAACCAACAACACTTGTGACTCTCTCCCTCTCTCTCTGTCTCTGTCTCTGTCTCTCTCTCTCTCTCTGTCTCTCTGTCTCTCTCTCTCTCTCTCTCTCTCACACACACACACACACACACACACACACACACACACACAAGAACACCACCAAAATCAAATAAAACCAAGTCAAAAATACACCCCTCCCAAAAAAACTTGAATAATGTTAGGGCAGCTCACAGAATTAGTGGAAGGCCCAAAATTTCAAGATCAAAACCAGCTAGGGAGCTGGTGAGATGACTCCAAGCCTCCAAGCCCAGTGATCTGAGTTCAATCCCCAGGAACCACATGGCAGAAAAAGATACAGGTGTCCTCTGACCTCCACATACATGCCACTGCATGTGTGCCTCTGCCCTCACAAATAAACACATGTAGCACACATTTCACAAAACCCCACTAGGAATTAAGCTGAAGCTGTGCACTTACATTCCTGACCATCACTGTGTTTAAATGCTTCTGTTGTTTTGAGACAGAGTCCCTATGTAGCCATAGCTGACCTAGAACTTGTTATAAAGAACAGACTGGCCTTGAACTCAGAGATCCATCTCCCTGAGTGATGCAATTAAAGGTGTGCACCACCACACCCGGTTCACTGTACGGAGATTTTTAAAGATTGTTGTACTCGTGTTTGTGTTTCTGTCTGTCACATGCATACAAGTGCCCCCAGGAAACCAGAAGAAGGATTGTGTTCCACTCCTCACCCCCATCCCTGTCCCTAATCTCAGACCCGGAGTTATAAGCCACCTGATGTGGTCACCTAACTCAGGTCCTCTGGTATTGCAGAATACCCTCTTAACCCTAAGCCATCCTTCCAGTCCTGAATTGAGTTTGGATCTTATCTGATTATCAAAACTCATCCATCAGACTCTAGAAAGACCTAACATGGAAGACAGACAAAACAGACAGACTTGCATGAGATTGTTTTAGGAACTTCACAGATAAACAGGTAAATGGACTAGATTTCTACTTTGAATAATGTCCTGTTTATCACACCAGACAATGGTGGTGCACGCCTTTAATCCCAGCACTCAGGACGCAGAGGCAGGAGGCAGAGGTAGGCAGATCTCTGCAAGTTCGAGACCAGCCTGCACTACAAGAGCTAGTTCCAGAACAGGCTCCAAAACTGTATAGAGAAACCCTGTCTCCAAAAACAAAACAAAACAAAACAAAACAAAAAATTCCAGCTTATTTTCATGTATGTTACAAAAACATATAGTTAGCACGTTAAGACTCTTGATTTCCCGGTTGGTGTTGTTGATGGATCCAGATACTTGAGTTTTTAAAAGAAAGTCAAATAAAAATAAGTAAGCCTTTTCGGGTGATGTTTGGAGATTGGCTGGTAGGAAGTTGAATTAGAGTCTCTGCTCAGCGCCCCCCTCCATCCCCCAGCAACTTCTCCCCAATCTCCAGCAACTTCTCCCCAATCTCCAGCTACTTCTCCCCAATCTCCAGCTACTTCTCCCCAATCTCCAGCTACTTTCAACTGTTAGTTTGCAACGTTCGCTATAGTCTTGTCCTCTTTTGTTCTTGGAATTTCTCCTCTGCCTATGTGTGAACAATTTCCTTTCTTACCCCAACCTCAGCTTTTGTGGTTTCCGGCCTCCTGAGTCTCAGAGGTCCTGAGGGCAGAGAGTCAGTTTTCATTTTTATTTTTAAAAAATTATACACGCAAATCAAGCATGGTGGCTCATGCCTGGATCCTAGCACTCCAGAGGCAGAAGAAGAAGGATTGAACCCGGTGGTGACGCACACCTTTAATCCCAGCACTCAGGAGGCAAGGGCAGGCAGATCTCTTTTTTTTTTTTTTTTTTTTTTTTTTTGGTTTTAGGAGACAGGGTTTCTCTGTATTGTTTTGGAGGCTGTCGGTCCAGCCTGGCCTCGAACTCACAGAGGTCCGCCTGCCTCTGCCTCTGCCTCCCGAGTGCTGGGATTAAAGGCGTGTGCCACCACCGCCCGGCCAGGCAGATCTCTTGAGTTCGGGGCTTGCCTGGTCTACAGAGTGAGTTCCAGGACATCGAGGGCTACACAGAGAAACCCTGTCTCAAAACAAGCAAAGAAGGAGGAGGAAGATTGTTTTAGTTTGAGACCAACCTAAGCAAAAGAGGGAGACACTGAAAAAAAAAAAGACCCATAACCTCATTCCCATACACCATACATTCTTTTGTTTTGTTTTGTTGGTTTTTCAAGACAGGGTTTCTCTGTGGCTTTGGAGGCTGTCCTGGAACTCGCTCTATAGACCAGGCTGGCCTCGAACTCATGGAGATCCATCTGCCTCTGTTTCCCGAGTGCTGGAATTAAAGGCGAGTGGCACCACCACCCGGCTACCATATGTTCTTATGTCTAAAGCTTTGCTGAGTCCCTCCGGTGAAGCCCAGCAGACAATAGTCACCTGACAGTTGCTTCCCCTCCCCCTCCCCTCCTGCACCCCCTTCACTCACGCCCACGTGTCTCACAGCCTCCAGCACCATTGTGAGTTCTCACCCCAGGTCGTGTTGCATAGCTTCGGTGGAACTGAAGCAAAGAACTCAGCTCCAGGAGCAGTTCAGCAGAGTGACCATAGCCTGTGACCTGTCTTCAGTGGCCACAGAGCGTCTGCCCTCCCAACCACAGCTGCTAGGACGAACCATTCAACAAGGCCCCAGCAAGGAGTGTGGAAATGGGAGCCTTCTCAATTGTAGTCAGTGCATTCCAGCAGGATCTAGAGACAGACACACAGACACACAGACGACACACAGACACACACACAGACACACAGACTCACAGACAAGCATGCGCACACTTGAACACACAGAGTCACTTGAACACAGACACACTCTACCACGAGCCATAAAGACAATCTATTTGGAGCAAGATCTGTATTCGGCCTCTAGCCTCAAGCTAGAGAAGAGTGTGATGCTGGGGTCTGGCTGGCCCAGGACAGTGGACTAAAGAGCAAGTGTCTGGGGTAAGGAAGGTTATATATGGTTGCCCCCTTCTCCCTGTGGCCCACGGGAAGCTCTGCTCTCCAACCGTGTGGTTTAAGGAACAACCAGTAGTCTCTCAACTTAATCTTGATGTACTACAGCGATCAGGTGGTGATCATTTAAGAGCAAAGAGTGAAGGAGAAAACCAGCGTGCTCCCAACAGGATATCCCAGGTGCCAACTTGACCAGGAGCCACAGGCGTCCTCCTCACTCTGAGAATAAACTCAAGTGGCAGGAATTGCAAGTTTGCAGATGTGGTGAACTCACTGGAAGGAATTCACAAGTGAGTTCCATTCCTGCCCTTCTGACCATTTAACACTAAATCCAATAAAGAAAGAAATATAATTGAATAATTTTACAGGTGAAGATCACAGAAGTGAAGGTGATTTATCCATGACGACTGTATCTCATGAAAGCTTATATTCCTTCAAAATAGAGCTCATCACATTTTGTGGGGTCCAGCCTCAGCTACTTATCAAATGGCCAGGGAATAAAAGGATAAGGATAGATCATTTTGTATTTTAGGAAATATGGAATGTGACTAAATACAAGCCAGTGGAAATTAGATGAAGGCAGATCAAACTTCTGAGAGGTTCCATCATCTACATGGAAGATGAACAAGAGTTGAAATACTGCAGCCGAAAGCCAGCATGAAAGGACTGAAAAATAGAGAATTCAAGGGGAAAAAAACTTATTTGCACAATAATGAATAATATTTGCACTAATTTAGATGCAATGACCGAAGTTCTCACAATAATAATTAAGTAAACAATGGCAAACAGATAGAATGATTACTTATATAGCCACTAAAAAAGAATAAATGTGATAATCATCGAAATGTGTATATTTGAAAAACATGTGGCCAGACAAGGAGTATATAAGCATAAAGCAAGTGAAGATAGACCTGGTAATGAGGGTCAGAAGGGAGTTCAGGAGGACTAGTGAGTTAGCAGACTCGTTTTCTGTAAAGTTAGAGTCTATAGTCAAAGGACAACCAGCCCACAGGCCACAACCCCAGAGGACCTAGGTAACAAGGAGAGCCCTAAGGTTACATGGATCCCCCTAGAAAGGAGAAAAAGACAAGATCTCCTGAGTAAATTGGGAGCATGGAGGGTTGGGGGTGGGGAGGACGGAAGGGGAGAAGGGAGGAGGGAAGGGGAGTGGGGAAAATGTATAGTTCAATAAAAGAAACAGAGTATGTAGTCATACATAACAAGTTGGGGGGGGCGTGTTCTTTCTCTTTGCTTCCCAGAGAGCTATGAGGGTGAATTAAGTGGATTGAACGTCTTGGATCAAATTATTAGAAGTTAGAATAAGCAGGCCGTTAGATTCATCTTGGAAATATTTAAAAATACCCGTCTGTCAAGTGTTAACTATGCTTTTGCATTAATTAAATGACACTGGAAAATGATTATAATTATTGTTGGTTTGTAAAAGGTTCTAGAATACTCCCTCCTGAGTGACTGTCTCTGTTGTAGACCTCCTCCTTTGCTCCCTCTCTTTCTCCTTCCCCAAAACAAAACATTAAAAATCAGACTTATTTAGCATTAATAAAAAAGCAAGAGAAGGGTCTATGAAGGAATGGTCACGTGCACCCAGGCACTTGTTATTTTTAGTTCACACCCCCCCACACTGACTCTCTCACCGTCCTCTCACTGGAACACACTCTGCGGTCCCACCACCAGCACAAAGTGGATCCGTGGAACCATAAAGTGGATCCGTGGAACCAGAAACGGTAGAGCACCATAAACTAAGATTCTTTTTTTTTTTTTTTTTTGGCTTTTTGAGACAGGATTTCTCTGTAGACCAGGCTGGCCTCGAACTTACAGAGATCCACCAGCCTCTGTCTCCCAAGTGCTGGGATTAAAGGCGTGAGCCACTAAGATTCTAAATTGATGTCTTCCCCTTTCTCCACCTTGGTGTTTTCTCAGCGGTGCTGATGACGTAACCGGCCAGCCTTACATCATTGCCCAGTCATTTGGAAAAATTTCTTTACAAAATGTTGAGCTTGGCAGTGGTGGAGAACACCTCTAATACCAGCACTATGGGGGCAGAGGCAGGCAGATCTCTATGAGTTCCAGGACAGCCAGGGCTGCACAGAGAAACCAATAAACAAAACAAAAAGTTGACTTTTTTTCAATTATATAGAGCTACAAATAGTGATAAACATATTTCCAGATTTCAATTTCGGCAAACGGAGGTAGGGTAGGAGCGAGGGGTGCGTGGATGGGGTGGGGTGCCGCCTCTGGAGCAGGCAGGCTGCACCCGGCAGGAAGCAGCAACAGCAGGTGTTTTTTGTAGGAGTGGGTTTTTAAGGAGAAAAAGGGGGAGTCTGTGCTAGGGTGAGTAGCTAAATCCTGATTGGACATGTTAGCCAAATAATGAACTCTGACTGTTGGACCTTGGTGTTTAGTCTCAGAAATGAGTCAGTGGCTGTACCAGGGAGTAGACCTTGTGGGCTAGCTTTAGAAATGTAATCTAACGGTTCTTAGCAAGGGAGAGGGGAAGGGAAGAAAAGGCAAAACCTGATGGTGCCGTGTTTGCCACGCTCGGTCCTATACTCGCCATGCTCCAGCCTGCTAGAGAGCCCTACAGTGCGGATGCTGGGAACCCTACAGTGTGGATGCTGGGAACCCTACAGTGTGGATGCTTGGAGGCCAACGCAGGTCCCCTAGGAGAACAGTCAGTGCTCTCAAACGTTGGGCCATCTCCCCAGCCTCCCCATATTTTATTTTAATGACATGTTTATCCAGTATTTAATATGTCTTAAATAGTGAGGGCTATTAAACAGGAGGTCATCATGACATCCAAACCCTGTAAAATTCTGTGAAAGAATGATGGACTGGAGTCATGGCTCCGGGGTAAAGTCCTTCCTGGTATATTCGAGGCTCCAGGTTTACTCCCAGTACCACCAGGACAAAGAAATACATACATAAAGCAAAAATGACAGAAAGGCAATCTGCCCCATGTCTTCCCCAAAGAATGCTTAATTTGTATTATTAAATAAAAAATCATAATACAAAAGTATGTGTATAAGAGTCCACTGTGAGGAACACGAGTATCTCCATATCCATTCAGAGAAATGTTAATGGTGGCTGCCAGTAAAACTGTGGGATTGTGAGCTAGTTCAAGATTTTTCTTCCGCATAGTTTCCAAATTTTTCTACCATAAAAATGTAGCTTCATAACAAAGGGGAAAATCAGAGTTATTAATAGAAAGCAATATCCAAGAGTCTGGGAAGGAGCTGTCACGTCAAGGGCAGACAGGTCTGGAAAGGGGCAGCGGCGGCGGCAGAAGCGTCTAGAGTGATGTTCGGTGAAGGCCTTGTTGAGCTGAAAACAGCCTCTGGAGAGAGTGTGTCCAAGAAGAGACGGAAAATGAAATAGAGCCCAAGAGATTGGAAAGGCAGACGTGACAAATCTCATTATCACTTAGCTCGGGTGACTCCCAGTGACATTAGAAAAGAGAGGTGACCAGGACCACACTCCTGGAAAAGGATCCTCAGAACTCGTTTGCCCCAGTCTATTTGCTTCCAAAGAAGAGCCAGGAGGCACTAACCCCTTCCCTCCCAGCAGGCCCCATGTGAAGCCAGGAGCCGGCTCCAGCATCTTGAGTCTCACATCTGCAGCAGCAGTGTAGATCTGCCGTGGCAGCGTAAGTTCCTAGACTCTCAGAGCAGTCAGTTGGTTTCCGCCTAGCCTCTCCCAGAAAGCAGATTATACCGACGAGCCGTGAGCCAAAATTAACTCTCTTCCTTCAGTTGCTTTAGCTAGGGATTTTGGCTCATGAAACAAGTAACTAGGATAGTCCCCAAATACTATGCCAAATTGGGACGGATTCCAAATATCTCTTTATTTCTCTTGACTCTAATCCACACACACACACACACACACACACACACACACACACACACACACACACACCCCGCCCCATGAAATGAACTGTGTCCCTCCAAAACCACCTATGCTGAAATCCCACCTCCTCTGTGACATAGAATTGGGTGGAAATTAGATAAGGAGGGTAGGGCCCTCACGAACGGAATCGGTGTCCTGATACCTGGAGCCCCAGAGAACCTTCAGTGTGACAGCAGCCAGTGGGTATAGTCAACAATATCTACAACCCACAAGAGATGCCTGACAAACCCAGACATGCCGGCACCCTGACCTCGGGGCCTCCGGAGCTCTGAGCAATGCCTTTGTTGTTTGAGGCCCAGGTCATTCTGCTGCAGCAGCTGGGACAAACCCATTTATTAAGCTGCTGTCTTAGGTCTGGCTTATATTTAATTCTCCTTTTCCTTCTTTTTTATAGTATCTAAACATTCAAAAACTCTGAAGAGCAGTTCAGGAACCCCAAGTGTCTTTTCTCCCAATGAAAAGATCAACAGCATTTTGGATCAACCATCCCTGTCTGTATCTATCATGTATGGACATAGTCACACTTGCACTTTTTCTTGAAGCTCTGAAAGTAGATTGGCAATGTCCCAACCCTTTATTCCTTAAGTCTCTAGTACCATACAAGAATAAAAGTATCCTTGGGCTGCAGAATCTATTCAGTAGGTAACATGCTTGCATTATAAGCGTGAGGATTTGACTTTCAAGGCCAAAACACACATAAAAATGTCAGGAGTGGGGCTGGATGGCTCAGTGATTAAGAGCACTTGTTGCTTGGTTGTCTTAGAACTCGCTGTGTAGACCAGGCTAGCCTTCAACTCAGAGATTCACTTGCCTCTGCTTTCCAAGTGCTGGCATTAAGAAGGTGTCTCACCACACCCAGCCTTGTTCATTCTTCCAGAGGACCCAAGTTTAATTCTCAGAAGCAACATGGCTGTTCACAACCATTCACAACTCCAGTTTCAGAAATTCAACAACCTTTTCTGACTTCTGTGGGCATCAGGGACACATGTGGTGCCAAGACATACATGAATGCAAAGACACACACACACACACACACACACACACACACAGAGAGAGAGAGAGAGAGAGAGAGAGAGAGAGAGAGAGAGAGAGGGACAGAGAATTAGATTAATACATAGGCTTCAGCCTCTGATCTCCTCACACATGTGCCCACCTTCATGTACCAGCATGCACACATGCATGTAAACACACATGCACACCACACACACATACACACATTCACAAATAAGTAAAAAAAAAAAAAAAGGAGCTGTTTACTAAAAAGGAAAACACAAGAGAAAACCAATGTATAGCATTTAGTGCGCATTCAAATCCTCCGGTTGTGCCCGCAATGTCTTTGAGAGTTCTTTTAGCTCTTGCCAAGGACCTCCTCAAGTACTGCATATTTTGTTTTGGGCTGTTCTCCTTTTACTTAAAGCCATCCCCTCCCATTTTGTTTCCATTTTTGTTCACTATGAGACTGAAGTTTTGAAGCATTTCTACCAGTTTTCTCACATACCACCCTACATCCTGGTTGTTTCCTCATGTTTAGACTGAGATCAACCATCTCTGAAAAGAGGGCGGCGATCCGGGAGAGATCCCCTGTCTTCCTTTGGGATCCCTCAGGAGGCGCATGCTCTTGGCTCGCACCACGTGCTGAGCTTGGCTTCCTCCTCAGGGCAGTGGCCCCTGGATCTTTCCTTTGCAAAGGTGTGTGGTTTCTCCCTTTGTGCTTATCTGTAGAGAGATTCTGAGACTGAGGAGCGTCTATCTGTAGAGGGATTCTGAGACTGAGGAGCGTCTATCTGTAGAGGGATTCTGAGACTGAGGAGCGTCTATCTGTAGAGAGATTCTGAGACTGAGGAGCGTCTCTTTTGCTGATCGTTTTAACTCTTGCTTGAGCTGGGCTTGCAAAATGACTCTTTCTGATGACATCAGGCAGCATTTCCTTCGAGGAATCCCCGTCTCACCGCCTGACTTTTCTGCTTCCTCTTCAGTCCCCCCCCCCGCCAAGTCCCCCGCTCGGTCTGCTGCCCCACGAGCATGCGCAGTTGTGGATCTGGACATGCTCATGTTCAGTCCTTCAGGGACACACTCTACAAGCCTGTCATGGGACTCCGCAATCTGGTTCCTTCCTATCTGTTCAGGTTCGTCTTTCTGAGCTTGCAGCTCTCCAATTGTATCGCCCTACTGCGCCCCCGACCTCTGCATGAACTACTACTCTCTCTGTGTGCAGGTGCCCCCCCTTCCAACCTCATCTGACTTCCTTCTGGCCTTAAGCTTCCCCTCAAATGTCACCTCCTCGGAGACCTAGCAGAACCTGCCTCAGAATTAAGGCCACTTAAGGGCAGAGAAACCCACAAAGCTAATGAGGTTGTTTAAACCTCCAAACACCCAGGGAATACCTTAAGTCAACAGATCCCTTCCTTCTTACCTTCAAAAGCAGACAGGATCTTAATAAAGGTAAACATTCTAGAACTTTCTGTATTTGGTTAAGCAAGCAAACAGAACTGGGCAAAAAGAATTTTATTTCCATTTGGTCCTGGAGAGAAAGCTCAGAGGATAAGAGCACTGCCTGGTCTTCCAGAGGTCCTGAGTTCAATTCCCAGCAACCACACGGTGGCTCACAACCATCTGTAATGAGATCTGGTGCCCTCTCTGGCCTACAGGTATATATGTAGGCAGAACACTATATACATAACAAATAAATAAATCTTTAAAAAAAATAAGCCAGGTGTTGGTGGCACACGCCTTTAATCCCAGCACTTGGAAGGCAGAGGCAGGTGGATCTCTGTGAGTTTAAGGCCAGCCTGGTCTACAGAGTGAGTTCCAGGACAACCTCCAAAACAATACAGGGAAACCCTGTTTCAAAAAAACAAAATAATAATAATAATAATAGAGATAGGCCAGCAGGATGGTTCAGTGGGTAAAGGCACTTGCTGTCAAGCCTGACTCCCTGAGTTCAATTCCTGGGACCCGCATTGTGGAAGATGAGAACTGAACCAGCCTTTCCAAGTTGTCTGCATGCCATAATAGCATGTCTATGTGTTCATACACATCTACGCAAATAAATTAATAGATGTAATAACAAAGTTTAAGCTTTTGTGACAGTCTTACCGTATATCTCAGGCTGAGCTCCAGTCTTACCGTGTAGTCCAAGCTGACCCTCAGCCGAAGATCCCAGCCTCCCAAGCGGTAGGACTACAAGTGTGTACCATCACACCTGGATTCTTTCTTCCTCCTCCTTGTAGGGGCTTGCACCACGACCACCTCTGGAGCTCATCCCCAGCACCCCCACCTCTCCCCAGAACTCTGGTGCCAGCAGGAAAGACAGTTCATCTAGCTGTCTCTCACCTGCCTCAGAAGGAAAAAGTGTGTTTGGGCCCCTGTGCTTATCTTCATGTTCCCCTGCGGTGGAATATTTATACAGTGTGTGGAGATGCGTTGCTGTGACTGGTGAAATAAAAAGCCGAATGGCCAATATCTAGGCAGGAGAGACAGGCAGACTTCCGGGCAGAGAGAAAGAAAGGGGTGGAGGAATCTAGACACGCAGGAGACTCCACGCAACGTGAGAGCAAACGGGAGGAGCAAGATGGAGGAGAGGTAACGCCACGTGATAGAGCGTAGACTAATATAAACGGTTAATTTACCTTACAAGAGCTAGCTAGGAACAAGCCTAAGCTATAGGCCAAGATTTCATAATTAATAAGAAGTCTTGGTGACGTTATTTGGGAGTTGGCTGATGGGACTGAGAAAGACCTGCTCCACTCCCCACGCTATCTTTCAAAGGAGTGAAGCAGACTCAGGTGGTATGCCAGGATTGTCACCGCTTCAGGTCCAGCAGTCTACTGAACCCCACCTCACCACACATAGCCCTCATGCCTGCTTTCCTCTGAGAACCCACAGCAACCTACTTCCTGCCCTGGATAGTCAGAATCAGGAGGGAGGGGAGAAGCAGCAGGAAGGCACAGGGTTATCTATGGACATCTGTCCAACACCCCCTGAGTTTACGTCAATTGCCCTTCCGAGCACCCTTAACCGAGCTATTTTCCCAACTTCTCCTGAAGTTCTACATCATTTCTTACAAATGGCTTAAAAAATACTTTTCGTGGGGTGGTGCATGCTTCAGTGCCACCCAGCATTCTGCATGCCGAGGCAAGAAGGTATTTCAAGGTTGGCTAGGGAAAGCCTGGGCTACACGCCTACCTAGTTCCAGAGTAAGTCAGACTAGAGTGGGACCCTGTTGGAAAGAGAAAAGGGAGGCTACCCTGCATCCTGCATGGGCATTTTTTAAAAAAAGATTTATTTATTATGTATACACTGTTCTGCCTCCATTCCAGAAGAGGGCACCAGATCTTATCATGGATGGTTGTGAGCCACCATGTGGTTGCTGGGAATTGAACTCAGGACCTCTGGAAGAGCAATCAGTGCTCTTAACCTCTGAGCCATCTCTCCAGCCCTGCATGGGCATTTTTAGGAAGGAGGGAAAACAGGCAAACACTTCATGCTTTTCTCGAAAATGGGAACCAAAGTTATGAAGTATAGAAGGACAAAGAAGGCATCTGACGTGTATGAGCTCCTGCTCTCCAGGTCTGGTGCTAGTGTTTCTAGATAGTGTGTGGGAAGCACAAACTTCCCTGGGTGGGGAGTAAATCTGAAAAGGAAACCAGTGCAAAGGGATGGGGGCCAGGCATGGAAAAGGAGGCGCCGTGGTAAATGGCCGACACTATGCAGCTGGAAGTGACTTGTCCCCCCCAACTGTTCATTTTAGAGATGCAGGGATGAGTGCTGAAAGGGTCCAGCCTTTGGGGCGGTGTGTCTGGGTGGGAAGATGGTCATGCCCGCCTTCCTCTCCTAGGTCCTGTAAGTTTGGACCTCCATTTTCCTAACAGTGGCCAGAGATGCTCATTCCGGGGAAGAGGCAGACCTGAATGATGCAGACAGACGGGAGTATGGAGAGTTTATTTGCACTCACTGTTTCTGGAGTCCACCCTGGAGCCTGGAGTTACAGCTCTGGCTGTCACTGTAGGCAGCCACACCTTCCTAGGCACTTGCAGACACCACCACACTTTTTTTTTTTTAAAGATAGTGTCTCACCGGGTGTAGTGGTTCACACCTTTAATTCCAGCACTCAGAAGGCAACACTCAGACCAGGGCAGCCTGGACTACAGAGAGAGTTCCAGGAGAGCCAGGGCCACATAGGGAGACTTCGGCAAAGCAACTATCTCGTGGTGGTGCACACTTTTAATCCCAGCACTTGGGAGCCAGAGACGGGAGGATCCCTGAGTTCCAGGTCAGCCTGGCCTACAGCTTGAGTTCCAGCACAAATAGTGCTATGTAGAAAAACCCTGTCTTGAAAAACCAACCAACCAAAACAAAGAAAAACGAACCCAAAACCAAATGGACAAACGGAAACACAACAACAAGATAGGATCTCACATAGCCCACACAGGCCAGCTCAAACTCACTGTCTAGCAGAGGGAGGCCTTGCACTCTGCCCCCCCCTCCCCGGCCTCCGATTCTCCAGCGCTGCTGACTGCGGGCTGCATCACCACACCTAGCTTAGGCAGGGCCCAATCTAGAGCATCCTGTGTGCCAGGCAAGCACTCTGTCAGCTGAGCTACAGCCGCAGCGTGTGTCCTCCAGTTCTGACATGGGCTATTAGTTGAAGAAGATGTAAGGGGGGCGGGGCAAACCTAAAGTTCAAAGATCAGCCCCAAGGGAGCTGGGAATGGAGTGTGGAGACCCGGAGAAAGGAAAGCCGATGTTTCTGAGCAGCGCTGTCTGCCTCCTCTGAACCCTTCCCTGATACGATTTGAGCACAGGGGATTCCAGAGCACAGCCTCACATGGAATGTTAAGAAGGGACTGAGTGCTCTTGCCCCAGGGCGGGAGGCGGGAGCTCTGAGAACTGAGACAGAAGAGAGAGGAGGCTGGGATGGAGGCTGGTGTGGGTGCTGCAGATGGCGAATTTGCTCTTTATGTCTTGCCTGCCCCTGGGGACACCCAAGGACGCCATTAGCCTCACAGCTGTCCCGTTCATTCCCTTGCTTAGCGCAGGCACCTTCTGAGTCTCCGGGTGTCTGCTCCTCCCCCTCCCCGCACAGCCACCATCAGTCAGCCTCGGCAGGCGCAGGCGGCAGGCGCTGCCTCTCCCCAGGTCACTGCTGTCACTGCGGCCGGCGCTGCCCTTGGTCTCAGCAACTCTGAAGCACACAGGTTGTGCCAGCTGCTGAAGCTCTTTCCCTCTGATCTCCCCAGATGTCCCCAGAGAGCCAGAGGAAGGATGAGCCCACATCCCTGACTAATGGTCACGCCTTCACGACTGGAGGCAGCCTGTGACTCAAACTGTGGAGGCACACACAGCAAGAGGAAGAAGGAGTGGGAGGGAGAGAGGAGCATGGAGGAGACTGGAGCCCGGGGAGGACGGGGAAGAAGGCAGAGGGACCCGAGTGTGGGTTTTGCCTCTTTGCTGTGGCCTCCACCAGCCAGCAGTCCACCTGATGTACTTTGAAAGGAAGGGGGGATCAAGAGGGTTTTGCAATTGGAGGCCATGTAACTGGTAACATGGTCTCATGCGTACCCTACATCCAAATTCAGATTTCTGTAGAGTGGAAACTCCCGAGGAGCAAGCTGAATGTTTTAGTCCCAGTCAGGAATATGAGTCTGGGCTGGAAAATTGACTCAGGAGTTAAAAACATTGACTGCTTTTCCAGAAGACCCAGGTTCAACTCCCAGCACTCACGTGGCAGTTTCCAACTGTCTGTAACTCCAGTTCCAGAGGATCTGGCACCCTCACACAGACACACATGCAGGCAAAACACCAATCAATGCTCATAAAATCAAAATAAACAATATTTTTAAAAAATATGAGTCTAACTGCATGGCCATGGCACGCACACCTTTAATCCCAGCACTCAGGAGGCAGAGGCAGACAGATCTCTGTGAGTTAGAGGCCAGCCTGGTCCACAGAGTTCCAGGACAGCCAGTGCTACACAGAGAAATCCTGTCTCTGGGGGGAAAATCTGAGTCTGTCTGGGAAGAATATAGGATATTTTGAGGAAAACTAAGATCAGTTTTGGCACAGGACAGCATCGTGTTGTAGGAGCTATCATTTGACATCTGCTATATTTGATGACTATTTATTGCAGCTATGTTAGAAGAGGCCATTTGCTCTGAATGCAGTATATGTGGACACATACCAGGGAGACGGCTATAGATCTTCAGCTTATTTAGAGCATGAGTATGGTGGCACAAGCTTTTATACCTACTCGGAAGGCTGAGGCAGGATGGCTGCAAGTTTGAGGCCAGCCTAGAGTTTACAGTTTTTGCATTTAGGTCTCAAACCCATCTTAAATTAGTTTTTGTATGTGATGTTAGGTAATGGCCCAGGCTTGTTCTTTTGCATGAAGATTGCAGAGACTGTTCTCAACTGAAGGGCCTTGGAGCTCCTCTTAAAGATTATCTGACAGTATGCATGAGAGTTTATTTCTGTTCTCTCTACGTTCTTCTGTTGCTGTATACATCTGACCTTATGCCAATATCACACTGTTTTGTTTGCTGCGGCTTTTAGTAAATATTCATTTAAGAAAGTTACCTCCAACTTTTCTCTTTTAAGATTATATATATGTAATTATTAGATATGATTACATACATATATATGCCTACACACAATTCTACAGTCTTTGTACCTTATTTAAAATTAATTTCTAGCACCCAATATAATCCCTTCCAAGTAAGCAGGTATCAACATAGGTATTTGCTGAGTGAATGAATGAATGAATGAATGAAACTGACGTGCTGTGGAATAAGCCTGTGCACTGTGAAAATGTGTTGCTCTCATTGCTAATAAAAAGCTGATTGTCCAGTAGTGAGGCAGGCTTTTGGGGGCTGAGAGAATGCTGGGAAGAAGGGGGAAGTCTGAGGAGTCTCGAGCCAGACTTGGAGGAAGCAACATGGGGAGTTGATAGATGAGGTAAATGAACCCTGGAAAATACATAGATTAATAGAAATGGGTTGGTTTAAGTTGTAGGAGCTGGTTGGAGTCAAGCCTAAGCTACTGGCCAAGTATTTATAATTGATAATAAGGCTGTGAGGTGTTATTTTGGGAATGGCTGCCGAGACGCAGCAAACTCCCCCTATACTAAAGACTCTGCGTGAGTCAGGGCCTCTTCTCCCCATTACATACCCAGGCTTGCTGGCCCTGAACTTCCAGGGAGTCTCCTGCCTCCAACTCCTTTGTTGCTGAGAGTATAGCCTCATGCTACTGAGACTGACTCTGTGTAAAGTCAAATTCTATTAAGGTCCCCAAACCAAACATTTGAAAGAAATTCAAATTTCACTAAATTTCACCCTTCCTTTTGATCCCATGTCTCTTCCCTGTCTCTACACTCTCTTTCCCCTGAGTCAAATGTCTGTGGCTCTTTATGAAGAGTGACACCATACCCTGTGTGGAAAAACCAGTAGATAAGTAAATAATAAAAAAATTCCCTTCTTACATGAACTCCACCAGTCAAAGTGCCCCTGATCGCTCAGGCCTGTCCCATAAACCCCTTGAGACAGCCCGCCTCTCACATGACTGAATCTAATTTCCTTTTCTTGATGACACGTGGTTGTGAATTTGACATTTGTACCCTGCCTACCACCCCCCAAAAATTATCCATCCTTCTGGCTGTATTTTCTTAGCTAGTCAAGAAGCTTCATACCAATCTGTTTCCTGTTGTAAAGCCTGTGACTCCCTTTGCAGAGCGACCCTGGAGTTGTTGCCTGGCTTGGGGCCATTTCTCAGCCTCCAAGGCAATCCGATCCTACAGCAAGGTATTGACAGGTGCTGACTTTTCTAATATTCTTGCCCTTCTGATGCATCTCTCTAGTTTCTGGTGCCCACCAGCCGGAAGCAGCAGTTCAGTGCCTCCTTGATGTGGTCTCCACGGCAAAGCCAGCAGAGGTTACCGCCTTCCCCCCTCTGGCAGAAGCAGGTAAAAATCTACTGCCTGGTTTGCAGCTGTGCAAAGAGAGGCTTTTGCTCCTGGGTTTCGTGCGTTTATCAGTTTGGTCCTCTTTCTGCGATGACTGGTGTTAAGCAATTTGCTCTCTCTCAGATGTAAGTTGGACATACAGGTTTTTGCCTTTGCATGGTCCTCTGAATGAGGAGCAGGCTGTCCCCTGCTAGTATTCCATTTGATCTCCCCAGATACAGTACAAAAATCAAATTTTTATCCTTTGCTGTCCTCTGATTTACTGTTTGCTTGCAATATCTTTATTTCTCATTTTTTCTTAAACATTAATTTTTGGACAATCAAAGCACATGGTACAAAAGTCTGTTCAAAGAAAAGCATATCTCCAATGCTTTCTCATTGTTGTTTGTTTTGTTGAAGAAGTATCTCATACTGTAGCCCAAGATGGCTGAAACTCACTATACAGCTGAGGATAACCTTGAACTTCTAATCATCCTGGCTCCACCTCTTGAATGCTGGGGTGCCCAACATTTTGTTTTTGAGCTGGTCCTCACTGTGTAGCTCAGGCTGGCCTTGAACTTGTGTCAATCCTGACTCAGTCTCCCAAGGGCTGGGATTACAGGTATTAGCTACCATTATCTCCTTCTTTTCAGGGAACCTACAACTCCCAGAGTCTCTGTTTGCTCAGACCCACACATAGACATATTCGTAGGACAAACGAGGGAAATCACACATGTTCTGAACCTTATTTTTTTTCTTGTCCATCCCAAAGCTGATGGTTAGTTCCCTATTGGCGACATGCAGTGGCCTCCTTTTCTTTCACTAGCTGTCCAAGGTACTGACCTAAAGTATAACCTCTCCTGATGGGCGTGGAGGTTTCCTGATCGTCCAGGCTCCCATTTGCATGGACAAATGATTAAGCAGACCAAGACAAACAGAGCAGATCCCATGTACCATGCATTCAAGGCCATTACTGAAGCAGTAAGGTTTTGTTAGACCACAGGACCTCACAGTTTCTGGGTGAGTGTTGAGTTCTTGCAGGCTTCTGACCCCAGCCTTTAATCTCAGCACTCTGGAGGCAGAGGCAGGCAGATCTCTGTGAGTTCCAGGTCAGTCTGGTCTACAGAGTGAGTTCCAGGACAGGGTCCAAAGCTACAAAAAGAAAACCTGCCTAGAAAAACCAAAAAAGAAGGAGGAGGAGGAGGAGGAAGAGGAAGAGGAAGAAGAGGAGAAGGAGGAGGAGGAGGAGGAGGAGGAGGAGGAGGAGGAGGAGGAGAAGAAGAAGAAGAAGAAGAAGAAGAAGAAGAAGAAGAAGAAGAAGAAGAAGAAGAAGAAGAAGAAGAAGAAGAAGAAGAAGAAGAAGGCTCCCTGCGGGTAACTCTGAACACTCACTTCTGTGTATCCCTGTCCCTTTCTACGTCCCCATTTCTATGCTATATATGTGACAAAAAATGAAACAAATAGCAAAAACAAAAATGGCATAGACCAGGCAGGCTGGCACAGGCCTAAAATCTCAGCACTTGGCAGGCTGAGTCAGGAATATTGTGAGTTCAGGGCCAAGCCAGTGCTACACAGCAAGAAAAAGTGGCTTAAGTGTTTTGAGGAAGGTAGGAAGATTTCAAATATATGTTGACAGTAATATAAGTAGCTGATATAAAGATCGGAGCTGGTAAGCCAAAGGCAAGGGTATACTAGAAAGAGCAGAGGCAGAGGAGGCAACAGCGCACACTTACTGTGACAAGATGCGGTAAACAGGGACAAAGGCATCATGCTAAGGAGCAGGGGTCCATGAGAGAGGACAGACAAGGAGGACCATGACGAGGCAGGGGCTGAATATATAGGTGAAAACTCCTTACCTACCCTTGGAAGAGTTAAATGTATCTTCACATCTGGTAGGGTCTATTTCCCCAACATATCCTTTTTTCATACATACCCATTGCTCTTCATGAATAACTTACAATCATCTTGTCAGGGTCCTTTTGGTGACTGTGCTTATAATAGCATTGACTGTAGACTAAGAGGAAGTGATATTTATTTACCTATTCATTGGTTACATATGTGCTGGTGATTGAACCCATAACCCCATACACTGACATTTCTGTCCTTTCAATTTTGCTTTGATGATATACGTGGTTTGTCTCTTCGTTTACTCAGGCATTCGTTAATGTCCCTCAGTGAAGTTTATCTCCTTTTATAGATTGTACTCGACAAACACTAACTGAGCTTGCACCCTGCAGCAAGCCTTGTTCTCAGTCCCTGGAATATGAACGAACAAGAGAGACTCGGGCAGTTTGCTGCCTAGTGAAGGAGACAGCCTCGTGAAATAACAAGTACATTCCAGGGTAACAAGAGCCCATTGGGCAGGAAGCTCCCAGGGGTCACAGAAGCCCACTGGAGAAACTTGGGATCCATGGATCCAGAACAGGGCTCAGAAATGGTTTCCCAAAGGAAGGAGCTTGCAGCCTCACTGTCCACTACCCACCCATTGCAACTTTCTTTGGTTGTCAATCTTTCTCCAGCTTCTCTTCCCTCGGAGGCCTCGTCAAGCTTCCTCCCAGGCCTCACGCATGATGACCTCATCTCCTTACAGTAAAGATATCAACGCAGTGCAGAGGCCAACCCAATTCAGACTTAGGTGTGCATGGACACATACATGTGCACACACTGATGAGGCTGGGTCATAGGAAAACCACTGAACAGTTAACCATTTTTAGCCCCCACACAGAAAAGGGCAGTTCCATATGGCTCGATCACATGACTTGAAAACTTTGCCTGGAGCTTTCCCTCTATAAATCCACACGCAAGCTTACAGTTTAGCTCAAAGAAATGGCCGCAGGTGTGGCCGAAAGAGCTCTCTCCTGTTTTCTTCCGAGTCACAAACAAGTACATTCTCATTTGCATATCTTATGCCCCGTTTCACACACATACAGAACACTCACAAAATGACAGATTCATTCACAAATGTCGTCACATACCACCCAGACAGTCTACACACACACAACCCACAGATGCATAAGATGCAAACGTGTACGGCTCTTTTACACACATTGTTACAACCAACACATAGACACCTACGCGTGTGCTCACCTACACAAATCCACACCCAGACACAGCCAGAACAAGTCTCAAACACTGCGAAGCTAGGTGCATGTGCACCCTTGGGAGAACTTTTGGCAGACCCAGAAAAATCCAGTGACAAGGTGCTGGAAGTATGTTTAAAATGGGAATTAATGTGCTCTGGAGAACCCTGCTGAGAGAATTGAGTGTGCTCAGCCCATGGCTCCTGAACGCTCTCTGTGGGCCGTTGCAGGGACTTTAGGGTTCCTCTTCAGAGCTGAGGTTCCAGCATACCACACCCAGCTGGTGAGTTGTGAAGAGTCCTCCATGCAGAGAGGACGTCTTTAATATCGGGTTCCCGTCAGAATAACGGTGCTGTTGGATTGGGTAGAATGGAAAACAGTAACAGGCCGGGTGCCCCCTGGTATGAACGTTGACCGGCAGAGGTGAACACCGCACGATGAGTCGCAACGGCAGGGAGCTGGCTGAGTGGGATCGGAAGCCAGGGAAAAGTCTTGTTGCGAGTCTGGTTTTTTGTTGCATGTGCTGTACTTCCTCAGGCTCTGCTTCTTTCTTTCTTGTTTCCACGCTGTCTGGTTTCCATGGACACGGAGATCCGTTACAGGAACAGCATGAGAAACTCAGCCGAGACAAACATCAGGCCCAGCCTCCTTTTGAAGTCTCTTGAAAATCAGATGGAGTGTGTTCTTGTGAAATGGTTTTGAATCAGAGTGATACAACGCAGTGGGTGGTTGTCAAGCCACTGTATTCCCACGAAGTGAATAAACCTGTGGATGAACCGCCGTCAGATTAAGACGTAGACCACGTCAGGCAGTGGTACATGTCTGTAATTCCAGCATGGGGGATGCTGAGGCAGGAGGATCAGAAGAAGGTCAAGACCAGCCTCAGCTTCGCAGTGAAATGAGTCAAAATAAAAGAGAAAGGGAGAAGGGAAAAACGACAATGACACAAACTGAACTTGACCAGCGCTCACAAACTCAGGCTTCTTCCACTGTCGCCAAGACAACCATACTTACATTCCTCATACGTGGGTCAGTTTAGTCTGGCTTAAACTTTATATGACAAAATGGATTCATTTGTGTCTATTGTTTTTTGTAAGCTTAGAGACTACACCTGGATCTACTGATACGTTAACCACCATCTGTGCCGCCCACCCCCTGCCAGTCAGCGCCTCACCACTAAGGCCTTGGCCTGGCAGGATTTCTGGTTCCTCCATGAACCAGCTCTGCCACTGCTGCCAAGTCTCTGT